>NC_141691.1:1066765464-1067515230 GCF_964263255.1 Lissotriton vulgaris
CTTCCTATTCAGAGAAGAAAGTTTCCAGTGACCTCTGAGCTAGTTGGTAACAAACCCAATTAAGTTTAGCATAGTCAGTAGAGGCCTGGAAGATCCACACTTCTACGTCGATACTACTGTTTAGGTTATTCCAATGCGCAGGGCCTATTGGGAAAATAGGAACTACACTACAAAGCACTTGGTAGAACTAGCCCTTGGTAAAATTAGCACTTTGTAGGAATAACGCTTAGCACATAGAACATATAATAACTGTAGCACCAAATAGCAAATGTAGCACACAACCAGTAACCACTGGTAAAAGTTAAGTACCACCTACGCAATCCTAAACACCTTAGGCAAATATCACGCAGGGAATCATAAACTCACTAGCCTAACCTATACTAGGAATAACAACGACCTATGCATAAAAATAAATTTAGGGGTATATGCCATAAGCTTTACACATGATGCATGAAGACACATTCAGAGGTGTAGGTAAGACACATGATGCATGAAGACACATTCAGAGGTGTAGGTAAGAAGGCATTACACATTAGGCAGGTAATCACAAATTGCACAAAGATCACATGGGGCCAAAAACATGTACCCCACGCAACGGCACAACACCAGAACTGTCCCCCAGGCCAACTGGCCTCTCGGGGGCTGAAACATCCTGTGTCCACTGTTATATCCTTATGATGATGCAATGTTCCATGGCCTCTGTGCTCACTGGATTCCAGAGTGTGGAATCCAGGGGGCAGTACACAGATGAGCAGTCACTGGATGTGTTGGTCTTGGATCTCCCTGGGGTTGTTACTATAAATAAACAACTTAATTTATCTTCAACTCTGCTCTACTTGAAGTCATTTCAGTGGCCACGAGGATGGGATGTTTTGAAGAATTTCAACTGAACCAATGAAGACTTCATGAAGAAAATCAATTGATGAACTGAAGATTTTCTCTCATCTTATGAATACAACAACCCCAGATTATATTTGAACATTTCTGTGGATTTCCAAGGCATCTGATGTATGTATTCAATTTTTTTTTACCTACATCGTGTTAATATTTCACTTTTTAAACTTATCTTTTTGCGTTTAAAATCCGAACTAATAGATAAACTCTTTGTGGTAAAATCTTGCCACTTTATTTAACCTTTTGCGCAATTCTAATACCTTTGCATAAGCTTTTGCCAAAGTATAGCGCAATTTCGATATTTCTTTTAACTAAACGCAATTCCAACGTTAAAGATCTCCTTGCACTGCCAACGTTTCTTACTTGAAAAACGCTGTATATTTTCGATTGGATTCCTTCGCGTGCACTCGATCCTTCATTGTCTTCGTGTCTTCTCATGCGTCTGCATCAACAAAGCTTCCACGTCAGGATACGTCAACCACGCTCCTACGTCACGGCGCATTATCACGTTACTACGCATACGTGGCGGCCATTTTGAATTACCATGGCAACTTGATGCCATTGATCGTCACGCCACAACTCAGCTGCAACTTGTTGTTTACACGCGTTTTTACACGCTACATGCAATTTTCTTCGTCACAGTTTAGAAACGCTACCAAACTTGTTCATTTTTATAGCGTTTTCTTTTAACCTCAAGCATCTCTATAAACTGGAACTATTTATCAACAAATCTACTACTGCTACAGTCTACAGCTGACAACGGTGACTACATTATTTATTTTAATTCATTATTTTATGCTAAAAGTGACAACGGTGACTACTTTTATTATTTTAATTATTTGTTTTTTCTCCATTTTTTCTTACTGTTATTGTGTGCTTGTTATTACATTTGTGAATAGTATGGATGTTTCATCTTCTGTGATTGCTCCCCCAAAATTTTTACAATCCCCTGGTCCTCCACCCATGAATTGGGAAGATTGGTCTGAATCCTTTGAGACTTATTTGGAGGCGATAGGTGGTGATGTATTTTTGCCATCCAGGAAACTAGCTTTATTAAAACATAACTTGGGAGTTGAGGGCAGGAAAGTCTTAAAAACTTTACCTACCATCATTCGTGTCGTTTCAACTGTTGTTGACAATGATGAAGGTAGTGAAACCAGTGAAACAAGCGCAAATGATACATCCATAGATGTATATTCTGATGCATTAAAAGCATTAGAAGAAAATTATGGAAAGAAAACCAGTATTGTAGTTGAAAGGCACAAATTTTTCTCCAGAGCACAGCTACCTGGCGAAAATGTGCAACAATATGTGGCATGTTTAAGAACTTTGGCCATTACATGTAAATTTAAAGATTTACACGAGGAAATAATTAGAGATCAATTTATAAATAGAGTTAAAAACATAAAAATTCAAGAACGTTTACTTGAACTCAAGAATCCATCCTTACAGAAAACACTTGACACTGCTAGAAAAATGGAGAATACTTCCCATTATGTTAAGGAGTTAGGTTCTAAAGATGAGTCAAGTAATGTTAATGCTTTAACTTCTAGTTACAAAAAGTCAGATTCTAAAAGTGATAATAAGGAATTCAAACCCAATTTCAAAAATAAATCTGTTTTCGCAAAAAGAGTATGTTTCAGATGTGGTAGTCAAAAACACACTGCTGACTTCAATAAATGTCCTGCTAGTAAAGTTACCTGCATTAAATGTAAAAAAATTGGCCACTTTGCCAAGTGGTGTAGGACTGGTGATAATAGCAATTGGAAACGTTCAGTTAATCTTGTTGAATCAAACGTTGAAAGTGATGATGAAGAAATTGACAGCAATGACAATGATATTGAGGTGATGATGCTGCAAGATGACTTTGTCAATGATATATCTGATGATTATGGCCCACCTAAATGTGAGGTGTTAATAAATGAAGTTTACATGATGTTATGGGCAGATTCATGTTCACCGTATACCATTATCGATAAAGATATGTGGGAAAATGGGAACAAATACTCCTTAATAACTCCTGATGCACAACCTAAAGGGTATTGTGGCATTAAATTACCAGTTGTGGGTTATTTTGATGCTAAAGTGACTTTCAAAGGAAGGTCTTGTTCAACAAAAGTATATATGTTGTTGAGCGAGGACGTGCACTATTAAGTTGGAAAGATCTTAAAAAGATGGGGTTACTACTTAACCCAAATCATCCTGATCAAGTAGTGTTGGCTTATGATTATCTTGACCAAGTTTTACTAACCAATGAGGATTCATCTTCAAGATGGGAAACTATCTTTCCTAAACTGTTTAGCAAAAATTTAGGATGTCTGATCAAATTCGAACATAAAATTATATTAAAAGCTGACAACACTCCATCTGTCCACAAAGTAAGGAATGTACCTTTTGCTCTACGGAATCCTTTAAAGGAAGAATTAAATAGGTTATGTGATGCTAAGGTAATAGAACCTATTGAAGCTTCAGAATGGCTTAGTCCCATCGTTTTGGCTCGCAAACCCAACGGAAAAATTAGGATGTGTGTAGACCTGAGGGATCTAAATAAAAATATTTGGGTGGATAGATATCCCCTACCCCATATAAATGAAATGATCTCTAGCATCAAAAATGCCATGTATTTTTCTTCAATTGATTTGTCAAATGCATATCACCAAATCAAGTTACACGCTGATTCTAGACATCTGACATCTTTTATTACACCGGAGGGTGCTTTTCAATATCTCAGGATGCCATTCGGATTGGCATCTGCGTCCTCAGTTTTTCAGAGGGTCATGTGTAGCATTTTGAAGGATGAACTGAATGTTAGAATTTTTCAAGATGATGTTCTTATTTGGGGGAAGGATTTAACTTGTCATGACCATGCAGTTCACAATGTGTTGCAAAAGTTACAAGATGCTGGTTTAACTGTGTGTGGCGAAAAATGCAAGTTTGGAGTGAAAGAAATTGATTATCTTGGTCATACTATCTCCAATGAGGGTGTTAAACCTAAAATGAAATTATTAGATGCTATTGAGAAAGCACCTCACCCCATTAATAAGGATCAATTACGATCATTTTTGGGACTTGCAGAGTACTATTCTAAATTTGTCCCAAACTTCGCTGATAAAGTACATAGTTTAAGACTACTAATGAAGAAAGGTACCTCTTTTGTATGGTCAACTTTGTGTCAACAAGCTTTTGAGAACATCAAGAATGATATCACAAAAGCTGTAGCTCTTAAACCGTATGATCCTAAACACCTTTCTATTATTGTGGTGGATTCCAGCGCTTATGGTTTAGGTGCTGTTCTTATGCAAAAGCATGATGGAATTGAACGAATCATAGCCTTTGCGTCTCGCACACTTAAGGGTGTTGAACCTTCATATTCAGTAATTGAAAAGGAAGCGTTAGCATGTTGGTGGGGTGTGGACCATTTCAAGACTTTTATTTGGGGAACTTCATTTGAATTAAGAACTGATCATCGACCTCTTATTGACATTTTTACCACTAAAGGTGCTTCAAGGGCTACACCCAGAATAGCAAAATGGTTGTATAGATTACAAGGATATAATTTTCAAATTAACTACGTTCCAGGTCATAAAAATATAAGTGCAGATTGTTTATCTCGCCTTCCTTTGCCTTGTGTCAAAAGTGATACAACAGAGGACAATGATGAGTGGTTAATTGCCAGCATTGAAGAGTCTTGCAACAATGCATTCAGCAAGCAGGAATGGGTTCAGGCTGTGTCTGATGATACTTTGTTACAACAAGTTATCAACAATCTACACGTTGGTGTAGATCTGTCTTCCCTAGACAAGTCCATCTTGGCAGACTATAAGATGGTCTGGCCGGAATTATCATTTTATGATGGAATTCTTAGGAGAGGTGACAGATTAGTTGTACCTGCAGTTTTGCGTGACAGATTATTGAATTTGTTACATGAAGGACACAGTGGAATGACTAGCATGAAAAGAAGGGCTAGAAATGATTTTTGGTGGGTTGGAATGGACAAGGACATAGACAGGTGTGTCAGAAATTGTCTGGCATGTATGTCTAGTGACAAGTCTCATAGGTCCCAAGAAACTACCATCGCTGCTACTCCTTTTCCTGACAAACCCTGGGACAAAGTAGCTATCGACATTTGTGGTCCATTTCATGTTAAAGGTATTGAAAACAAGTTTGCAATTGTCTTGATGGATTTTCATTCAAAGTGGCCAGAAGTGGCTTTTGTCAAGGATATTAAGGCCTCCAATATTATTGAATTCTGTGAAGGAATCTTTCGTAGAGAGGGCTATCCAAGTATCATCCTATCTGATAATGGTCCTCAATTTATAGCAGAGGAATTCTCAGTTTATCTTAACAAAGTTGGCATTAAACACATGACAACGTCTGTATATAATCCAAGAGAAAATGGTTTAGTAGAAAGATTCAACCGAGTGTTGAAAGAATGCATTCAACTGGCCAGCAATAATGATGATGATTGCAAAGATGCTGTCAAAGAAATGTTGTGGTGTTACAGGAACACTCCCCACACAGCTACTGGAGTATCTCCATTTTCTTTATTAAAAGGGCGTGCGGCTGGATCTAAAGTCAAGCCCGCTTGGATGTCCAGAAACCGTCCAAGTGTAGTTGACAGCAAGATTTTATCAAGTAAGGTTCAACGATACCAAAACAAATATGTTAATTGTCACAATTCAAAAATCAACTGTAGTGGTAGAACATTTAAGGTTGGTGATTGGGTACGTTCACAATTAATGGGGAATCGGAAACCTGGTTCTTCTAAGTGGTCTAAACCCAAGCAAATTGTCTCAGTTACAGGTAACGTTGTGAAACTAGATGATGGTAAACAATGGAACATAAGAAGCATTACAAGATGTAATGATCTTGAATGTAAACACATTTTTGGTCAGGCTGCAAGTTCTCAAAAAACATCTGTTGAGAAGAGAAATGATGTTCCTGTTTCCACTTCTTTATCCTCTGTGCCCAAATGTAATCCTGTTTCCACTTCTGTTCCCACCTCAGTGTCTTTATCTACTAGGCCTAAAGGTAAACCTGTGTGGATGAAGGATTATGTTTGTTCATGATTTTGATAATCATTCTGACACATGATTTTGGGTTACAGTATGTTTCTTGTTTTTTTCTTTCAAGTTTTATTTCTTTGTTTTTATAGAAAGGGAGATATGTTATATCCTTATGATGATGCAATGTTCCATGGCCTCTGTGCTCACTGGATTCCAGAGTGTGGAATCCAGGGGGCAGTACACAGATGAGCAGTCACTGGATGTGTTGGTCTTGGATCTCCCTGGGGTTGTTACTATAAATAAACAACTTAATTTATCTTCAACTCTGCTCTACTTGAAGTCATTTCATCCACGTCAGGGCAGGCTGCACGGGCATCCAAGGAAGAAGGTGCAAGGGCCTAAACGTAGCAGCTGCCCACTAAGTGATGGGCAGCTGTAAGACCTGAGCCTGGCACCAGCGTGCCTCCTGGCACTCTTGTAGGGCCCTGAACAAACAATGGGGCCCAAGGACACGTGGGAGCCTCGTGGGCTCAAGACACAAATGCCACCACACTGGGGGCGGGGAGCGGCCCGCTGCAAACCAGGGCCGCTCTACCCTCCAAAATGCCCCCAACAATGCGGGTGGGGGAGCCTCTCTGGCTCTGAACAACGATGTGCCCTGGAGCCTCGTGGGCTTGGAATACAAACTGCCCCTTCGTCGTCGGAGTACCGCTCTGGGGACTCGAAAAAAGCCAATACCCCGGGGTTGTTGGTTGAACCTCTAGGGCTCGGAAGAACAGTGGCCAGACACTGTGGAGTCCTGCTCGGGGGACTCTGATTCACAAAATGCCCCCTGCCCCCTTGTGGGCTCTAAAGGAAATGTGGCCCCCAACGTTGGAGCCACGGGCTCTAGCACAAAAATGCTCGCTGGACCCTCGTATGCCCGAATGAACAATGCCTCACCAAGCAAGAGAGCGACCCGCTACCATCCGGGGTCGCTCCTCAACTGACTCGGCGCCCCTGCTTCGAGACGCCCACTATCACCCGACCTCCTGGGGACTCCTGTCTCGCGACAGCAGGGGAAGCTGCACACGGGGCTCTCCTATCTCCACGGGGAGCCCCCTCCTTACAGCGAAACTGCTGGCGACGGCTTCCCCATGTCCCCTGTCTCGGGACCGGGCCTTCCGTGTGGAGCCGGCGAGGCTCCAAGCTGCTGCCTCCTCTTCCGGCCGGAGTTCAGGCCCCGTCCACGTCACGGGCAGGAGTGCCTGACTTCCGGTCCAGGCTAAGTTTTCGGTACTCCGGGGCTGCGGCGGTGACACGGCGAAGGCAAACAAGGGGTAGGCTCCCTCCGCATCCAAACAAAACAGCGGGGTGGGCACCCGTATTGTAGATATATATAAAAACAAAACCACTCTGCAAATATGCGGCAGGCGGTGCGGGGTGGGCACCCATGCCGCAGATCAGCCAAAAGGGTGATACCCATGCCAGGGAATTCCTCGGGATAGGGCACGCAGCACCACGTGCCATTCTTGGGGGTGGTGGGGCCCAGCACTCCCTAGGCGCTGGCAGGCCACAAAAGCCCCAAAGGTGCAGGGACAAGATCCAAGAAGTAAGGCAGGAGAGGGGGGCAAGGGCTGGGCCTAGGGGCCAGCTCACAGGGTCCTCCTAGGCAGGGAGGCAGTCGCAGTGGTGGTTCCTCCTGGCGCCCAGCAGCAGCAGCAGGACCCCCCTCAAGTTAGGAACAGCAAGAGAAGAACATTTATTTAAGGGGTCACTGCCCCTTTTTATACACATTCACCCTTTGTCTGTGTCTGTAGGGTGAGGGGGGGGAACCATTCGCAGCTGGTTCTGGAGCACTCCGATGTGCTCAGCCCCTCTTCTTATTCACTGGCCAGGCTAGGGTCATCAGTCGCACCACAGGGGGAGTAGCCAGCATTGTGTGGGGAAAGCCCAGCCCTATTCAGGTCCCAGGTGCACTCCTCCCTCACATCACTCATGCAGATCTCGCCACTCACCACCGGGGCAGACCCATACTGACTCCTGGAGCCAGGCTCACCAGCCAGCTCCAGCCAATCACAAGCCAGACAGCCAATTCACATAAATTACACAGACATGCCAACTTCTAGAAGTGGCATTTCCACACTAGACACAATAACGTCGCACACATCATTGCGCAGCATTTAATCACACGAGTCAACTCATACCAAACTCGAGCTTGCACTCCCCACGTATCAGGAACTACCAGGAACACATACATTCCCCATGCATTACTATGGGAGGGCAGGCCAACCTCACTACACGCACGCACTTTACCCTGGGACACAGTGGTAAAGTGCACAGAAGCCAAAAATCACTACTACCAGGTCACCATTAAAAGCAAAAAGTTCAGGGGTGAACCTGCCAGAAGGGCCAAGTCCAACACCCGGCAACAGGAAAACAACATGGTTCACCGACGACCTCAAAGAATCAAAGAAATCCTGCAGATCCCTCGAGAAAACCTGGCGCCGCGAACAGACGACAGCCCTCAAGAACGCCACCGCAAACACCACCAGTTGATCCGTACCACCAAAAAGACATCTTTCAAAGAACGGCTGGAAAACAGCACACACAACAGCAAGGAACTCTTCAACATCTTAAAAGAGCTCTCCAATCCCAACGCCAACAGCAATGACATCACATCATCACAAGACCTCTGCAACTCCCTCGCCACGTTCTTCCACCGCAAGATCGCCGATATACACAACAGCTTCGGAGCCCAGATTCCCCCCCCCCCCCAGCCACCAAACCAACACCCCCTTCAACCATCCTCAGTGATTGGACTCCCATCAGCACTGAAGACACCGCCCACGCCATGAACACCATCCACTCCGGCTCTCCTTCCGACCCATGCCCTCACCACATCTTCAACAAAGCTGACACCATCATCGCTCCTCACCTACGGAACGTCATAAACAACTCCCTCGCGTCCACCACCTTCCCAGAGAGCTGGAAGCACGCAGAGATCAACGCCCTACTGAAGAAACCCACAGCGGACCCCAAAGACCTCAAAAACTCGCCCCATCTCTCTTCTTCCCCTCCCGGCGAAAGTGATCGAGAAGATAGTCAATAAGCAGCTGACCGCATTCCTCGAAGCCAATGGGTCCCTCGATCCATCCCAGTCCAGGTTTCGAGCCAACCACAGCACCGAGACTGCCCTCATCGCAGCCACCGAAGACATCAGGACCCTACTCGACAATGGGGAAACCACCACCCTCATTCTCCTAGACCTCTCACCTGCCTTTGATACAGTTTGCCATTGCACCCTAATAACCTGCCTCCACAACGCCGGGATCCAAGACAAAGCCCTGGACTGGATCACCTCTTTCCTCTCCGACAGAACCCAGCGAGTACGCCTCCCTCTCTTCGGCTCTGCGGCCACCAAGATCATCTGTGGCGTACCCCAAGGCTCATCCCTCAGCCCAACCCTCTTCAATAACTACATGAGCCCCCTCGCCACCATCGCACACAAACACAAACTCAACATCATCTCATACGCCGACGACACCCAGCTGATACTCTCCCTCACCAAAGACAGATGAATGAAACTCAGCCGTCTGAAACGGAACTCAGAAAAGACGGAGGTCCTCATCCTCGGACCATCCCCATCTGCCTGGGACGACTGCTGGAGGCCCGCAGAACTAGGCACCACACAGACACCCACTGACCACGCACGCAACCTGGTATTCATCCTGGACTCCTCTCTCATGATGACCAGCAAGTCAATGCCATCTCATCTTCATGCTTCAACACCCTGCGTATGCTCCGAAAGATCTTCCGCTAGATTCCTACCGGAACTAGAAAGACGGTCATCCAGGCCCTTGTCACCAGCCGACTTGGCTACGGGATCGCCCTATACTCAGGAACCACAATCAAACTTCAGAAAAGACTCCAACGCATACAGAACGCATCCGCACAACTCATTCTCGACATCCACTGCCACAGTCACATATCAGCCCACCTAAGAGACCTGCACTGGCTCCCGTCAGCAAAAGGATCATGTTCAGGCTCCTCACCCACGCACACAAAGTGCTTCACGACATAGGCCCCGATTACCTCAACAACCGCCTCACGTTCTACACTCCAACACGCAAATTCCGCTCCGCCAGCCTCGCCCTCGTCCCACGGATCCGCAGAAACACCGCCGGAGGAAGGTCATTCTCCTACCTGGCGGCCAAGACATGGAACTCCCACCCCGCCCACCTACGTCTGACACAGGACCACCTCACATTCAGGAAACACCTCAAGACTGGCTTTTCGAGCAGTAGCGGCCCCCCCCCCCCCCCCACACAGTGCCTTGAGACCCTCATGAGTGAGTAGCACGCTCTACAAGTGTATTGATTGATTGAGGGAGTTTTATTAAACACATTGCTACTCTACGGGCTTCCCAGCGCATCAGATTGTTTTTAATTATTGTACACAGTAAAAGGGATACACTATGGTCCCAATCTATACATCGCCCAGGGCCACAAGAATAGATGGAGCTACTATTCTATCTGTACTAATAGGGTGATATATTATATCATTCTTATTGTGTTGATGTAGACATGCCTCATGACAGAAGAAACAAGCTGTCAGAATGAGTCATGCCAATATGGCAGACACAAATTGTTTCGAGCTCAAGACTCTCATATCTGACGTAACTGCTATTGTTTATGTGTGATATGGTTTCTGCTTTAATCAATTAAGATAAACAATACTTTAAACGATTATGCTAATTTGTTATCACAAATACTGTAAATGTTTGTGAAATTATGAAAGCTAAAAAAGAATTAGAATACTCAAGTGGAAACACACTTGCAGTGTGCATAAGTACGTCACAGTACAGATCCATCCTCTAAAGGTGTGATAGATGGGCACACATCTACACACCCATCTATCACAGATGTCACTAAAAAGGTGACCCTGCTAATTACAAGACAGTTATGTACGTGGCACTGGCTCTCCTGCAGCTTACACCCCACTCCCCCCCCGCCTCTCGCTTCCCCTCTGCACCCCTTGGACTGTCACAGGCAGAAACGAGCATCAAAGCAACTGCTGAAACTACAGCGGACTACATTGCCATCCCACAGGAAACTAGCGGTACTGCAGCAGCTGGATCCCTCAGCGTCCAAGTGACAGGTCCAATGAAAAAAATAAAAATGATATATTTAAATATGCATGCCTACCATCAGGCTCAAGCAATCAGACATGAAACAGCACAAAGCAGTTATAGTTTGTGGTAAACACAGGGTACTACCACCTCCTACACCACGCCTGTTGCCTAGAGACTACCAGTCCTACAAGGTCCTAAGGCTCAATAAAACAAAAAGGTGATAGCAAAGAAAGCCATGCCCTCCACAGCCAGGCTGTAGCCCTTAAAATACACTGAATGAGAGCCCACTGCAAAAAGTGTCAAGCATCCTGTTCCCAAATGCGTTTTGGTGACCAAAGTAAAAGGACATGCACAATCATTCGCGTTCAGACGCCAGTCTAAGGTGTGCTACCGCCAACTTCTGCCACAACATTAATCCAGACTACAACCTCATTGCTGCCCACAACTCTACTCACAGACCTTTTGACCTCGAAGTTCACTCATGAATTAGAACACGTAACATGGAGCCACATCAGACTAAACGCTTTCTGTGAAGTTGAGTAGAGTCAGCATCACCCCCCCCCCCCCCTCCCCGGTGCATCTCCATTAGTGCACAGACTATCTACCATTGTAGCCCAATTATCTTGAACACCAATGGTGCCATGTCTGAGCACCAAGAAGAAATAAGAGAAGGGAGTTGCTCGTCAGTTGACAATTAAGTACCCGAATCACTCTCCTACACACAAAAAAGAATTTATTAACAAATACTTGAACTACTGGTGTGAGTGCATCCATCAACCAACAGCACACAGGCCACTGTAAAAGAACAATGTCTTGGTGAAGGCCAAGCAAGAGAACTAGGGAAAGGCCACACACATGTTCAATAGAGGTACTATGAAACACAAAGCCATGCGCGGGAAGAGGTCCCTTGCTTGGTTAGGGGCCAAGAGGAACTCTGAAGGGAGTACACCCTCCCGTAGGTTAATACTATGTCACAAAATGTACTCCCTATACAGCCTAGTTCACCATTGGAGAATTAATTGGATAACTAGAACAGTATGTATCTTATTTGGGTAGGTGGTATGCCCTATCCAAAGTGTTTACACCACTGCTGCGTGTGGAAGGAAACAATTCCTTTTGTTATTTTATTACCTCACACACCCTAGTGGTGTTATGCTTCATCATCGGGACACCCTAACGCCTAGATGTTCGGGTGGGCTCGACCATATTTCAGAGAGCACTTAGTAAGATAGTTTTTGGGCAGGGGGATAAAGATTAAAAATCACGGTCAGACCCCAGTGTCCCTTTATTCTTGGATCTGGCAAGGATATTAAAAAATGATATATAGGGTCTCTCAGGATATTATGGTCCTAGGACCCTATTGCCAACATGTTTCTGCCCTCTGCTGCTCCATGAAGGGTGCGTGGACTTTCTTCAGGGCGTGACCCCCTGGAATAAGACAGTGTGGAGAATTTCCCTATACTGTACCGCGATACGGGCAGATAGCTGCTCCTTATTTGAACGTGAACTTTGTCGCGATTATTCAATCCATCCTGATTTAAAGGAGGATCCACTTCACGTAGGACCTCTAGGGAATGGGGTAGCCCTGTAGTCAAACCGTCATCAAGGGTCCTGCCCCGTGTTACCACCTAGTAAGTCGAGGATTCCTATTCCAGCCTGGTTGTTTTTCGTTGTTGCATTATTAAATACATTTGAATACCACACTGGTGTCGACCACAGATATTGGTGCAATACGAGACATTTCAACCATTTTATATCCTTATTATGTGTGCCAAGAACTGTCAGCAAACAAAAGTATGTATTATCAAAGAAGACTAGCTTTATGTGACTATTAAATATGGACTCTGCCTAGTTTTGTCTGGGGGCACTTGGTTGGTGTGTTCATGAAGCCCTCACCCACCAACCTAGTAAACAGCTGTCTTACGGCCACACTTGACATTCTGGAGTCAGAAAGTTAAGTGATGTGATTAATGATAAGTGCTTTTCAAATGTTTATTATCTAAGAGCCATGATAAAACAGTGCAGGCTGCGAAGAGAGAACTGCAATTGAATTATAAAATCATAAAGCAGAGGAAGGGTAATCTACAATTGTCAACCTATTGACTCATGCTTTACTGAAGCATACGTGATGTAAATTCCAACAAGACACAGGGATCGGGTTTATGACCTGTGTAATAATGATCACACCCTCGCAGTTTTCACATGTTAAATTCCGACCTGCCAAACCTGAAATTTAACAGATGAAAATGGCCAGAAAAAAAAGGTAAAACGTATGCGTTGTTAAAAAACAGATTCTGTGCGTTATACTTTATTTTCGCGTATAAAAGTCGGAATATGGATTATTTCCCAGCCGTGGTAAACCTTAACCTCGAGGTCATGGTATTAACACGTGTAAGAAAATACCACACCCTATTCCGACCAACTGATAATCAAAACTAAAGTTGGGAGGGCTTAAAACCGGTGATGCAAGGCCAACATCCATGTCCTGGCTTGATCCCATGTAGGTCGAAAAAGCGGCAAGCAATGGAGCAACTGACTTTTTTAGTTGTGGAAACATGGACAGGAGATAAGTGATTCAAAGAAAATGTGGAGATTTGGCAAGACATCCAACACAAAAAGTCGCCTCTCTACAAAGAGGACAATTTGAGTTCACAAGAAGCGCAGGGGTTAACTCATTTAAGACGTAAGCCTGTTTGAGCTGATCTGGCGAAGACTAGTATTATGAGCGATATTGCATACATGTAGTGCCTTACAGAAGCGACTAAACACAGTCTAAAACTGAGAGGTGTATTGTCCACAACCCTGGTCCCCCGTCTGCTTATTCTAATTCCACTCCTCTACCATCCTTCCTAAAGAAATTAAAGAGTGATCATTAAAAGCAAGCGCGCGTCTGATTAATACCCGCTGGTGCGTGCCCGGCTTTGGTCTCTGCTTTCTCCTTGGGGGGTGAAGACATGCTGCCAGCTGCTGCGTGCGTGTGCCGATGGGTCTATCTGGTAGCTATAAAACACATCAGCACTCTCCAGCTACCTTCAGCCCGATGCGGGCTCCGCCCACTTCAAATGGCATTGCTAACAAGTGAACGAAAGCACTTTGGGCGGAGCAGATCTTTTACGGTGGCCCTTTTAGGATCAGGCAACACGTCACTACTCCAGCCCAGCGAATTGCTTTCAACGCATCTCTGTCCTGAGCATCTTGTGTCTCTATATACAAAAAAATGGTGCCTGACTCTAATAGGGCTGCCGCCAGAACACACCTTTTCCTTCACAAACATATGATACGTGCAGACCATGTGCTCGGAGGCTCTATATCGTTCTGTCAACGTGGATCCTGAATGTAATGTGAAGTCACAATGAATATAGAAGAAAGACTGTGCCAGGGCTCCTTGTCGGCACCGTGATGATGTCATGCTGCCCGTAGAAGGGAGGAGCAGGGTGGGTGCAACGTTGCTTTACTTCAACCTTTCTGTTGATGCTAGCCAAACTAAAGCCAGGGGCGCAACTAGACCTGCCCTTTAAAGGGGGTTTAATATGTCATCCAAAAGAGGCGGGACTAACCCTTCAAACAAGAATCTAGCGTGAATTAGAGTCAGTACAAGAAACTAGCGTGAAAAAATGTGCGTTTTAATTATACTGGTCAAACTCAGAACACGTTTGGTACGTTTGTAGCGTTTATAGGTTATTGACAGAGCTCCTTAAGGGGGAAAGAATAATCAGAGGAGCTGGCACTTTTTATAGATTTAACAGTTGAGCACTTTAAAAAACAGTTTTTGCAATGCTATCTGAGGATTG
The DNA here is from genome assembly GCF_964263255.1 of Lissotriton vulgaris. NCBI lineage: Eukaryota > Metazoa > Chordata > Amphibia > Caudata > Salamandridae > Lissotriton > Lissotriton vulgaris. The sequence goes on from NC_141691.1 coordinate 1,066,780,269, forward strand.
TGTAACGTCCTACTTGTTCAGGTACTCGCCAATATTACAGTAGCGGTCGGCAGTAGGTGTTTCTGTAGGGCGGTGACGTGAGCAGGAGGAGGGGCAGGGTGGGGGGAAATAATGTATGGATTACGGAGTTTTACAGGTAAGCAAACATTTAAATACATAAAACGAATTTCGTTGCGCACACTGCATCACCAAATGTGATGCAGTGCGCGCAACGAAATTCGTTTTATGTATTTAAATGTTTACTTACCTGTAAAACTCCGTAATCCATACATTATTTCCCCCCACCCTGCCCCTCCTCCTGCTCACGTCACCGCCCTACAGAAACACCTACTGCCGACCGCTACTGGCCAATAACCATGTGTTATAATGTACTGTTGCATTTCCCCTTGCCTATGTTTTTCTTCCTTCTGCTCAGCCAGAAAGAGTGTTGGTGTGCCTGGAGATGTCATGGAATGATGGGTGCCTGGTGAGGTTGTGAGTGTCAGTTGGAGTGTACCAGCTGAGCAAGACAGAGGCTGCTCCTGGTGGGGCATCACATGGACTTACCATCTTCCTGTGTCTAATTGATGTTGTTAACTTATCAATAAATCTACTATATTTATCTACACATCATCCGGCTACTGAGGATTACTTATTTACAATACTGGCGACGAGGTAAAAGAAACTGCGTGTTGCTGAAGGATTACCCTGGATTACCCTGGAACTAAGGATTTAACTAACTGCAAGAACTCATGAACAATACTCTCAAGAAAGAAGATTACCAAAAACTACGCTCTGGTAAGCCCCACTAGTGTTCTTGGTCAACAGGACAGCCTGCAGTCCAGAACGTTTAAAGTTTGTTGGCTTTCCTGTGAACAAAAGTATTGGATTTACCAGCCTTGCATGTTACCTGCCTTTATCTGTTAATTTGATTTTCACATGCTGACTGTGGTAGAGTAATGTGAAGATTATTATGGAGGGCAGTTTCCTTTCTGCCTTGCCCTGCTGCCGGTTTTAATCTCTATTTTGGAGCGCTGTCCTGCTGCCCGCTGAGTTTGACCTGAGACCAGAGGCGGCGGGCGGCGAGTTTTCACTTCGCAATATTGACGAGTGAAGCGGACTGGCTGCGAGTGTGGAAACAAGGTCAAGAGTCAAGTGTCCTCTCACACAAAGGGACTTTGCTGTTGTTGTGAGGAGACTTTCACTACTGGAATGCGCAACGGTTAATTAGATGCTGCACTTCACATACTTATGCGGACTCTTTGGGGTATGTCCATTTTGCTTTACGGTCTTTGGCTGCCCCCTGGACATTTCGACAGTTCAACTGCTCTTGGCCTGTTTTTAAAATAGCACGTGCTGCACACAGCGCGCGCACAGTGAATTCGTGCAGTCCTACCTGATCTTCGAGTGTTCGGCGATGTCTTCGAGGTTAGCCTTCTCCACGTCAGTTTGGAGCTGCTGGAGCACGTTGTGCACCGTGGGCGTGACTTGAGCCACTCGGTGCTGCATGGGAAACGTGACGCCATTTTGGATTGTAGCTGTCTCAAGCACGATTGCTCTTGTATTGCCAACTGCGTTTTTTTTGCATTTTACCAACCACGTTTCTAAGTTAATTGAAACGTTGCCGTCATGACTGGGATTGAGGTACTTCTCAAAATAATGGTGGTGCAAATGCGAGCACTTGGAAACACTGGATCTGGCCTGCAGTATTGTGATACTTTGAAAGACCGAGCACACCTTTAATTATTATTCCCTCTATTGTGAGACATCAACGGAGAGGAGGAACTCACTGTATTACCACATGGACTTCGGGTCAGAGGCTACAAGGACTTCGGGTGAGAAATCGCTCACCGATCGTGGACAACGGTGACTACGTTTATTGTTTTAATTTGTTGTGTTACTGATGCTTTGACCTGTTTACAGCTGGGTGTTTACAATATTGTAATGGGGGCACGTTGCAGTTGTTGCAGGTTCTTTCTGTCTGCTTATTGAATTTATATGGAATGAGAGGAGGAGAGTGTGTGATGTCCTTGTTTGTATACTTAGCTTGGTGTGGTTTTCCGTTACAGGTTGTTGTGTATCTGGTCATTCTTTGGATCTATCTGTCTGCACATTGATTCTGCATGTAGTGGAGGAGGTGAGTGTGTTGTTTTTTTTGGTCTCTCTGCACCCAGTGTGCGTTGTGTTTTTGATCTCTCTGCAGCCAGTGTGCGTTGTGTTTTGACTTGAGTAATACCCTGAGTTTAGGGGTAGAGTACTCATCCCTAGTTTTCCAGTATCTTATGGTTTACCAACCACTTATTTGTGGTTATTGATTCACATTAGTGTGTTACCTGGATGACATTTGCTTGTCGATTTTCTTCACCGTTGGATTGGGTGGGTGAATGGTTTTTCATGTTTGGACTGCATGAGAGAAAACACCTTCTAATGAAGTTTCTCTGCGTGCACACTCACTGTTTGGATTATATGAGTGATTGGTTATTGCTGTTTGGACTGCGTAGGAGAAAACACTTTCTCATGAAGTTTCTCTGCGTGCACACTCACTGTTTGGTTTGTGGGTGAATGGTTTTTCCTGTAAGTTTCTTTTAAAGTTATCCCTGATAAGACTGTGTTGGAGAAGACACTTTCTCTGCTTCTTACTTATGGAATGTTTGACTTGAAGCTTCTTTGGCTTTTACCTGGTTATGAGTTTTTTTTAGGCTTTTCTGGTTTTACTTATGTAATGTTTGATTGATTATTCTAATACTGTCTAACTCTAATGCTTTCCTGGGAACTCTTTTATTTTGATTCTAGGTGTGTGATTTCATTGGCATTACGAATTGTCATGCATTTATTTTATTTTATTTATTTTATGTAGTTTGTAGAGCGCACAGCTACCCCCGAGGGGGTGTCCCGGCGCTAGAACCTGAGTCTCAGAGGAGAGAAAAGGAGCAAAGAAATGGGAAGTATCGTAGTAAATCATAGTCCAGAGAAGAGCCAAGTTTTGAGTCTGGCCCGGAAGATGGATTCGGAGGGACAGAATCTGAGATCGACCGGCAGCGCGTTCCATAATTTTGCAGAAATGACACTGAACCCTCTGCCACCCATTCTGGATAGTCTGAAACGGGGAGAGATCAGAAGGCATAGGTCATTGGATCTCAGAGATCTGATGGAGCGGGATATAGAAACGCGTTTTTTTAGATAATTTGGACCGCGATCGTTGATGGCTCGATGAGTCAGAGTGAGGATCTTAAACTGGATACGGCTGGCCACAGGTAGCCAGTGTAATTCCCTACGATATGCGGCAACTGACTGACGATAGGGAATATTGCCAATCGGCCTTGCAGCCGCATTCTGAACAATCTGCAGCCGGTCAATCAGGTATTGGGGAGCTCCAGCATAGAGGCTATTAGCATAGTCCAGGTGGGACGTGATGAGGGCATGGGTAACTGTACGGCGGGAATCCAGAGGGAGATAGGGGAGGATTTTCCTGATCATGCGTAACTTCAGGAAGCAGGCAGAGGTCACTTTTTGAATCTGAGTCTTGCATGAGAGGGAGTCGTCGAACTGGAAGCCCAGGTTACGGGCCGAGTGGACAGGGGAGGGGGCGGGATCGAGTGCCGTGGGCCACCACCAGGAGGAGGGGATGGAATTTTTCTGGTTAAAAAACAGCACCTCTGTTTTGTCTGCATTGAGTCTTAGATGGTTTTCCGACATCCAGCCACTGATGTTGTTAAGGCACTGGCGGAAGTTGGAGAACGCGGAATCAGAGTGGTCTCTGAAGGAAAACACTAGCTGGGTATCATCAGCGTAGGAGACCACCCTGACTCCGTAGGACTCCACCACGCCGGCCAGTGGGGCAAGATAGATGTTAAAAAACAGAGGGCTGAGGGCCGAGCCCTGTGGCACACCGCAGGACAGGGGTTTTTCCTCCGATGTGAAAGGACGCAACAATACCCTCTGACTTCTTCCTGAAAGGAAGGACTCGATCCAGCTAAAGGCAGTGCCGCCAATGCCAATGTGTTTTAATCGGTCAAGGAGGATGGAGTGAGATACTGTATCGAATGCAGCGGACAGGTCGAGGAGGACTAACATAGCCGCCTCGCCCCTGTCCACGCACTCCCGGATAGTCTCCGAGACTTCCAGCAGAGCCGTCTCTGTACTATATCCCGCTCGAAATCCAGATTGTGAGTCGTGCAGTAGTGAGTTGCTTTCCAAATACTCCGTAAGTTGCAACTGCACGGGTTTTTCCAAAACCTTTGCAGGTTTGGGGAGAAGGGAAATAGGGCGGTAATTGGAGAAAATTGTGGGATCAGCATCTGCCTTTTTTAAAATGGGGATCACCAAGGCTTCCTTCCAAGTGGTAGGGAAAGAGCCATGATGCAGGGAAGCATTCCAGATGGAAAGGAAAGAATCGGCTAAGGAGGGGGCCAGTTCACCCATAATTTTGGCAGGGACAGGGTCAGAGGGTGCACCAGACTTGCAATGGACAAGTAGTCTGATAGCATCCTCCTGAGCGAGCTTGTTGAAGGCAAGAAGGGCCGGTGTAACAGAGGGATTTGTTGACGGAGGCCGGGGAATTGGCCCTTTAGGGAAGGAAATGCATAGCTTGTTGATCTTATCGAGGAAGAAGTCCGAGAGTCCTTCGCACAGGGTCTGACTCGCTGAGTTCTGAGTGGTCCTGGCCGGAGGATTAATGAAATCCTTAACGATGGAAAAGAGGGTTTTTGAAGAGTTTTTGGCTTTGGCAATTTGGAGCGAGAAATGATCTTTCATGGCTATTTTTTTAAGTTTGAGAAATTTTTTCAGGGCAGCCTTGTAGGAGAGTTTATCTGCCGGATCGTAATTTAGTCTCCACTTCCGTTCGAGTGCTTTGCAGCTGCTTTTTTCCTCACGTAGAGAGGTGGAGAACCAAGGAGCGGAGGGGCGGGATCTAGTGGAGGTAATGAATTTCTGGGGAGCAATATGGTCGATAGCCTTGATGAGGGAGGTATTAAGCTTGGCGATATTTGAGTCGATATCAGGGGATAGATGATCCGTCTGGAAGTGGAATACCGGGTCCAGGGTTGCGCATGTGACTTTGTGCCACTTCCTTCCCAACTCTTTTCTCGGCACAGGAGGGACAGATTTCCGGTCTAGGGCCAAAGAAAAAGGGATGAGGTAGTGGTCGGACCACGTAAGGGGAAGAGAGGGGGAGACAGTAATAGTGGAGAAATTAGCGAAAATAAGATCTAAGGTGTGACCCGCCACATGGGTAGGACCGGTGACTAGTTGAGTGAAGTTGAGACTGTCCATGATTTCCAGCAAGTTATTCGCTTTTGCGCAGAGGGAATTGTCAACGTGAAGGTTAAAATCACCTAAAACTAGAAAGTATTGATGTTTAAGGGATAGATCAGCCAACTGGTGCGTGAGAGCGGTAAGAGAGGGGGAAGCAGCAGTGGGGGGATTGTAGATTAGTGAACCAGCTAGTATAACAGCCGCAGAATCGGATACAGAAAAGTAAAGGGCTTCAATGATACCAATGTTGGTAAGTTTGGTAGTGGTCAGCTGAAAATGAGATTTAAAGATGACTGCTAGTCCGCCTCCCGATTTACCCCCAGTCCGATTAACACATTTTATGTCATATCCTGAAGGGATAGCTAGATAGATGTCCGGCGAGGAGGAGTCAGTTATCCAAGACTCAGTGAGAAATAAGATATCCCACTCCTCGGAGGAAATCAACAACCATATGTCGTTGGCATGGCGGGGGAGAGACCGGCAGTTGACCAAGCCTGCTTTCAGCATCCGGTGATGAGGTGCTGGGAGCTGCGGCATGGGATAAGAAGGCGAATGGGAAAAGAAGGGCGGGAGAGTAAAGTTGCATCGAGGGCAATGGAAAGGAGCGGATTCTAGGTGAATAGGGTTGCAGGGGATTGTGGCCGAACAGAGGGAGGGGTTGAGTGAATGGAGTTGGGTATTGGTCCAGCACGTGCGTGCAGAATCAGCGGCACAGACAGGGGGACTGGCCCTGGGCCCGGTCCAGGCCCGGACGGGCCCAGACGGGCTTGCCTTTGGCGCGCCTTCGGCGCGCTGACGGCGCGCCCGCTGCGCCCGTCCGCTGCGCTTCCTAGCAAGGCACATAATTTGTGCCTGAGGGGAAGGGCGTCACGGGGGGTGTGGCCAGCTGAGGTGGGCGTGTCTGAGGACGCGCCTCGCCCTCGGTGATGGCGAAGATGGAGATCGTTGCAGCGCTGAAGACGCTGTTCGAGAGCAGGGGTGAGTAGGTCTTAGTAAAAACAATGTAAAGCACAATCAATTTTTAAAAGCGTAAAGTTCACTCCCGGCTTCCGCCTCAGGACTGGAGACTCCCAGTTCTAATGTGTCGCGCTATCAGCTGCGCGCACTTTTATAGTCAATTTCAGGGGGGCGTGGCCAGCTGAGGTGGGCGTGTCTGAGGACGCGCCTCGCCCTCGGTGATGGCGAAGATGGAGATCGTTGCAGCGCTGAAGACGCTGTTCGAGAGCAGGGGTGAGTAGGTCTTAGTAAAAACAATGTAAAGCACAATCAATTTTTAAAAGTGTAAAGTTCACTCCCGGCTTCCGCCTCAGGAGACTCCCAGTTCTAATGTGTCGCGCTATCAGCTGCGCGCACTTTTATAGTCAATTTCAGGGGGGCGTGGCCAGCTGAGGTGGGCGTGTCTGAGGACGCGCCTCGCCCTCGGTGATGGCGAAGATGGAGATCGTTGCAGCGCTGAAGACGCTGTTCGAGAGCAGGGGTTGAGTAGGTCTTAGTAAAAACAATGTAAAGCACAATCAATTTTTAAAAGCGTAAAGTTCACTCCCGGCTTCCGCCTCAGGAGACTCCCAGTTCTAATGTGTCGCGCTATCAGCTGCGCGCACTTTTATAGTCAATTTCATTTCTTTTGTGTTATGTGTTCTTGATTCAATTGCTCAATGTATTTTCATGCATCTTTTATAATCTGATGGATTTACTATTTTGATTGACTTATGTACTTTCAATTCTTTTATTGTGTTTGGTTTCCTTAGGGAGGGGGATGTGTTATAATCTACTGTTGCATTTCCCCTTGCCTATGTTTCTCCTCCTTCTGCTCAGCCAGAATGAGTGTTGGTGTGCCTGGAGATGTCTGGAATGTTGGATGATTGATGATGTCATGGAATGATGGGTGCCTGGTGAGGTTGGGAGTGTCAGTTGGAGTGGGCAGGCTGAGCAGGACAGAGGCTGCTCCTGGTGGGGCATCACATGGACTTACCATCTTTCTGTGTCTAATTGATGTTGTTAACTTCTCAATAAATCTACTATATTTATCTACACATCATCCGGCTACTGAGGATTACTTATTTACAATACCATGCTTTAAGGTAGTGGGGCCTGTGGAGTCTTGGGCCCTAGCAGGGCCGGACTGGGAACTAAAACCGGCCCTGGTAAAGTGCTCTGCTGCCCCCCGCGTTCTTTGCCAGGGCCGGTTTTCGTCTGATTTTGTTACAGTTGCTGCAAAAACGGCCCCCATATGCCCAACCCCCCCCTTGCACCGCACCGGGGGGATTGCCCGGTGCCCGCAACAGCCAGTCCGGGCCTGGGCCCTAGGCCCACATGCCTAGCATGTGCTCCATGCTGGCGGTGCGTCTGTGGCGTCCAGGCATGTGACGCCTGACGTCAGAATATACTTCATGGTGGCCGCTTGCCACGTGGGTTGTGCGACTCTCCTCTTGCCTGTTGTGGCTCTCTGGAGACTCTGTCTTGAGGCAGTGTGAGGGAGGACACTGATGTGTTTGGCCCCCTACTAGGCTTCGCTGTCATGGTGGAGATGTAGAGGATCTCCCTGCGGTCTTCAACGTTGCTTTTCTGTGACTCTCCCTTTCTTGCGGTGGTGGCTGTTCACCATTAGGGGTGAGTGGCGCTGTTTTCTTGCTTGCAGTGACAGCAGACAGCCACTGGGGTTGCGTATTGCTCACTTTTCTCCTCAGGTGTGGTTCTTCCTTGTTGGGTGGCCTCTTCTCTCTGGCTTGCATGTAGTGCGCCTTCACAGGAAAAGTAGATCTCTGGCTGCTGGCAGTGGAATTAGCGGGCATTTACAGTCTCTGGTGAATCACTATTACGTCCTATGGGGGCGGGGCAACTTTGCTAACGTGGGCTATGCAGCTCCTTTTCTTCTTTGATCTTCCCCTTGTGCGCGGAGTTACAGTCCCTTGACCTGCAACGAATAGGTAACTCACTTGAGATTGAATGGCACTTTTGCGGAGTTCCTCTCTTGACTCCTCCGCGTCTTAGTACAACGATTGTTTCTGGATGCACGTGTTCTGTCAGTACTGCAGTCACAGCAGAGTTCTGCTGGGAGGGGGTACTCTCCAGGTTATGTGTGGCAGAATAGCTGTAAAGATCAGCATATATACCGTTTTTTTGCGCTTTTCAATGTGATAGGGCGCCCCACTTTCCTAGTCTGCACTTAAGTGTTTGTGGCTATGTGTTGGGGCATTACTCGTTCTCTTTCATGCCCTCAGTGTAGGGCACGTGTGGCTGACATCTTCATCCTCAGGCAGATCAGCGGTCCTTTTGGCAATGCTGCCTTTCCACGTATTGCCATACAGGCTTACAGATGTGTCTCTCACGGGGTAACTGTAGAAAGGATGATCGTAGGCATCAGGATTACTCACTTCTTCTTTATTGAAGTAATAGGTACATTACAGCGACACCGACCACAACAGCAACTTCCACCCTCATCCTTCAGCAACCGACTCTCTCTGTCCCTTACATTCTCTCCAAGCATCCATTCCACACATTCCACACGTGCACACACAAACACGCACTAGCACACACACAAGACATACCATGCGCACAACACTACATATGCAACCAATACCACACACCCTCCTCCTCAATAGCTTGAGTCAACACCATACAAATTACCCTAACTTAAAATCAGAAAACCGGACAGGCAACTTCCTTGTTCTATAACCACGGCGTAGAATCTCACCTTCAACACCAATATTGGTACAAGATGAACCGACATCAACCATATCTTCTACGTCACCTCCTGTGTCACATCTAGTGCTACAACCACCCATATTACCAGTTGACGCCACATCCTTCATTAATCCAAAATCATCACCTAACATATATCCACTACACGCTCCGTCATCAACACCACCAGATCGTGAACCTACCACACCATCCCCCTCATTGCAAAAACTCAATTGCCGAAAATTCCACCTCTTGCCATCTTCCAATTCCACTGCACTTCCAAACACCTTCATTACTCTCAAGGGTTTGGACCATACACTTTCACCCTTCAACACAATCCTAGGATTCTTTACTCTAACCATCTGACCTATCTTAACCAAAGGCCAACTACACCTACCTCCATGATACTGCTGACTGCGATCTTGATACTTTTTGACCTCAGATCTGATTTCTTAATCAATATCCCTGTCATTGCACTGCATTTTCTCATTCCTTTTCCTCAACCACCAAGGAACTAAACCAGTAAATGGTTTCCTCCCTCTTAAAACCTCAAAGGGGGTGGCGTGGCCAAGATGGCGTCGGAGTAAGACGTGCTTTTGAGTCGCTCCGGCGCCCGACCTGCTAAGCATTGTACAGCATCGCCTACGGGGCCTCGATCCGCTCCCAAATGACAACAGCCGTCAGTGGTGCTGGGCGGAGTGGTCTGGTGCTATCGGCGCCCTCCGGAGTGGTCGTGCGGCGCCATTAAGAGCTCTTCAGCGACGGGCCTACTGAGCACCGACCTTGCGTACAGACGAGCCCGCCTTGGAGCGCAGTGGGTCGGCGGCGGCTGGGCGTGGCTTCACGGAGCAGCGGACGTCCTCTGCCTTCTCAGCCTTCAGGCCCCCTCCGCTGCAACGGGACGTTGGTTTGGAGGTTCACCACTTGCTTTGGTCGGCTGGGAGGCTCGACGGCCGGCTACTTGGTGTAACTTGACTGTCGCACGGCCCATCCACCGGGCCCGAGCGATCGGGAGGCGGAGGGCTCAGTTGTGCACTGTGCCGAGTGACTGACTACGGCCTGGCTCTGCGAGTCGGGTCCGTCGGCTTTGCTGCCACTCCCTGGCTCCTCGGCTGGGGTACCTTTCTCGAGCGACCATTGCTGTGCGCAGGTGCTCCTCCCTGCAGCTCGGACGGCCTTGTGCCGCTACCCCGTCGCCATGTCGACCTTGCCTCGCAAAGGGAGGACGGTGAAGGAGGGGACCTCCAAGGCATCGCAACCACCCAACTCCCCAGGGGCGAGTGGCTCGGCGAGACAATCGGATGAGGAGGCGCCGGCCACTAAGGCCTTCATGTCGGAGCTCTTTGCCTCGATCAAGGAGGACATCTCCGAACTGCGAGCCCAACTAGCTTCGGACCTCCGTGAAGTCCGGAGGGACGTGGACGGCATTGGTGAGCGAGTGGCCGTGTTGGAAGACCATGACCTAAGTATGGCGAATGACGTCCACCAGCTACAGCAAGATGTTCTTCGCCTTACAGACCAGAACTTGAATTTGCAAGCCTACGCCGAGGACCTGGAGAACCGCTCCAGGAGAAACAACATCCGAATCAGAGCGGTCCCCTGGGACGGTGAGGCTGGTGATTTGAGGGGCTACGTGCAGGCCCTCTTCCTCCAGGTGCTTGATGAGGAGGACGTTCTAGAGATTAAACTGGACAGGGTGCATCGAGTGGGCCTGCCCAGGCGAGGGGGCCCTCCTCCAGATATCCTGGCTTGTGTTCATGACTTTCAGATCAAGGAACGCATCCTCCGGAATGCCAGGGCCCTCTCCTCCTTGACCTTCCGAGAACATCGGCCACAGTTGTTCCAGGATTTGGCGGCGTCTACCCTTCAGAAACGGAGGGAGTTCCGGACGGTGACTGCCTATCTGAGGGAACAGGGCATCTCTTACTCTTGGGGTCACCCTTTCCGGATCATCTTCCGGTGGCAGAACCGGTTGGTGCAAATCCGCTCCTTGAAGTCCGCGAGGGAGCTGTTGGGATTGGAGGAAGACCCACCCTCGCAGGCAGCACGATCCTCACCTTCGCGGCGCCGACATCGCTCCTCGTCATGGCACAGAGTTGGGGCCTCCCCGGAGCGGCTGCGACCGGACCACTCCATTCGCCTGCAGGAGAGAGGATCGGCGGTGGCGTCGGTGGCCTCGGCCACTCTTGCAGATTCTCAGCAATCCTCTGGAGCGGCTTGACCCCTGATTTCTTTCATGGTTGGGCGCCGGAGCGCCTCTACTTCGACGGCCCTGGGGTACTATGGTACTTTTGGAGAAGACACCCCGGGCCTTGGCCCTGGGGGCCCCTGATCTGGTGCCCCCATCCCGATACCAGTCTGATGCGGACCATGTGACCTGTGGCCCATTGGAACTGCTGACTGTAAACTTCAGGTTGCGGGCCTTGTGCTCTGTTTTTTTGGCTTTTGGGCTGTTTGGGGGGGGTGGGCCGGTTGGTGCTTGGCAAGCGCTTGTAGTGGCAGTACAGTTTTGGTTGGGGTTGGGGCTTGGGGGGGTGGTGGTGGCGACCTGGTGTGTTAGCGGTATGGTGCATGTGATTACAATCCTGTTTACTCCTACGCTTCCTGAAATGCTCTGTTCGGGGGGTCCTTGGGCCCTGGTGCCTCTTTGGGCCGTTGACCGCGAGGTTCCGATTGAGCTGTGTGGCTGTTCGGACGTATGCATGGCGTGGCTTTCTAGTTTCCCGTTATGACTATTAGCATAGGTACATGGAATGTGAAGGGCCTCAACTCCCCGCAGAAGAGGCAGAAGTTATGGAAGTATATTGTGGACCACCACTTAGACGTGGTCGCCCTTCAGGAGACCCACCTGGCTAGGAAGGATGAACTGCGGCTCCGCCACAGACAGTTCCCTCTTATCTACAGGGCGTCTGCGGCCACGAAGCATAGGGGGGGTGGTTCTTCTATTCCGGGCTTCCTTGCATTTTCAGCCCCTGGGAATGAATGTTGATAAGGAGGGCCGCTGGCTGATGGTGAAGGGGGTGTTGCATGGCCGCCTCTGTACATTTGTTGTAATGTATGCCCCGAATGCGGGTCAGAATGGCTTTTTGCAAGGCTTGCTTGATAAGGTGGGGAACTTTGTGGAGGGACACTTGATCCTGCTGGGTGACTTTAATATGGTATGGGACAGAGACCTGGACGCTTCTGGAACACGAAGGGCGGACACTGGAGTCTTTTCGGAGGAAACTAAGCGTCAGTTGGGTGATATGGGATTGGTGGATGGTTGGCGCTTTGTCCATGCACAGGCTAGAGACTACACTTTTTTCTCTAATGTTCACCGCTCGTACTCTCGCATTGATTATGTCTTGGTGGGCCAAGCTCTCCGGGGTGATATACAACTATCTAATATCTTTCCACTTTCTTTATCCGACCATAGCCTGGTGGTTCTGGGACTACACTGGGCCCCCGGGGGGGACGGTTGGCGCAAATGGTATTTCCCAGCAGCCCTGGCGAGGGATGACCTGTCCTGTAAGGCCTTACGTAAGGCAATCGGTGATTTCTTTCTTCTCAATCCCCCCTCGGACACCTCGGTGTACAACACCTGGGATGCGTGCAAGGCCTCCTTAAGGGGCACTTGCCTCGCTCTCAATGCGCGCCTGAACAAACTGAGACGCGAGGAGAGGGAGGCTCTTGAATCGGAACTTGCCACTCTGGAACAGGCCCACAAAGCGAACCCCTCCAGGGTGACTTTACGGCCCCTAACGGCGGTGCGCGGGAAGCTGAGGGCCCATTATAATAACAGGGCGGAGTTCACTCTTCTGCGCCTACGGCGTACCTCCTACTCCCAGGGCAACAAGATTGGGCGCCATCTTGCCCGGCAACTTCGTGACAAACGCGAGCGGGAATACATTGGAGGGGTGCGTGATCGCACGGGCTTGGTTCAGCACAAGGATGCGGACAAGGCGGCCATCTTTGGCCGCTTCTACGCAGCACTCTACTCGAGTGACGCTCTCGACCCGGAGGCTCAGTCCAGGTTCCTGGAGGGGCTCCCTCTCCCGAAAGTCTCCAATGAATGGAACAATTTGTTGTCCTCCCCCATCACTCGGGAGGAAGTCCTGGACGCTATCAAGGCCCTGAAGCTGCATAAGGCGCCTGGGCCTGAAGGCTACACGGCCCTCTTCTATAAGACGTTCGCCTCGGAGATTTGTGACTACTTGGTCTCCCTCTTCAATGCTATGGCGACTGATGGTAGGACTACGGACTCCATGGCCGAAGCGCTGATCACCATAATCCCCAAGCCGGGGAAGGACCCTACCTCCTGTACGTCCTATCGCCCGATAGCGCTTCTCAACCTGGACGCTAAACTGTATTCCTCCATCTTGGCGGGCAGACTGCAGGACCTCATGCCGGCCTTGATCCATCCTGACCAATCTGGTTTCATCAAAGGCCGGCAGACTCATGACAATCTGCGCCGCGTGGTACATCTCATTGAAAAGGCGGAACGATTCCGCATACCTGCGGTGCTGGTAGGGCTGGATGCGGAGAAGGCCTTCGATCGCGTGGATTGGGGGTTCCTGCACCGGACGCTGGAGGCCTTCGGATTCTCGCCCGGTTTCGTTCGCATGATCGAGGCCAATTATCGAGGTCCTACCTCCCGGGTTCTGGTCAACGGCCACAGATCCGAGAGTTTTAGCCATTCCAGGGGGACGCGCCAGGGATGTCCCCTCTCGCCCCTCCTTTTCGCCCTCAGCATCGAACCCTTGGCATTGGCGGTGCGGGAAAATGAGCGGATCTTGGGGCTTCCCTTTACAGGTGAACAACATAAGATCTCGCTCTTTGCCGACGACGTCCTCCTGTCCATACGCGACCCAGCTCAGTCACTACCCCATGTCCTCTCAGTTCTCTCCGCCTACGAGGCAGTGGCGGGCTTTAAGGTTAACTTTGATAAGTCCTATATCTTGAATCTGACCCTGTCCCCAGGAGATGTACAACAGACCCGGATGCTTACTACGCTTGCTTGGGCGTCCACGTCCCTGCTTTATTTGGGGGTGCGACTGACTTCCACCGTGGGTGCCCTGTTTCAGGCTAATTTTCCACCGATATTGTCTTCAATCCGGGCTGAACTGGAACGGTGGCAGCCCAAATTCATCTCCTGGCTTGGCAGGATTCACGCCCTCAAAATGGTTCTTCTTCCCAAACTCTTGTACCTCTTTCAGGCTTTGCCGATTCCGGTGGGGCTGGACTATTTCCGCCGATTGAAGACCGTGATGCTGAAATATGTATGGCAGGGTGGCCGGGCCCGGCTTCCATTTGCGGTTCTTCGGCGCCCACGCTTAGATGGGGGGGTGGGTTTCCCGGACATGCAATTGTACTACAAAGCTGCCCAACTGAGAGTTCTGGTGGAGTGGTCCCAACAACGCTCGGAAAAGCATTGGCTCCATATGGATCGGAGTGTGGCGGGCCGCTCCATATGGGATCTGGCATGGAAGCCTAAGACGGACCGGCCCAGGAACGCATACATTAGCACCCCCACGAGCACGGTATTGAAGGTGTGGGACGTGGTGAGTGGCGATGACCGCTGGACCACATTCCCGTCCCCGTTCACCCCGATTCATTTTAACCCGGCCTTCCCCCCGGCCTTGATGGAGGGTCCTTTTGAGGCTTGGAGGGAGGGCGGCTGTAGAGCCCTCACCCATCTATTTCATGGTACTGAGCCCCTCACTTTCCACAACTGTATGAGGGATTACGGGGTGCTGCCAACGGAGCGATTTAGACATCTCCAGCTCCTCCACTGGGCGACGTCGCCCGCAGTGGTGGATGCCGCCACCAGGCCCTTGACGACTTTCGAATCTTTCCTTCTTCGCACCTCCACCATGAAGGGAGCGATCTCTTTCCTATATAAGTTGCTATTGGACACTACTATATCTCCGAGATCGCGGTACCAGGACCATTGGGAATCTACGTTGGGGAGAGACATCTCAGCCTGTGAATGGCGGGGCCTGTGGCGGGACGTGTCGGCGCATAACCACTCCACTGATCTCAGGGAGGCCCATATGAAACTCATCTTTGATTGGTACCTGTATCCGTCTAAATTACGCTGCATATTTCCGACAGCTTCAGATAGGTGCTGGAGGGGCTGTGGAATGTTGGGGGATTTTAGCCATATCTGGTGGGACTGCCCCTCCATCAAGCCATTTTGGGCCGAGATTCTCTCACACATGAGGGATATCTTGGGTTACCCAATCCCAGACTCCATGGCTTTTGTCCTATTAGGCCTTAGGGACCCTCTGCTCGAGCATCAAACTAGGGCGGATAAGCGTATCATGTGGTTGTGTTTGGGTGCGGCTAAGATGACCTTGGCAGCCGCCTGGAAGGCCCCGTCTGCCCCTGCGGTCTCCTTGTGGCACGCCCGCTTGTGGCGCTTGTTGAGCATGGAACGTCTCTCTGACATTTTTCTGGGTAACTTTAAGAACTTTATGCACAACTGGGGCCCACTTGTACGATTTCTGTCCCGAGGCCTTCCTTCGGCAGTGTGTCCGTCAGCACTGCGATCCCTTCATCTTTTCCAGATCTGATTGTGAGAGTGACTGTGATGGATTGTGTGCTTGGTGTCGCCACCACTGGGGGGAGGTGAATGTTGGGGTGGGATGAGGGTGGGAGGGTAGTTGGGGACGTTCTTCTTTTTTTTGTCTTCTTCTTTGCGACTTACTTTACTCTTGGGATGAACACTACATCTTGCTTGGGGCTGGAGCTGCTCCCCCTCTCCAGGGACACTACCTCTACTGTTGATACGCCTGGCATAATGTGGACGCTATGATGGGTAGGCCTCCTACCCGCGCCTCTGGTGCTTGCCCGGCCCCTGGCGTCATGGTGTGGACTTTGGAGTTTAGCTGGCCTTGCTTTGCGGACATTTCCTCTCCCCAATCATTGCTCCCCCTGTGTGGGGTTTGTGGCGGCCTGTCGCCTGTTCTTCTTTTCCTTCTCCTTTGCTCCTCTTGCTCTATACCCTTCCCCCCTTTCCGTTTCACCTTGCATACTACAAAATAAAAATTTTACAAAAAAAAAAACCTCAAAGGGTGTTTTCCCTGTAGCAGAATGCGGGGTAACACGATATGCAGTCAACCTCTCTTGTAAGGCTTTCCTCCAGGGTAGACCTGCACTCAATGCCAATTCAATCACTTCCTTAACCACCCTGTTGAAAAAACCTCAAAGGGTGTTTTCCCTGTAGCAGAATGCGGGGTAACACGATATGCAGTCAACCTCTCTTGTAAGGCTTTCCTCCAGGGTAGACCTGCACTCAATGCCAATTCAATCACTTCCTTAACCACCCTGTTGAAGCGCTCAATTTGACCGTTACCTTCGGGATGATATAGTGATGATTTAATGTGCTTGATACCCATTACCGATAAGAATTCTTCCATCTTTTGTGACACAAACTGAGGTCCATTATCCGAAACCAGAACTTCTGGGACTCCTTCCCTTGAAAACACATCCTCTAAAAACTCAATAACCACATCCGTAGTCATCCCACTTACCATTCTTACCTCGGGCCATTTCGAATAGTAATCAACTAATACAATAGCGTAACAATCCTTTGCCGATAACGCTGAAAATGGACCCATGAAATCAATAGCCACTTTTTGCCATGGATACTCAGGTAACTTCACCATAGTTAAAGGCACACTCAATGGCTTAGCCACCTTATCACTGGCGCCACAAACTTTGCAATTTCTCACTAATCGATCCACCATGGAATCAACCCCTGGCCACCAAAACCACTCTTTAATCCTTCTTTTATTACTGGACATACCACCGTGCCCCATGTGACTCTTCTCAACAATGTCCTGTCTTAAGCTAACTGGAGGCACAATTATGTCACCTCTTAGGACAATATCATTAACAACACACAGTTCCTCTTTAATTTTTGAAAATGCAGCACATTCACCCCGTAAGTTGGACTCCCTTGGCCAACCATCAACTATGAACCGTTTAACCTCTTTCAAAACAACATCCTTGTCCATCTCACACATCCAAGACGCCTCAGATACAACACTATTAACATCCCTCTCACTTATCAAAAACACATCCTTGATGGTAAAAGCTATTTCACAATCACTATTAGTTCCAATTCCTGTCAAATCCACCTTAGGTAACCTTGAAAGACCATCCGCAACTACATTATCCTTACCAGGAATATACTCAATATCAAAATTGAACATTTGCAGCTTAGAAGCTAAACAGGCCAACCTAGGAGTTAAATTCTTCCCACCTTCAGGTCTCAAAATATTCACCAATGGTTTATGATCAGTACAAATTTTGAATCTTTTCTCCCACACATACATCCTGAATCTCTCAGCAGCCCGTGAAGCAGCCAATAACTCCTTCTCTATTACGGAATAATTGCGTTCCGATTTTGTTAACGTGCGTGAAGCATACGCCACTACCCACTTCTCTGATTTAACACGTTGAGAGAACACAGCACCAATGCCATATCCAGACCCATCCACAGACAGTATACACTCAGCATTTGGCAAGAAGGGTTTCAAACATGGTGTTGTAACTATTTCTGCCTTCACCTTCTCAAAACATATTTTTTGTTGCTCACCCCACGTAAATACTACACCTCTTTTTAACAATGCTCTTAATGGTTCAACTTTTGAGGCATAATTTTCAATAAAACGTGAGTAAAATTCTGTTAACCCCAGGAACGACATAAATTGTTCCTTATTTGTGGGTTCAGGAACAGCTAAAATAGCATCAACATGACTGATTTTTGGTCGAATACCATCTTTGGATATGACATGTCCTAAATACTCTACTTCAGATTTCCCAAACACACACTTCTCATTTTTGATCGTTAATTCACTATTTCTCAATGCATCTAAAACAGCAAATAAACTTTCATCATGACATTCCTTGTTCCTTCCATATATTAAAATGTCATCCTGAAATACTTTAGCATTTTTAATGCCTTGTAAGATCCTGCACATCTCTCTTTGAAAAACTGCAGACACGCTTGCAAAGGCCAAATGGCATACGTTTATATCTAAACATTCCCTCTCTGGTGATGAAAGCAGTACAATGTTTAGAGTCATCATCTAAAATAATTTGATGATATGCACTAGTTAAATCTATCTTTGAAAACCAAGAAGATCCACCAACGGAAGATGTAAGCTCTTGCAAATTAGGAAGAGGAAATGTATCAACCCAACAACAACAATTAATTATGATTTAGAATTCCGAAGAATTCCACATAAAGTACATAAACAAAACATCAATCATTACATACATAAATGCAAAATAAGGATATAGGTACATTTTTATACTATGATCCCAACGATTAAAAGAGAGGACATTTTCCTACAATAGACTAAACTATACACTGGGTTACGTTGTATCAATGCAAAATATCTTTTTTTTTTTTTTAATTAAAACACAAAACAATATGGGCTGCAAGAAAAACCTGTTTAAAAAAGAAAGATACACAGTAGAGGTAAACACAATCATAATAGGGCCTTAGGGAGAGGGAAAAGCGCTACCCCATCATACAAAAGTGCAGGCGCTCTAGGCAATTTCCTAAGGGGTGCCTACCAAGAGCTCCTCTACGAAAAGTGCAAGTGCATTGTGCAATCCTATTGGGCAAATGCCTCCCTCCCTCCCCTAGCAGCAGTATATTTGATTTAACATCGAGATATTATAAATACTCGATACACTTAAATGAACAACTTTCCATTAAGACACACTATGGGCCGTCAGGAGTACCTGATTTTAAAAAGGTATACAGAGGAAACAATACCAGATGTAATCCGAGTTTAGGGAAAGCAAAAAAGCAATACATTGACATAGAAAAGTGCAAGTGCTCTGTGCAAAATTTGGAGGAGTTATTACCAACACTCCCCTAGCAGCAAACATTTTAACCCCAGAATATTAAAACCGACAATTTACTTGTCATACAAAAAGTGCAAGTGCTCAGTACAATTTCATTTAACAGATATAGCAGCACTAGATGAATTACCTTTGCGGTATTTCAAACTTTCAAGTCGCTTAAAAATATTTCAAACCTAATATACATTTAAAAATTCTTTAAAAAAACGAAAAAATTTAAAACACATCAATTCAGACGGAGGGGACAGAAGACAATTACGGGCCTGTTCAGCTGTCGAGATATTATACTTTAAAAAAGCAATCCTTAAATGTCTTCGCCGTATTGAGTGGAGTGCGGGACATACAATCAAAACATGATTCAGATCTTGTATTCCACAGTTACACAGATGACAATATCTTTCATTTTTGGGAATACCCTCCCAGGCACCCATTACAACCCTCAGGGGTAGTAAATTCAATCTTAGCAACAGGATTAGCCTACGAACACCGTGTTCCAGGTTCCACAGAACATATGGCTGGGGGCTCTTAACAATAGAACTTCCAGAAATACAGTCCATCCTCCCATTGATGTTTGATGTTTGTTGGTTTTTGTATAGCGCACATATAGCATCTTGGCGCTGCTGATTTCACTGCAAAGATGAAATATTTGGGGATGGTAGCTGAGCTGTAGATGTCCTTAGATTAGAGTCTTACATTTTGCATCAGATAATCCGTAAATCCATGTTTTTAGAAGTTTTTTATAGATTTTTTCTGATGGTGATGCTCTAAGTTTAGCTGGAAGGGCATTCCAGGCCTTGGCGCCTAGGACTGCTAGAGATTTGCCACCCTTGGTGTCCATTCAATGAACATAGTAGCAGATCTCTTTCGCGAGAGACCACATAAATTGACTTCTTAATTATCTGCTTTAACGAGGTTTTACATAATGCTGCTGCCCCTTCCTCATCTAAACCGAACATACTTAAAGCCTTTATATAGTTTCTAAAAATTGCGCTTTTCCCCTTCATATTTACGAAAATCTCCCTGTGCAATGCCGCTCTCAATAAATTATCGGGGCCATTATTCAAAGCATTGCACCATCTCAAACAGGCCGCCATTGATAAAACATGTGTTGAAAGAAGACCAAATTCGAGCCTAAGTGCCGCTATTGGCGCAGCATAACTCAAATTACATATTTGGCGCCAAATCTTTCCTTCCACTTTCTCAAATTTGGCCCATTCAGACTCATCTACTGTTTCACTAGCATAATTCAGTGTCGTGGTATTTTTATTTTGTACACCGAAATGATGTGGGAAAAATATCTTTTCCCACATTGCATATACAGGCGATTAATTGCCGATGCTTGTGAGATTGCTTTCCCTTTGCAATGGTCCATATGTCTGCTAGCAGAACACCTGTTTGAGAATATTTTTCCTAAATATGGATAAAATTTCACAACTTCAAGTTTTTCCCTTTCTAAAAACCAACTCAGATTTTTTCTCACCTTACACCCTTGATAGCTAAAAATCATAACTTTACTCTTTAAAATGTTTATTTTTAAAAAATGCTCCTCTGTGTACTTAACCAGCTCTCTCAATTTTCTTTGCAGCCCAATTGGTGTTAAATCCATTATTATTGCATCATCTGCGTACAACAAACAACTTAATTTAAGAGGACCTAATTACTACATCCCACACTACTCGGCAAATCCTTAATATATATAGAAAAAAGTAAAGATGCCAAAAGGCACCCCTGCTTTAGCCCGTTGTAAGTACATATTTTCCTTGATAGGCCATGGGATCCCCCCAATAATACTTGTGTCCATGTAGAGGAATGAAGTGCAATTATTAGTCTTAAAAGGTTCCCTGGGATCCCCATTGTCACCAATTTCCTCCACAGCGTCCCCCTATCAACCCTATTGAACGCTGTGGAGAAGTCTATAAAAGCAGTGTACAACGGGACCCCTCGGCCCACAGGGTATTTTTCGATTAAAGTTTGTAAAACAGAAATGTTATCCAAAGTGCCACTATTCTTGCGGAATCCTGTTTGTTCCAGAGGTATATGATTGTTTCCAAATGCCCACTCTTGCAAGTGGCCAAGAATACTCTTCGCAAATAGTTTCCCCGTTGCATCTAAAAGGGAAATTTGTCTAAAACTAGACAGGGAATTTCTTGGGCCCTTCTTATATAACGGAACCAATATACTTCCCTTCCAGGAATACGGGATGTTTCCAGTGTCATAACAATATATAAACAACGGATGTAAAAATGTTGCCCAATCTTCACAATCCTGTTTTATTATGGCTACTGGAACATCATCTGGTCCCATTGCCCCAGAGTATCTTGACCCCTTAATATAATCTCTAATTTCCAATTCTGTTGGTTCTCCTACGTCAACCCCCAATTCCGAGTTCTTAAGAACTCCCTCAAACTGATCTGCTAATTGATTAGGAGCATACAGTTGGGAGATATAAGTAGACCATTCAGATTCGGAGATTAAAATGGGTTGTGATTTTTCTCTACCATCACAAAACTTTGCTATCAATGCCCAGTACTTTCTGGTATCCCCGGATAAGGACACTTCACGAAGGGAAACCCATTTTTCATCTTCTACTTTCCTCTGGTCTGACGCTTTTTTCTTTTCCGTACCTGTTTTAGTCTATGTATCTCTCTCTGGTTTTTTACGCTTGGAGCTTTAAATTGGAATCTAATCAGCTCGTTAATCTCCTTATTCAGTTTTTTAATTTCACATGAGACTAATACTTTAGGGGAGGTTCTCATATCTTTTTTGTTTCGTCCCAATTTTCTAATTGCTGCCAAAACTCTCTCATACCTCACAATCGGAGTCTCCAGACTAGGCCTAAATGCAATATTCTTAAAGACCCTCTGGAAGTTCGGAAGTGCCTTGTATGACCAGTAAGTGTGGCCATTATTTCGGGAGTAGGTAACATTTTCCTTCCTTTGATTCCAGAGTTCGGGCTTCTCGGTCTTTATGGCCATCTGTACCACTAAAATGTTATGGTCACTCATCGTAGAGGGGAGCACCTTAAACTGTGTACACGTACTAAACAGTTGTATGGAAACTGCCATGTAATCAATAAGGGTCTGACTATAGGTACCATTGAAGGTATAAGATGCAGGTGAGTCCTCTGGAAATCTACCATTTAAAAAGATTAAATCAAGATTCCTAAGGTTTTGCAAAAAAGAAAGACCTCGTTTATCAAATTTTAACTGAGCTGGAAATACAGGCTCTGGAATAGCCCACACCTCCTCCAGATCCGTATTAGAGTAGACCATAGCAGCACTGTTATTTATTTCAGCGTTAAAGTCCCCTACCATCAATATACGTGCTTTTTCTTCCGTGTTACACAAACTTTGCGCAAAACTGCAAATGGAGTCAACCAGTGAATTGGATGCCCTCCCCGGAGGGATGTACACATTTACCAAAAACAAAAACTTTACATGCCCTAGATTATCATTTCCTAATTTCAGTTTTGCACAAATACAACAATTTGAGGGGTGTTTGTATATCACGGGGTCCCATGCTATGTTGCTATTGAGTAAAATCGCTAGGCCTCCACTTGCATGTCCTTTTGTGGATTTTTTTGCTAAACTGCAAAACACATAATAATTCTTTATCTGGAACTCTTCCGTAGCCCATGTCTCTTGAAGACAGATAATCATGGGGTTTATTTCAACCAATACTTTGAGCTTATGACAAGATTTTCCTAACCCCCCACGTTCCATGATAGAAATTTGCCCACTTGGCTACCCCCGTTCCATGGGATTTATACTTGATGTTTTTCCCCCATTCAAGGTACCAGCAACCCAACTCCATTTTGTCACCTCATCATCCCCAACAACTCTGGGTGCCCCCTTAACCTCAAGTATTGGAAGCTTAATTTCTCTTACACCTGATTTACTTCCTACCGTTATTTCCATGGCTTCAAATTTTACGTGTGCATTTTCATCCTTTTTTCCAGTACAACTCCTCCCTTGCACCTGATAACACGCTCCAAATTTTTTTTTAATCAGAGTTCTATATGGGTCAACACTTGGTAAGATGTCAATTCCTCTTTTCCTAAAACTATCTATATTTGTTAGAACAAGAGCTGACACTATACTTGAGGAAAAAGTGGCTATAGTACTAGGGGGGGGGGAGCTCCTCCAGTCTAAATATACCAATTCAATATCTTTAGTGGTAATTAACCCCAGATCCTCTATTTCAGAGATAAGTCTAAGGAGGGCACATCTATTCAGTAACATTGGTTCATCATCAAAAAGAGAGGTAAAAATTAAAGCCTTGTTCGCTTGCCTGGCACCTGTAGCAATGTTCCTAGGTATGTTCATGCCTAATTGATCCATAGGTGAATTACATTTTGGCTTACCCCCACTATTATTATCAACCGACACTATTCTCAGACCCAAGCCCATATCCTGACAGGATACTGCACTTGTTGAGGGTAAAACAAGCCCACTGGGGTGTTGGGATACACCTCCTAAGGCTCCGATAGGGTCTATTACAAGGCTGTTTGATTTGACAAACTTTCTCCCTGAACCAGGGTCACTCCTTACGCCAATAATTTGATCACTAGCTTCCTTACCCTCTTGAGACAAAGGGGCATTCAGTTCTATAGTTGAACTATTATATTGAGGATCATTTTCCTGTAAAGAAATTTTAAAGGAGAAACCCTTTCAAAGAAAAGGGATAGGGTTATTAAGTGCTCTAAAAAAACGACAGTCCCCTTTTCCTTAAGTTTTGAAGAGGTGTCAACACCTCTGAGGGATTTTTTTACCAACAAGTTAAGGATGAGCCATATGGTGTATCCAGGGTTGCAGAGAGATTGACAAATTTACAAATGTAACAATTTTCAAAAACTATCTGTCTAGAATTATACAAAACCAAAAACAACAAGCAATACATCAAAATTCTTTTACACTATGGTGAACTGATGAGACTATGCACACTCACAGGAATATTTTTTATAAAAGTTTCTTTATTTGGTGATTTAACCGACCATTTAATTAAAAACAAAATTAGTCACATTTATTCATTTGAAACATTAAAAACTTTAAGAACAAAAATTGAAATGTGTCGACGCGGCGTTTCGGTGCTGTAAGTTGTCACCTTCTTCAGGACAATATTTCAGTTTTAAAATCACTATAGAATTTAAAAATACAAAAATTACAATTACTTCATTTCTCCGAAGCAACAAATTATTAAAACAAACATTTGCAGACTCAGTGGTACGGTGATTCCTGTGATAATCATATATGATCTATTGACTTTCTAAACATGTGCATACTCATCATGTTCTCAACCATTTTCTAGGGGGTCTTAGTCTAAAAAGAACATATATTTTGAGGACAAAACACACTTCTACATCCTATTGACAAGCATATAGAGCATTTGTGAATCTCGCACCCAGCTATGGTCTACCCTTACTTTGGTATCCCTCTCTTCGCAATGCTTAATAATTCTGAGCACCTTTTTAAGGTTGAGCTATCTTTTTGTAAAGTAAAACTCCCATTTTAATTGGGTGGCTTTTCTGGGCTGTTGGGTTTTGCTAAATATAACAAACCTTCTGCCCTTGATAAGAAACATAATACTTCATTCCTCTCTTTTTTACATACCTACTTAGTAGTTCAACAATCGCTTATGTCAATGGGCGATTTCCGGACTTGTTACAACTTAAGTACAGTTTCTGAAAGTAAAACACGGGTGTCATAAGTTTATTGAACTTTTATCATGTTGATCAAAACTGTTTTTTACTCACATATTTTATCTACCTTAATTCTGTAGCTTTTCGAGTAAAGGCAGGGTTTCAATTCCCCATGTGGTACTTTGAAGCTCGTTTTTTCTGTGTAACAAAAAAGGGTTTTGTTTTATTACTATTTTGATAGGTGCCTCGTTTCTCAGCCCCTTGGTAGTATACAGTTAGTTCTTGATTGAGGACGAGAAGGCTGTTTGACACATGATTTCATTAACTCCTTTTGCTTCCTTGTCTACGGCTCAGGTGATATATCCCTGAAATATCCACAATTACATTGCATGTCTCTTTTATGCTTTTCTATCCTTTCTTACTATCAGTTGTCCTAGTTTAGTTAGAACGTTATTTACCTGGATTATTTTGCTACAATCCTGCGGTGGACGGTCGTTTTTACTCTTTAACCACTCGAACTTGGGAGAGGTATCCCTAAAGACATATATAAGGGAGTATATTACAAGTCTACCGGTTTACTTTATTTAGGAAAAGCTCTCATTTAGTTGTTGTGCATTTCCTACCTTGATAAGATATTTTATATATATCTCTGTCTGCTCGCACTATTTCCTGGGCGGCAGCTCTTGTTTAAAGGCAGGACACTCTTTTAATTCTAGCAGAAAAATTTAGAAAGAAAAGATTTTTTATTATTCTTTCACCCCCTATAGCTTGCTTAAGGCAGTAGATAAGAGAACCATACCTCTATTCTAAATGGGATTTATTGGGGTCTGTGTAAGTACTTACTGTTTTGGAAAAGTTTCTTCCGGCGTCACGAGTGGGCATCTGCACGACCGTCTCTCCGGGCTGGAATGGCCTTGCTTATTACCTTTCCGTTTAAATACCCCTCTTAATTGCCAAATTGAAAGGATTTATTGTTTTCCACCTGTGAGTTTCGACATGGTCTCGCTCGAGTGGGGGAAACGGCGGCAGCCATCTTAGAGTTCCTACCTCACGTTAGTGAGTTGTTCCGGTTTCCCGAAATGGTATTTAATCTAATGTTATGTTGACCAAATGTTATCTAATTTCACTTCAGACAATGGAACATCTTACGTCTCTTATCTTAGTTTTTAATTCGGATCGGAGTTTATTTTGTTCGAGGGTTCGTGTTGGAAATGGTATTTAATCTAATGTTATGTTGACCAAATGTTATCTAATTTCACTTCAGACAATGGAACATCTTACGTCTCTTATCTTAGTTTTTAATTCGGATCGGAGTTTATTTTGTTCGAGGATTCGTGTTACAGTCACGTGTTCTCTTTATGTGTATGTTTTTACTGATCGTCGTGATGGCATCCATCTTAGAATGCCTCGGGGCTTCAAGACACATGTATATCTTCAGTATTTCTATCCAGGCTACTATTGTTGGGATTCTAAGTTTATTAAATATTTGATTCTACTATCACCTTATTACTCCACGATCGTACCACATGTTTCACAATTTTAGTATTGCCCCTACATGTTGGCTTTTTGATCTCTACATACGAGTAGTTTTCTTGTCCGCTTTTGTGTCTACAGTAGTTCGGGCGGAAACCTGTTCACGCCGCGTTGTACTGGCGGCCATCTTACAGTGGTTTACTCAGTATTACTCGTGGTGTGGTTAGCGGTATTTAGAGCAGTAAAGGATTTTGTTTTTTCTTTTTATACCATATATTAACTATTTTGAGGCCAGCGTATTTTATTCATTATTGTTCTAAGTATGATCTGAATTCCATCTGTAAGCTTATCTTGTATTTTATGTTTGCTTTCAAAGGAGCTGATGTTCTCCTTGACTAGAAATGTCTCTTTTGTTCATTTTTAATGAAAGGAAAAACATTGGGTGGTATTATGTGCTCTGAGTAATTAATTGTCTATCATTGGCTTTTTAGAGAGGAGATGGATTATAAGCTCTGCAGAAAGGAAAGGTTTGTACATCTCATAATTCAGGATAGTTCTATTTTTAGGAAGACTTTTTAAATTATTTTATCCCATTCTTCACGGCTATTCAATCCATTTCTAAATGTGTTAAATTTGGACATATAGTACTGTTCTCTCTTTTTTCGTTTGCCGTCCAAATCCCCACCTCGATTATTCAGTTTGACAACTTCAATGATCCACCATTTTAGGTCCTCTACAGTATGTTTGGACTGTTCCCAGTGCTCAGCTAAAGGTGCATTTATGCGTTTAGTTCTGATTGAGGATTTGTGCTCATTCAGCCTGAGTCTCATCTCTCTTCCAGTTTCTCCTATATACGCTTTTCGACAAGGGCATTGTATCATGTAGACCACATTCTGGGTTCTACAGTTAACTAGTTCCTTTTGATGATGAGTGACTCCATTGTAGTTTATTTTAGGACCTTTGATTATCGAGCCGCAATTTTTACATGAACCACAGGGGTAATTGCCCATCGGCATTTTTCCATCTATGGTTTGTACCCTGTTTCTTTTCATTTCCTCGGGATATATATGTACTAGACAATTTTTAATTGTTCTGTTCCGTCTAAATGCGAATATAGGTTTCGGAAGGGGTGTTGATCCTGAATTATGAAGCATATTCCAATTCCTATGTATAAGGTTCTTAACTTTATTGCTTATGTTGGAGAAGTTGGTCACACAAACTAGTTCTTGATCTTTTTTTGCAGCTTGGGCTTTGGGCTCAAACAGAATCTCTCTATTATAATATTTTGCTCTTTTATAAGGCTTCTTAATCATCTTTGTTGGATATCCCCTTTCTAAAAACTTATTCGTCAGGGTTTGAGCATGCTTTTCAAATTCCTCTCTCTCAGTACAATTTCTTCTGACCCTTAAAAATTGGCCAAAAGGTATGTTATTCTTTTGGGTTGCAGGTTGGTAGCTTTCAAAATGCAGCATGGTGTTACGATCAGTCGGTTTACTGAAAAGTTCCACCTTTAGGGTTCCATCTACAGGTTTTATTCTGACATCAAGAAAATCACAAAAAACAATTTGATGGACAGAATGTAGATCAATGTCTTACATTCACCCCAGTACAAGGATCTGGGCCTAAATCCATCGTTTTTTGCACTCCACACCACCCTGGGTCAGATAATGGCTTTATGCAAATCAGCTCTGACCCTGTGCCCCATGGGAACAGTCCAGTCCGAACTACAACAGCCATATCTTTCCCAGACCAGAATCAAGCATCGGAGGACCGGACCGGTTACGAGGTAACACCTCTCATCAGCCCCGCTAGCTTGACTCCAGTGGTGTGGAGGCTCTGGGACCCACGTCTGAGCTACCCCAGTACACTCAGGGAGAAAATTACAAAAAACTATTTGATGGACAGAATGTAGATCAATGTCTTACATTCACCCCAGTACAAGGATCTGGGCCTAAATCCTTCGTTTTTTGCACTCCACACCACCCTGGGTCAGATAATGGCTTTATGCAAATCAGCTCTGACCCTGTGCCCCATGGGAACA
Organism: Lissotriton vulgaris; assembly: GCF_964263255.1. Lineage (NCBI taxonomy): Eukaryota > Metazoa > Chordata > Amphibia > Caudata > Salamandridae > Lissotriton > Lissotriton vulgaris. Next base: position 1,066,808,201 of record NC_141691.1, read on the forward strand.
GTCCAGTCTGAACTACAACAGCCATATCTTTCCCAGAGCGGAATCAAGCATCCGAGGACCGGACCGGTTTCGAGGTAACACCTCTCATCAGCCCGGCTAGCTTGACTCCAGTGGTGTAGCTCAGACGTGGGTCCCAGAGCCTCCACACCACTGGAGTCAAGCTAGCCGGGCTGATGAGAGGTGTTACCTCGAAACCAGTCCGGTCCTCGGATGCTTGATTCAGATAGTTCTCCATCCGTCCCTTTTAGAATCTTCTCTATCATTATTTTTGTATCATTTTGTGGAATGTTTGTGTATAGTGCTTCTATGTCTAGAGTCACTAGCCACTCACTATCCACATTAAAAGGTTGATTTTCAATTTTTCTAATTGTATCTGTGGTATCTCTAATGTATGCTTTTTGTTGAATCACTAATGGTTGAATAAATTTGTCCGCATATTGGCTCAATGGTTCTGTTAAGGAGTTTAGGCTCGACACTATAGGTCGCATTGGTGGGTCTTTGATATCTTTATGTACTTTTGGGAGGCCGTAGATGGCGGGTATCACCGGTGTCTCATTTTTTAGAAAATTGAATTCCTCCTGGTTGATTACACCGTCTTCTAGTGCGAAATTTAACCTCTCTCTTATTTTTTTTTTAAATCCGACCATTCTTGTCGATTAGAAGGGGCATAATGAAGGGTGTTTTTTAGCATGTCTTTCATTTTGCTCTCGTACTTTTCAGTGTCCATTATGACAATACTGCCGCCCTTATCACCTGGTTTTATTGTGATTTCCTTACATCCCTTCAGGGTTTCTAGGGTATCTTTCTCTTTTTTGGTGAGATTGTATTTGATCCATGATTTTTGTTTTAATAAGTCTTCTAATCCTTTCTCTATAACCCTTTCAAAGGTATCAACCTCTTTATTTACCATGGTGCCAGTAGGCATCCAATTAGATTTGGGTCTGAGGCCTGATTTGTTCTCATTGGCAGTTCTCTCTTTCCCTTCCAAAAAATTTTTTAGTCTTATCTTCCTAAAAAAGCTTTTGATATCACGTTCTAAATTAAATTTATCTACAGGCTCAGAAATTGCATATCCTAATCCCTTTTCTAAGAGTTTAATTTCCTCAATGTCTAGGTTTCTACTTGAAAGATTTATGACTGCAGCTTTAGGGTTCAGTCCCAATTCTTTTGACTGCGGGTTTTCATGTAAGGACGTGCTTGCCCTTGGTTCTGGGTATAAAAGTTCCTTCATCGTGCTCTTCCTCTTGGATTTTGGTTCTGATTGGTTTTCCGCCTGTCTAAAAAAGGCAGGCTATCTTTATTGGTTTTATTGCTATTCCCCCCGTCTCTATGGCTGGTGGTTTCTGGATTTATTTCAGAATCAGATTTGGTACTCGTATAGGAGCTCTCAGAGAAAGTTACTCTTTTTCTTGGGCCATTTCGTCTATTGGGTTGCCAGTTCTGTTTATATTGAAACTCCTCTTGCTGTTTTTCGTAATAATCTTTTTGAAGATAGGGATACGTCAATTCAGGTCTGTATTTGTCTACGTCCTTTCTGAATTTATTGCTCTTTTTGTTTGTAAGGAAATCCCTATAGCCATCTAAATCTCCCTGAATTTCCTCTAACTTACTCTTCGCATCCTCTAGCGATGTATTATCTCTTAATTTTTTCTCCATTTCATCAATTTCTTGTTTTTCTATGATTAATGTTGCATGGGCCGTCTCAATAATTAATAGTAACCAGTCCCTACTGCATCTATTTGCCATGAATGTCCATGTCTTGATGAACTTTTGGTTTTTAGTAAAAAGGCTGGGTTCATTCCTTATTTGTAAACCCGTAGGAATGATTCCCTTTTTGCAGTACTCAATCAGAAAATCTGCATGTTACTCTGTTTGTATAACATTCTTTTTTAAATTCCAGAGTTCTTTCCATTTTTCTTCTTCACTGTCTGATATTATGACGGTATTGGTAGTTTTATTTTGACCATTTACTAGTTTATTAAACTGCTCCTCAGAAAAACTGAAGACTTTAAATTGGTCCATTGATTATTTTGGATCCTTGCACTTTAGTTAGTGCGCCTCTTTTAAATTATAGAGGTTGCAATCAACACTCCTCAGTTAACAAACTGTGCTGTTACAAGTAAAGAAATTTTAAAGGAGAAACCCTTTCAAAGAAAAGGGATAGGGTTATTAAGTGCTCTAAAAAAACGACAGTCCCCTTTTCCTTAAGTTTTGAAGAGGTGTCAACACCTCTGAGGGATTTTTTTACCAACAAGTTAAGGATGAGCCATATGGTGTATCCAGGGTTGCAGAGAGATTGACAAATTTACAAATGTAACAATTTTCAAAAACTATCTGTCTAGAATTATACAAAACCAAAAACAACAAGCAATACATCAAAACATTTTTACACTTTGGTGAACTGATGAGACTATGCACACTCACAGGAATATTTTTTATAAAAGTTTCTTTATTTGGTGATTTAACCGACCATTTAATTAAAAACAAAATTAGTCACATTTATTCATTTGAAACATTAAAAACTTTAAGAACAAAAATTGAAATGTGTCGACGCGGCGTTTCGGTGATGTAAGTTGTCACCTTCTTCAGGACAATATTTCAGTTTTAAAATCACTATAGAATTTAAAAATACAAAAATTACAATTACTTCATTTCTCCAAAGCAACAAATTATTAAAACAAACATTAGCAGACTCAGTGGTACGGTGATTCCTGTGATAATCATATATGATCTATTGACTTTCTAAACATGTGCATACTCATCATGTTCTCAACCATTTTCTAGGGGGTCTTAGTCTAAAAAGAACATATATTTTGAGGACAAAACACACTTCTACATCCTATTGACAAGCATATAGAGCATTTGTGAATCTCGCACCCAGCTATGGTCTACCCTTACTTTGGTGTCCCTCTCTTCGCAATGCTTAATAATTCTGAGCACCTTTTTAAGGTTGAGCTATCGTTTTGTAAAGTAAAACTCCCATTTTAATTGGGTGGCTTTTCTGGGCTGTTGGGATTTGCTAAATATAACAAACCTTCTGCCCTTGATAAGAAACATAATACTTCATTTCTCTCTTTTTTACATACCTACTTAGTAGTTCAACAATCGCTTATGTCAATGGGCGATTTCCGGACTTGTTACAACTTAAGTACAGTTTCTGAAAGTAAAACACGGGTGTCATAAGTTTATTGAACTTTTATCATGTTGATCAAAACTGTTTTTTACTCGCATATTTTATCTACCTTAATTCTGTAGCTTTTCGAGTAAAGGCAGGGTTTCAATTCCCCATGTGGTACTTTGAAGCTCGTTTTTTCTGTGTAACAAAAAAGGGTTTGTTTTATTACTATTTTGATAGGTGCCTCGTTTCTCAGCCCCTTGGTAGAATACAGTTAGTTCTTGATTGAGGACTAGAAGGCTGTTTGACACATGATTTCATTAACTCCTTTTGCTTCCTTGTCTACGGCTCAGGTGATATATCCCTGAAATATCCACAATTACATTGCATGTCTCTTTTATGCTTTTCTATCCTTTCTTACTATCAGTTGTCCTAGTTTAGTTAGAACGTTATTTACCTGGATTATTTTGCTACAATCCTGCGGTGGACGGTCGTTTTTACTCTTTAACCACTCGAACTTGGGAGAGGTATCCCTAAAGACATATATAAGGGAGTATATTACAAGTCTACCGGTTTACTTTATTTAGGAAAAGCTCTCATTTAGTTGTTGTGCATTTCTTACCTTGATAAGATATTTTATATATATCTCTGTCTGCTCGCACTATTTCCTGGGCGGCAGCTCTTGTTTAAAGGCAGGACACTCTTTTAATTCTGAAGACATCCCGTGGCATTCGCTATGAGCCATTGCAATCCCATCTTTGAACACCGTTGCCAACCATTGACATACAGCCCCACATCCAGCCTTGGGCTGCTATCTGTAATGATAACTTTTTTCCCCCCCGCCCCCTCTCCCCATTCTTCCCCCCAATGGGTCCACACCGCATAGTATACTTGAACTAACACTCTAATAAGGGCTTCTACCCCCAACATGGTCAACATCACGAACTAATGCCACAGTACCATAGGGGCTTGATATTTGGCTGATACACTTTGCATTAACGACCCTGCATTGTCCAATGTATATTACCTATACTCTGAGTTTTCTACTTCAGAGACGTGGGCACTCGGAGATACAACACGTACCCGCCTATTATACAATTGGTCTAGGGACTCACCCAGGGGCTAGGCGCTATGACACCAATCCATCATGGCCGCCGCCACACATAATAACATCACGAGGTCACCCCAGCACATTTTTTCACCATTGTAACTAGGCACAACTAATTATAACTCGGCTCCCACGGGTTTATAACCCCCTGAGCAACGGGCTACTTGCGCACTGCACATAGTGCATTGGAGCGCGAATATACATATCAACCAACCTAATGTTATAGACCCACTAGTTTAAGATGGCCGCCCCGCTCACGGCAGAAACCACGTGACCCACTTAGGGGCTTTGACGCTGTGACACCATTCAATCATGGCCGCCGCCACACTTACTAGTATCACGAGGTTACCCCTGCACATTGTTAACAATCCAATAAGATCTACCTTTTCTATAACCCAGCTCCCACGCGCTCCAACACCCGGAGCAACGGGCTCCTAACGCACTTTACACAGTTTTAAGGTGCGCGGATACACACCATAGCCCACCAAACGCCATAGACCTACTAGCCTAAGATGGCCGCCCCACAAACGGCGGCAACCATGTGACCCGCCGAGAGGCGGGGACGCTCGCTCCGGGTTGATTCGCTGTAATCAATGTAAATAACCCTTCCCGCCGAGCTCTCACATCTACTCGAGCTCGGCGGAGAAGGGTAGGTCAAGCAGCTAGGGCGCAGGAGATCAGAGGTGAGTGCTCCAGCGGGACAAGAGGGCTCTAGACTGGGAGCCACTCGAAGTAGTAAAAACTGCTAGCTCATTAATGGTCGCCTGGTTGTTTTGTTTACTTCCTACCCCAGTCTTGACTTTATGACTCATCCTTGATGCCTCATCCCGCCGACCCCTCTGGTGGCAGTTAGTTCTTGACAAATAGGTGAGTGGATAATGGGAGTTTTGTTAGAACTGAGGCTCCCTGGAGTCAGAGTGTGTGTGCAAATTGCTCACTTTATTATCATCATGTTTTTATGGGTGTTTCCCCCTGTTATTTACTGATACCTCCACAGGGTATGAACCCAGTTGCACAATTGAGCTTGTATAGCTACTGCATGATAATCCCCTTTTTTAACCTTTTTAAAAAACCTCCTCACACCTCACATCAATACCCACCTCACCTACTTAGTGATTGTTGTGTATGCCATACTTCAGACATTCGGCATACTTAACCACTCAGGCATGTGTTGATTGTTACTTGAACCACAAGTACACCTATAGCATGCCACGCTTTTCACAGTTCTTCCCCTTGGCGTGACCGACTTTGCATTTTGCAAATTGTTTTAACCATTGTTGTTTTATCTCCTTTCCATGTTTAGGCATAGGACAACTCTCACAGAGGTAATGCACACACAAACCCACACATGACACCAGCATGTGGTTAATCACCTTTTATAGGTCCTGATGAATCGCGGGTAACTATTGCCCACTGCGAGAAACATGTCGACCGTTTGCACCACTAGCCCTATCTAGGTTCACCTGAACTTACTCGTTGACTCCTAGTGAGCTAGCCCCCTGTTTTTAACTGCAGCTAGGGACCCCCAGAATAAAGTTCATTCCGGTACCCTTAGCTACATTTTAATATCCCTTTCTCACTATCACATACCACCCTGCCCACACACCCACACCTCACCATAAGGCAGTTGGAAAAAGATCTCCGCCAAAGAGCCCCTCTTTGAGGTGAGCCCGTCGGGGATTGCACCGCCTCCCCGACGAGGAGCAACCGCCGATGATGAAGCATGACATCCTTCGGGGTGTGTGAGGCAAATCCATCCAACAAAATGGATGCCCTTGGGTGTCACATGTACACCTTTGGTCACGCCAGCTAGTCTTTCCCTCAGTCACGCTTAGGAACAGTCCAGCAACCCCCTTGTTGTAACCGTTGATACGGACACACACTGTGACTGGACCTTCCACTCCCTTGAGTGGTAAACGGTGTCCGTTGATCAAGTGATCTCCTTCCTCCCTTCTTTTGAAAATACTCTTTTAATTCTAGCAGAAAAATTTAGAAAGAAATGATTTTTTATTATTCTTTCACCCCCTACAGCTTGCTTAAGGCAGTAGATAAGAGAACCATACCTCTATTCTAAATGGGATTTATTGGGGTCTGTGTAAGTACTTACTGTTTTGGAAAATTTTCTTCCGGCGTCACGAGTGGGCATCTGCACGACCGTCTCTCCGGGCTGGAATGGCCTTGCTTATTACCTTTCCGTTTAAATACCCCTCTTAATTGCCAAATTGAAAGGATTTATTGTTTTCCACCTGTGAGTTTCGACATGGTCTCGCTCGAGTGGGGGGAAACGGCGGCGGCCATCTTAGAGTTCCTACCTCACGTTAGTGAGTTGTTCCGGTTTCCCGAAATGGTATTTAATCTAATGTTATGTTGACCAAATGTTATCTAATTTCACTTCAGACAATGGAACATCTTACGTCTCTTATCTTAGTTTTTAATTCGGATCGGAGTTTATTTTGTTCGAGGGTTCGTGTTGGAAATGGTATTTAATCTAATGTTATGTTGACCAAATGTTATCTAATTTCACTTCAGACAATGGAACATCTTACGTCTCTTATCTTAGTTTTTAATTCGGATCGGAGTTTATTTTGTTCGAGGGTTCGTGTTACAGTCACGTGTCCTCTTTATGTGTAAGTTTTTACTGATCGTAGCGATGGCATCCATCTTAGAATGCCTCGGGGCTTCAAGACACATGTATATCTTCAGTATTTCTATCCAGGCTACTATTGTTGGGATTCTAAGTTTATTAAATATTTGATTCTACTATCACCTTATTACTCCACGATCGTACCACATGTTTCACAATTTTAGTATTGCCCCTACATGTTGGCTCTTTGATCTCTACATACGAGTAGTTTTCTTGTCCGCTTTTGTGTCTACAGTAGTTCGGGCGGAAACCTGTTCACGCCGCGTTGTACTGGCGGCCATCTTACAGTGGTTTACTCAGTATTACTCGTGGTGTGGTTACCGGTATTTAGAGCAGTAAAGGATTTTGTTTTTTCTTTTTATACCATATATTAACTATTTTGAGGCCAGTGTATTTTATTCATTATTGTTCTAAGTATGATCTGAATTCCATCTGTAAGCTTATCTTGTATTTTATGTTTGCTTTCAAAGGGGCTGATGTTCTCCTTGACTAGAAATGTCTCTTTTGTTCATTTTTAATGAAAGGAAAAACATTGGGTGGTATTATGTGCTCTGAGTAATTAATTGTCTATCATTGGCTTTTTAGAGAGGAGATGGATTATAAGCTCTGCAGAAAGGAAAGGTTTGTACATCTCATAATTCGGGATAGTTCTATTTTTAGGAAGACTTTTTAAATTATTTTATCCCATTCTTCACGGCTATTCAATCCATTTCTAAATGTGTTAAATTTGGACATATAGTACTGCTCTCTCTTTTTTCGTTTGCCGTCCAAATCCCCACCTCGATTATTCAGTTTGACAACTTCAATGATCCACCATTTTAGGTCCTCTACAGTATGTTTGGACTGTTCCCAGTGCTCAGCTAAAGGTGCATTTATGCGTTTAGTTCTGATTGAGGATTTGTGCTCATTCAGCCTGAGTCTCATCTCTCTTCCAGTTTCTCCTATATACGCTTTTCGACAAGGGCATTGTATCATGTAGACCACATTCTGGGTTCTACAGTTAACTAGTTCCTTTTGATGATGAGTGACTCCATTGTAGTTTATTTTAGGACCTTTGATTATCGAGCCGCAATTTTTACATGAACCACAGGGGTAATTGCCCATCGGCATTTTTCCATCTATGGTTTCTACCCTGTTTCTTTTCATTTCGTTGGGATATGTATGTACTAGACAATTTTTAATTGTTCTGTTCCGTCTAAATGCGATTATAGGTTTCGGAAGGGGTGTTGATCCTGGATTTTGAAGCAAATTTCAATTCCTATTTATAAGGTTCTTAACTTTATTGCTTATGTTGGAGAAGTTGGTCACACAAACTAGTTCTTGATCTTTTTTTGCAGCTTGGGCTTTGGGCTCAAACAGAATCTCTCTATTATAATATTTTGCTCTTTTATAAGCCTTCTTAATCATCTTTTTTGGATATCCCCTTTCTAAAAACGTATTCGTCAGGGTTTCAGCATGCTTTTCAAATTCCTCTCTCTCAGTACAATTTCTTCTGACCCTTAAAAATTGGCCAAAAGGTATGTTATACTTTTGGGTTGCAGGGTGGTAGCTTTCAAAATGCAGCATGGTGTTACGATCAGTCGGTTTACTGAAAAGTTCCACCTTTAGGGTTCCATCTACAGGTTTTATTTTGACATCAAGAAAATCACAGCTTTGATTGCTGTAAGTGGATGTGAATTTCAAATTTTTATCCCCAAGGTTGATCCATTGGATGAACTCTTTTAGTTCATTCTCGCTCCCTGACCATATGCACAGCACATCATCAATGAAACGGACCCACATCCTTATATTCTCAAAGAATGGGGCCATTTCATTGAATATGTGTGTATCTTCAAAAGCTGCAACATACAGGCAGGCAAGGCTCGGCGCGCATGTAGCGCCCATGCTTGTGCCTTTTGTTTACTTAAACAACTCTTCTTTAAAGAGAAAAATATTATTGGTTAAAACAATCTCAATGCAGTCCACTACAAATTGGGCATGTTCAGATAGTTCTTCATCCGTCCCTTTTAGAATCTTCTCTATCATTATTTTTGTATCATTTTGTGGAATGTTTGTGTATAGTGCTTCTATGTCTAGAGTCACTAGCCACTCACTATCCACATTAAAAGGTTGATTTTCAATTTTTCTTATTGTATCTGTGGTATCTCTAATGTATGCTTTTTGTTGAATCACTAATGGTTGAATAAATTTGTCCGCATATTGGCTCAATGGTTCTGTTAAGGAGTTTAGGCTCGACACTATAGGTCGCATTGGTGGGTCTTTGATATCTTTATGTACTTTTGGGAGGCCGTAGATGGCGGGTATCACCGGTGTCTCATTTTTTAGAAAATTGAATTCCTCCTGGTTGATTACACCGTCTTTTAGTGCGAAATTTAACCTCTCTCTTATTTTTCTTTTTAAATCCGACCATTCTTGTCGATTAGAAGGGGCATAATGAAGGGTGTTTTTTAGCATGTCTTTCATTTTGCTCTCGTACTTTTCAGTGTCCATTATGACAATACTGCCGCCCTTATCACCTGGTTTTATTGTGATTTCCTTACATCCCTTCAGGGTTTCTAGGGCATCTTTCTCTTTTTTGGTGAGATTGTATTTGATCCATAATTTTTGTTTTAATAAGTCTTCTAATCCTTTCTCTATAACCCTTTCAAAGGTATCAACCTCTTTATTTACGATGGTGCCAGTAGGCGTCCAATTAGATTTGGGTCTGAGGCCTGATTTGTTCTTATTGGCAGTTCTCTCTTTCCCTTCCAAAAATTTTTTTAGTCTTATCTTCCTAAAAAAGCTTTTGATATCACGTTCTAAATTAAATTTGTCTACAGGCTCAGAAATTGCATATCCTAATCCCTTTTCTAAGAGTTTAATTTCCTCAATGTCTAGGTTTCTACTTGAAAGATTTACGACTGCAGCTTTAGGGTTCAGTCCCAATTCTTTTGACTGCGGGTTTTCATGTAAGGACGTGCTTGCCCTTGGTTCTGGGGATAAAAGTTCCTTCCTCGTGCTCTTCCTCTTGGATTTTGGTTCTGATTGGTTTTCCGCCTGTCTAAAAAAGGCAGGCTATCTTTATTGGTTTTATTGCTATTCCCCCCGTCTCTATGGCTGGTAGTTTCTGGATTTAGTTCAGAATCAGATTCGGTACTCGTATAGGAGCTCTCAGAGAAAGTTACTCTTTTTCTTGGGCCATTTCGTCTATTGGGTTGCCAGTTCTGTTTATATTGAAACTCCTCTTGCTGTTTTTTGTAATATTCTTTTTGAAGATAGGGATACGTTAATTCAGGTCTGTATTTGTCTACGTCCTTTCTGAATTTATTGCTCTTTTTGTTTGTAAGGAAATCCCTATAGCCATCTAAATCTCCCTGAATTTCCTCTAACTTACTCTTCGCATCCTCTAGCGATGTATTATCTCTTAATTTTTTCTCCATTTCATCAATTTCTTGTTTTTCTATGATTAATGTTGCATGGGCCGTCTCAATAATTAATTTTTTACACTATGGTGAACTGATGAGACTATGCACACTCACAGGAATATTTTTTATAAAAGTTTCTTTATTTGGTGATTTAACCGACCATTTAATTAAAAACAAAATTAGTCACATTTCTTCATTTGAAACATTAAAAACTTTAAGAACAAAAATTGAAATGTGTCGACGCGGCGACATCAGTTCACCATAGTGTAATTTTTTTTATGTATTGCTTGTTTTTGGTTTTGTATAATTCTAGACAGATAGTTTTTGAAAATTGTTACATTTGTAAATTTGTGAATCTCTCTGCAACCCTGGATACACCATATGGCTCATCCTTAACTTGTTGGTAAAAAAATCCCTCAGAGGTGTTGACACCTCTTCAAAACTTAAGGAAAAGGGGACTGTCGTTTTTTTGGATCATTTTCCTGCCCATAACTTCTACACTCTTCCAATATGGATTGCCCCACAGACCTTTTTATTTTTGTCCCAATGGAGTCGGATATGTAACTAGTATCTATTTCATTCTCAGGATGGAACCGCAGTTTTTTCTGTTTACGTTTCGGTAACCGACGGTTCTTCATCTTCCTTTTCTTCCCCCTACGGCCATTTTTAGTATTTCCTTTCCTCGCGAGAGAAGCCTCCCCCCCAGGTGGACTCACTGAGGAATTGCATAAATCGTCAGATGGCTGTGGACTTAGATTTTTTGAAATGATTTTATTAAAAATTGGGAAAAGACGTACTGGTTTTAAAGCTGAGGTAACCTCTATCTTAATCTTTTCCCCAGCACTAGGAACATTATCACATTCCTTAGGTTTAGAATAAGGTAAATCGGAACTTAAGTTCCTTTTAGGGGAACCTCTTTTCGGAACTATCAATAGGCTCCTTTAGACTCCCCATCATCTCAATCTTTTCCCCAGCACTAGGAACATTATCACATTCCTTAGGTTTAGAATAAGGTAAATCGGAACTTAAGTTCCTTTTAGGGGAACCTCTTTCGGAACTATCAATAGGCTCCTTTAGACTCCCCACCACTGAATTTGTACCCATGTTATGTATCCCACCATATGATTGATTAACTTGACTGGATACTGGAGGAGCCTTTTCCGAGATTCGTGGGGCTTGTTTATACCGCGTAAGATCTTGAACCCCTATCAAAATAGGTGAAAGGACTTCCAATATATGATCCGAGTTTAAAGTACTTTTCTCCAGCAGAGACAAAATTGCGGACATTATTTTCTCCAATCTCATAAAAAAACTCCAAGAAACCCCCTGACCAAACATTTTCACTCATATTCAGAGAGTTCAAAGAGTTCACTACACATTTGTCCTCAGCCGTTGAAACTCCCAATATCTTTTCAACTGAAAGATCTAACAAATCACCAGCCAAAGATATGTTAGTAGGTGTACTACTGTACATGGCTGGCATATGTGTTTGAGCTCCTATTAATGGCGGGTGCACTTGATTATCCGGGGACAGTGCTAAGTCCGTCTCCGAGATCCCCGGTTTTTTCAACTGCTTCATTTGTTCTACGTTCTTTTCTATTTGAACAGCAATATCCGGTAATGTAAGATCCTCCGGTTTCGACTGCCCGGGGTTAAGGCCGGATTCTAACCGTTAGTCCATCCTAGGCAAAGGATCAGTTCCTGTTGTGGGCAAACAGATCAACGCCGATCTCTGAGTCATTTTTGTATTATCCATAAGGGTTACCAAATCTGCTAGTGGAGATAAAAAAAAGGAACTTCCTTTTTTTCAGTAATCACCTCCCGGGGGTTACCGCCTTCCTCCACCCACAACAAAGCTACTTCGGTTTCCATTTCCGTTGTATTAGCCTCCCTTTCTGCTTGACATAAATCTACTTCACTTGGAGGAAGTACTGCTCCAGATTTGCCTCCAGTGTTCTGACATATAATTACGGCAGGGTAAAGCGCCTCTGATTTTATAGATTGGCACTCTACTATAGACCCGGGTGCTACATGCGTGTCCATTAATTCTTCTTCAGTCTTCCCTCTATTCTCCTCATCCATTGAGCCTTTTCCGCGTTTAGAACTTCTTATCCCTTTTGAGAACATTGTCAGCACCGATGGATAGGATTTAATAAGTGTGAGATGCTCACCGTTTCTCCGACGGCGAATAGTTTTCTGTGGCTTCAGGGAGTTTTTATCTCTCAACTTACTACCTCCCTGGTTCACCGCTGGATTCCCTTTTGATTGTGAACGTAGAACCCTATCTGGCATTACCATTGCATAAGAGACGTCAGAGTAGCTTACTCTTAATGCTTTTAATGCTTTTCAGTCATTAAGGTCTGGGAAATGGAGGATAGGAGATAGGAGAGTAAAGTTATAACAAACAGGCCCGCCACTTCTAGCCTTCAGCAGCTCCTACGGCCTTCAGAATCCAGCCATTCCCGCCGTGTTTCTGTTCTTGTTGGTTGGAGCTACGATTATATTTTTCAGTAGGATTCACCTGTTCCCGTGCCTGTGTGATCAGTAACACCTGTGTGTCAAGTAGCTCCACTAGCTCCTCACACTCCTACCACAGTTGAGACACACTTAAAACTTACAAAGGCCACTTGTTCTAAACCACGGCCACCACATCAACTCCGGTAAGTCCTACTGCACTCGGGCTTTGCTCGGGCAACACATGCACCCTCCGTTGAGTTCCGGACAGTTCGCTTCTCTCGTCGCGACCGTGTCCACACTCCCTCACGCCCTCAAGGACCGAAAGTGAACTTTATTTGCCGCTTGTGACTTAACTGTCCGTCACTCCCGCTGCATTTCACAAAATCACACCGGATCTGCTCAACAAACCTGCACAATCCACCACTATCGTGGAGTGGGAAGTTCAATGCGCCGTGCTTGCCAGATTTTCCGTTTTTTTTTTTTTTGGTCTTTTTTTATCATTACCTCTACTCCTCCTGGACGCCTCCGCCTGCCTCCTCTTTCTCCTTGTAGGAGCAAAACGTCCTTCTGCCTCCTTAAGCCTTTAATCTGCTCCTGCTCCGGCTCCGAAGAAGGCTCACAGGTGCCTCAAAGCCGGCCGATGTCTTCACTCATTCCCAGCACAGGGGGGTGTACGGGCTCAGACTCGGGCTCTGGTCCGATCCGCCCGCCCGTCTAGATCTTGTCCGCCTCACCCGCCTCGTCCTCCACGGCGGCGGCGGCACCCCTCGGAACTCTGAGCTCGGTCATTCGGTAAATGACCCGAAACCCACTAAAACCAGAGCCCCTCGTTCCTCTTTGGCCCCCCGGGAACAGTCGGGTTTCAGGCTAGGCTTTCAGATACGGGTTTTTCCCCGCGGGCGTTCTTCCTCTCACACACCACCGCGACCGTTACACCTCTGCAGCTCACAGCTTCGCGTCGTGACTCCTCCTCCAAAATGCACCTGGACGCCGTATCAGCCGTACTAAATCCAGAAACATGTGTCTAGGGATCAACCCAAATGGCTTCATTTAAACACCTTAGGTTGACACATAAATGCAATCACCTTTGGATTTAAGAGAAATGACGACTGGCGAAACCCAGTCTGAACTCTCAACTGGTTGAACAATTCCATCTTTGCATCATTTCTTAAGTATTTCACCCAATTTTTTCCTATAGCTAATAGGCACATTCCTACGTTTTTGTCTGACAGGACATGCCCCTTCTCTTAAAATATTTCTATGTTTGAATCCAACCATCTTACCAATGCCATTAGAAAATACATCAGGAAATTTTTCCTGAAGAAATGAGTAATTGTCTATTTCACGACAATCATTCTGAATAGAATGAACAGGACAATCTAAACTAGGATCAGCTTTCATACCCAAATCAGATATATGTGGCCACCCTAGAATGGTTGCACCTTTGTTAGCCACATGAATTTTACCTTGACAAGAATTTTGTCCAAAACTAATCTTAGCTAAAATAAAACCTTCTAAAGGTATTTTATGTCCAGTATAACTTCCAGGATGTACATCCGACCCTAATAATAATCTGTTTGGCCAGAGTGATTTAAACAAATCCATGCTCATAATGGTATACCATGCACAAGAATCTACCATTACTTTAACTTCTAGAGCATCAATGTTGATGATACATGATGGTAATTTTTTAACTTTATTCGTCCCCTTAATTGACTCATCATGCACACAACAAATTTCACCTACTACATGAAAAATATCGTCTTGACCATCTGCTTGAATACAATTGATGTCATCTTGATCATCTTCTTGGACACAATTGACCTTAGCCTTAAAATTGTGACATACCCTAGTGAAATGTCCCTTTTTTTTTACAATTAGTACAAATGTTATCAAGTGCAGGACACCACTTGTAATTTGCTAAATGGTTGGTAGATCCGCACCTATAACATGCGAACCTCTTTTGCTCATTGCTTTTCTCGTAACCTTTCTCATTACTCTTCTTGTAAGGATAATTGGTAAAAGACTTATTATCATTCTTGAACTTAGGTTTATCACCCTTATTTATCACATTAACTGAACTAGATTCAGAATCATTTTTCTCATTTCTAACTTCACGAATACATTGGTCCGAAATTTCCACACCTCTAGCTACTTCAATAGCATTTTTTAACGAAGTACTTCCTGATGACCATAACTTTTCTTGAATTTTTTAAGACTTAGTTTTCATAAGAATTTGGTCACGTAAAACTTGGTCATACGTCATATTTTCAAACTCACACGTAACAGCTAAACCCCTCAAAGCTGAAACATATTGATCAATTGACTCATCCACTTTCTGAGCCCTTGAATAAAACTTGAACCTTTCCATAACAACATTAATTTTCCTCCCAAATCTCTCCTGCATTTGTTTTACAGCGCATTGGTAAACACCCATTTTTGAACTCCCTTAACCCTACTGCACCAAGTCTATGTTTAAGTAAAGACACTTTTCTTTCTTGCGAACACTCTTCTTCTTCTAAAACTTCAACATAAGCTTCAAACATGTCAATCCATAGGTCCCATGCAATAGTAGGTTCACCAGATTCCGCTAAAAAAAACATTTGAAATATATAAAGAAGATATAAATACAAGGAAACAAGAAAAAAAAAATTTTTTGAATAAAAATAATTCTTGCGCAAAAAGTTCACCAAAGTTCAAGTTATATTATTAGAAGTACTTATATTTGGGCAAAATGTTCACCAAAGTTCAATAAAAATCCTCCAGAAAAAATAACTTGTAATCCAAATGATGAAGTTTAAAATTTTTTTTTTTTTTTACTTGTAATAAAAGGAAATCAAACGCTTACTTAATGTTTAAAGCGTTGAATAATGTAGTGTCGTGCCTGCAAACAAACGCGTGGTTGGCAAGCGTCAGCTCCTGGTGGTTGGCAAGTACACGGCGCATGCGCGAAGAGACACGCATGCGCAGAGAGACCCGACGCGTCATTTAACCACCCCCCTTCCCTGCAGTAAACGCTTCGCGTTCCGTTCCGGTATTGTTGTAGTTCCTGTGTTGCGGTTCCGGGTCACGGTGGTGGCGAGCTGCGGGATCCGTCGGGACTTCGCCGGGCGTCGGTACTTCCTCTGTAAGGTACTGTCGTCCCTTAAAGGATTTTGATTGTGCGCATATTTGGTTCGTTGTAACGGAAGCGTGTGGAGTTGTTACACACGTTTCTGTTATTTATGTTAGAGGAGTCTCGAAGTTTTCCCTGACTGCAAGGGAGTAGTTGAGTTGTTCATTTATTGATTATTTTGATATCTCCACACTGTCCGTGGGGGCGAATAGGTTTTGGTAGACTGCGTGTCTTTTTACTTATTGTCTAATCGGGACTAGTGGAGTATTGATACTAGTCCCGGTTCTGAATCCATATTACCTGGAACTGGAGGAGTATTGATTCCAGTTCCAGGCTTTGAGGCTCCCTTCATTACGATACACAGGTATGCAGGAGCAAGTAGTTACTCATTGTTCTGCATAAGATTGAGACAGGTTCTTCACCTTGTTGTATATTACACAGGAGACAGAGTTACAGTTCCTGGATACCATTCCCTCCACATTTTACAAGTTCACGGATTTGCACATGCACACCTTTTGTAGGTATCTGTTCTCTCTATCATTGTACTTACCTATTACAATTAGTATTACGGCATTAACCTGTGTTCTTTACATCCACCTAGGAAGCTGGTACTCAGACGTTCTATGGTTTCAGGAATTAATCCTTCAGGTGTAAAGACGACATCTGTATATTCTTTTTCCCCCACTTTCCTTGTTTTGTCTCCCTGTGTTCCCCTGACGGGCATCACTATTCCTGTGCAGTGTTATAATTCTGGCAGGTGGTGAACCGGTTAGGGGAGATCGGGAAAGAGCATCACCTTCCTGGTACTTCTGGGGCAACATTCGTGTCAAGCATTACATGTAGCTCCTTAATGTTTCTTATGCAAATAATAAAAGAAACATGTTCGGCAATAATTGTTAGGCATTCGGTATTGCCGATCGGTATTAGTTGGTTGCTAAGGTGGTTGCTAAGATACTTGAAGAAAATTATAAAATGGCCGCTGCGTTGCGTTAAAGAGCGTGATGATGCGTTGCGCTGGAAAGCGTGATGATACGTTGCGCTAGAAAGCGTGATGATGTAATCAAAGAAACGTTACGGAGGCCACTCTCAATCCACACGCGCAGAGAGTCACCAGCTTGAAGAATGCGCAATGGGAGGCCACGCTCAATCCACTCGTGCAGAACGTCTCACCAACTTAAAAGATGCACAGGGCGGGCAACAGCAAAAACGCCACAAAAGATAAGTGTATCAATAAGAATTTTTACCGTTCAAAAGTTCAGCCGAAGTCCGAAAAAGCGCCAAATATCCATAGAAGAAATCAGCAACTAGGAATAATAAATCCTTCAATTTTTTTTTAACAAAATTGTGCTCAGTGCCGCTGATGATGAATCCCGCTCGTCGCCATATGTAGAAAGGATGATCGTAGGCATCAGGATTACTCACTTCTTCTTTATTGAAGTAATAGGTACATTACAGCGACACCGACCACAACAGCAACCTCCACCCTCATCCTTCAGCAACCGACTCTCTCTGTCCCTTACATTCTCTCCAAGCATCCATTCCACACATTCCACACGTGCACACACAAACACGCGCTAACACACACACGAGACATACCATGCGCACAACACTACATATGCAACCAATACCACAGTAACCTCTCCTTCCTTCACATACAGCCTACAATGTTTCATGGAGGAAACTTGTGGTCCTTCTCCTGCGTAGTCTCTGTGGTGCCTCACGTGCCTTTCCTGTGGCACGGGGACTTTGCTTTAGTCAACCACTGGTTATTCCACTTAAGAAGCGATGCTGGCGAGACACTACCAGGGGCCCTGCAGCTACCATTCCTAGATTTGTGCACCTACAGGTCGCAGCTTGTGCAGGCAGAGAGGAGGTCATCGTTGCTGCAGTGGGATGTTGCAGAGGTATGTGCTTGCAATGCATACATCACGCTGTACAGCAGGGCTTTTGACAATTTCCAGGTAGGTTTGAGGGCAGCTATTCAGTCACCCGGGGCTGCTCACCTGGCTCTGCTGTCACAAATGCTTTAGCCCATCTAGCCGAGTGGGCGCGCTTGTGTGGCAGAGCGGGTTGCTTGCTGAGGGGCAGGGGTTGCTGCTGCTAAGGTGCAGAAGCGCCAAGTTTCCTTCCAACACAGGCTTCGGCAGCCTTCTCTTTGAGTGCGCCACTGGCCTCTCCAATCTCGATGACTGTTACAGGCGGTGTCACTGGGTTAATGTAGGACTTCCTCATACCCTGGCAGTCGTCTTTTCAGCTCCAGGTCGAGCGTGCCCTACCGTAGGGAAGATGACTGCATGCGGGGCGGCCTGCGGGAGCGCTGCTGGTCGGGTTGTGCTAGGAGGTTGTGGGAGCACAGGGGCATGAGCACATGGGGTGCAAGGTTCTGGCATTCGTGCTGCACGTCTTCTTGGCCTTGGAGCGGTGAGGCAGGCAACGTTCCAGCATGCTAGCGCAACCCTTTCCAGCCGGAACAGCTTGTCTGGTTCTGCCAGGGCTGCAGACACGGGCACGGATTCACTCCTCCATTATGGGGGGGGGGGGGGGGGTCATACCTCTTGGACCGCCGTGGCTCGTCTGAACTCCTCCTTACCGGCCGGCATTTGGCAGCTGGCCGAGTTTCTGGCCGGTGTGCGGGTGCACTATAGGTGCTCCGTCTGCCTTAATGTTGGTGCAGTCTTCATCCCGCCAAGTGGAGCTTGGTCAGCAGTAGGTGAGCGCCTCAAGAGAGGAGCTAGTTACGACACGTCCCCCAGATTCCCAGCCCTTGCCTGCCAACAGCAGGTGCGTGGGGGTCGAGACAGGGCCACTCTTGGCTCCTCTCACCTGGGCACTCCGTCCGTTATCGGATGGTCACAGTTCTCTTTTCTCATGCGGGCGATGCTGGGGTGGAGTCTCGCCTCCTATGGTGCTGATCGCATTGCCTGCGGTCACTTAAGGTCCGGTGCTGGGCTGGTCAGTGCAGCGGGCTGCAGCCGGGTCAGTATGCGGTCAGATGCAGGACAAACTGGAGGGCATGTGTCCAAGTGTGCAACAGCTCCACTGCTGCAGTCGCTCAGCAGCAGGTGCGGGGGTGCCCTCTGTGCGAACTACACTTTCCCCCACACAGGACTGGGACGCGGCCTCCTCCTCATGCGTGGGAGAAGACCCACTCGTCGGCAATGTGGAGTCTTGGGCCCTAGGCCCACATGCCTAGCAATGAGGGTACACAGACACTGTAGTAGGGTACTAGAAATGATGCAGGGCACGTGCGTCGGCCCCTTTTATTAACAGGTCACCTAACTGGTGACGCCTGTGATGGGTGGGTGTTAATGTGTGTTTGACAGGGTGAAACGCTAGAACGTGTCCAGCCGGACACTCCAGGCCCTCGGCCCCCATGCATAAATAGTAATGATATAGGCACTGGATTATACTTCGTAGAACTGGCCCATGGATCGTGCGGCAAGCCCCTTTTATTAACAGGGTCACATGTCCTCAGATACCTGCGTTGGATGGGTGTGGGGTGGGGTGCAAGCCAGCCCTCGGGGAGTGGCTTGTACAACTGAAAGACCAGACCAGTGGCCAGTAGGTCACTACATCCCTCCCAAGCTTTATTCAAACTGGAACAACAAAGTCCAACCTGTGGGAGAGAATAAAGCAATAACAGAAACTTCCACTGAGTCTATTCAGCTGCTTGCGGAACAAGACAATGGTACAACTGCAGCTAGGATCACCAGTTCTACTTAACACAGTTCAGTGGTGCACTCCTGATCCAGTCCTCCCTGGAGTCATGGCGTGGAAGTTGACAACAAAAGACTCTATATACACAGTTCACTGTGACAGTACAGGGGAAGTAAAAGTGAATCTGGTAGATGTTACACTTTCACAAATCAGTCCTGGTTTTTGCTGCGTCTTCGCAGAAGAAGCATTGCTCCTAGCTACAGAATGGTGGAGTAGCTACAAACATACCTCTCTCACCAGGATGCCCCTCTCCTGGGTGTTCTGCTATCACGGGATGTCCCGGAGGCCCTCTTCACCAGGCTTCCACTGAATTGGGTGTACTTTACCTTGTCACTCCAACGCCACCTTCTAGGTTAGTGTAGAAAACACTACGAGCCCACCTTCAAGCCCCTCCCTCCACTTGGAGGGTAGTTGTTTCCTGATAGGATTACTTCTGCAACCTACACTCTGGTGCACCAACATCTATAGGATGGTATTTGGAATAACCAGTTTATTACACAATATCTTCGTCTTCCTGGGACCTGCGGAGGAGCAGCTGTAGAATCATCTCTCGTGGTGGGACCGCTCCCACCGGCATCCCTGAGGCCCTTGTTCCTGGATAGCCATGGTCTAGTGTGGAGTGGTCGGATCCTCTCCTAGACCCCACGTCCGAGGTCACTCAGGACATCTGAGCAGTCTCACCATCCAGTCTCCCGGGCGACCCCAAAGGTGAATTTCACAAATGGTCCAGGTTGCTCACATTTGCAATCACCGGGTTGCTTGGTGTAACCGAAGGCTTCTGGGCAGCCAGCCTCT
The DNA here is from genome assembly GCF_964263255.1 of Lissotriton vulgaris. Classification (NCBI taxonomy): domain Eukaryota; kingdom Metazoa; phylum Chordata; class Amphibia; order Caudata; family Salamandridae; genus Lissotriton; species Lissotriton vulgaris. The sequence continues at coordinate 1,066,828,556 of NC_141691.1, forward strand.
CATGGTGCCACTGATGTTATCTAGGGACTGTGCTTCACTCCTGATGTTCTTGCACTCAGTCGTCTTCTGTATCTTGCAGTGTTTCAGGTGTCTGATCACACACTCCTCCCTTCTTTTGTCTCCGTTCTTCTTTTCCCTTCTTCTGCAGTGGCCTCATGCCACATGATTTCCTTTTCCTTGGACTTTCACTTTGTGACATGGTCTGGTCCCATCTTCTTGCTCATCTTCTCTCACTTGGCGTATACATGTGACGTGCACTTCACACGGGTCTCCCTCGCCATATCCTACCCCTAAGACAATGCTTTCTCCTCTGTCAGTGTCCAGACCACTCGTCATGACCTTCTACCTTACCGACTTCTTCTCATTCTTCATCCGTCAAATTCAGGTCAATCTTCTCTGACCTCTCCTCAGTCATTTTCATTGAACTCTCCCCAGTCATCTTCACTGACCTCTCCTCGATCCTCTCAACTGACCTTTCCTAAGTCATCTTCACTTAGCTCTCCTCAGTCATCTTCACTGACATCTCCTCTTCTTTGACCTCTCGCAGTTCATCTTCGCTGACCTCTGGCAGGTCAGGTCATCTTCTCTGACCTCGCTGGTCATCCTCACTACCTTCTTTCTCTCAGGCTCCAGACTGTATTGTCATTGTCTGGGATATGATCTTTGGCGCACTCCTAACCTTGCGCTCTCCGTTCTTCATCTGATGGTACTCCTGCATCGGGCCACTGGCGCACCCAGTTCTTCGACTCACAGTGGCTTCCTTTCACCCTCTGGGCGCGCATGCAGCGCACATTTTTCAGTCCTTCAGGGACTTACTCCCTGGGACTGTTACCCTGTATCACACCTGCCGTCCAAGTGCCTTACTCACTGATGTCATAACTCCTGCAGTGCCCACCCATGGCCAGTAGGTTTCACTGAAAATCACACAAGCCCTGGCAGCCTGTCTTCTTAAGGTTCCATTGCAGGCTCGCTTGCTGCCTGATGCTTTAGTCCTTTCTTCACCCATAGCAAGACGGAGTCTTGGGGGAGGTCTGTCACTTCAGTTTAGCAATTGTCCCTTTTCCCCCATCAACTTTAAACCGTAGAAGCTAACCATGAGCTGCTGTACATACCTCTTGCACTGTCCCTTTAGCATAGTTACTTTTCTTTCATGTCAGGCTGCGGTGCCTCCCACAACCTGTAAGTGTCCCTGCCACCTTTTGTTCTTCTCTGCCTCCAGGCTACAGCCTCTGCCTGGCTCGGCTGCCATAGGAGTAATTTCTGTCCCTCTCAGCACCCTCTTGAGCAACACAGACTGCGTGGGGGCCTCGCACCACGCTGGTGCACCAGGAAATTCTATTTCAGGACAGGAGGCTCCGATTATGCTAGTCTCATTTCTTTCTTTAGAAATGCCCAGCAGCCATGTAAAACTATATTACCCAGAAACACCTGGGAAATAACCATAGAGTCCGTAGTATAAATAGGTATGCAGACAATCCCACCTCCTCTTCCTTTGCTGCTCCGCAGCCAGATAAGTGTTTCATAAATTTGACTTTAATATTTGCCTTGATATATTGCTTTTGTACTTTTGCGCTTTACTCGCGCTTGTTGCCGCTTTCCTGTTGCGCTTCGTTCGCGCCTCCTTTCGCTTCGGCGTACGTTGCTTTCATTGCCGCTTTATTCTTTGCGGCGCTCGCGGCAGGGAGCGTGAGTTCACCTCCCGGGATGGGCGCGTGTCGCCTGGATCCCCGCTTGTTGTGGAGTGGAGCTGGGGTCAGGGCAGCCTCGCGCGCGAGCTGCTCAGTGTCTGTGTGGGCTTGCTGGCTGCCGCGCATGCGCTGTGCTCCATTTTCCGCATTCCTCTCGCATTCCTGAGAGACCGGAGCCGGCTGATTGTTTCTCGTCAAGGGAACGCGCCCTCGGCCTCGCAGCAGTCCCCGTGTGACACCGGAGTTTACAAAAAAGCCCCGGTTGTATAATTCTCATAGGCTTTGCCCAGAGTGAGCTTTTTTGTTGCAAGCAAGCCTCCCTCCACCCTATAATTGTCTGTTAGGCTGTTTTTCTGCCTTCTCTTGCTTGCAGTGAGGTTTTTTCACTCCCTCAAACTTTGCCACTGGCATACAGAATTTTGGTCACCTCTTGGGCGATTTGAATACACACTTCCAGTGTGCCATGAGTGCTTCATACTATTATGAGGAGGAAGGTGACTATGAGGAGGAAGGGTCCGAGTTTTTTGAACAGGACCTTGTTGAAGCGCTGGACAAAGGGGTTCAGCATTCTATGAACAAGGCGATGGTGCGCGCCATTACACCCCTGAAGCGCCATTTAACAAAATATCCACAGCAGCAAGGTTGGGTGCCTTCCAAAATGTCTACTTCATCTCCGGGCAATCCCCATACCTCTGACTTTCGCAGGCTTGCGCAGTCTTTATCCTCTTCTAAATCACAACCAGTTCCAGTGGACATTGAGACTGATGATCAACACTCTTCCTCGTCCTCCTCTGAGGTCCTTTCCCCACCTCCCAAGAAACGTAAATGTAAGGAACATTTTGTGGATGCTCCTAGTCACCCTACAGTTTTAAATTTCGAACCTGCCGACATAGTGCATCTAAATTCCACTGCGTGGCTTCCCTCCCCGGCTGTGGATGAATATGTTCAGCAACATATCCGCCAACCCTTTGGTAATGACGTGCGTGCGCGTCTCCGCTCAGAGTTTAGGCGGCCTGATTTGGCGGATAGTCTAGCGGACACACCTGAGGTCGACCCTACCATGCTGACCTACTTGCGCAAATTTGCTAAGGACCCCAAGAAGGGTTTGGATCGGTCCTGGCGGGCTTGTCAGGATAAGGTTTTGGATCTTCTGGGTCCTCTGACAAAGATCTTAGATCTGGGCTTCATGGCGAAGGAGGCCTCCTCCACAGTTGATCCTGATGAGCTCATTGAATGGGCACAGCGGGCCATTTGTCAGTTGGGAAACGCCAACTGTGCGCTTTCTAGTGAGCGTCGCCGGTCCATTCTCCTCAAGTTGGACCCGAAGCTGGCCGAACTTTTGACTTCCGAGGCAGGGGCTGCAGCTCAAGGCCTCCTTTTTGGCCAACCTTTTTTAAAGGAGCTCAGTCACTTTGTCAGTACTTTTAGCAGTATTAACAAAGCGCAGGCAACTTTGAAACGAGTCATGCGTCCGGTTTTCAACAGGGCCGGACGAAACAGGGGACGCTCGTCCGGCCGTGGTCAAGCAACACCCAACCAAAAGGGGTATCAGTCCCATAGAGGAGGACAGCAGGATTTGGGATACGCCCAACGTTCCATTTTCTATCCCTCCAGAAAAGGACGTGGCACTTATAAGAAGGGAGGTTCCGGTGGCGCTTCCAGAGGATATCAGGATTCCGCCACTTCAGGTGAGACTTCTTCCTGCATGCAGTGTTGTTCTGGGGGGCAGGATTCGCCTTTTTCTAGACAATTGGCGCTCAATCTCCAGCGATGCATGGGTGCTGGAGACGGTTCAGGGATTCAAGATCGAGTTCTATCATCCCTTGCGTCAGTCCCGTCCTCCTTTTCCCCTTCATTTCTCAAAGCAAAGTCAAGAGTTCATCACAGATTAACTCAAGTCTCTGGTATTGAAGGGGGCGATTGTGCCCACAGTGCGTCATCCTCAGGGCTTTGCCAGCTCCGTCTTCCTAGTGGAGAAGAAGGGAGGGGGATCGAGGTTGGTCCTCAATCTGAAGGAGTTCAATGCAGGGGTAGTTTACCGACACTTCAAGATGGAGGGTATCCATCTGCTGAGGGATCTCTTGCGGGAACGGCATTGGATGGTTCGTCTGGACCTCAAAGATGCTTACCTCTCGGTTCCGATCTTTCCCCCACATCACCGCTTTCTGCAGTTTCAGTGGTTGGGGATTTGGTACCAGTATCAGGTTCTTCCCTTCGGCCTTTCGTCAGCACCTTGGTGCTTCACGAAGCTGTTGCGTTCAGTTGTGGAATCTCTCCGCAGTCGCGGGGTTCGTTTGATCATATATTTGGACGACATCCTCCTGCTGGCAGATTGTCCTGTCAAGCTGATGTCGCATCTGGACTGGACAATAGATCTCCTTCAGTCCCTCGGGTTTCTAGTGAATGTTCCCAAATCTGTACTACATCCTACTCAAGTGATAGATTTTTTGGGGTTCAGGGTCAACTCCCTCACTTGTCAACTTCTGCTTCCGCATCAGAAGATTTGTTACATCAAGCGGGAATTGACTTCAGTCATCTCGAGTCAGACTGTGTCATTGAGATCGTTAGCACGAGTTGTCGGTCTCTTAGCGTCTTCCCTGCAGGCGATATTTCCAGCTCCTTTGCACTATCGGGCGTTGCAACGCCTGAAGATTCAACATCTTCAACGGGGTCTTCGTTACTCCGATCTGATTCCTCTCTCGGAGGAGGCGAAGTCAAAAATGCAATGGTGGTTGGACCATATGGACGCCTGGAACGGCCGGGCTCTTTTCGGCTCCTCTCCGGAGATTGTGATTGAGTCGGATGCCAGTCGTTGGGGCTGGGGGGCCCGTTGCGGTCCGGTCTCGACGGGGGGACGATGGTCTCCGCAGGAACTTTCTCTCCACATAAATTGTTTGGAGTTGCTAGTGGGATCGTTTACGATCAAATGTCTGTCGCCTCTTCAGTCCCACTGCTGTATCATTCTTCGGATGAACAATGTTTCGGCAGTTCGGTACATCAACAAACTGGGAGGGACTCGGTCGAGATTATTGGCGGAGATTGCCAAAGAGTTCTGGCACTATTGTCTTCAGCACAAGATCACAGTTATTGCGGAGTACCTTCCCGGTTGTCGCAATCTTGTGGCGGATTGGAACTCCAGGTATCTGAAGGACTTCAGCGACTGGAGGCTCCATACTCGTGTGTTTCGCCAGCTCCTTCGGGCTTGGGGCCCTTGTCTGATCGACCTCTTTGCGTCCCGTCTCAACACCCAACTTCCCCAGTTCTTCAGTTGGAGACCGGATCCGGAGGCTCTGGCCACGGATGCTTTCCTTCAACCGTGGCCGACTTCCCTATGTTATGCGTTTCCCCCATTCATGATGCTCCCCAGGGTTCTGGCCTATGTGATACGCTTTCAGGCGGAATTGATTCTGATTGCTCCTCTGTGGAGGGCGCAACCGTGGTTCCCTGTTCTTCTGGAAATGGCATGCGCATTACCGTTTCTTCTTCCTCAGAAGTGGAATCTCCTACTCAATCCGCTTCAGAATCTGCATCCCCTGGTTCAGTCAGGCTCCCTCCTTCTCCTGGCGTGGCGGATTTCGGGGAACGTTGGGCGGTGTCAGGCCTTTCGGAGGACGCTACCAGATTTCTCAGCAACGCCTGGGCCCCAGGTACTCACAAACATTATAGAGGTTCATGGAAACGTTGGAGTGATTGGTGTGCTCAACGGCAAGTTGATCCGACATCAGCTGATGTCTCTTTGATTGTCAATTTTTTGGCTTCTCTATCTTCTTCTTCTGGCTTGGCGTTCCGCACTGTAAACAACTTCCGTCCCGCTATTATCGGCGGGCCACCTTCCTGTGGATGGAAAACCTGTGGGAGAGCATTCGCTGGTTTCTAAGGTTCTTAAAGGTATTCGTCTGGCTACTCCTCCACGTCCTAAATATGTTTCTTTATGGGACGTTTCGGTTGTCTTACGTTCCTTAGAAGCCTGGCCGAGTAATTCTTTATTTACCCGTAAGCAACTATCGGCCAAACTTACTATGCTGTTGTGTTTGCTTTCTTGCAAACCGGTCTCTGATGTCCGCGCTTTGGATCTTGCGTGGCGTAGCTTCACGCCTGAGGGTGTTACCTTTCGCCTTTCCAGGCGCACTAAGACGAATACTGAGGTTATCTCTTATCCTTCATTTCCGGCTCGACCTAACCTTTGGGTCGTCCAGTGCCTTAAGGATTATGAGGTGAGTACTTCTCTTCTTCGTTCTGATATGCAGGGACAATTGTTGATTGCATTACAGAAGCCCTTTCGCCCCGTTGCCCCGGCCACGTTGGCTCGGTGGGTACGGTGGCTTATGGGGGAAGCGGGCATTGATGTTTCTGTGTTTGGTGCTCATTCTGCCCGTGGGGCGATGGCCTCTAAGGCCTTCTCTTTGGGTGTCACCTTGTGGGACATTATGAAAGCTGCCGACTGGTCATCAGACTCTGTTTTCAAGACCTTTTACTTTAAGCCTATTGCTACTGTTGGTTCTGTTGTGGTGGAGGAGCTTTGAACAAGCATAATCGGAGCCTCCTGTCCTGAAATAGAATTCAAAATTTGCAAACATTCGTGACAAGAATTTTCAATTCTATTAAGGACTAGGAGGCGAGGATTATCCCACCCATTGTTTATGCATTGTATTTATGACAGAATGTTCATTGCATGATATGTATGCAATTGTTGTTCTTGCTTCTTTACCCACCCTTCTTGGCGTATTTCTGTCTGTGATGGACGTGTATTACGGCTTTGTATCTTTTTCAGGATCTGAGCCCAAATGATGTGCCTGCAGTGCGGCGTGGCTGTTCCTGTTCTCTTCTTTGAGGATTGTTTCCTGTTTCTTCATTCGGCACTTGCTGTTTGGACCTTCCTTCGTTGCCCTGGATTGGGGTTTGCCTTTGCATTGACTTTTCCTGAACTGTTTACTGCTTTACTGGATTTTCCTTCTCACCAAAGAAAGAGGAAGTGAGATTGTCTGCATACCTATTTATACTACGGACTCTATGGTTATTTTCCAGGTGTTTCTGGGTAATGTAGTTTTACATGGCTGCTGGGCATTTCTAAATAAAGAAATGAGACTAGCATAATCCTCGCCTCCTAGTCCTTAATAGAATTGAAAATTCTTGTCACGAATGTTTGCAAATTTTGAATTTTCACCCATCGCAGCCAGTTATGTACATCTAGACTTAGCTACTGATATTATTACTGTTTATCGATAATGATTATGTTCCATGTTTTTTCATATGATGCTTTGGGCGTATTTTAAGTTGTGGTCTGATCGTGTGTTAATTGTTTAGGCAAGAGGGCTTGTTACGTCGCTGTTGTACTTCACTTTGACCAATTTTCAGGTTTTTTTTCCCCTTTTTGTTTTAATCAGTGCAGGCGTAATCACTGGGGGCCCATTCAGGGAGCGTTCATCCTCCCAGCGGAGCGGCTTGACTCACCCGCTTACAATCAATGGAGTGGGAGAAGGGGAGCGAGGACGCATGGTCGCCTTATGTGCAGTCCTCTTTCTGTGTTTGTAGTCGGGCGTCTTGAGCGCTTCCGCACCCTGCATTCTTTCAAGCCGGATCATTACGGGCTTTGGTAAACGCGTAGTGATACATTCCTTCTCTTCTTCTACCCATTTCTGCTGGTCCCCGTGACGCTCTTGTGGGACTGACTTTCTCAGGGTTAATAAATTGGATTAGGCTTTGCCTAGAGTGCTGCTGGTCATCCCCCCCGCTTTATGAATATATATGAAAACATTTGATCTTCTTTTGGGGTTCTTAATTACGACAGTCCCCCGACTGCTCCAGATTAGTTTGTCGGAGACAACAAAGTTTATTTAGTCATGTTGTATCCTCCTGAGGCACTTGAATATCTGTAGCCCCTAGCAATGTATGAATACTTTGGATACTATTATGAGGGTCTTTGGAGCATGACCTGGTGGAGGTGCTAGATGCTGGTGTACAACAGTCAGTTTAAAAGGCCCTTGTTAAGGCCATTGATCGTCTTAAAATGCACCTGTGTGGCTAAGCTAAGCAACAGGGTTGGATCCCTTCACCCCCATTCATGATTGAAGGTAGCCCTTCAGCCACGCAGGAAAAGCCCAGCACAAAAGCGCAGAGGCTTTCAAGAAGTTGTCAGACTCCATGGGCAGAGATTACCCTATAGCGCTCCTCCTAGTCCCATCCTAGCCTTGATCCTAGATGATATGGACTCCACCTCCTCTCAGGGTTCAGACTAAGACAGCAAACCAGGTCCTAGTAAACACCAGTGCAAACCGCGTCACACTAATGTCCAGAAACAGACCAGGGAACTAACCCACAAACTACTGTGTGGCTGCCCTCACAATAATTTGCAAACTATGTGCAATTGCATATTCCCCAAAGATGTCAAGGCCTGCCTTCGAGGGGCGTGGCTAGCCGAGCAGCGAGATGACCGCCTTCTGAGTGAGCTCCGCCGACCGGGGTCATAATCCTTTATTTATCCTGTTTCTAGGACCCTTGCTAATGTGCTACACGTATATGATGGCGAGGGGGAGAGCCGTGCACTAACTGGGGGAGGGACGGTGAAAATCGGAGTTTGTTCGCGGCACCTGACGAGACGAGAGAAAAGCCCGCGTAGAGCTGCAGCCGGAACGGAAGAGACTACAGCGCTGACTCCAAAATCGAGATCGGGTAGCCGCGACGGACCGGAGGCCACGCCCACGTCGATCTGCTGAGGCTGAGCGCAAGTACCACGAGCCTGCAAGAGGTGATCGGAGGGGGTGAGCGCTTATGTGCAGCGGATGAAAGGCTGCTGGCGCGGCTAACACGGTGGGAAAATAACAAAGCTCCATACATATCCGAACACTTAAAATGGCGGCACGTGGGGTATTAGACCCGTGATGGTGAAAAATCAGAAGTGCGCTTGACTCCAGGGAGCGGGTCACACTTGAATAAATAGTGCGTCCCTGTTGTGCACGCCAGGCGCTGGGTTGCGGATTGCGTCGTGACTGAAAAACCCGGAGTGCTGAGGACAGTAAGGCCTACTAGCTTGCCTGAGACTACGAGGAGGCCACTTGCTACCGAAACTCTCCATGTCTGGCACAGCCTTAACAGGTCAGTGAAAGGTGAAGTTTGGCGTGCGAGGACTACTGTTTGATAGGAGGTGCGGGCTTGGGCCAAGCTACGCTTATGAGGGTTGGTCTGTGTGAGGCCTGGCCCCCGACGAGCCTGGTGCCACTCACAGCTACTAATCGGTGTCAGCTGACAGCAGAGAACACACCTATGAGGAAGTGGCCAAGAGATGGAAACTAGGAGCTCTTCTTCCGATATCTGAGGGCCTGGATCTTTGTACCCGCGTTGTCATTCAAGGGGGAAGCTACAATACCGAGTAAGTGGATGAGCGCTGTGATATTTCTATCGCGCTGCACTACGGGATGGGAGCTGTGGTAAACCTGAAGGCCTGCGCGACTCATCGCTGAACTGCTATACCAACGGTCATTTTACGGAGCATGCGAGGTTACTCTTGCTGGTGTTTCTGACCTATTCGCTGAGGGATAACGCGTAAGGCAGACATGCACTGTGGGTGACGCTGGGAGCTCCTGCGACTACGGAGTGAGTGACATATAGCGCTACTCTTGGCACCATTAATTGCAGCGCGAGGCCCCATCTGGGGGAACTATGGGCAAGCAAGATCTAAAATACCCAAAGATCACGTTTGACTCCAGGCGCTCGACTAGACAGAATGAGACGAGTGCAGGGGCACAAGGTGGCGCAGATATGGACGTGCAGTCTGGAGCGGGAGATGAGGCTGTGACAGCTTTGCTGCCGGGAATGAGATCTAGTCTGAAGAGTATTGACTCCAAATTGGACACGTTGACACAGCAATTGGACACAGTGAAAACGCAAGTGTCAGTCCATGAAACACGGCTGGATGGGCTGGAAAATAGGCAGGTGGAAACTCACGAATTTCAGTCAGAAACAAAGGAACAACTCCTCCAAATGGACAAACTGCTGAGAGTTATACGGGGAAAAAATGATGACTTAGAAGCGTGCTCTCGAAGGAGTAACCTACGGGTCACGGGAATACCGGAGACGACTGCAATGTAAAAAATGGAAACATACATGTCAGACATGCTACATGAGTTGTTTGACCCGCATCTCTCTGTGGTGTTTACTGTGGAGAGAGCACACAGGACACTGGGCCCGAAGCCGCCAGTGGGAAGCACACCACGTCCCATACTGATAAAGCTACTGAATTATCAGGATAGAGACACCATACTGCGATTAGCACGCGAGAAAGGACAGGTTACACACCAAGGAAAATCACTTTAGTTTTATCCAGACTTTACCCCGCTGGTCCAGGCAGCTAGGAGGGAGTTCCTGCCGGCCAAGAGGCTCCTACTGCAAGCGCAAATTCCATACTCTTTGCTATATCCGGCGAAATTGAAGGTGTCCCACGATTGGACAGTGCACTACTTCACAGATGCAAAGTCTGCACTTAAATTTGCCAAACATGTTGCAGGCAAGGGGTCCAAGAAGAAAGGAGCTGAACGCGAAAACTTGTCTGACATGCTAAGTGATAATGACTGACCTACTGGTGTAACAGTGATCGTTCTTGAATTATCTATGCTGGTTGAGGATGTTAGTGAATAATTATCTAGTTGGGTGCATTGCGCTGCCTTGTGGGTGGCTGGAAGTGCTAAAATCCGTTAATGTGTACCCGGTTGGCTCTCCTATCTCCCGATGCCAGATGTGTTGGTTATAAGTTCAATATATTTGTATTACGTGCTTAGCACTGGCAGTAACCCCTTTTCACCCCAGCGAAGGTAGGGGAGTATGCCAGTCTACCTTCGCCCCCTGGGAAGGTTCCCCTTGATCTGTTTAATGTTTATGACTGTTGCGGATGGGTGGGTTATACTACAACCTGATATGGGGGTTGGTGTGGGAGGTGGGTGGTGTGGGGGTTATGTCAGTTTTTTGTTGCAGTCACAAAATCCAATCAATATGCACAGCAAAGTAGTACTGCTAGTAACAGGTTGCAAACAGATGTGTTGTGATTGTAAAATTGTACTATTGGGATGGTAGCTAAGGAACAAACTCTGAATATTAGCACCTGGAATATTAGAGGCTTAAATGATGGCCGGAAAGCGAGGCTGGTCCACGCCTATTTGGTGAGACATGCCTTAGATATTTGTTTCCTACAGGAAACGCATTTAAATGTGACGCCATCTCAAAAGCTTAGAAATAGCCGCTGGGGAGAGATATACTCTGTAATATACTCAAATTATGTTAGAGGAGTTGCTATTCTGATCAAGAGAGGTTTGGATTGGAAGTGCGCATATTCATATATGGACCCGGAAGGGCGTTTTGTAATACTGAATGGGAGCCTAGGTTATGTGGAGGTGACATTTGCTGCGGTATATGGTCCCAACACTGATTGTCCTGAGTTTTTCCGCCAGATATGGTCCAAGATCAGAGGGATCGGATGCCAAACAGTGATTTGGGGGTTATTTTAACGCTGTACTCTCCAATGAGGCTGACAGGAAGGGCGCCGCTAGATCACTACACCCGCAAACGCGAATGGCCCAACAAGACATAATGGTGGATGGTGGGCTTCTAGACATCTGAGGGAAAGGCACCCAGGCATGAGGTAGGGAACTTGTATTTCCACTCAACACCAAGCCAGGTCCAGATTGGACATTTGATTAATTTCAGGCTACGTTGCGACCTGGACGGTGGATGTGGCCCATATGGCGCGCTCGCTATCTGATCATGCACCTTGTCTTCTCCGATTATCAATACCAGGTGCCCCATCCCGAGCCTTTACTTGGCGGCTGCCCCAAAACGCGCTGCTAGATGAGGCATTCAAGGAGGAGATCCGAAAGGACATTGAAGTATATTTTGAGAACAATGAGGGGTCAGTGGAGACTGCGGCTGTCTTGTGGGACGCCTTCAAGGCGGTCATACGAGGGCAGTGTATTGCACGACAGGCATGGGTGTTAAAGGCTATTAGAGGGAAGCTGGCAGGGCTGGAGAAAGGGATTAAGGAGTTGGACAAGAAAATGTGTAGGTGCGGAGATCGAGAGACAGCAGGCCTTCTTAAAACTAAGCTGCTGGAATTTGAGGAGGAAGCCAATAGAGGATTATATTTCTTGGAAAATATGCAGAGGCCCGGCTATATGGGGAGGGTGATAGATCGGGACATACACTGGCAAACATGATACGACCAATGACAAGGGCGGCATATGTCCATGTGATTCAAGATAAAGAGGGTGACATTGTGAGGGGTCAGGAAGGAGTATTGCAGGCGTTCAAGAAGTTCTACTCTACCCTTTATAAGACGACTGGGATAGCGGAGACTAGTACCATGACAGAATTCTTAGATTCAATTGCCTTAGCGTGGTTTAATGACGCCCATAGAGTATACATGGATTTACCCATAACGAAAGAAGATGTGATGCAAGTGATTAAGAGTTTACAGTTAAATTTGGCCCCGGGCCCTGATGGCCTGACCACTGCTTTCTATAAAGAGTATGCTGAGGAGCTGGCTCCAAGGCTGCTGGCCATCTATGAGGAGTCACTGGAAACGGAAGTTCTGCCCCAATCAATGACAGAGGCTTTGATTATTATACTGTTAAAGCCCGATAAGGCGGAAATTGAGTTGGACTCCAATACCCCTCTGTCTTTGATAAATGTCGATGCCAAGATCTATGCCAAACTATTGGCAAACAGACTCCAACCAATGTTACCGATGATTGAACTGGCTGATCAATCGAGATTTATACCGGGGAGGTCGACGTCTCACAATTTACGAACATTGTTCTCTATTATACATTATTTACATCCTAGGGCCATATGTAGGTGAAGCCGAAAATCAGTAATTTTCGGCTTTACCGACCGGTATTTAGCCCTGTGCGATGTACGTATTACCGAATGCCGTCGGTAATAACGAATCGGTAAATCATCACGATTCCTTATTTACCGATCGGTGAACACCGAAACAAACAATACTGAATCCGTAAATAACGAATCTGTAAAAATCCCAAAATGCGATGTAGCAAAAATCAGTAATACTGAATTTGACCCAATTCGGTATTAACAAATCAGTATTTACCACTAATCCTGAGCAGGTGGTAATCAGGTGCATTGCTTAAAAACAGCCCAAAAATGCAACAGTGTGAACACAATGGCGGGCCTTTACCTCATATCAAGGCGGCTACGTTTGAGAGCAGCAGGAGTGAGGATTTGGAGACGGGAAGAGCGGGTGTACAGACTGCGCATCACATTGTTCCAATTGACTGAACCAGAAATCCATGAGAGGTACAGGCTGCACCCACACACCATCCTTGACCTCATACGGGACCTGAAACCATATCTTGAGCATCAGACACCAAGGGCGCATGCAATACCCACCCATGTACAGGTGCTCTGTTGCCTGCACCTCCTGGCATCAGGAAGCTACCAGGGTGTGATAGCCATAGCAGGTGGTGTGTCACAGAGCTGTCTATCCCGTTTTTTCAACACCTTCCTGGTTGCCATGATGGGCCAAATGCTCCATTACATAACCTTTACCAGTACACAGGCGGAGCTGCAGAAGACCAAGCTGGATTTCTACCAACTGGTGCAGCTCCCACACGTCATAGGCTTCGTCGATGGGACCCACAAACCAATCTGCCCCCTTGCAGCAACAGAATACATTTACCGCAATCACAAATCCACTCACTCCATAAATGTGCAGGTAATATGTGATGCTAAGTTCATCATAACAGACATTGTGGTCAAATTCCCATGGAGTACCCACGACGCGTACATATTCAGGAGCAGAGGTATCCATTCACGTCTGGCTGCTGGTGAATTTGGAGAAGGATACCTACTAGGTAAATCAATGTGACACACCGTGATGTATACTGTGGCTCAACCTATTGGTGACACAAATTAATGGCACTTTCTTTTGCATTTAGGTGACAGCACATATGCCCTCCGGTCTTACCTACTCTCACCATATCTCAAGCCATCCACCCCAAGGGAGAGGAGATACAATGTGGCACATAAGAGCACACGCAACGTGGTGGAACGCACCTTTAGACTGTTTAAAAGCAGATTTCGGTGCCTCCACAAAAGTGGAGGAGCACGTCAGTACAGTCCCATCAAATGTTGCAAAATAATTGCTACATGTACAATGCTACATAATCTAGCAACAAAAAATGGAACAGCAGTGGAACTAACTGACTCTGAGGACGAGGGCGCAGCTGGTGTTGCAGTAGAACAGGATGGGAGACACAGACGAGCAGAGATAACGTCCAACTATTTCAGAGTGAGTAACGAGACAGAGCCAGTAACAGTTATTGTGTAATGGTGTTTAATCAGCAAACCACCAAGATTGAAAGCAGTGTCCATGAAGACAAGGGTTACATCACCCATCTCATGATTGCAAAAAAGCAGTTTGACCTAATTTCTGCGCCCACGCTCTGCATGGCCACGTTCCCTGGCCACACTGTTTGTAGTGTCAGATTGTTCCTGGGCAGCGTTGTGGCGTTCGCTGTGCTTCCTGCCCTCGGTGGGAGAAGGGGTAATGCTACCATGGCTGGTAGCCTCCTCACTGTCCCCCCCTCCCATTGTGGCCGCCTTCACGTTCTGCAGCAGTTCCAATGCAGAGGTCATCGAGACCATGCCCCTGGCCACGTCCCTGCTACAATGCGCCATCTCCTCCTGCATGGCGATAGACCTGCGACACATGAGGGAGGTAGCAGTGGCCAGCCTAGTTCACTGCCTTGGTATGGACCTTGAGTCTTTGCCTCTCCCTGTGCCTACAATGACGGTCCTGCTCCAACTGGCTGCATTGGTTGTCCACGGAGGTTGCAATTCCCATCATTCCCTCACACATGTTGTCGCCCATTGAACTAATGCCCTTTTCAATCCTGTACATGTGTTAGTTCATGTGGGCCACCTCTCTGTGCAATGATCTCATCTCCCTCCATTGCAGGCGCTGGACCTTGAGCATGTTGCCTTCCAGTCCAGCAAAGACACTTTCATCCTGTTCGGAGCCTTGAGGACTGGCTTGCAATGACCTGCGGCGTCTTGATGAAGTGCGGGCGCCCTCAGATGGAGTACCAGCCCTCACTATCTTGCCCTCCTCATGGACTGGAGACTGTTGGCCTCCTGTGCCCTCCTCCTCCGACTCCTCCATCTGCTGGAGGGTGACCAGGGCATGCCTCCTGCCTGGCTGTGGTGGTGTTGGTGATCGTTGCAGTGGGGATTGAGAATGAGGAGATGACGGCATTTCCTGGTGCTGTGGTGATGTCTGTGAAGGAGTAGTTGGGGGTGGTGGTTGTGCGGAGCTTGTGTGCCCTGCAGGCATTATTATTATTATTATTATTATTATTATTATTATGTTTCTTATATAGCGCCAGAATCGACCCCCGAAGGGGTATCTCCGCGCTTGCCTTGGGAACCCGTCCTGGCTTTTCCCTGTGAGATAGCCCCTACAGGGCATCCCCAAGGTGAAAGCCAGGCATCCCGCCGCGGGGGGGGGGCGTTGTGGAGATTAACCAAGCTTAATGCCCAGAGTTGCAGAGTGTGAACCCATGATTAGGTCAGGCACCGAAGCGAGAATTATCGAGTCCATGGACATTTGAGCTCAAGACCCTGCCGCGTCGGGAATTGAACCCTGGTCCTGGGTCTGACCTCTGCTTCAGGGTCTGCCTGCTCTAACCAGTGAGCCACACTTCTCCACATACTCTCCTCATCATGTTGCCCCCCCTCTGGCCTGGCTGTCTTTGGTCTGCTCCCCTCTGCAGCACTGCGAGATGTCTCGCCTGTAATGACAGAATGTAGATATACTCACTTCTCTGGCTGCATTTGCATTGCATTAAACATCATGCCTACAGATCACAGTGACTCTCCTGAGCTTGCTAATTACTTTCACATGCTATTGTGTTTGCTAGGCTGACTGTCCTGTACATCAGTTCCCTAGGACTACATCTCCCACAATGCATAGCAGGTAATGGAGTAAGACATGGAGTGGAGTGGGAGCCCCTATGCCACTATGGGGATTGGGGTTGGGGAGGGGGTAGCACAACATGCTGGGCATGCATCTTACCTTGTTTCCTTGCAGCTCTGGCAGAGCTGTCTGCGTCTCCCTCGCCACTCACACTCTCCTGCTGGAGGGTGGACTCCACCATCAGTTCCAGCGGTGTTGGTGCATGTGCTGTGTTCTTCCCTCCCCCAGTTTTGCCAGCCTGCCTCTGCCTCTCAGCCATCCTTGCCTTCGCTGTTTTCCTGAGGTCGTACCACCTCTTCTTGATGTCCTCAATGGTACGCTGGGTGACACCAATTGCATTTATCTTGCCTTGTATCCCACTCCAGATCTGTCTTTTCTGAGACTCAGGCACATGGAGGGACTGCTTCCCGAAGAGCTTGTCATGGTTCTGACTCACATCCTGAATTAGGACCTCCAGCTCCTTCTCGCTGAACTTCAGATTCCTTTTCCTTTCAGTTGCCTCCTTCTCTCTCTCCTGGCTTGCCATTTCAAGATTATTTTTTTGTTTGGTTTGTAGCTATGTGGCTCTGTTGCTCCTGGATCCTCAGCTCACCTGCCTGCCTAACAGTCAGCTCCAGGTTCAGTGCAGCTGCCTGGGTGTGGCCACTTCCTGTTTGGGCGGTAATTGGTTGACATCGGATTGGCTGATTCATCAAATTATGAAAATTTGAATTATCGAATCGGTATTTACCGATTCGGTAATGGATTCGGTAAATCCGATTCGGTATTGGTGTTTCGGTTTTATTATTTTACCTATTCCTTCCGAATCGGTATTTTTTACCGAATTTTAGCGAATCGATAAAAATTACCGATTTTTTACGTACATCGTATTTTCCGATTCCTTAATACCGAATCGGTAATATTCGGTATTAAGGAATCGGTATTCATAGTTTACCTACATATAGCCCCTAGTGTTCAAGCAGCTGCGATATTTCTTGATGCCACTAAGGCCTTTGACTCCCTGGAGTAGTCCTATTTATTTTTGGTATTGCAACGCATGGGTTTCAGCCCCCTATTTCTTAAACAAATAAAGCTGTTATATGAAGCACCTGAAGGACGTGTACGGGTAAATTGTATGGTGTCGAGCCCTTTCTGCATATCAAGGGGTACGAGACAAGGCTGTCCATTGTCACTATTATTATTCGCTATAGCTATGGAACCATTATCAGCAGGAATACGACAGCATCACACCGCTGGAGGAATAGGGTTTAGTGCTCGCAGCCTGGTGATATCTCTCTATGCTGATGATGTAACTCTCTATATTCTTGACCCGGAGGTGAACCTTGATCCAGTATTGCGGGAGTTTATAAAGTTCGGTGGCTTTGCCGGTATAACTATAAATTGGTCCAAATCCGTAATGTTTCCACTAACCGATGGCACGAAGGAAGTTTGCTCTGAGTTCCCCATTAGATGGGAGGCTACAGAAGTTAAATACCTGGGGGTGTGGTTGAGTCGAAATCTCCAAGATATCTGGACATTAAACTTTGGGAGGGCCTACACATGGCTAGAAGGGAAAGTGGCTCTTTGGTCTCGGCTTCCTTTATCTGTGGCAGGTAGAATAGCGCTGCCAAAAATGGTCATACTGCCTACATTTCTTTATTTATTTGTGACTGTGCAGATACCTCTTACTAAACACTTTTTTGGATTGCTGCGTTCGCAGTTGTTGTCCTTGGTGTGGGCGGGAGGACAGGCCAGGGTCTCCTGGGATCTTCTGACAATTCCATTGCGGCAGGGAGGGCTCGGGGCTCCTGATATGGATCTGTATGCATTGTGCGCGCAGGCTCAATTTCTTCACTATTGGGTACACAAGACCCCGTTTCAACCCCATGTTGCAGTTGACAGAGATGCTGTGGCTCCGACGCCATTGGCTGTCGCGCTGTATTGCACTGTCGGTCGGCCAAGGGAGGATGTGGATACGGCAGGCACGCTATTTTGGGTGTGGCGTGAATTGCAAAAGCGAGCGGGTATGACGACACTCTATGCGCCATCAATGTTATTGGAAAACAATCCACTA
The DNA here is from genome assembly GCF_964263255.1 of Lissotriton vulgaris. Taxonomy (NCBI): domain Eukaryota; kingdom Metazoa; phylum Chordata; class Amphibia; order Caudata; family Salamandridae; genus Lissotriton; species Lissotriton vulgaris. The sequence goes on from NC_141691.1 coordinate 1,066,846,275, forward strand.
CTAGTGTGTATGGAGAAAGGGGTTGATAAGGATCTGATTGCTGCACTGAAGTTACATACCTTTGCTGACCTATATCCAGAGGGTCCCTTTAGACGTCCCCCTATAGCTACTGATGATGGTGAGGTGCCGTTCGCTGAGAGATTTTTATATCAACAATTACGCACAGCATGTCGTGCGCTAAACACGCAGTTCCCTGATGCTCCCCAGACCATGTTACAGTTGGAAAATGTATTAAAGACACAATCAGCCAAAAAATTGATAACAAGACTGTACACAGTAATGCAAGCTAACTATCTAGTGTTGAAACCACGATCCATGGAACTCTGGAATGGGGAGCTATGCCCACAGATAACAGAGGAGCAGTGGGGATATTGCTGTAATCAGTTGACAGAATTGCCCCCCAACTACCGCCTGAGGTTAATCCAATTCAAATTTTTGCATAGATACTACCAGACGCCAGTGAGTTTGCATCGCATGCGGTTGAGGGAGGACGCCAGGTGTTGGAGATGTGGGCAGGACCAGGCTACCTTCCTTTATATGGCGTGGAAATGTTCGCATCTGCACAAGTTTTGGAGGGAGATATTTAGTGCAATCAATCAGATAATTGGTAGAGAGGACCCCCCATCTCCGTTAATTGGAATTTTAGGGCATGTGCAGGACACAGTGCCCAACAGGCATAAGTTACATGCTTTACTGTTACTGTATGCTCGCAGACAGGTTGCACTTCTTTGGGGTAGGAAGCGAGTACCAGACTTTAAGGCTTGGCTACTGGATGTGACATATGGCCACGCCCAGTTAAAACTGTTCTGGGAACAAATGCCCTCCACACCCCGCCCGAAGGATATCTGGGAGCCGTTCTTGGAGTGGTCAAGGGTGGCTACGGAACAGGAGCTACAAGACGAAAGGTGGGTGGAAACGGAGTAAGTCATTGGTTAATACTGTATGGGCTAATATGATATTTATTTCTCTGTTGACATCTGTCTCCACCTTTTTTTTTATATATGGTCGCAATGGGAGATATATAATGATGTGATACTGATGGTGTAGTGACATGTAGAAGAGCTGGGCACGCTGGCCTAGATTATTACACCTCTGCAGTTGCCTTTCATTCTTGTCCTTTGGAATGTCTCCCAATCGTTACTGTGCCAAGATTTCTTATATTGTGATGCAACTTGTGCTGGATACGAAATGCTGTGATGTACGATACACTATATGATTCATTTAAGATGTGACTGACTAAATGTTGGCACATTGTGCCTTGTTTTGTTCTGTGTAAAAAACGAAGTAAACACAATAAAAAAAGAAGGCCTGCCTTCGCTCCGGCAAAGTCACAGAAACCCCTGAGGTAGACCCTACCCTAATAACTTTCCTAAAGAAATACGCTAACAATCTGCGCTTGCATTTATCGCGCTACTGTATTTTAAATTACCTTTTCTGTCTTTCAGTTGTTTGGTTCAACTCAGCTTATACCCTGTTTTTAAAATTGTCACTGCTGCATTGCTGCACTATAATTGTGCCCCTCACCGCTATTTTAGCGGGCCGGTCCCTCGCGCTAGGATTTTGGCGGGCGCCATCTTGGGTGGGTGCTAGGGAGCTCTAACATTCGGCGCGCTCTAGCAGTCAGGTGGACTGGCTAGAGCCCTATATTAATCAGAGGAAATGACGCACAGCGTGTGCGCGCAGCGTGTAAGCCGTCGCTACGCCGGAGTCACGCCAGAGTCCAGCCCGTCTGCGCCCGTCCGCGCTGAGGACGGGCTGGACGGGGGGACCTATAGGTCGAACACTGTGGGCCATGGAATATTGAAATATTCCTTATTGGATATGTTACGCCTTCGACCTAAAACTGCTCCATGCTTCCACAGCCTCACTCCAGAGGACCTCATCGTGTCCAAGGGATGTGGGTGCTTCTTGACAGACTCGGTTGATATGATTCCCGCCTTGTCCGTCACTCCTCGGAAGTCCTGCTCACCGGTCTCTCCTAGTGAACTGTGTATAGAATGCTTGCTCCTTAATGCGCGCTCACTCATTAAAAATAATATTATTTTTAAGGAGCTGATTTTGGAGAAGAATCCGATCTGGGCTTTTATTACGGAAACGTGGGCTAAGGACTCCTCTGGTCCAGACCTCACTGAAGCAGTCCCTGATGGGTACTGTCTGACTCGGCAGGATAGAGTCGTCCGGGTCGGTGGCGGCTTAGCCATCCTGCATAGGGACAGCTTTCAATGTCATACCACGCTTTTATCTGACCCCAAGGATGCTATTCAGGTGGTCTATTTCTCATTACATGATTCCCATATCTCCCCATTTAATGGGATTCTGGTCTATCGTCCGCCCGGTCCCAGAGCAGACTTTAGCTTAAAACTGCTTCAGCTCCTGGAGCCCTACTTTGGTCGGGAGAATCTGACTATTCTGGGTGATTTTAATTTTCATTTAGAACTATTGGAATCACATGACACCTCCGTGTTGCTGGAAGCTCTGACAGCATGTGGATTCACTCAACTGGTGAAAGGACCCACCCACCGAGCTGGTCATACGCTCGATGGCATTTTCTCTAATGACCAGAGACTTTCAGTTACGGTTCCTTTCTCCCTCTCCTGGTCAGACCACTTGGCCGTGCCTTTCAAAGTGGTCTTCCCTAGTCAGGAAAGTGTCAGGAAAGTCCCGAGTACCTTTGAAGTACGCAGGAATTTTAAAAACATCGGTGAACACTCTTTTGACCCTTGGACTTCCAGTCTGTCTTCTATTCGGGAGATGGATCCCTCCTCAGTGGTGCCGCATTATGATAACATTCTTAAAGAGGCCTTGGACGAACTGGCGCCAGCTCGGTCCTGCTATTCAGCAAGGAAAAGACCATCAGCCCCTTGGTTCTCCGAACAACTCAGACTCCTTAGGCAGGAAGTAAGGAGACAGGAGCGTCGATGGCATGCCAGTTGGGATCTCAAAGACAGGAAAGCTCATAAAACCCTGCTCAAGAGATATAAGTCGGAAGTTATCAGGACCAAGCAAGACTACTTTGTGGCCCTGACTTCCTCTCTTTCATCTCCCAAAGAGCTCTTCAGGATCGTGGACTCTCTCACATCTCTTCAGGTCCCCGATCCAGTTGTTCCATCTCAGGAGCTCTGTAATGACATCGCTCGCTTCTTCCAGTCCAAAATAGCGGACATTTACACTGCTCTGGAGTCTCAGAGGCTTTCTACGGCTGAGCCATCAGTTATTGTAGTCCCGGATGTTCCATCGGCAGAGCCTCCCTTGGCCGGTTATCTGGAATCCTTCCCCCCGCTTTCCCTACAAGATCTCGACACGCGGCTTGATAAAACCAAGTCAGGGTCTCCACTAGATGCTTGCCCTCTTAAGATCTTGAAGCAGTGCAGGGGATCTCTTCTACCCCCCCTACTTGAGATCATGAATGGGGCCATGAGGGAGGGTGTCTTCCCACAGCAGTGGAAAAATGCTGTGGTCAAACCTCTTCTTAAGAAACCCTCCCTAGATCCTGGGGTTTTAAAAAACTTTCGCCCCATCTCACTGCTTCCGGCCCCTGCAAAGATGCTCGAGTCCCATCTTAACGAGCATCTAGCTGCCTTTGTGGAGAATTCAGGCTGCCTTGACCCTTCCCAGCATGGTTTCAGGAGGGAACATAGCACCGAGTCCGCCCTCACCCTGGTTCTCGACTCCATCCGCATGAGTGTGGATGAGGGCCGGACATCCCTCCTGATCCTTCTGGATCTCACAGCTGCCTTCGATACCCTATCTCCCCAGGTCTTAACATCTCGACTGGGTGAGATTGGGGTCCGGGGGGCAGCCTTGGGTTTGCTCTCTTCCTTTCTCGACCATAGGGAGCAGAGGGTAATGTTGGGAAAATTTCTATCTCCATCCCTGTCTGTGCAATGTGGGGTCCCTCAAGGGTCGGCGCTTAGTCCCACCCTTTTTAACATCTATGTGACCCCCCTTGCCAGACTTATCAGATCTTTTGGGATGGAGGTAGTTTCCTACGCGGACGACACGCAGATCCTCGTGTCTCTCTCCCAGTCAATTGAGCTGACCGCCTCCAGATTTAGATCCTGTATGGAGGCCGTCGGCCAGTGGATGATATACAACTCACTCAAATTGAATGGGGAGAAGACCGAGGTGATGGTGTTCGGCGGAAGGGAAGATATCTGGTCCATGGAGTGGTGGCCTGACTCGCTCGGTCTTTGCCCCAAACCTACTTCTTCGGCTAAAAATCTTGGGGTAATGATTGACCCTACCCTGGACATGCGCCAGCAAGTCAACAGGACGGTATCGACCTGTTGGGGCATAATTCATGTTCTCAGAAAAATAAGGAACTACCTTTCCCAGCCGGCAAGAAGGCAACTTGCTGTCGCCCTTTTGGGATCGCGTCTGGACTACTGCAATGCGCTGTATGCTGGACTGAATAAGAGTCAGATGCAGCGCTTGCAGGTAGTCCAGAATGCGGCAGCTAGATTTGTCCTCGATCTTCCTCGTCGCTCTTCGGCCACGCTGGCCAGGAAGCAGCTGCATTGGCTTCCGATTAAGGAGCGGATTGTTTTCAAATCCATGTGTATGGTCTATAAGGCCTTGGCCAAAAGCAGCCCCACAGGGATTAGAGCCATCTTGACCTATTACAACCCTGGCAGGAGCCTCCGCACCTCCAATCACTCTTTCCTCCACATCCCCCGCATTCGGAAAGCCAGATGGGGTGGTAAGGCTTTTTCCCTCTTGGCCCCTAAATGGTGGAACGATCTTCTATTCGAACTTAGGTCCCTCCCCTCCCTCCTGTACCTTCAGAGCTGCCCTTAAAACACGCCTCTTTGTTCAAGCGTACATGTAAGTGCATGACTGCCCGCTTTCTGATCTTTTTGTTAGGCGCCTTGACACCTTCGGGTTTTAGTTTGCGCGGTACAAGATGCAAAATAAATAAATAAATAAATAAATAAACAATCCAAAAAAGAGCTTTGATCGTGCCTGGCACAACTGTCAGGACAAATTACTGGATGTCTCATGCCTGCTAACAAAAATTCAAGAATTGGCATATCAAGCCAAAGAGTCAGTGATGCCTATAGACCCGGACGTCTTAGTCGGTTGGGCCCAAAGAGCTGTGTGCCAGCTAGGCAATGCGAACTGTGCTATATCCAGCGAACATTGGGGATCCATCCTCTTCAAAATCGACTCAAAGGTCACCAAGCTCACGTCTGCTTCAAGGTCAATAGCTTAAGGCCTGTTTTTTGGGACCCCTTTCCTGAAAGAACTATCAAAGATTGTGTCTACTTTTAGCAATTTTTACAAGGCACAAGGATCCCTTAAGAAGGTATTCTGACCACTTTTTGGCAGGGCTGGAAACTTCAGGGATGTGGGTTTGCCAGTAGCTACCACCAAGGCACACAACACGACTTCTACCAATAAGGTAGAGAAGGAAATTAGGAATCCTCCTACAACTCCAACTTCTATCGTTCCTGTTAGAAACGCTGGTCTCTAGTTGGCAGGATTGTACGCTGTCCAAGTGGGGACCCTTCCTTCTAGTCAGGATAGGGGAGTTACAGCCTGATTCATGAAAGGTAATTGCGCTCGCAAAGGGCCAGATTCTGAGAATCTGGCCCTTTGCAAGTGCAATTTTTGCATTTGGGATTCATCATCCCAAATGCAAAATTCGCTATTTCAGAACTCGCATATTTGCGAGGAATAGCATTTAAGTTATCTCTATTAGAGATTCCTTAAATGCTATTCTTGAAACATTTAAAAATAGCGATTTCGCAATTTTGGGCCGCTATTTACCGCGAGATCAAACCTCGTGGTAAATAGCGAAAACTTAGAAAAATGCTTTTAAAAGCATTTTACTAAGTTGCATGTTACACACACACATGTCTTTTGGACATGTGTGTGTGTGTAACATCTGTGTAATTTGACATTTCAGGGGTGTTACAGGGTGTCCTTTGGACACCCCTGCACCCTTGAAATCGCAATCTCATTTGCGATAGGCCCATAGGAATGCATGGGGAGTCATTCCTTATTTGCGATTAGCAATTAGCTAATCGCAAATAAGGAATCTGTAGGAATCGCAAAAAATATTGCTATTCCAAAATGAATCCCGTTTTGCGAGTCTGGAATAGCGATTCCTTATGAATCGCTATTTCAGACTTGCAAAACTTCCCAATGATGAATCAGGCTGTTACACACCTAAAATTTTCCCTGCTCACCCCCTTGGTAGCTTGGCAAGAGCAGTCAGGCTTAGCTCAGAGGAAACGTGTAAAGCATTTGTACAAAACACACAGTAGCACAGTGAAATCACTGCAATTGGACAACACACACAAAGTATCTTTATCTATACAAAACTAGACCAAAGTGACAAAAATCCAGAATACAGATATCAAAATACGACTTTAAAAGGGAGAAACGGTTCTGTCCATAGAAAACTATGGATGTGGCACTTTCAGCACAAAGTAACTTGGATACGTCAACATTACAGGACTAAAATAGGCGCAGGGAAGGTGATACATCCGTTTCTTACTCACAAGGAAGGTGATGCATCAGTTCTTTGCTCCAGGGAAGGTGATGTGTCGGTTCCTTACTGGAGAGGAGGCGAGGCATCTGTGTCTAACTGCAAGGGGGGTGATGCGTCTGTTTCTTACTGAAAGCCCAATGTCAATGTAGATTTCGCACACAGGTGCGATGCATGAGAAAATCCATGCAAGTCAATGCAGCGGTGATCCAGGTGCTGGCTCAATTTTAACAGGTGCATACAGCAGAGCCTGCAGTGGAGTCGCAGTGTGAGTCTCAGACTTAAGAGACTCAGTGCTCAGGCTTCAGTCTACAGTGCTTTCTCCGGCCACTGACAAGCGCTGCGTCAATATTTTCGGCTACAGCATGGCAATGCATGTTTTTTTCAACCACACAGCAGCTTGCGGCAGGAAAAACGGCACTGGAACAGTGATGCTTGGATTTTCAGCAACAGGAGCAGTAAAACAACCTCCAAGGGCACAGAACCGGTGTTGGCACCACAAGGCAGGTCAGAACTCCCTGCACTGCAGTCAAGAATTCTGCAGGTTAAGTCTTTGTGTCCCTGAGACTTCTTAACAGGTGGCAAGCTCTACGTCGAGCCCTTGGAGCATCTTTAGAAGCAGGATGTACAGTAAAGTTCAGTCTTTGTGGGGATGTAGCTTGGCCTGCTGAAAGATGGCCGCTCTCTGAGTGGGCTTTGCAGGCTAAGCCTAATATCCGTGCAATATCCTGCAGACACAGCACCCATCGCTACTTCACACCGCGCCACTGCTGCTCACCTGCACCTGGGACGCAGTTTGGTCGTACTTCTGTTTCCCTACAACACGGTTGGGCTGGGATCCACTGCCGCGTGTGTCCCGAGCCTGAGGCCCACTGCTGGTGCGGCCGCCCCGGCAATCCCAGAGCAGACTACAGGATCCCTCCAAGCTACCGGATCTGCCTGCTGCATCCGGCCGTCATCACTCGCACTGCAGCGGGGATGGTGGCTCGCAGGTAGTACCACCCTGCCTGGTCTGCTCATTCGCAGTTGCCGTGCACCTCTCTCCGGCATCTGCTGCTCAGGCCTCGCTCCATCGGGGCTGGGCAACGCGGACGGCGCCCCCCCCCCCCCCCTTGGCTCCCCGCTGCATGTTGCCCCCCTCCGCTGTGGCCTGCTGGCTCCCTGGGACACTCTGCTGCGAAGGGCTGCATTGGTCGTACTGCTCTTCCTTCCTGGCCTGCCGCAACAGCTCACCGCACCTCAGGGGCACCCCTTCTCCTCTCCAGTGTATCGAACGCCCGCCCTGTGGAGCACATCATTCACTACCTGCAACCGCTTCTGAGCACAACCCGCCACATCCACCGCCTGCCGCCCCCCCGCGGGTATCCGGCCGGCCGCAGCTGGCACCTGGGAGCTCCTGGCCGCCTCACCCCTGCTCCGCTCCTGTGTGCTGGCTTGCTGTTGGCGCTGGCCCTCCACCCACTGCAGGGCCCTGCTCTCGATGAAGCTCAGTGCCTGTTGCCCAACACTCTTCCGTCCTGAACCCTGCCTTCTCCCGGGGCTCCCCCCGTCCGGGCATTGCGTTTGGGAGGCCTTCCTCCTGTGCCTGTTGTGCCTCTGCTCACTTTGGCCTAGCATTCGCCTGACAGATCCAGTGGCTGGAACGACATCACAGCACCCTCAGTCTCACAGGTGGCCCGCAGATCACTCAACCACCCTGCGGTCGGGCCCCCCGTCATCTGCCAGTTTCCACTGCCTCCTCCAGTACCAGTGGCCCCGCTTCTCGCCTGGGGGCCTCCGCAGTCCACCTTAACCGGCTTAGTTGCACTCTGCCTTGCTAATTGTTTCCATCGCCTGCTGGTCCTGCTCCTCTGCTCTTTCCTGAATTGCTCCACCTCTATTGAGTGCAACATTCACCTCCTACCTTCATGTTGCTGCTAGACTGTTCCTCCAGGCATGGGGTGGACCTACCCCAAGCAGCCTAAACTCGCCTTGGATCAATGCCGCCAGATGCGTCAGGAGGGCACGGGCGCTGATGGAGGGGACCCCCGGCTCCTTCCGACATGGCTTCCACTCATGAGGATGACTTAAAGGCCATTATGCTGGACATCAAGTCCACTGTCACCAACATCGCAGCTCAGCTGGATCAGCTGTCGGCTTGCCTGGACACAGTGAAGGCCCGAGTTGATTCACACAATGCCCGTCTCCTTCATGTAGAGACCAGGGTATCCGACGCTGAGGGTGCCGCCACCCAGGACCATCAGAAACTATTACAGATGGACAAAATACTAGATCTCATCCAGAACAAGAACAGTGATTTGGAGGCGTGCTCCCGCAGAAGCCACCTCCGCATCACACGAGTGCCTGAATCCACCAATATCGCCCGCATGGAAGACTGTGTAGAACAGCTGGTTTGCGAGTTCTTTGGCGACATCCTATCGCCAGTCTTCATTGTCGAGTGGGCCCACTGCTCTCTCGTCCCTCGCCCGGCCCCTGGCCTTCGGGCCCGCCCATCATAGCAAACATTTTGAACTTCAGGGACCGTGACACCATCCTGCGGGCGGCCAGGGGGAAGGGGAAATCTGCCACCTGGGTAACTCCCTGTTATTTTATCCTGACTATATAACTACGGTTCAGGCGGCCCGTTGCGAGTTCCTGCCAGTGAAACAACTCCTCCAGAAACATGAGATCTCCTACTCACTGGCATATCCCGCCAAGCTGCGGGTCAAGCAGGGTTCCAAGACCCTCATCTTTTCGGACCACAGGGAGGCGCTGGCGTTTGCTAAACAACTGGACAAGTCACATCGCTCCTCACCCTCCAACTCACAGGCTGCTGCGTACAACCTTAGTGATAACGACTGACCAGATGGATAGCCATGTTTGTATGGGGTTTTTTGGGGCCTTTTGTTCCTCAGCCTCTCAGCTTGAATGGTGACTATTGACTCAATGCTGTTTTTCAGGCCATTCTAATGTATCTCTTTTGCTGTTGGCAAGGTGTTTTATGCCTCCTGCTAGTTGCTCCTTGGTGTCTGCCACTACTACTACAGGGTTGGCCACCCTGTCTTCCTGGCAGGGATGTACGCTGAGCTCTGCAATACCCCCACAGAATTATTCCCATCTTGGACACAGACTTTTCCCTTCCTAGTGGTGGGTCCCTGGGGTGGGTAGGGGTGGTACCTCAGCCTGATTGGGGGGGTTGGGGGGATATTCAGGGTTTTTTGTTTCTGGGGAGGGTTCAGATGGTTGGGTGTTGAAGGCCAGTGCTGTGCGACCTCCCAACGAGGCAACGCTGTTCTTATCAGCACCCGCTCAAATATCGAGCCATTTCATGTCATGTTATTTTCCCTCCTTGGCCCGTTTTCCTGTTGGGGGATTGTATTGTTTGTTTTATCGCCTCCTTCTGAGGCATTTGTTGTATTTTCAATTGCATTATTTCAATTAGATACCAATGCTATTGCACTGCTATTTTTCCTTGCCGTCCATTGCACTGTGCAAGGCATTTACACACCGACTCTGCTCTTTCCCACACCTTCATCGTTTCTCCACTCCATGATGCAGCATCATGACTGATACTACACTGTGGACATGGAATGTCCATGGACTGAACGACCACCGTAAGGCACGACTGGTGCACGCCCATCTCATTCGGCACAAGGTAGTGTAGAACAGGCTTTTTGGAGACCTCTCCCCCACTAGGAGAGCCAAAGCCAGTGGTGCAGGGGACACCTAGAATCTACGGGTTCTTCTTGCTTAAATCATACATAACCAAAGAGACCAGGACAACCAGCCGTGGAGGGAAGTAAGTTATTTATTAGCTTGAGCTAAGGACAGGGTCCCAGAATGGTACAAAGACAATTCTACGGAGACTGCTGCTTCAATCCGCAGCACACACATACTTATAGTGCTAGCCACGCCCATTTGCACAATACACAGTTCCACATTTTGATAAGTTCCTCATCTGACAAGTTCTTCGTCAGTCTTGTTGTGCAATCGTGATAGGGGGACATCTGTCTCTGATTGCACAATGTCCACAGCCTTGTGCTCCCTTGCTCAATGGTGTGGTCAGAAGGTACAGCCTCGTGTTTCCTTGATCGGATGGTGTGGTCACGGGGCACAGGAGTTGTGACAGGCTGAGTTACAAACAATGGACAGGATGTACTGAGTCTTTGACACGACTGGGGGGTGAGGCACACAGGCAGCTTCTCGGAATCGGCTCAACCACAAGGAGCGGGGAGGGTTGTGCAAGTTTCAGCAGGGACATGGAAAACAGTTCTTTACTAAGTTGCCGAGAGCATGGCAACACAAAATGGAGTCGTGTGGGTCATTTTAAAATACAGTTCAACAGTCCCTCCTTTTGCCATGCAAAGGCAACAATCAGTTGTCATCCAGGTCAATGTCCATCATCTCCTGGACCTCTTTCTCGATCATCATCATGGAATTGTGATGGTGTGGATTCACTTGTTTGTGTGCCAAAGAGGTGGCACAGAGCCCACACAGCGCGGGCATGCATTGAACACAGAGGCAGCAAGAGAACAATGCGGCTGCAAGGATTGCAATGAAAATCATTATCTTCCATCCCCACTGGGACACAATGCTCCAAAACCAGCCTATTAGGGACCATGATCCCTCATCCATATGAATGCCGGAAGCAATCTTGTGGAGCTTCTGGATTGCTTGAGAAACTGTTGGTGCATTATCGGGGATGTACATGCAGCACATTGTTTTGATCAATGTGCAGACTCCTCCACGGTCCGCCAGCACTATGTCAAGCGCCATTCTGTTCTGTAAAGTCATGAGGTGGTCCGCTTGAAGTTCAGCCGTGATGTTACTGAGGGCACCAGCAGTTGCGTTGATGGTGGCCTCTACCACCCGGGTGAGATGTCGGAGATTGCGACTATTGAGCATAGGGCCCCAAAAGGGGAGGAACCCTTTAGCAAAGTCACCAAATGCTTGACCAGCTGTGTCTTCAGTATCAACCACACTTCTCTTCTGGATGTGGTGTTTTGCATCAGCTGTGTAGGTGGGGGGGAGCAACCAAGCAATGTAACAGATGCCTGCCCAAGACTTGGGCAGCCAGGTGTAGGCCTTGTTCCCACACACAAAGTACATATTCAGTGAGGACACCAGAGCTGGGAGAGTCGAACCATTGAGCTGGAGTGTGTAGGCACAGTCACTTTCTCCCACCCATACTGTTCCACTGCTCTTCATGCAGTATTTTCCGGGATGTGGGTAGACAAGGAGATCACTGAGAAGTGGCAGTCTTTTCTTTCCTCCACCATTGTAAATGTTCAATGGATAAAAGGACCCATGATTGTTCTCATATTCGTTCTTTTCTGCTGAATCTTTATCCATGCTTGGCCACTCCGCAGCCATGATGTGGCGGAAGGCTTGTCTGCTACTGATCTTCCCCAGGGATCGTGTGAATGTATCACCTGAATAGAATGCATTAAAGAACACCGTGTACCAGCCGTAGGCCGAACCAGCTCGAGAGAAAGGAGCAGGTATCAGGGACATTCCGGTGCTTGCAGTGTGGGGCAGCAGCCCACATACCCAACAGTTTGTCGTGTTCACCACAAGCTGGTGCTGGTGTAACATTTGAATGAAAGTGTTGTTAAAGAAACCTGTCCTTCTGTTTTTCTCATGGGTGGGTAATGACACATGATGATGAGGCGATTCTGTAGAGGTAGGAGGGTTAGGTGCTGCAAGGGCAGCGTGTATTACCCATCCGAGGCAGGCCAGTCCCAGTGAGATAGTCATTAGTATGATTAGACAGATCGAGTACCGGCCACGTATTCTTTTCATGTACTCTTCTTTCTTTATTTCTTTGTTTTTCAAGGTTTCAGTGTTCATTTTATTCATCGTCTGCTTCACTTGGTCTTCCCTAGTTGCTGCCTGTGATTGGTGGTTGCTTCACCGGTCAGTGATTCTGGCGGCCCTATTGGCACGTTCCGGTCCGCGGTACCGGCTCCGGTCAAAAGGAGAAAAAAATAAAAAATGCACCGGTGTATCACAGCCCTGCAGCGGTTTGTCGGACCATGTCAAGCAGAGGGCAGAGACCTTTGTCTCTTCAGTCCTTTTTTCTGGGTCGGAGGTTGTACCGGGTGGACCTGGGCGTTGTCTGATCAGGAAACAAAGGCTCTGGCTCTTGAGTGTCCCGCAACCTCAGATGCGGAGGAACGGCAGATTGCAGGATGTCGTCGTCCTCTCGTTCTGAAGATGCCCAGGCAATGTTGGCGTCACTGAAGGGTACAAAGCGCAGGACCTTTTCGCATTCGTCGTCTCCCAGGCCTTCCTTGACCCGCCGGTCGTATGGTAGTGGTAGAGGCACCTTCTTGAAATGCACTCTGTGGACCCAGTTTTTTCTTCCTGCCACCTTCACTGCCGACCTGGTCGCCAACAACACTTGCTGGAGCGGCTTACACCTCGGCTCCAAGTTCTTTGTTCTCTGGAAGTTCCGGATGCAGACCCAGTCACCAGGTTAGATGGTGTGACCACGGCCCTCTGGTTTGGGTGGCAGGATATCTTGTACCTGATGATGAATGAGACGTAGGTTAGTGGTCAATTCATGTAAATAATCAATCAACAACGGGTATTCAATGTCAGATTACTTCTTGGGGCGGGGTATTCCCCAAATATTTGAAGGCCGACCAAACACTATTTCGTACGGAGACAGTCCGGTACGGGAATGTGCCGTGGCTCTAGTTGATAGGAGGGCAAGGGGCAGCGCGTCCGGCCAAGACAGTCCTGTGTCAGCCTGGATCTTGCCATTATTAATTTCAGTGTTGCATTGTGGCGCTCAACCAAACCTGCTGTCTGGGGGTGATTGGCGGCATGGAATTTCTGTCTGATCTCCATCCCTATACACACTTTCTTCATTATTTCCCCTGTAAAGTGGCTTCCGTTGTCCCTCCAGATAATTCTGGGCATTCCAAATCTGGGAAAAAATTCCTTCAACAATATTTTGGCAGTGCTTAAGGCAGTGTTGTCCTTAAGGGGGTAGGCTTCGATCCACTTACTAAAGGCACACACAACTACCAGGACATATCGGAGATTATTGCATCTTTCCATCTGTATGTAATCTATTTGGAGAACTTCGAAGGGGTAAGATGGGGGCGTAAAATTTCCAGCAGGGGTGGGTGTACCCTTACCTGGGTTATGCATCAAACAGATCATGCAATTCTCGACTAACCTTTGGGCGTATTTTGGGATGTGCTTATTTTGCCATACCGGAGCTAGCAATTTGCAAATACCTTTTGCACTAATGTGAGCTGGGCCATGAGCCATAGTGACCACTGGCAAAACATAGGCATCGGGTAACAACCATCGCTGTTGTTTAGACAGATCAGTCCAACAGCCATTCTCATTCAATAGGCCTGTTTGCTTTTCCCAGAGAGCCTTTTCCTCTCTAGTCGCTTCTGCCTGTATTTCCTTCACATTCTCAATAGTGTCCTCGTGCATCCTACTCTCCGGTACCCAGTTTTAGGGGCCAGCTAGATACATACGGGCAGAGACATCTTTAGCTGTTGCCTTTGCAGTCTGGTCAGCAAATGCATTACCCCTTCCTATGTCATCGGTTACTTTCTTGTGGGCGCTACATTTGATCACAGCTATCTTTGAAGGAAGAGTTAATTCTTCTAACAGCCTGCTGACCAGATGACCATGCTGTATCTTAGTACCATGAGAAGTAAAGTATCCCCTCTCAGCCCATAGTCGCCCAAAATTATGCGCCACGCCAAAGGCGTACTGGCTGTCAGTGTAGATGTTGACGGCCATCCCTGTACTTAGTTCACAAGCTCTGATCAGTGCCACTAACTCAGCAGCCGGGGCTGATTGATAAGGTATTTTCTCACTCTCTACTACTGTCTGTAACGTGGTGATGGCGTAGGCAGCAGTTGTGCTGCCATCAGGAAGTTTGAAGCAAGAAGCATCCACGTACAGGGTACTATCAGGGTCAGTTAGGGGTGTGCCAGTCAAATCCACACAACCTTTAGTCTCTTCCTCCGTTCGGAGGACACACTCATGTGGATCAGAACTAGTGTCCTCATCAACAAAGGGTAGCAATGTGGCTGGATTTAGCGTAGTGCAGAGGCGGATGATGCTATGACTGGCTAAGAGAGTCAATTCATATCCGGACAAACGTTCACTAGTAAGGTGTTGGGTTTTTATCCTATTTAGTAAAGTGTCAACTGCGTGAGGGACCATAACTGTAAGTGCAGTGTCAAGGACCAGGCCAGCAGATTGGCGAATGGATATGGCAGCTGCAGCTGCTGCTCTCAAGCAACTGGGTAGTGCACAGGCTACGGGATCTAGAACTGCAGAAAAATATGCACAGGGGCGTTGTCTGTCACCAAAACACTGTGTTAGCACTGACAATGCGCAACCATTATGCTTGTGTACAAAAAGAGTGATGGGTTTCTCATAATTAGGGGTGCCTAGCACCGGGGCCGAACACAAGGCTGTTTTCAGTTCTCCAAATACATGCTGACACTCATTTGTCCAAGGTAGTGGGTGAGGAACATCTTTAAGTGTGAGGGTCAATAAAGGTTTAATAAGTAAAGAAAAATTGGGTATCCACTGGCAGCAGTAGGAGGTGATACCAATGAAAGCACGGACCTCTTTCTGCGTTTTTGGTGGGGCCATCTTACTGATTGTTTGTATTCGTTCAGAGGTGAGGCGGCGTCCCTCCTTTGACAGGAGATGACCTCATTAGGTCACCTCATGTCGACAATATTGGACTTTGGAGAGGGAAACTTTGTGATTGAACTGTGCCAGATGCAGGAGCAATTTCATTGTAGCTTCTTTACATAACGCCTCGGTGTCTGCCGCTATAAGCAAATCATCAACATACTGGAGAAATGCGGTACCTTGGGGTGGGGTCAGGGAATCAAGTTGGCCCTTGAGGGCCTGACTGTAAATTGAGGGGCCCTCTGTGTATCCTTGTGGAGCTTTGCAGAACTGGAAACTTCGTCCTGCCAATGAGAATCCAAAAAGGTCCCTACTCTGTTCATCAACGGGTATACTAAAGAAGGCGTTTTTTAAGTCAATGACACAGAAAAAACATGCAGTTGGGGGAACCATGGTAAGTAGGATGGTGATATCTGGGACCACAGGAAACTGGGGTACTACTATTTTGTTTATCTCGTATAAATCAATGACAAAACGATAAACGGGGGCTCGGAAATATCGGTGCATTTTAGGACAGGCAAAATTGGGCTATTGCACACATTTCCTCCTGTCTCTTCAACCACGCCCTTGTCAGCAAGTTCAGAAATGATCTGGAGTAATGCACTTTCCCCTTCTTTGGGTATTTTGCATTGGGGAAGTCAGGGATGGCAAGCATTTTCCTTCAGGGTAACAGAAAAAGGGGGTATGGACAAAAGACTAACATCAGTATCACCTTGGGGCCAAAGAGCAGGAGGGACATTCTGAAGTTCCTGGGGAATGGGATCTGGGGAGGCCAAATATACTGGGTGTGTGGTAGGGGGACCCATAGTGATGTAAACCCCATCAGGAGAACAGTATATGGTTGCATGTAATCTTTTTAATAGATCTAAACCCAACAAATTTTCGCCACATGTGGAAGTCAAAACCAAAGGGGAATCAATTGTGTAGGATCCTATTGTTAGTTCCAGTGGTTATGAAATGGGGCTAGATACTGGGGTGCCAGAAAAACCTACAGAAATGTTATTCGTGCCGGACAAGGGGGCCCCAGGGACTTTGGACCTAGCAATAGATCAAGTCAATCAAAAGATCTTTATTTCGGCAGTGTGCCATAAAAGAAGCAAATATATCAAAACAGTGCAAAATAGATGACAATCAAAGTTCATAATGTAAATAACAATTTCAGCAAAATCTTTCCACACAAACCACAGTTAAAATTGTTAAAACAATAAATAGATTTCATATACCACTTTAGGAACATGTAAAAAAGAACAATGTGCCAGATGCTGAAAACGCAGGCTTAAGTTCATGCAATTAATAGCCTGCGTTTAAGCCACATAGCAGCCAAATATTTTGAGACTGCAAATACAATCGGACCAGTTGTGTCCGTTTTTAGTATTGTCGAAAGCCTAAGTTTTTACATAAGGGAACAAGCCAATAGTTTCTAGCCTTTTGGTATCCTGAACAAAAAACAATACGTGTAGTTTAGTTTCTGTATCATATTTACATGCTGGGCAATTTTTCGGGGCAGAGGGTGACCACCTGCTGGTGAGCGCTCGCAGTGGTAATACACCATGCCTCCACTAGACATATAGTTTTTTTGCTGGGAGAGGGTAGATGTCATCAAAAAATTGCTCAAATAGATAAATATCTTTGATCAAGAGGAAAGAGGCTGTTGTAGAGCCAATTTGTGGATTGCATTGTACAGCATTAAGTCTGTCGTCACGGAATATGTTCGTGAGCAGGGTGAGCGAGAGTTTTTTACAGCCCCGATCTGGATCAGACCATAGGTCGGATATTTCTAACCTTATAAATTCTTTCCGTATGTATGCAAGCCAGGGAAAGTTCCCCAAGCCTGTATGGATCATGATCTCCTTAAGTTCTTCTCTGTATTGCGACAACTCCGGGGTAACCCAGAGCCTGCGCCAAAATCTCAGGGGTTTTAGTGCTAGCTCTTCATTAATCGGTCTAATGCCCAAATCAAGCCTTAAAGGGACAAGTGGGGTACTAGACGGTAATGCTACTAACCCTCGTAGGAATTTATTTTCAGTCATGTGATTTCGGGCCTAACGGAGTAACCCCAGAGTTCACCCCCATACATAATGGCACCCCTAGCTTGTGCCTTGTAGACCTCCATAGGGGGTCCCAGAGGTTTAATTTTGGATTTGATGGATAGTTTAAGAATGCTGCCCGAGAGTTGGGCCTGTTTTAACTGTGACTTAATCTGCTGGGGGCCCCAGTTAAGATTTTCAATAATTGTGACCCCAAGATATTCAAACGTGGTTACTCTTCTCCAAAAGTGTGGCCCCTAGGCTAGGGTTTGGCCGAGTAGTTCTCAGAGGGTTGAACATCATGAATTTAGTTTTTAAAGAATTGAGCTCCACACCTCAAATAGTACAGAAATCCTGAAAACCATCCAATATTCTCTGTACCCCAATGGGGGTTTTAGACAGCAAAAGGGTATCGTCGGCAAACATAATTGCCGGGACCCTATTGCCTGCCAACTGTGGGGCATCATTATGTAAAACTCCATTAAAGTGCTTGCTGACTCCGTTGACATAGAGGCAGAACAGGGTTGGTGCGAGCACACAACCCTGCCTTACCCCCCTGTCAACAGGGAATCTGGATGAGAGTGTGCCATTTTTCCCACATCTTACTTGGCCAAAATTGGCCTCATGAAGCCTCATCAAAATAGACAAAAGGTCCATGGGAATACCCAGGTCGTGAAGGACTGCCCAGAGTTTACCCCTGGGAACAAGGTCAAAGGCGGAGCGAAGGTCGACGAATACCATATAGAGGCTGCCACCCTCTATTCTCACTGTTTTCCAAAAAAGAAGTTGTAGACGAAAGATTTGGTCCACAGTGGAGGTATTCTTCCTAAACCCCGCCTGGTAGGGGCTAAGGATTGCAGACTCCTCTATCCAGTTCTGCAACCGGTCCAGAATCAGTCTAGCAAAAATCTTCTGAGGGACATCAATGAGGCTGATCGGTCTGTAGTTGGATGAGAGCAGAGGAGAGCCCTTTTTAAATATGCAAAAACCACAGTTGATGGACAGAATGCAGAACAATGTCATACATTCACCCCAGTACAGAGATCTGGGCCTAAATCCATCGTTTTTTTGCACTCCACACAACCCCAGTTCAGACATGGCCATATGCAAATCAGTCTGACCCTGTGCCTCATGGGAACAGTCCAGCCCGAACTGGCAAGCCATGCCTTCCCTGGACCGGAAACAGGCTTCCGAGGACCGGTTTCTGGCATTGCAGCCGTCTTGAGCCCGGCTTGCTTGAACCCAGTGGTGTGGAGAGCATGGGACTCACGTCTGAGCATACCCATCCCACTTGGGGTGACAAATGCAAAAACCACAGTTGATGGAAAGAATGCAGAACAATGTCATACATTCACCCCAGTACAGAGATCTGGGCCTAAATCCATTGTTTTTTTGAACTCCACACCACCCCAATTCAGACATGGCCATATGCAAATCAGTCTGACCTTGTGCCTCATGGGAACAGTCCAGCTCTGTTGACTGGGGGTGCGTGTTTGATTTGCTCAAACGCTCCGTCCATCATCTCCTTTAGTATTGCTTTGTTCGCCCTAAATTGGCAGGGTATGCTCAGACGTGAGTCCCTTGCTCACTTGGCCACTGGATTCAAGATAGCCTGGCTGATGAGGATTATGAATCCGAAACTGGTCCCAGGATGCTTGTTTCCGGTCCAGGGAAGAAATTGCTTGGCAGTTCAGGCTGGACTGTTCCCATGAGGCACAGGGTCAGACTGATTTGCATATGGCCATGTCTGAACTAGGGTGGCTGAGTGAGCTAAAGAATGGTGATGTATTAAACCCAGATCTGTTGACTGGGGGTGAGTGTTGGATTTGCTCAAACGCTCCGCCCATCATCTCCTTTTGTATTGCTTTTTAAATATGGGCACTATCTCTGCACCCAGCCAAGTACGAGGGACCGTCATGCCTCTCAAAATCGCATTGAACAAGATCTGGAAATATGGGCCCCAGATTTTCGGTTCCTGCTTAAAGAGATCCCCCAGAAGTTTGTCCAAGCCTAGAGCTTTACCAGAGGCAAGTTTGGATATGACATTACAGACTTCTGGTACCGTGAACTCAATCATCTCATGATGCAATGTCGATGCTACCTGGGCGACTGAGTCCTGAATATGGTCAGTGAGTCCCTCAGTAGAATATAAAGCCCGATAATGACCTTCCCAAACTACTGAGGCTAAGTTCGATTCTATTGCTGGTTTGAGGTCACTGCTACCGTTGTTTATTATAGTCCAAAATTTACAGGAATCTCTAGCTTCAAGCGCCTGGGATAAGCTAGACCATTTTTCGTGGTCCCACTCTTCCTTGGCGCAGTTAATCAGCCATTTATATTGCACCCTCCTAATTTTGATTGTGGTCCTGTCGTTTTCTTTTATGGCCTGCAATAGCTCTTTTTTGGCTTTCCTGCAAGCTGGATTATACCAAGAGCAATGCGGCACCTTTTTATCCTCCCCGACACCCGAGGATTGAGCAGCTCAGCCAGTTTTAGCAGGACGCCCTCGTTGTATGCCTCCAGTTCGAATAGATAGTCATATGATGGTGGTTGGCTAATCAGCATTGCAAGCTCACTGAACAAGGGAATTATTGAGCTGTAAAGTTTCCCCAGTTGTTTCGGGTGATCAACTAGTTTGTGCCAACTGACTCTGCACCTATCGTTAGAGACAATAAGATTGCCGTCATTGGCGTCAGAGGATAGGACATCACTCCCACTACTATAGGGTATACCCAGTTTTAGAATAAGGGCATTATGGTCACTGTCTGCTCTTATAACAACATTAAAGTCAATGACCAGTGGCCATAGCCTTGTCTCAGCCAAAATATAGTCAAGAAGAGACGTTTGTCCTGGTTTGTTAAAGGCGCATTTGGCTGGGATATCGGAAGGAGTACGGCCGTTGCATGCTCGGAAAGAGTGGTTTACGGTAAGTGCCATAATTTGAATGGTCAAAGGGGACCATGCCTTGGGAGCATGAGCTTGGGTCATGGGAATAGATCATTGCTCATCCTCTGCGGTTAGTGCTTCATCATTTAGGCCCTTGAGGGGTTCGTAGTGGCAGTTTAGGTCACCGCCCACCAGCAAGCGGGAGCCAGTCGGGATTGTTGGAATAAAGAGGGATAAGTCCTCAATGGTACTCGACTCGCAGGTTGGGCTTACAGGGCGGGAATACACATTAATCAACGCAAGTTTAAACGCGTTAGGCCAAGTAAGAACTACACACTGTATGTCTTTAGAATAAGTATTTAAAACTGTAGTTGTGCAGCCAAGGTGGGTACCAACGCAAATAGTAAGGCCCCCAGACGGGCGACCTTTCCCTCCCCAGACAGCCAGTATATAAAAAGCAGCAAAGCCTGTCCGATGTAGCTCAGTGCGGGCCCATGTCTCCTGAAAAAGGCAAACATCGCTTTCGTCCACAAAGGATCCCCAGTCAGGACAGGTCAGTTTACTTGGGAGCCCTGCCAGATTCCACAATAGTATTTTAAATGAATGTGGCCCAGGACCTCCATAATTGGCCTTGAATGGAACCATGCTGCCTATGTTTGTCCGGGTCACTATGTGCACTAGGGGCAACAATGGATTATTAGCCTCAACTACGGAAGTACTAGACTCACGGTTTCTGTCAGTGGGGAGATGGCTATTACTAGGAATGGATTGTGTTAGTGTAACCTCCCTAGTTCTTCCCACCGTCCTAGCCTCACTGGTGTCGGAAGCAAACCTCAGCTAGGCCTACTTAGTGCAAGGGGGTTCGCTCTGCTTTGCACAGAGTCCTCAGACCATAGGAAGAAGTTGGCAATAAAACTGGAAAAAACAAAAGCAAAGTTTATTAAACCTTTAAAGGTGGTACTACAGTCCACACAACACCCTTCAGTATTGTATAGAGGAGCACACCGAACTAAAGCACATGGCCCCTTTTATACACAATAAGGGGGCTCAAAAGAAGGCGGTACAGAACACAAGAGCAGTTTCATGACCATACAAGGACATATTGGAAGGCACAATCGATAAGTGAGCAGAGTTAACGGTCTTCGGAAACTAGTAAACACATTCCTATCTGGAACTAATTAGTAACAGCCGCAGACCCTACTGAGCATGTCTGGACATGCTGGAAGTGGGGTATGCTAAATATAAGAAAAAGAGGGTGGGGGGGGGTCAACAGGGGAAGATTTAATGACCACGGTAGCTCAAACCCCTTTTATCCACTAAACAAACAAAGAGAGGTACCTGGTCAGGTAGCTTATCTATGAGTTGTGTCGTGCCAAAGAAACCACTACATCAAATTATCCTCCCAATGATAATACTGGGTTTAGAAAAAGTCCCATCAGCCCACCCTTATTGGTGGAGTGTCGTCATGTGGGATATGGACCATGAACCATGATTTTTCTCCTGATGCATCTGATAATGATGCAGAGATAGGTTCTGGAAGGTGATCTTCTCAACCACAGTATTATAGAGGTAGGACCAATGGAGTGCAGTGCTGGTGAAAACCAAAAATAAAGGTGATTTTAAAATTGGCTCCTGGGACAAAAAATATGTTTATTAAGTATTGTCCAGGGTCAAAAGTAAAAACAACGCCTATAGTCTTGAAAAAATGGCTATGTCATGGCGTAGTGCATAGTGGTCGACATGTTTCAGCTCTGAGGACAACTAGTCCGAGCTTTCTTCAGGACCTTTAAGATGTTATGCATCTGCACTAGTAGAAACAAGAAGTGTAGTTAACATTTTTGGATTAATCCTACCGGATCTTTGAGCCCAAAGTATTCCCTGGTAGTCGTCCAATTGGTCTTGATTTTCCTGAATGGAAAAAAGGAGGAATGTGAGAGGCAATGTGTGAAGCAGTGGCACTTAGAAGGACACAACACAACAACAAAAAAATAAGCAGTGGCTGCAGAAAACTTTTCTCAGCCATCCAGAAGCTACATTTGTCTTCTAATTTATAACTTAGTTAGTTACACAGTGTTCATTAATCTATGTTATACTCACCCAGAAATCTCTGGGAAAACGCCTCACCTCACCCGGCACCCACTCAGGGAAGAAGGAGGCCCCGCTCTGTTAGAGATGGAAAAGTGTAGTGACCTCTAATGAACAAATCTATTGAGGTACAGAGTGTGTATGCTCTACTTATCCATATATATATTCAGACACTAACTAAAACTAGTTGATTAAAAAGAGACTCAACCCAGACAAAAATGCATGGTAGTGACTCTGCTAGGGAATAAAACTTGATGAAAATGTAGGTACTAAAGGTGGGCTGTAGACGTAAGCTAGACCCACATAAAGAATTTTAAGTAGAGGAGACCAAAACAGGCTGAGTTAGTGCATGTAGAATAACCAAACTACATTAAATAAACCACAGAGTTCTAAGTTGCTTAACCAATGTTAAAGCTTAAACTTGCTAGTGCCAGTATGTAAGGGTCAGCTTGGGCCCTACCTGTCCGTCGGTACCCCAATGGCCAGCGTCCGAGTGGGAGTGGAGGTAATCTCAGTTGTGTGAATTGCTGCATTAAATACCCCCCCTAATTGGTTAATTGTTGAAAAACGCGCAAAAAAACGGCGTTTTTTTATTGTTCATAGCCTGCCCATTGGTTTGCTAGTATTGCCGGTGGCAGCCAGTGTTTGCCGCGCGTGCGCTGGAAGCTAGTGCTGTAAAAACATGTTGATGCGCATGCGCGTGTTGAGAGTGCAGGCAAAGCCTGAACGCGCATGCGCAGTACGAAAGCGCTACGCGCATGTGCAGCGAGACGCCACCGCTCGCTTGTAGCAGCGGTAGCGGCATTATTAGATAGATTTAGGCACAGTGTGCGCATGCGTTATGCCAGCAATGTAGTGCGCATTATTTAGCGGGAGCCACACAAGCGTGTTAATGCTATTTGTGTTGCAGTCATATTTACGCGGATGTAGGTACAAGACTCATGGTGTATGAATCACAACTCAATCGGAGCTGACAAAGCATTTCTACACCTGAGACTACGTGCTATGGATGGTAAACCGTGTTGCTCAACACCAAAATAGATATGTCGGGACAGGTGAGACAGGAGAAAGCAGGGATGCTAATCCTCATAGGGTTTATGTTTAGATGTTGGTCATACAGCTATAGCTGACCCCAGTGTCAGTGGCACAACATGGTTATGTGGTTGAGCATCATGGGCATATTGGAAATAAATAATAAGTTTTGTCTGCACATATCTATTTTGGTGTTGAGCAACACGGTTTACCATCCATAGCACGTAGTCTCAGGTGTAGAAATGCTTTGTCAGCTCCGATTGAGTTGTGATTCATACACCATGAGTCTTGTACCTACATCCGCGTAAATATGACTGCAACACAAATAGCATTAACACGCTTGTGTGGCTCCCGCTAAATAATGCGCACTACATTGCTGGCATAACGCATGCGCACACTGTGCCTAAATCTATCTAATAATGCCGCTACCGCTGCTACAAGCGAGCGGTGGCGTCTCGCTGCACATGCGCGTAGCGCTTTCGTACTGCGCATGCGCGTTCAGGCTTTGCCTGCACTCTCAACACGCGCATGCGCATCAACATGTTTTTACAGCACTAGCTTCCAGCGCACGCGCGGCAAACACTGGCTGCCACCGGCAATACTAGCAAACCAATGGGCAGGCTATGAACAATAAAAAAAAAAAACGCCGTTTTTTTGCGCGTTTTTCAACAATTAACCAATTAGAGGGGGTATTTAATGCAGCAATTCACACAACTGAGATTACCTCCACTCCCACTCGGACGCTGGCCATTGGGGTACCGACGGACAGGTAGGGCCCAAGCTGACCCTTACATACTGGCACTAGCAAGTTTAAGCTTTAACATTGGTTAAGCAACTTAGAACTCTGTGGTTTATTTAATGTAGTTTGGTTATTCTACATGCACTAACTCAGCCTGTTTTGGTCTCCTCTACTTAAAATTCTTTATGTGGGTCTAGCTTACGTCTACAGCCCACCTTTAGTACCTACATTTTCATCAAGTTTTATTCCCTAGCAGAGTCACTACCATGCATTTTTGTCTGGGTTGAGTCTCTTTTTAATCAACTAGTTTTAGTTAGTGTCTGAATATATATATGGATAAGTAGAGCATACACACTCTGTACCTCAATAGATTTGTTCATTAGAGGTCACTACACTTTTCCATCTCTAACAGAGCGGGGCCTCCTTCTTCCCTGAGTGGGTGCCGGGTGAGGTGAGGCGTTTTCCCAGAGATTTCTGGGTGAGTATAACATAGATTAATGAACACTGTGTAACTAACTAAGTTATAAATTAGAAGACAAATGTAGCTTCTGGATGGCTGAGAAAAGTTTTCTGCAGCCACTGCTTATTTTTTTGTTGTTGTGTTGTGTCCTTCTAAGTGCCACTGCTTCACACATTGCCTCTCACATTCCTCCTTTTTTCCATTCAGGAAAATCAAGACCAATTGGACGACTACCAGGGAATACTTTGGGCTCAAAGATCCGGTAGGATTAATCCAAAAATGTTAACTACACTTCTTGTTTCTACTAGTGCAGATGCATAACATCTTAAAGGTCCTGAAGAAAGCTCGGACTAGTTGTCCTCAGAGCTGAAACATGTCGACCACTATGCACTACGCCATGACATAGCCATTTTTTCAAGACTATAGGCGTTGTTTTTACTTTTGACCCTGGACAATACTTAATAAACATATTTTTTGTCCCAGGAGCCAATTTTAAAATCACCTTTATTTTTGGTTTTCACCAGCACTGCACTCCATTGGTCCTACCTCTATAATACTGTGGTTGAGAAGATCACCTTCCAGAACCTATCTCTGCATCATTATCAGATGCATCAGGAGAAAAATCATGGTTCATGGTCCATATCCCACATGACGACACTCCACCAATAAGGGTGGGCTGATGGGACTTTTTCTAAACCCAGTATTATCATTGGGAGGATAATTTGATGTAGTGGTTTCTTTGGCACGACACAACTCATAGATAAGCTACCTGACCAGGTACCTCTCTTTGTTTGTTTAGTATGCTAAATATAGCCTGTTGCCGGGCAGACTTCAGGCGCAGTTAACAAGGAGGTAGGACAAAGCACATGACGAGCACATGGCAATGTATGGCATACAAAATGGCCGCTACAAATACAAAATGGAGTCGGTACGTTTGCTACGATAATGGTCAAATACAGCATGTCTTCTGCTAATGCTTAACCCAATCGCCGTCGATTTACAACAGACGACCCTTTCAGCATTAGCTGAAGACATTCGACTTCCTGGGATAAGCTAGATACTCATCCCTTATACCAATGACCATCATATCAGCTATCTCTTTATTCAAGTTATTCTGCATTTTGACTTCTCCAACATTTCTTTTGGTCGGTTGCAAGCAGTAATACACATAGAAAATATCATCGGACTACACATACAACAAGTGAAGACTATTGCAATTATTATACATAGAGCAGTCAATACTTTCCAGCCCCATGCAGAAATCCAAAGCCACCCTGTAAAAGTCCACGTACCATTTTCTGTATGGAGGTCTGCAGCGATTTTATGAAGTTTATTAATCGCTGTATACACTGATGGTGTGTGATCTGGAATGAACATACAGCAACTACTACCTATAACGCGACATGCACCACCTCTATCTGCTAACATGACATCCAGAAACATTCGGTTCTGTAAAGCCACAATTGTAGCAATTTGCAATTCTTCAGTGAGGTTTCCTAGAGCTGCACCTGTTTGATCTGTAACAGCTTCTACAACTCTAGTTAATCGTCGCACTTTTCTGCTATTTAATGCAGCACCCACAAAAAAGAACAATCCTAAATTAAAATCTATATATTGCTGTAGGCTAGTATCAGTTTGGGCTACAGTATCAGTATTCAAGGTTCTCTTATAACGATTTACAGTAATATTGTTAAATAATTTAGATTTTGATGATACAATGGAGGTGCCAGAAATACAGGGGGCAACAAAAATGATACGTAGCAGATTGCTGTCCACCCAGCTGGCAATCGATAATATCGACGATTCCCACACACAAAATAGGTGTTATGTGAAGCTAAAAAGGTACTATTATTCAACCCATCTATATTCAAAACAGTGATACAATCACTGATACCAACAGGGATATGTCCAATGCTCTGTACACATAATTCCGCTTGTGTTTGAGTAACAGAAATAACAAAATGTTCAGCATTAATGGAGTCTCTTGTGTTGGTGAAGATATATGGCGTTGAAATATTATCCGGTCGATATTCCTCCCACTCCCATTTAGTTCCATTCGTTTGGGGATACCCATTGTTGTCTTGATGGCACTCTTTATTCAACCGGAAAAGCAGTCTGCCCACTGTAGGCTTCCTAGTCGCAAAAAGCAAAGTATACCAGGCTCGACAGGAGCCATTAATGCGAAATAGGGAGAGGTATAAATGGTGTACCTCCTTTCTTTTGATGTGCAGGCATCATCCCACAAATCCAACAGTTCGTGGCATTCGTAGTAATGTGGGTATGATGTAACATCTGAATAAAAGTGTTATTGAGGTAAGGTTGTCGATGCTTCAATTCTTGATATGGAAGCGTAAAGAAATAATGCTCCTCTGGCGTCGGTGTAGTAACAACAAACAACTCACGAGCAGGAGTTGTCTCCTCAACAGACCATGTTATCGTTGCCGCAATCACCAGGACAACAACAAACCCTACAGCGCAAAAAATCTTCTTCTTTTCCATTTTAATCAAAGCACAAAACAATTCTTCCTGAAACTAAAGTAGTTGTCAGAGCTCTTACCCCTGGGTAGCCGTTGATTTCTTCACCACGGGCCAAGACGGGTGTCACTACTCTAATGCATCGCTGATCCCCTCCCCATTGCCACATCGGCTCTCCGTTTCACTGACCCAGGGAATGCTCAGACAACTTTCACAAGCGCTGCAGATTTTTCTCTTGGTCTCAAATTATATCTCGTTGCTCCAGGGACTGTCTGGTCCGGGAAGAACTCCTCAGATCTGTCAGGTGTCACAGCACGGCCTTTCTCCGCAGTCAAAACCTCTCAATGGTCGGTCAACACAGCAGGCTCCACCAAGGTAGGAAGTACCCGCCGGCAATGGGTACTGTGAATCCAGTTTTTCCGGTTAGTGACTCGAACTGCTGTCCTCGTGGCAAGTAGCACTTGCTCTGGCCCACGCCACCTTGGCTTCCAACTGCTCGATCTCTCAAAGGACTTCAGGAGAACAAAATCACCAGGTCGGAGATTGTGGCCTTCACCTGTGGATCTATCAGGAAGTGCTTCTCAAACCTGTTGATGAATAGAAACCAAGTTATCAGTTAACAGTGCCAAATAGTCATTCATTAAGACACAAGGTACATCATACACAGAACTTAGTTTAGGAATTCCCCAGATATTCATGGGCCTGCCAAACAGGATCTCATGAGGTGTGAGACCTGTTCGAGAATGAGGCACTGATCTAATAGACAACAATGCCTGTAGCAACGCATCTGGCCAAGTCAGAGGAGTAGAAACCTGTATCTTAGCTAATTTCAGCTTCAGAGTAGCATTGTATCTTTCCACCAATCCTGCTGATTGTGTGTAGAACACTGTATGAAACTTTTGTTTGATCCCTAATCCTTTCAGGACATACTTGATAACGTCCCCTATACATGAGGTCCGTTATACCTCCACAAAAATCTACAAACACCATAGCGAGGGAAGAATTCCTTCAAAAGCACCTTTGCCATAGTAATTGCAGTGTTGTCCTTTGTGGGGTATGCCTCAATCCATTTACTGAAGGCACATACCACCACCAGGACATACTTCAGATTGTTACAGCGTTCAAGCTGAATATAATCCATCTGCAAAACTTTAAAAGGTGCAGTCGGTGTAGCAAATCCTCCTGCTGGAGTTTGTGTCCCTTTTCCAGGATTCAACTGTAGACAGATCATGCAGGACTGTACTACTCTCTTAGCTGTGCTAGCAATTTCTGGATGCTCCCAAACTTGTATAAGAAATTTCACTATTGCTGAAGCTCCAACATGTGCTAGCCCATGTGCCATCTGAACCATAGGTTGTATAAAAGCTATAGGCAACTTCCATCTATCCATCTGTTTGTTTCGCCAACATCCTTCATCATCCAACTATCCATCCTTGGACCATTGCTCCCGTTCTTTGTCAGAAGCGGTCCTCTGGCTCTCTAATACTTCCTTCCTAGCATCGTGCCAGCGCTCAGCTTGTGACTTCACTACATACATAGAAGTAGTGTCAATCTGCATCACAGTCTCACGTGCCACTCGATCTACAGAAGCATTTCCTTGTCCCACCTTATCAGTCACTTTCTTGGAGTGGAGTAGTGTGGCTCACTGGTTAGAGGTGGCAGACCCAGAAGCAGAGGTCGGCCCGGGACCAGGGTTCAATTGCCGACGCGGCAGAGTGTTGGGCCAATGTCAGCGGGCTGGATAAATCTCGCCTTCGGTGCCACTCTAACCATGGGTCCCACTCAGCTACTCTGGGCAATAGCTTGCTTAATCTCCACAAACGGCCCCATCAATACTGGGGATGCCTGGCTTCACCTTGGGGGTGCCCAATAGGGACCATCTCACAGGGAAAGCCAGGACAGGTACCCCTGTGTTATACAGCGCCAGGAAACCTACGGGTAGCAGTGCGCTTTACAAGCTCAAAGACATTTACATTTACATTTACATTTTCTTGTGCGCACTACATTTCACTATAGCTTTCTTCTTCGGATATGTAATGCAGTCAAAAGACTATGTACTAGTTCTCCGTGCATTATCTGCATCCCGTGTGATGTCAGAAAACCTCTTTCCTTTCAGAGCAGGCCAAAATCATGCGCCACTCCAAAAGCATAGCGGCTATCTGTATAAATGTTCACATGCAAACCTGTACTAAGCTCACACGCTCATGTCAAAGCTATTAGTTCAGCTACTTGAGCTGACTTCTGTGGAATGCGAGCTGTCTCCACTATTGTGTGAAGTGTAGTAATTGCATATGCGGCTGAAGTTGTACCATCCGGTAACTTCAGACAAGACCTATCAACCCACAATTCTCCATCTACATCTGGAAAGGGCGTATCTTGCAAATCAATACGACCCTTTGTCTGTTCCTCAGTCAAGAAAATACAATCATGTGTTTCTTGCGCCTCAGGCTGAGTCGCCGGAA
This sequence comes from Lissotriton vulgaris, assembly GCF_964263255.1. Lineage (NCBI taxonomy): Eukaryota > Metazoa > Chordata > Amphibia > Caudata > Salamandridae > Lissotriton > Lissotriton vulgaris. Next base: position 1,066,875,598 of record NC_141691.1, read on the forward strand.
ATGGCAACAATGTGGCTGGGTTTAGTGTTGCACATCTCTTCAGAATAATGTGAGGAGATAACAGCGTCAACTCGTATCCTGTCAGACGAGCGCTAGTTAAGTGCTGCATCTTTGTTTGATTCAAAAGGGCATCAACAGCATGGGGTACCAGCACCAACAGCTTATGTGATAAGACTATCCCTTCACTCTGGCGTATTGACACAGCTGTTGCTGCAACCGAGCGAAAACATCCAGGCAACGCTCGAGCAACAGGATCAAGTACTGATGAAAAATATGCACCAGGGCGTTGCTTATCACCATGTGTCTGTACTAAAACTGACAATGCACATCCATTTCTCTCGTGCACGTACAATGTAAAGAGCTTTGTGTAATCTGGAGTACCTAACACTGATGCCGAACAAAGGGCTTAACGTAACTGTCGAAAAGCCTTCTCACATTCATTTGTCCAAGGAAGGGGTATTGGAGTATCTTTTGTCAAAAGTGCTAACAAAGGTTTAGCAATGTATGAAAATCCCAATATCCATTGCCTACAAAAAGAAGTAAGACCTAAAAATGCTTGAACCTCTTTCTGTGTAGAAGGTGTGTCTAGAATCGCCTGAATGCTATCTGATGTGAGTGCACGCCCCTCCTTAGACAAAAGGTGACCTAAGTAGGTTACCTTTGGTCTACAATACTGCAATTTCTTTTTCGATACTTTGTGGTGATGTGAAGCAAGGAAAGAAAGCAAAGACAGAGTTCACTTTTCACATTGATCCGGGGTATCAGCTGCCAACAAAATATCATCAACATTTTGTATGAGCGCCACACCTTCGGGTAGAACAAAAGAATCAAATTGTCTTTTCAATGCTTGGCTGTAAATACTGGGACTCTCAGTATAGCCTTGAGGAACTCTGCAAAATCTATACGATCGATTATTCAAAGTGAAACCGAACAGATATCGGCTATCAGGATGAATAGGGATCGAAAAGAAGGCGTTCAATTCTGTAACCGAGAACGTAGTTGCAGTAGGTGGAACTAAAGTAAGAAGTGTCATGATGTCAGAAACCACTGGAAATTGTGGCACCACTATCTTATTCACTTCCCGTAGGTCAATTATAAAACAATAAATCCTAGTGTTAGTATCCTTCAAAATTGGGAGGATCGGACTATTACAAATGTTAAATGGAACTTCTTCAACAACCCCAACTTCAATAAGATCTTGTACAATTCGTGTGAGTACTTCCTCACCCTCCTGTGAAATTCGATATTGAGGCAAACGTGGCAACACAGCTCCCTCCTTTACACTAATATGCACCGGTTGAATAACCATCTGTCCCACATCAGTATCTGAAGTAGCCCACAAAGTTTTAGGTAGGGAGGCTAATGCAGTATCCTCTTGAACAATGCAAACTCTGTCTGTTACTGGATAATTGTCATTCAAAATCACACACACTCCTTCAGGGGAACATCTTATTGTGGCTCTGAAATACTTGAGCATATCAAGACCCACAATATTGTCTGGTGTATTTGGGAAGAGCAAAAACGGGCATGGATCAGAAAACTTATCAACATGAAATGCAAGTGGTTCTGACAATGGGCTAAGGGAAGGTGTTACATCGAACCCTATCGATGTAATCGTTAAGCCAGACAGGGGAGCCCTCGGAACCAATTGTTTAGACAAAGTGCTACGAGTAGCTCCTGTATCAACCAGAAACTGATCAGTAGAACCCAAAACATGTGCTGTAACATAAGGACCCCTCTGATCTACTGGAACTTCAACTGATTCCTTACCCCATCCTACGCAATCCTATGCATAAGCAGAATCTTGCAAATCAGGCTGCACATAATCAGACATCTGGTATTGGTTGCGCCTGTCAAAAGTTTTGAACCCATTTTGTACCCGCACATTAGAATCAAACCTAGCGCGATCGTTCGTAGTGCCTCTGGGTCCTAAATTTCCCGCGCGATTTCTCATTGATCCTCGGCCACGGACATAGCACTGTGAGCGCAACAATGCACACTTATCTGCCCAGTGGGCAAATTTCCTACAATACGCGCATTGATCAACAGCCAAATTCGAAAGAGTGTAAGAGGAACTATAAAATCCTCGTCCGCCTCTATCGTTACATCTAGGAGGTGAAACATAAACCTGAGATACCATAACCGTTGTTTTTAATTTTTTAGACTTTTTATCCTCGCTACTCTTCGCTTCTAATTCCTGACGCTCGTAATATTGAGCCATCGTCAGGAGGGATGCCGGAGAAGAGGTAGTCCATGAGCTTTCACTAGCTTTCAAGTGGCTAGCCACTCCTGATAATAGATTCGTAACATACTTATCTACGAACAAATGTCGGCCCGTATCGTCCGTTAGCGACTGGCCACTAAAATCATGAAAAGCTTCCTCGAAACGCGTAAAAAAATCTGAAACTGATTCATCTGCCTTTTGCTTACAAGATGCTAAAATAGTCCAATCAATCTTTTTAAGGGGAATAATCGTTTTTAACTTAGTATTGCACCGGGAAGATCTAAAATCAACTGACATGGCTTTTTTGCTGGTTCCCTATCCTCATCTTCCCTCTCTATCTCCTTCCATAATGCCCCATACGCTGCGCGATCATCAACTTTATGCACGGATCTCCACATATCAGGCGGCAATATTAGCCCGAAAAAGAAATCAATATCAGCTAATGTCATGGTACAAGAATTTATGGCTCCCTCAACTTCCTCATAGAAAGCGGCTGGATTTTTACGCGGATCAGGCAATGCAGCTTTAACTGCCATAACATCTGCCCTATTCCAGGGAGTATACACCCAATTATAAATAAAATAACCTTTAGCATCTACAGAAAATGTGTCACTTGTACCCGTTCCCTTAGGAGGAACATATAAAGGCGCAGCCTCTCGCATAGGCTTTGCATGCACTATTGCGGTCTTATCTGTTCCAAAGATAGATGACTGTTTCTCGTCGACCGATCCCGTCCGACCATCCATCTGCTTTAGCTTTCCGTTTCTCCTCCCGTAGATGAGGCGCCTCAGTTTGAAGTTTAAACAGCGGCCTGATCGTATCAGTCACCTGGGGGAGAGTAAAAAGGCCTTTACGCAGTTGCTTACAATCGTTTGCTACATCATCAGGTTCGAGAACGTCAGAAACTTTTCGGAACATTTCAACAACTTCTTCTGCAAAATGCTCAGTAAAATACATTTGCTCTCTCTCTTGCCATCCCTTTAAAGTATCTAAGATACTAGAAACAGTAACAATATCCTGAATTGCCTGTCGGGCGATCTTTCTAAGTTCGACCGCATGGTCGGTCGACATCATGGAGCGGGTATCAGGTTTCGTTTTATCTGCCCTAGAATCCTCATCTTCACCAGATGGAGCGGAACGGAACGGCATACGGAGGCGGAGGATGATCTAACAATGAAAAATCATCTTGCGGTTTATTAAGGACAGGATAAACAGGTTGTCGAACAACATATTGGCCAGATATCTGTAATCTGCGCTCCTTCTCCTGTCTCTCTTCCAATTCTTTCGCCTCCTTCTTCCTTAGTTCTTGCGCTTTTTCATACACATTCTTCCGATGTTTTTTCTCAATCAGCGCTTGCTCACGTTTCTCATGCTCACGTACTTCTTTCACCCACATTCGTACACACTCAAACATGTCTTGTCTAGATTTTCGCTCAAACATACACTGTTCCACATACTCAATCTTTCGCATATCAAACGACCCATACTTTGGCCAACGCAACTCAGGATCCTTTTGCGTGTATTTCCTCCACAATGTGCTGTACATTATATGTGAAAGACCATATTTCAGGTACATATCTCTATGAGGCGTCCCCTCTGGGGGAGCCGGCTGCAATTCTTCAAGACTTTACCGGTTATTTCCACAAAAGCAGCACATCCTACGAAGTGCGCTAAGAGCAGGCATGCCAAAAATAGTGCAAAATATGCAGTATTATAATCAAAGTAGCACTTAAGGTATCTGTAATACGTTGTGCCGTTCAAATCAAAATCGCATTGTAGAGAAAAATCTCCTCATTACCTGCCTATATGTGTTGTAACGCATATATTTCACTTACACATACACATCATGACTAGTCATACCAAACCAAAATTGCCACAGCAAGCGTATCCTAAAACTGCCTTGCCAATCCCAGGCTTCCAAAACTCACTGCAAGCACCGTACAATGGTTCTTACCAATCACAGGGCATCCAGATTCCAACTGCCAAGTTCTAAATTCGACCAATCGGCCACTGCACGGCAAGCCAACAGAAGAGATCTCAGTCGAGGACCGGCACCAACTGGATGGTCAGATCGGAAAGAAAGGAAAAAACGCCTTGGATGCCAAGACTCGGGTCTCCTCTGGCATGCGATTGCGTCTGCAGCGAGATTCCAATCCTTCGTCATGACCACCCCTTCGGGCATCTGAGTCGCCGATGAGCCACACGTGTCGGGCGCCAATTTGTCGGAAGCAAACGCCAGCTAGGCCTACTTATTGCAAGGGGGTTCGCCCTTCTCTGCACGGAGTCCTCAGACCATAGGAAGAAATTGGCAATGAAACTGGAAAATACAAAAGCAAAGTTTATTAAACCTTTAAAGGTGGTACTACAGTCCACACAACACCCTTCAGTATTGTATAGAGTAGCACACCAAACTAAAGCACATGGCCCCTTTTATACACAATAAGGGGGCTAAAAAGAAGGCGGTACAGAACACAAGAGCAGTTTCATGACCATACAAGGACATATTGGAAGGCACACTCGATAAGTGGGTGGAGTTAACAGTCTTCAGAAACTAGTAAACACATTCCTATCTGGAACTAATTAGTAACAGCAGCAGACCCTACTGAGCATGTCTGGACATGCTGGAAGTGGGGGATGCTAAATATAGCCTGTTGCCGGGCAGACTGAGGCGCAGTTAACAAGGAGGTAGGACAAAGCACATGACGAGCACATGGCAATGTATGGCATACAAAATGACCGCTACAAATACAAAATGGAGTTGGTACGTTCGCTACGATAATGGTCAAATACAGCATGTCTTCTGCTAATGCTTAACCCAATCGCCGTTGATTTACAACTCTGGAGCTGTTTCTTTTCCTTTATTTTGCAGTTCCGTCCACTTCTTTGCCAGCCATATCAGTGTCAATCACTTCTCCCTGTGTGGGCCACCGTCAATCCACCTGGTCAAACTACTAAATCTGTTATGTAGGCTTATTGCCACTGGATCTAGAGAATCTCTGTACCTACACTGGCTAATTCCGTCCGCCTCACGGCGCCCTACCAAATTCCAGGGTTGCTCAAAACCTTTGCTGGAACACAATTGCCCCGGAGGATAAAAGTAGGACAGGGGGAGGGACTGGCAGAGTCAGACTGACCGCATTGGCAAATGTGAGACACCGTCCGTGTGTCTCTAAAGTTTATTAATACACAGTCCCCAATTAGGTCCTTTACCCTATTGCCCACCCATATCACCCTACGGACAAGTAGGATTTCACTAGTCACAGTTGGCGGGAGAGGCCTATTTTTGTTAAGCCAATCTGTGACTTTATTCTTAAGTGAAGTGTGTGACTCCTCACTTTCATTGTTCAGTACAGGGACCCCAGCTAGAACCACCACATAGGGGCTAGATTCGAGTGGTAAATTAGTTTGGATGGGCCTTAAATTGCCAGCGCGCTGAGTAGATGTGTTGGGATCATTGCGAGGTAAGGGTTTGTGTCGTGGATTTAGGGCCTGGCCAGCGGTGGGAGCATCCGCGACAAACCCTGTAGTGCCCAATGCCCCGCTGCCAGACCCTTGTGATTTGGGTCAAATACGGCTGTCCCGGCTGCACCTGCAGCACCAGCTGGTTCGTCCGGACCCACAATATTTAAGCCATTTTGGATAACAAGAGGATATTTGTCATTGACCCTTGGTCGTTCCACTACAGCCCCTTCAGGCTGATTGGAAGCTTTAGTTAAAATTAATAGCTTGGCTTCAATAGCAGCTAGTCTGTGCTTAAGAGGAGACTGGAGATCAGAAAAAAGAGCCCCCACTGTTGTCCAAAAGTCATTGTGCACAATGGGGGCTTGGATGTTTTGCGTGTCGATAGCCGTAAGTTCTACATCAGGGGGCACTTGTACGGGCTCTTCGCGGTGTTCCAGCATTTGTGGCTCAGCCTTCTCCAACCTTCTTTTCTCTGGTTTGGTGAGGGACCTTTTCGTTGGATAGCCCGTGTCCCGTTTCTTTTTAATGGCTCCTTGTGCCTCTGGTGAGTGAACGCTTTTGCTCATTAGGGGGACAGTCATTGACCTTGTTTTTGGGTAGGATAGCTCAGCTGATGACCTTGACTCTATTACTGGGTCTGTCAGATCGCTTGTCGCCATATGGGTAGCCCTAGGGAGGGGAACAGTTACCACATGCTGAGCCCTGTGCATCTGAATTAGCCGGCATATGTCCATCCCCCAGCTGACCAAAATGAGCGAGCGCATCAATTGATAGCCGCCGTTCTGTTACTGTTATCTCTTGCGCAAGCACGTTTGCCGCCTTTGTGAAACAATAGTCCAATGTTCCCATCATGCCCCCACTTTTGGGGCACATCTTGTCCTTGGTGGGACCCTGCGCCATCTCTAGTAAACGGAAGATTTAAACCCCCAATAGGAAAACTCAGGTGCTTGACTTACCAAACAGAGTTAAGTGTCCGTTTCCGAAGCCAGGAGTTAGAAAGTGGGCCCAGCCCGGCCTTTTCCGGCCTCGAACGGGCTCAAATGGGCCCGCCCTTGGCCCGGCCTTTGCCCGGCGCATGACCGTGTCCCGCGTAGCGGTGGGTGTAGCCAGCAATATGGGCTGTCCGAAACAGGGGGAGGAGCTCGTTGGTGGTAAGTGCAGGGACTCCTGGGCTATGGAGTCCCGTTGTCTCCCTCACTCCCGTCCGGTCTCTGGTATCCCAAACAGCCGCTGCGAGCGGCTCGCGCAGAGCGGGGGCCACAAGCAGTTTTGAAGGTGCAGGGGAAGGAGCGCGTTGGTGGTAAGTGCGGGGACTCCTGGGCAATGGAGTCCCGATGTCTCCCTCACTCCCGTCCGGTCTCTGGTATCCCAAAAAGCCACTGCAAACGACTCCTGCGGAGCGGGGGCCGCAAGCGGTTTTGAAGGTGCAGGAGGAGGAGCGCGTTTAGTGGTAAGTGTAGGGACTCCTGGGCAATGGAGTCCCGCTGTCTCCCTCTCTCCCGTCTGGTCTCTGGTATCATTGCGAATGTTGACCAGTTAGCAATTTCATCATTTGTGGGCCTGCTGGTGCTCTCCATAATAAGTTTGGCATCTGCTGCTATTTGTTGAAAGTTGCTGCAGGAGCACTTAATTCATTTTAAGTTAATCGTGTAGCAGTCAGATGGCATTGACCTATCTTCTTCATGTTGAATTAATCTGGTCATAAGCGATATTTCTTGTGGGCAGTGGTTACTTTCAGTTCTGCTTCCAAGGCTAAAACCTATTATTTGGTGGAGAAGTGGAAGACTGACAAAGGTATAGTCAATTAGCGAAGCACCATTGTTACTCAGATAGGAGAAGCAAGGTGGCTTGTCTGGAGGAAAGCGCCCATTTAAGGCTCTGAGGCCCAGATTTTTCCAGGTTGCCTTGTAAGGAGCGTCCTTTCGCCTGACAGGGTGTCCGAGGGGCCTATGCAAGGTGTCCCCCTCCAACTTTACCTACCCGACCTCTGGCAATCTGGCGTGAGCGGGAGCAGATCCCCAGTGCACCGCACCACTACCGACCCGCAGAGCGGGCGTTTTCAAGGGGCAAACAAGGATACAGACCCAGACAAACTGGGCGATTCGTCAGGCGGGCCGGGCGCGGACATTCAAGGGTGACCGGAGCGCGTCTGATTCTCCTCCGCGAAGCTGTCACCGCGCTCCGGGACCCCAGTCGCGTCGCCCCCACAGGGGCCTCTATCGGTCGGAGGACCGCACCGCACACAAAGCAAACGGGCAGCTGCGTAAGGAGCGCACTAGCGTTCCTGCGGCGAATAGGGAATCTGGAAAGGGAGGAAAAACCCCTCCAATCAAGAACGCACACAGCAAAAACAAATTCCCCACAACAGTAAACGGAAAGGAAACCAAATGCACTTATCTGTAGCTGCTGAGCAGCGAAGAAAGAGGAAGTGCAGGAAGTGACAGAGTGATTTATAGGATGACCTTTCATGAAGAGTGAAGAAGGACTGGATAGAGACTGTGGTTTTTCTTTTCCCGAGTGTTATGGAAAATGTAGTTGTTATTGAGTTATTAAAAAAGCTGCTGTGCATAAAATTTGAATAAAGCGAAGAGAGAATAAAGCATAATCCTCGCCTCCGGTCCTTACATAGAATCAGGGTTTATAGGTGTCGGACTGTATTAATACCCAGGTGTTAATTTTAATACAAATAATTAATTATATTTCTTAATTAAAAATGGTAAGAATTAAAAGCATTTAAATAGTTAATAAAATAATTAATTATATGTAAACATGCTTAAGACAGAGTAAATTTATAAAATGATTTAAGTACATTAAAAATGTAAACAATGAGATTAAAAAATAAAGACAACTCAAAATGTATTTTCTTATTGCTTATTTCATTAAAAAATATATAAGACAGTCAATTAAAATGTTTAAAAAATAATATATTGTTTTATTATTTGTTAAAAATCAACATTGCCACTGTACTGTACACTAACATTTTTTTTGTAATATTTTTGTAGGTTTTCCTTCTGTTTCCCATTGAAATCAATGGGCGAAAATGTCCTTTTTTCATTTATACTGTTACTGATGACGTTGCCGGTTGTACGTAACTTTCTACAGTCGATGGAGCCTCGCATTCAAGAACGGATGGAAGGAAGAGCTGCGCTCAGGTAAGGTGAATTCAGTTTTTTAAATATAGTTGGTACTTGCTTAGTTTATTGTAAGAAGTGAGGAGGGAGGTAGTTAGAATGCGGATAGTAGTTTTATGCATGTTTTGAATGCTTTAACTGCCATTTTCATTACTACACAGGTAGCAGTTGTAGGCCCACATCGTGTTGATTGCTTTCTTGACACTTTAGGTTTAAGATATATTTTTTAAAGAAGGCTTTAATTAAAAAAAAAAGTGTAAAGAATGCAATATTTTAAATATATGTTTAAACCGTCAGGTTTTTCTAAAAAAAAGTATTGCGTAATCAATTTTTTTTGTCTAGATGGAAGGTTCAAAACACAGAGGGCATTGATGGCAGAATCGTTTTTTTGGACATTGTAAAATATTTGCTGAATGCATTTTTGCTATATGGTCTATTACTGTGGATAGAGGAATGCATCAATGGATTTCTTGTTGTGAATTTTTGCACCCCACATTTTTGGGGGATGCGTTTTTTAGGTGGACACAGTACTGTTTGCAGCACTAAATTTGCTGAAAAATATGGCTATGCCAAACTGTGGACTTTTTTTTAAGTTTGGCTCGAGTTTTGGATTTCAACATGGTTTAGGGATGATTTTCTCTTTATTTACGGACTGCACAAGACTCTTGGTGAAATGTGGGATTTTACCAAAGTCCAAGAACCGAAGAAAGAAGACAACTTAAGGTAGGAAACCCGACTTTTAATTTAAATTTAAAATGTAATTTAAAAAAAAATGCCAATTAAATTTGTAAAATTGAATTTTAAAACAGGCAAGTAAGGTTCAATAGGGGTTAATGTAGATTGGAAATGAATGATGTGTGCAATATTGTCTAGCTACCATCAACAAAAATTGTTGAATTCGACCCAGTAGTCGCTCGGACATTTCTTTTTGTTCTTATTGAGATTTCTTGGGTTCAGACGACCAGTCAATGATTGTGCTATTCTCATTTCTTGGAAGATTTGTTACTTGTTCAAAATTTCGAATAAATGATACAGGTTTGGGTGAGGTTTTCCAATTGAATTGTTGAAGGAGTTGTACCATCCCTCTACGGCATTGTTTGTTTTTCCTCTCCCTCTAAGCAGGTCATGTAACAGTTCCACCACTCCACATTAAATTGTGGCTTCCTCCTGCGACCTGACTTGCTTAGATAGACAATCCATGTGTCCTCAAAGTAATTTAGAAGGGTTCCAATTTTTCATCATTTGTAGTAAAATATTCAGATTCAGTAATAGATGTGAAGTATTCATCTACACAGGAGGAACAAATCAAAGGGCTGTTAGTTTTTTAAAACTTGAATTGCAGTTTACTGTCTGAAAAGTAATCCTCAACTAAGGGTGTATTTTGTATTTTTCTCCAATATGCCTGTGAAAAATGGAAACAACATCCTTGAATTTGGGTATCTGGATACATTTTGGTGTTGGTGTTACTCATGGGTAATTTAAAGTCAATTAACACTTTACACAATAACTGTACTACTGTGTTATTAATGTAGGCATGAAAAGTGTATATTTGGTGAATGGATGGGGTGTTGATTTAAAAGTGCCATCCATCATCCAAATATATCTAGTCTCTAATTTCACGAGTTTACGGGTTGTGCTAAATATTAGTATTCTTTTTTGAGGGTTTTTGTTATCATGTAAAAGAAAGGTTTCATTAGTAACAGTGACAGTTCAGGAGGAATGTTAATATCAGAGTATGTTTCGGGTGTTACACCTAGGGTGTTACTTGCCTGATTTTTACACTGAATAATTCTGCGTAAGTTTGGGATTATAGGCATACAACTTGCTACATGCGTAGTAATGTTTTGGGATAGCTCCCTCAAAACTGAGCCACAGGGTTCATTGGAGGTGGATGCAAGGTCTTTCATTTGATTTGTGTTTTCTTTAACCTCAATTTCCATTGCAGAGGCAGAGTGGTTATACTCTGTGGTCCTTTCAACTGTATCACCAAGTGTAACCCCTCTGCCTGTGAAATGGAATGAGTGATATTGCACACACCTCCAATAGCACCTGGGCTCAGTTAATCTCTCTTTACAATAAACGTAGCCCCTGTACTTCAATAACCAATCGCCTCTGTTGGGTTTCATGTATGTTCCTTGTCTTCCAGTTGCCATCTTGTTTTTTGTTTGCATTGTTTTTGTTAAAAAATGTTAGGATTTTGAAATGTTTTATTGATTGCAACCTATGGAATTAAAAATGTAGGTTAATAGTTTTTTGATTGCCTATTGACTTTTCAAATAACATGCTGTTTATTGGAATGTTTGTCTTTAAATATGCATGCTAGGTTTTTGTGCATTTGTTTTGTAGTTGAGTCCTGCAAAAAGAATACATGTTTTTATTGTCTTTTTTATCATTTTACTCACCTTTTAAAGATTTTTCTTGTTTATTTCCTCGTCCTTTTGATGGTGTTGGACTTTTTGCTGGTGGTGGGATTGAATTTGGGATTCTCTTTTCTGGTTGTTGTTTGGTTTGTCTGAAAGATAAATATGAAATTTCCTGACTTTAAAAAAAAAAATATTTGGTTAGTCTGCTTTTGCAATTTTTTGTTTGGCTTTTAAAGTGATTTTTTGTTTAACTCTTTTTTCAGATACTTATTCAAATTTGGCTAGTTAGTTTTGGCTGTTTTGTGAGTGTTTCCAAATAATTTACCTATGAAAGGCCTTTCACTTTTAAGTTAGTGCAACCAACTGGAGGAGTTAGAATAGCAATTTTGCCCTTCACCACTGTCCAGCAACAACCCTGAGGCACTCACTTGGCAGGGTTAGAATAGTATTTTTGCCCCCACCACTTTCTCTGAGTCAATCGCCTAGTGGTTTTAGAATAGCAAAGTAGCCCCCACCACTGTCCAACACCTTCCCTGTGGCAATCACTTGGTGGAGTTAGAATAGTAATTTTCCGCCCCACCACTGTCCAGCACTTTCCCTGAGGCACACACCTGGTGGAGTTAGAATAGCAGTTTACGTCCCCACCACTGTCCAGCGCCTTCCCTGTGGTAATCACTTGGTGGAGTTAGAATAGCAATTTTGCCCCCCACCATTGACCAAGATTTTCTCTGAGGCAACCACCTGGTGGAGTTAGAATAGCGATTTTGCATCCCACCACTGTCCAGCACTTTCCTGAGTCAATCACCTGGTGGAGTTAGAATAGTAATTATGCCCCCACCACTGACCAGCACCTTCCCTGAGGCAAACACCTGGTGGATTTGGAATAGTAATTGTGCCCTCCCACCACTGACCAGCATCTTCCCTGCGGCAAACATCTGGTGGAGTTAGAATAGTTTTTTGCCCCCCACCACTGTCCAGCACATTCCCTGAGGCAAACACCTGGTTGCTTTTGCTTTAAAATGTTACCCTCTTTTACTGACTATTACTTGCCAATTTATTTTAGAAATTTACAAAGCTTTTTTGTGTGAAATGTTGTTATAATGTTTACTTACAGTTGATTTGCCATATGATTGATTTCTTCAATTTGTAATTGTTGTTGGTTTTTGTTCAATCTGTGTAGTAATTTAAACAATTAAAAATGTATCACGTTTTCATTTTCATTTATGGGGGTTTTAGGTTATAAATATATGTAGTTTGATATTCACTTTCTTTTTTACTTAAATATTGATTCTGGAATGTATGTAGATCACTTGGTGCCGATTTTGAATTGCTGTAAATAATTAAAAAAAATAATGTAAGTACTTGAAATATTTGTTTTCATTCTGAAGGTGTTTTGTGTTAAACGTACACTTACTTCTGTCAGTAGATGACAGTGTATGGCTTGAAAGTTTTGTAAAGTCTCCCCCAACTTCTGCTGCGTGTGGTCACCATGGAAGTCAGTGCACCACTGAATATAAAATGGTGGACAGCTTCTTTTATATGTTTTTAGGGATTAATAGATAATTTGAAAGAAAATATGTTTAGAATTTTATTTTTCGCATGAATCAGAACCTGACAGAATGTATTTTTATTTTCTGCTGTTTGAAATGTTGGTTTTAACATTCTGTTTCAGAATGTCAGCCATTTTGTGTAGTTGATGGGACAGGGACTGTTATGGAAATAGTTGATGGACTTCTATTTCTGTGCTTTGGGTGCATTGTATGTGCATTCTTTTAATGATAAAGACTGTTGAGTTTTTAAATTGAAATGTGCTTTGTATATATGATTCTAATTATTTTTCTTAAAATTGAGATAATATATTTTGCAAAATAACAATTTTTTAAATCCTTTTTCTATGATTTTCTTGGTATTTGTTTATATTAATCCCCCCCCACCCCCTCCTCAAAAACACCTGTTTTTCTGGCATCCCATTATATTTAAAAAAAAATATTTAACCTTTAAAAAAATCATTTTTAATGTAGTGTAAAATTGCTTTGTGATGGTATGCGTTGTGATGGTATGTGTTGTAATGGTATGTGTTGTACTTTTTTGTGTTGTAATGGTACTTTTAATGTAACCCAATGAAATCGCATTGTACTGGTTTACAATGTAAAAACATGCGTAGTAATGGTATTTGCATTGTAACATCTTATATTCATGGGTGCTCTTGCCAGGTCGACATGGAAGGTTAAAACTGCACTCAGACACTGCAATGGCAGGCCTGAGACAAGTTTACCGGATGATTCATTTGGGTGGCACAACAACTGTTGCAGGCCCTTAGTAGCATTTGATTTACGGGACCTGGGCACACATTGTGCACTCTAGTAAGAACTTACCAGTAAATCAAATATGCCAGTCATGGATAACCAATCATAATCACAGTTTACATGGGGAGCACTTGCACTTTAGCCATGATCAGCAGTGGTAAAGTGCCCAGAGCACCTAAACCATCAAAACGTAGTCCAGCGGATAGTCAAAAATACATGAGGTAGAGGCAAAAAGCAAGGGGAAACCACACCAAGGATGCCCGGTCAAACACCTCTCACTCCCGTGTCAACAGGAATCGCTTCAGGAAAGGGTGATACAGATGTTTACAGGGATCATTTCAAGCATCTGGATCCATATGTGATTATTATTCCAGTTTCAGAAGTGTTACGGGGGAGAGGGGGGCAGAACCAGGTTATATATTCACAACTGGTAGAGTCCAATGCAGAACCTTTGGGTTCTCATATCCATTCAGGGATAAAAGTTAGAGTTTTACAACATTCCTGTCCAACCCTTTCTTCCACCCACAATGTATTTTGTCCAACAGGAGCAAGATTTAGGGGGTCATTAGTTGTCCGTCCGCCCGCCCGCCATACCCCCGAGAAACGGGACCGCCCGCAATGCTTGCGGCGGTGCCGCACCCACAATTTGGATACACTCGCTACACTGGCGGGCGCATGCGACATTTGTAACATTGCGGCAGGCGGTGCTGAAAGTACCACCCGCAGCAATGCCACAAAAGCAAGTTTTGCCTTTCAATGCACAACGTGACAGGCACCACGCGGTGCCTGCCACGTTGTACATTGAAATGCAGGGGAGTTCCATAGGTACCCTCCATGTGCACCCCTCACCTCCCAGAATCCCTGGATGCCTGCTATGGGCCCCCGATGACGAAAAACGCCTGCCTTTCTGTGGTGGCATTGCCACCACGGAAAGGCAAAACCCTGCACATATGCTAATATGGATGGCGGTGACTCCCAGACACCCCCACCATGTTAGCAGCTTTTCTGCCTGGTCGACTCTTCAACCAGGCGGAAAACCGGCAGACTGTCTTTCCGTCAGCCGGGGCCCCCCCACCGCCATGGTAATGTGGCGGGGGAAAATTCACAACGGCCGGAGGTTTTTAGCAGGCGGATCACCTCCACCATACAGGCGGTGGCGATCCGCCTGCTATCCTAATGACCCCCTTAATTTCCACAAAATGTCAAGCTCTATTAGAGAAAGGAGCTACAGAAGTGTCATCGCCCCACCCGAATGATTTTCTCAGTTGCATCTTTTTGGTGGAAAAGAAAGGAGGTGTGTCACACTTGGTGTTAAACCTAAAAGACTTTAATGGATGGATAGTCTACTGTCATTTCAAAATGGAGAGAATCCACATTTTGAGGGATATCCTTCCATTGGGAGATTGGATGTTTCTATTAGATTTAAAAGACGCCTACTTAACCATCCTCATTTTTCCTCCTTATCAACATTTAGCAAGTTCTTTTTTACGATTCAAGAGTACCCCCTTTTGGCCTCTCTTCTGCCCCATGGTGTTCATAAAGATCATGAGGCCTGTCCTGGAGTCCCAGTGGGCTCGAGGGGTGCGTCTGATCATCTATTTAGACAACATCATTATCGTGTCCCAATGTCCCCAGTTGGCCCTGACTGATCTAGAGTGGACGATCCTTCTCCTTCAAAATCTGAGTTTCTTCATAAATGCTCAGAATTTGACCCTAATTCCTTCCTAATGCCTGGAATGTCTGGGTGAACTCTCTGCTTTCCCAACTGGTCTCACCAGCCTAAAAAGTTTGAAACATCAAGTAAGGGTTGAAGTCTGCCTTGAGTCAACAGACTGTATCCTTGAGATCAATAGCTCGCCTTGTGGGACAATGGCCTCATTGATCCAGGCCATGTTTCTGGGTCCCCTCCACTACCGTGCCCTTCAACAACTCAAAATTCAACACCTCCGCAAGACTCTCAGCTATTCGGAACAGATCATTCTATCGAAGGAAGTCAGCGCGGAAATGTCTTGGTGGCTAGACCACATGGAAGCCTGGAATGGCAGGGCAATATTTGGCTCAACTCCAGAGATAATAATAGAGTTCGATGCCAGCCATTGGGGTGCACATTGTGGTCCGATTTCCATGGGGGGATCACTGGTCCAAGGTGGAACTGGATCTCCATATCAATTGTCTGGAACATCCCGCACATTCATTTGCAATTTGTAGTCTCTTGCCGAATTAGACGAATTGTTGCATTCTCCTCCGTATGGACAATGTTTCCGCGGTCCGGTATATGAACGTGTTGGGCGGGACCAAGTCACACCTCCAGACGGAGATAGCCGAATCTCAGTAGTGGCAAATATCTCCCAGGGAAACACAATACGATTGTGGGTTTGCACTCTTGCCATCTGTGGGATTTCAGCGACTGGAGGTATCACCTAAAAATGTGCTTCACCCTTACTGGGAAAAAAAACTATTGATGGAGAGAATGCAGAACAATGTCATACATTCATCCCAGTACAGAGATCTTGGCCGAAATCCATCGTTTTTTGCTCACCATGCCATTCCAGTTTGGACCCAGCCACATACAAATCAGTCTTGACCCTGCGCCCAATGGGAATAGTCCAGCCCGAACTCAAGGCCAGGTCCTCCCTGGACTGGAACAAGCATCCTAGGACCGGTTTCAGGGGTTTCACTCCTTTTCAGCCAGGATAGCTTGATTCCAGTGGCAGGGAGAGCACGGGACGTCTGAGCATATCCGTCCCCCTCGGGGTGACAAACGCAAAAAAAAATAAACTATTGATGGACAGAATGCAGAACATGTCATACATTCACCCCAGTACAGAGATCTGGGCCTAAATCTATTGTTTTGTTGAAGAGTGGTGAAACCCCAAAACCAGTCCTAGGATGCTTGTTTCCTGTCCAGGGAGGACCTGGCTTTGGTCTGCACTGATCCCATGAGGCACAGGGTCAAGACAGATTTGCATATGGCCAGGTCTAAACTGGGGTGGCATGGTGAGCAAAAGAATGATGGATTTAACCCAGATCTCTTGACTGGGGGTGAATGTTTTGATTTGTTCTGCATTCCAACCATCAATTGTGTGTCTTTTGCTTTCTCACCCTTATTGGGTTCTTGCCGAGATTTTTTTGCATCTTGCCTCAATTTCAAACTTCCACCTTTTTTCAGTTGGCATCCAGATGCGTAAGCCCAAGCTATGGATGCGTTTCTTCAGGCCTAGTTCCCCCTTCTTGAGCTACACCTTTCACCGCTTCATGATGGTTCAAAGGACTCTTGACAGTTGAGACGCCAGAGTCAATCTTAGTGATCTCACCCTGGGAAGCACAAGCTTGAATGCTGGTGGTTCCGGAACTGACTTGTGCTTGCCAGGTCTGATCCCTCTCTGTTAAAACTGCCTTGTGGATCCAGTGGGCTTTCCACATCCACTGATCCTGTTGGAACACCTTTCTCTGGTGACTTGGAAAGGTGGAGTCTCCCAGATCTTTAGAAGGAAGCTAATACTTTTATTGCTCAAACCTGGTCCTCTGAAACACACAAGGTATGCTACAGCATGGAGGAGCTAGTGCAATTGGTGCGTGAATGAGAATCTAGTTTGGTCATAATTTGTTTGTCGTCGCTAGCCTCGGTTTGCATGTGTCTGACATGTGTGCCCGAGATCTAGCAGGGAGAGTTTTTTCACCTGTGGACATTACTTTTTTTATTTCGATGGACACAATGCTATTCCAGGTGATTATCTTACCCAGCTTTTTCAGATAACTCTAAGCTTTGCGTGGTACAATGCCTATAGGCTTATGAGGGGAGTATCGCTGAGTTTCGTACAGATACGAGAGGTCAATTTTTCACAGAAACCTTTTAGACCTGTAGCAGCTGCCACACTAGCTATGTGGATGCATTGATTACTGTCTGAAGCTATTATTGATACCTCTGTTTTTGCCACCGAGTGCACTAGAAAGGCAATGGCTTCAATATCATTTGCTTTAGGTTCTTGCTTGGATGACATCTTAAGGTTGGCAGATTGGTCGTCAGAATCCACGTTTAAGTCATTCTATCATAAGCTGATTTTGATGTTGTGTCTGGAGGTGGCTCAGCTTTAAAGAAGCATAATCGAAGCCTCCAGTCCTGACATAGATTAAAAGATTTCTAGCATTTCCAACACACATTTTCAATTCTATTAAGGACACTGATATGAGGAATATCCCACCCGGTTATTTGCATACATATGTATATGAGTAAATTATATGTGTATATATTTTTTACTCTCTGACATTGTTGATTATTTCATAGTGTTTTCTGATATATGGTGTCCAGTGCTTATGGCTTTGGTGTTTTAACTTCTTTCCTAGGAAATGAGGACAAGTGATTTGTGCTGTGACAAAGTTCCAACTTTCTGGGAGTGTTCTTCCGTGGTATCTTGGTTCTTCTTGGGATCATGTTCCTCCTGCTGTCGCACACAGAGGACTTCAAATTCCTTGGATACCGGACCTTCAAGTCAGGCTCCCATTGGACCAGTTTGTGGTTTTAGTTGTTGGTGATCCTATTGTTGTAGGGTCTTGGACTGATACACTGTTTTGCTGATGTTTGAGGCAAAGAAAGAGGAAGCTGAATGTCAGTGCGAATGTTGTGGGCTCTGTGGTTGAGACATTACTATTTGTGGTCATGGAAAATGAAGTGTTTAAAAAGTATTACATTTGATTGGCTACTGAAAATAAAGAGTAATGAAAGAGAAGCATGATCCTTGCCTCTGTGCCCTTAATAGAATTGAAAAATCTAGTTGTAAATGCTCAAAATGTGTTCATTCCATCTCTAGACAGAAGCTCCTGCCTAACTGTTGACCAAAGGTCCTTTTTCAGTCTGCTCCTTAGTACTTTGCAGCATGTGCTTGATTGAGGTTGCATACAGGTGTATTCCTCAGAATATTGAACTTACTGGGTTAAAGAGCTACCTATGGTATCTGGGCGACAAACACATTGAACCAGCTGAGGTTTACAAGTATCTGGGAGTCTACCTAGACAAAGCCATACCATCTTGCTGGACCGTATCGCAAAGCTGTGATTAACAGGGCAAGCACTCAAGTGGCTGGAATCTTTTCTTACGGGTCGGACCCAGAGAGTGCAGTTGGGAGAGCAGCTATCGAAGGCAAGTGCGGTGGCCTGGGGTGTACCCCATGGTTCCGCACTATCTCCCCTGCTATTTAACATCTATCTCCAACCTCTTGTGTGGGAGTTAATGCATAGGAACTGCCAAATCTTTAACTATGCTGATGATACCCAGCTTTTGGTTCAGCTGGTGGACAGTAGGGAAGCACAGGATTCGGTAAGGAATCTGCTCAGATTCACTGTAAACTGGATGACCAACAACCTTCTGAAAGTGAACGCCAAAAAAACGGAGGTGCTGGTCATCACCAATCAAGTAAACCCCTGGGGTGAGTTGTTTTGGCCCCCAGAATTAGGGACTACACCTATTCCTGGAAGGGTGGTCAAAAGCCTGGGGTTGAAGATTGATGCAGACATTACAATGGCTCCCCACGTCTCGGCAATGGTGGGGTCTTGCACGGGGGTGCTTAGGCAACTCCGGAAGTTAGTACCCATTCTATCGGCCCCCACACTGCACTCCATAGTGTCCGCCACGGTCATCTCGAGATTAGACTACAGCAATGCTTTGTATCTTGGCCTCCCGCAGAAGCATTTAAGGAAACTGCAGATGGTACAGAACGATGCAGCCAGGCTGATTTACTCTCTTCCGAGGAATTCGCATGCCACCCCCTTACCCCGAAAGCTGCATTGGCTGCCAGTCAAACTTAGAGTGTAGTTTAAATGTATTTGTATGGCCCATAAAGCCATTTTTGGCAGAGCCTCAGAATACATTAAAGAGCGCTTGAGGAAGTACATCCCAGGTAGAGCCTTGCGCTCGGGCAAAGCCTTCAACTTGACTCAACCCAGATTTAAGCTAAAATCCAAAGGGGGCGGGGCTTTGTCCGTACTTCTCCCGCAAATCTGGAATGAGTTACCAGCTAGCCTGAATGATGACTCGCAACTACTGTCTTTTAGGAAGAACTTGAAGACCTACATGTTTAAAAAGATAACATCCACGCCCTTATTGGGGTTGGAGGGTGGAGAGGTTCGGGATGCGGTAGGTTATGTACCTGTTCTGTTTCGAGAGCGCTTAGAGACCAGTGGTGATTTGCGCTATACAAAAACATGTTAACATAACATAACATAACAAAGAAGGATCATTCACCTGACAACGAGAAGAGATCAAAAGGAAAGGGATGATCCTCGCCTTAACCATGAAAGTTTTATCAGCTAAACTACTGGGCCCAACGCTGAGCCCTCTCTTAGTGGTAGCACGGGCCAAAATCCTACCTTCCATTACCTACGGTAGCGAAGCACAGCGAGGGAGAGATACCAATCTTCTGGACAAAACACACGTAAAAGCATATAGAACGATGTTCAGCCTCCCGACTTATACCTCACCGGCGCAAATCCGACTGGAGTTTGGTATAATAAAGTAAACATGGGCCAGCTATGGAGTATACATTAATTTTTGGCATAAGATCAGTATATCAAACCCTAACACAATAAACCACCTCCTGTGGCAAGACATACAACAAAGGGAGAATTCGCCCGCAAGACTGTACCTTCAGGAGACACTGACAAACACAGGCCTATCGCCCTTATGGGACACAAATTGTCACCACTCAGTTTTCCAAAAATTAATGTGGAGGTCGTTGAAAATTCAGTCACTGGTGGAGGATAAAGCAGCTTTCTCCGCCAGAGCGCAGGCTTGGATGACTCTGAACTCCTACAAGACCCTAGCCCCACAACAATATTTCAACTTGGGCTACTCAAAAGCACTAAAAATAACATTCCTAAAGTTACGTCTCGGAGTGATACCATGCACGCACCACCTTCCTCCATGGAAAAGGGTGCAGACTTTCACACCATGCAGTCTGTGCAAATATGGGCAGGGGGTCATCATTCACACCATCTGCTCTTGCATGGAGATGCTCCAAGAAAGGAGGCACCTGCTAAAAATTCCCTTTAATCAAAGAGGGATTCGGACAAGGAGGCAGGCAGTTCTGGCCGGCTTCGACCCTGCATCAACACAATTGAAGACTAGATTGGTCTGATTCCTCGAAGCGGCCAGGGAAAAAATGCCAAGCTGACACTAAAGCTGTTGGGCATTCGGATATTTGGACTATTAATCTAAGAAGGGGGAGCACTAAACGATACAGGCGACCTTGTTATTTTCAAGGTTGCTCCCACATGGCTAAACTTGTATTTTAACACTGTAAAGCTACAGAAGCCTTTTATACTCTTGGTATTATGACATTTTATGATGGTTGCCGAATATTTTTTTTATTTTATATGTCTTAATACACCTGAGTTTGCATGTGTGACTTGCAAGGCATAGGTCTGAATCTTAGTCACACCAACAGAAATAGATTTTGAGACTCTTAATAGAAAATGTTACAATAACAACAACCATGCATTTAATTCTATTCTGAAACCCCTGCACATAAAGTGTCTAATATCAATGTTATGTTTAAATTGTGCAGAGGCAATGGGCATTATAAAAATCAACATTTGTTATAAATATCTGCGATTTGTTCCTAAATATGCACACTAATTATAGCAATTAACCTGCCCTCATTAGAGAAAGGGACAACCTTGAATTGAATGCAAGTGAGACACCAGACAGACAAGATTGTTACCAATCTGTCATTGTAACACATTGGAGCAAGTAGTGCACAAAGTAGTGTTTTCATTATGCAATGCTTTTGCATTGGTAACCTGTTATACCCAATATCAGTTATACTGTTTTTGACTGACCCAGGCTTAGTTTAACAGCAGAATAAGTTTTCAGAATCATTTTAGTGCCAAACTACATTAGTTTGATGTGGCAGGACACAGCGATACAATGCCTACTCAGGGGAGTGCTGCAATACTTCCTCTGCCTGGAAACAATCTTGGGGAAAAAACACACAAGGCATATGTAAAATAAAAATATCCATCTGTCTTAAAATACACTGTATAAAAGTGACCATAGAGGTGTTTGCTTTGGGCAGTAGAGGTGTGCCTGTGGTTAGACATAATGTTTTTTGTTCATGATTCACATGGCTAAGGGGCCCATAGGATGGCGGGCAGATTGCCCTCGCCGGGCCGGCTGTAGTCACCGCTGGCCCGGCGGGGACGATTCGCCTGCCATCCACACTTCAAAGACCCCCCGCCATATTAGGATGGACGGGGGTCCACGGCGGACAGAAAGACCGTCCGCCGCTTTTCTGCCAGTAGACTCGTCGACTGGGAGGAAAACATGGTTAATATGGTGGTGGTGTCCGCAAGACACCGCCATCCATATTAAGTTAACAGCGGAGATCAGCCTTTCCATGAGCGAAAAATGAGTTGGTGAGGGGTATAGGAATATTGTGAAAAAGATACAGCAGCTGTGGTAAGATGATAATTTTTATTATGGCTACTTGGCCAGTTAATGAGAGCTGCAGCCCAATCCATCAGTCTATTTTAATGTTTAGTTTTTCCATCACTGGACCATAATTTAGCTGCAACATTTGCTCCTTATCCTTAGGCAAAATAATCCTTAAGTAACGAGTTTCCGTGTTGCACCATATCAGTGGAAATCCTTCACATGCACGGTCTTGTACAGTTGGTAGAGGAAATGTTACCAACTTCGTCCAGTTAATATGTAGTCCCAATAGGTCCCCGAAGTGTGTGACTTTGCGTAACAATGGTGCCAGATTCTCTGCAGGGTGCCTGACATACAGAATAAAATCTGCATACAGCGTCACCAGGACTGGACTAGTTTTAAACTGCAGTCCTCTATGCAGATGATTTTCTTTGAGGCATCTCACTAGGCATCCATCGCTATAATAAACAAGAGTGGCAAAAGTGGGTGTCCCTGTCTAGTTCCTGCGTGATCTTATCAGGTTATCGTGCCATGTGTTCTTGTACACGATGTAGGCTGCGTGTACAGCAGGTTATGTAATATGTAGCCCGCAGGGAATCCCATATCGTGTAGCACTGCTTGGAGGAAGGGCCACTCAAGCGACTCAAAGGCTTTCTCTGTGTCCCACAGTGCCTCAATCTCCGGCAACATAGGCGCGGTTCTATGCAGGATAGAAAAAAACGTGCAAAGATTTAGTGCAGTAGACCTGTGCAGGATGAACCCTGACCGTGCTGGTGATATTATTTGCACCAGCAGTAGCGCCAACCTGGTCGCCACCATTTTAGCCAGTATTTTCATATCAAAATTTAATAGCAACAACAGCCTATAGGAGCCGCAGCACAATGGGTCTTTCCCAGGTCTGAGGAGTTGCAGAATAACTGCCTCTCACAATGAAGGGGGGGGAGAATTCCCTCCTGCAATGCATCTGCATACACTTCCAGCAGCTGTGATGCCAAAAGCTCTTTGTAAGTCTTATAGAAGGTACCCATGAACCCATCTGCTCCCGGGGCTTTATTCCCATCCATGGCTTCTATTGCTTGCTTGAGCTCCTCAACAGTGAAGGGCTCACTTAGGAACTGTTGCTGTTTAGATGTCAGCCAAACATAGCTAGAGTGTCCAGGTAGCTAGCAATGTCACTATCACCATCTGTGCCCCTGGTGGTGTACAGATCTGTATAATACATAAGCAATTCTTGCTTAATTCCGGGTGTGTCAGCTATATGTTCATCCTGCAGTCCGTGCAGGCCAGTTATGTACGAGTGCCTGCCTCTCTCCTTCCCCATACATCCTTGCTGTGGTGTATTTACGCATATAGTGAGCTTCTCTCTCTGCCACTTCCTGATAGTCCACCAACAGTGTGGCACTCCTGGACAAATAGTCTTGAGTTGCTCTGTTTGTCTGATCCTGGTCTAAGCACATGAGCCCCCCCCCCCCTTTAGTTTGGTAAGTGTGTTACGTAGGTCTTTCAATATCCCTGAACCCTTGGAGATGCATAATCCCCTCATGTATGCCTTAAATGCCTTCCATAATGTAGCTTGTTGCAAAACCAACCCCGCATTGGTCTCGAAATATTCAATTCTTGCCTTCCTAAATTCACTTCTGAAGACTGTATCCATCAATGCCCTTTCTGGGAACCGCATTGTGCATCGTGTACTGTTCACAGAGTTCTGTTAGTGTCATGCGTGATCGCGGTTTAGTATGTACTACTCTGGTCATGCTGTCAAGTGTGGAATCTAGTACTATGTTCAAGTCTCCCCCCATTAAAATATGATCAGCGTTTAGCAGGGCAATTTGCGTCTGTAAGTTATGAAAGAACGTCCTGCTGGGTTTACTACTGTGTTTAAGTGTCTGGATGGTAAGTTCCTACGTATCAGAGTGGCTACCCCTATGCATAGGAACTGAAGCTGGCGAAAAATCTATCTTTCCCCACGTAGAAGCTCACCTGCATATAATGTGGCTATAAAAAGAGGCCTAAGCTCAATTATGTACACACACAAGTGGCATGATCTCACATCTAAAAATCCGGATCTCCAGTTCCCATGTAATGGCACATATGACATGGCAAAACTGTCATACTTGCGCCAGATGTTAAATATAAAGGGAAAGAAGATTAGAAGTTTGGAGTGGGAGGCTTTCCATAATTGGGACTTTGTGTTAAGCGAGATGCGTTCAACAAGCGCAGTCAAATCAAAGGTCCACAGTGAACTTATGGAAATTAAAAAGAAAGTATTACAGGCAAAACTGGAAGGCAGATGGAGAAAAGATCAGTTAGACACAGTAGGCGCATTCCCATGCGTCCAAGTTAAAGAAGAAGAGAAGGTAGAAGGTGGGGTAGGGGTGGAAGACCAACTCTTGGAAGATATTCTCTTGGGATGCCTGGGTGGTGATTCACCGCTGCATGCACCTGAGCCAGAACACACTGAGCTAACTCCCGGGGCACGAGAGGCAGCCATAACCTTTGTACACAGAGCATTGAAAGATATGGTTGCGAGACCGGAATTGGAGTCTATCCAAGACCTGGGTACTCTGAAACTAATAAGAGAAACAGCGGTCAAAGCTGCTTCAGACTACAACGAGAAGAAACACAGTATTCTCAAAGAATGTGTTAGGAAACAGGTTAAAACACCGAAACTAATAGACAGACCGTGACAGCAATTATTTGAGGATGACAGTGGCACTCACTAATATGGGATGCATTTACATATGTCCATCACACTGAACACGACATTTCAACACTAGAGCAGTGTTTGGCAGAAACAGAGTCAGCTTCAGAGAGCAAAAGAAGAGGAAGTTTGGGGGGGAATGGTGGGAGGAGCTTCTGCATCCAATCCAAACTCACCAAAATTGATGTTAAAGAGCGATTCTTTAAATTGTCAAGCGCTACTACAGCGGCTCGTGGAGGGCTCACTAACAGTGGACTCCTTTATACAATCACAGAATAGGAGGTACTTAGAGAAAACACTGTCCTTAGCATGAGCAGAGTTAATGAACAAAGCACCCCAGGCCCACTTAGCATATGCTAAGCAAGCCGACACCCAGACAACCACAGGTAGTCGTGCCCAACTACCAGAAAAATATGATTGGGAAGTAGGGAAGTTCGGATTCACAGACTCAGATTTAATAACATGGGAGGAGTCTAAGTTGCAGGACATGCTTAAATATGCTATAGGTAAATTACAACAATGGAAGCAGCTAATACACACATGTGCAGTAATTGACGTAGCTCACTCTCTTGCCCACTCCATCACCACAGCCAACACAACAGGCAACTCTACGACAACAGAGGTCCCATCACTTATCATGCCCCTACGAGAGATACCGCCACCACCTGGCAGCGCGCCAAATGATTTAGCATATGTTTATGTCCCATGGTCGAGGCAGGACATTAGCACTTTCAGCAGAGACTTTCCCAGGCTAAGAAAAGAACCGCGAAGATGGTATGAAGAGCTTAGTAGAATGGCAGCGCTAGGAGGTTTATTATGGAGAGACCTCGACACGTTATTCAATATCATCATCCCAAAGCACCTTTGGGAAGATTGTAAAAGAAAGGTTGATTGGCCAGATGTGAAACCAAGGTGGGGCAAAGAAGGGACGCCAGGCCCAGAAGTAGAGGAGTTATGCAAAATAGTGGTGGAACACTTGAAGGAGAAGGTACCTGAAGATAGGGTTGATTGGAGCAAAATTACAAGTACCAAACAGGAGAAAGATGAAAGTGTGAATACATACTTTGACCGCCTCCTGCAAGTATATAGGCAGAACAGTGGATTAAAAGATCCTATTGGAGATGCGATGCCAGCCCTGGTAACTACATTTGTACAAGGCCTCACACCACCCATCAGAACACACTTGCAGACTTCTTTTGTCTGCTGGCAACAAGAGCCGATAGAGAAGGTGCTTTCGGCGGCCAAGTGCTTCTCAGATTTCCAGTCTAGTGCGCAGGCGATGGAGACAGAAAAATTAAAGAAAGAAAAAGTGAGGTTAATGGTAGCACAAGAACGGTTTTACAGCAATAAAAGGGGTAGGGAAAGGAGCAGAGGGGGGGCGCGAGGCATAGGAAGACAGCAGGCCGGTAGGACACCTTCCTTACCCCGCAGATCAACCTCCTTGCCACCACAAGGAACAGAATGCTTCTATTGCAAGGGCTCTATTATTGGAAAGCAGATTGTCCAATATTAAAGAAAAGAAATGAGGACAGTAGGTACAAACAGAACAGCGGGCAAGAGGGCAGACACCAGCAAGCCAACTACACTCGGCACACAGGGTACCGAGACAACCCGCAAAAGGAAAATGAGTCCCAGCAGCAATGGGCAGGGGGGAAAGGATGGACTCCAGTAATGATTGACTGGCCCCCACCCCCACCCCCAGCATCATTCTAGGGATGCCTGAAAGTAAGAAACTGCGTGATAGCACCAGCAATAGCAGTAGATCAATCCGGACCATATGTAGAGGGAGAGATATTGGGCAGGGTTGTTCCATTTCTAATTGACACAGGGGCTCAAAGATCAATGCTGAAGGCACTAACAACGCCTGAAGCTCCACTTTCTAGGACCACGATACCTGCAGTAGGCATGACTGGACAACCTATAACAGAATACCTTACTGAGCCACTACAGTTTGTAGTAGGCACAATAACAGTGCACCACCAGTTTATTTTTAGCAGGTTTTGCCCCGTGAATTTGCTGGGGAGAGATTGGTTATGCAAATTGCAATGCACCATACACTGCTCACCAGCAGGAGTCCTTCTGGAGAGCAAGGCAAATGGCCTGATGGTACAGGCCTTCATGAAATGCACAGACACCAAAATACCACCAGAACTACGCCATTGTGTGCCGTCTGAGGTCTGGGCAACAAGTGCCAATGACGTAGTGCGGGTATTGAACTACCCACCGGTACAGATAAAACTGAAGCCAGGGGCAATTCTCCCAAGAGTGCCACAATACAAGATCTCCAAAGAAGGGGAGGAAGGCATCGCACCAGTGATACAAGACCTCCTGAAGCAAGGAATTTTAAGAGAGATTCAATACAGTCAATGTAACACCCCAATTCTCCCAGTGAAGAAAGCCTCCAAGGGCCCGAACGGGGCCCTGTCTACAGATTCACTCAAGACCTGAGAGAATTGAACAAAATAGTGTTGCCATCTTTCCCTGTGGTCCAAAACCCAGCAACAATATTATCTAATATACCAGTGTCAGCTACCACCTTCACAGTGATGGATCTTAGCTCCGCCTTCTTTACCATTCCCTTTACACCCCGACAGTCAACATTTCTTATCCTTTCGTTTTAGACAGAAGAGGATTTGTTGGACAAGGCTGGTGCAGGGCTCTACAGAGTCACCATCCCTGTTCACACATGCCCTAAAAACAGATTTAGACTCCCTGGTACTGAAGGAGGGGTCCACAAGTTTCCAGTATATTGACGATTTGCTATTGGCCTCGCCTTCAAAGGAGGCTTGTGTAAAGGACACCATCGCTGTCCTAAGCCAGTTAGTACTAAAGGGATACAAAGTCTCCCCAAATAAGTTACAGTTTTGCCTCACCTCTGTGAAATACTTAGGCCATGAGTTGACAGAAGGAACAAGAAAACTGTTGCCAGACAGAATCTCGACAATAACACATCTTCAAAAAGAAAGTGAATATATACACGGACAGCCAGTATGCCTTTGGGGTGGTCCACGACTTTGGCCAGCTATGGGCAATGAGGGGGTTCCTTACATCAGCAGGCTAGCAGATACAGCATGCACAATTGATTTATGACCTCCTCCAAGCTTTGCTACTACCTTTCAAAGTGGCTATTATAAAATGTGCTGCCCACACCTCATCAAAAGACCCCATTTCCAGAGGCAATGCTTTCATTGACCAAGAGGCGAAGAGAATAGCACTTACAGGCTGCCAGTGAGCTACGGTACAATTAGTAGACAACAGGACAGACACAAAAGAGGATAGTGGTTCACTAAATTTTGACCCAATACATATTCAGAGGAATACAGCTGACAATGAAAAGGAGGAGTGGGAGCAACAGGGGTGCACACCAACAAAGGAGGGACTTTGGGTAGGGCCTAATGGCAGGATATGCTTGCCTTCCACCATGCTCCCTACAATGAGCAGATTGTTCCATGGGCCCTCACATGTAGGACGTGATGGCATGATCAGATTGTTTTCCCAGTGTTGGTATAACTCAAAATTCCGCCAGACAGCAGAAAGGCTGTGCAAGCAGTGTTCTGTCTGTGCCCAGCATAACACTGGAAAAGGTACCCCAACTGCGCCTGGCCACTTCCCATCTCCCCATGGGCCATTGGAAAGCCTTCAGCTTGATTTTATAGACATGCCCCCCACCCAGTCATATAAATATGTTTTGGTCATTGTCTGTATGTTTGGCAAATGGACAGAGGCCTACCCCACCAAACATTGTGATGCACAGAGCGTGGCCAAGTGTCTACTTAAGGATCTACTGCCAAGGTTTGGGGTACCCCCCCTCCTGGCGTCCGACAATGGGCCTGCATTCATTTCCAATGTTATAAAGTGACTATGCAAGGGATTAGCCATAAAAAAAAGTTGCATTGTGCTTATCATCTCCCAGCAGCAGGCACTGTCGAAAGGAAAAATAGAGTTTTGAAAAATAAGATAGCCAAAATGTGTGCGTCAACAGACCTCTCATGGTTAGATGCGCTGCCTTTAGCGCTTCTATCAATGAGATGTACACCAGACAGAGTAACAAAGTAAAGCCCACATGACATAATATTTGGCAGACCAATGCAAATACCAGGACATATGTCCACAGTCCCCCTGTCAGTAACGGTTGACTTATTATTGTGTTACTGTAAGAAGTTAACCGATATTTTACGTTACCTCCATTGTCAGGTGCTGATCTGCAGCTCGGGGACTGGATTTGGGTCAAAGCCCACACACGGAGGAATTGTTGCAGCCCAGATGGAGGGGGCCAAGGTAGGTCATTCTGACAACGGCTACAGCAGTCAAGTGTGACGGTCTAACTTCGTGGATCCACGCGTCCCACACGAAAAAAGTGACACCCGGGCACGGAGAAAGGACCCCACCTATTCAGATACCAGCAGCAGAGCCTAGCTAAGGATACAACCTTTGCTCCTACAGCAAACAGAAACATGAACAAGTTGACTAATGATTAACGGACTGCTGGCTAAATGCAAATGCTCCTGACAGACAGACTTCGATCTGTGTCAATACAAGCCTGCGGACAACGGTCCAGGATACAATTAACTATTTTGTGCCCAGGAAGAGACATAACTGCAACTCTAACATTACTTGTTCCGAGGCCACTATTGCTCAGTGAGCTAATAAGATTAATTTTTAATGACATTGCCTTTCCAACTGGCCCAGAGCAAGTCCCTGAGCAAGAATTGACAGACCTACGTTTTGACATTCTCAATGGTGCCATTTTTGCGATAGAAAGTACTGGTTCTAGCATTATTCAAAACCTTGAACATTACCCATTGTGCCATTTTTGCAACAGAGGTCACTGGTCCTAGACCTATTCGAGACATTAAAAAAAGAGAAGAACAGTGGTTAAATGCTTGACTCTGAGGGTCAGCTAGCATAGCGCCAAGAGGAAGAAGATCAAAATTAGGGCCTATTCACCAGCCAGAGTGGACCAAGAATAAACTTAGGGCCTATTCACATTAAGATTGCATAGCATAGGGAATGGAAAGGTTTGTACAGAGTCATGCAGTCCAATGAAAGACACATATGTAACTGGAGAGCAGTGATTCTTGCAATATTGTTACCAGTACCAGCGATTATAGTAACAGCAATAATAATAGTGTATTCAGCTGAGCTTGAAATACCACATCTTAATGGAAGGGTGGGGGATGGTAGTGATGGAACTGAACCAACAAAACCCCCAAGAGACTATGAACAAAATAGAACAATGAACATTACTGATGTGGGGGTGGATGTGAATAAAGGGGACCAAGAAGGATTGTGGGATACATACGTAGGAAACAAGTACATAGAAATGCTGAAACTGTATGTGACAATTTTGAATATATCTGATTGCTATGTTTGCACACACCTAACCACAGACGCCACACATAGTTTAAAGTACCACGTACTGCCAGTATCCAAATATGTAGGCTGTGTCCTGTTGCGAGACATGTTACAAAGTCAACACAGCATGTCTGTGTCAGTATCAATAGGTACACCCTCATCTGAAATACTGACTGTTGATCCCAGCGGTAGCAGTAGCTATAGAGATAGCAGAAAAATAACAGACCCTCCTCTCAGATCTAAGAGGATCCCTTGTATGAATATGCAGCCAACTAAGGGAGACTTAGAGATGCTAAAAGGATTTGACAGGGCTTCTAGAAATGAAGAATGTAAAGACCGAGCAGGCTAGAATGACATAGAAACAGGCCACTTGAAAATACCAAGGTTCAGGGTGGGGGAAGTTTCAGCCCTCTCCTTCATCCTCAAGGATGAAGTAGTAACACCCAAAAGAGTACCATTTTTTCCGAAAGGAGCTACCAGAACATGCACTTTTTCGGAACTGCTGTCCAAAGACAACTGGAAGGAGTGCATTTCATTTGGATGCACCTTCGAGGAAGTTGCTCGAGGAGAGCAGGGATTATTTGACTGTGAGGACAGGATAAACATGATAAAAGGCATACTACCCACCAAGGCAGTTCCCCAGATTTACATGGGAATGAGCAGCTGTAACCACACAACCAGACTAACTTGAGTTAGGAGTCGTGACGAGCCGTCACCAGGTCTGGTAGGTTACAAGGGCCTTTTCTTTGTCTGTGGTCCATGGGCATACTTCTACCTGCTCATAAACAACAAGAGAGATAGGGAGAGTCATGGACACTCTTAGTCCCCAAACTGTATTAGACATCAACAACAAAAGAGTGTCCCTGTTCTGATTAAGGTGGAAAGAGGCACAGAGCACAAGGAACCAACAAAGCCCATTCGGTTTGTTAAGAAAGCCCTCACTCACCGACCTGGTCGGTGACCTGCTTCATCATCGGGCCCCACCGGGTGTGACCGAATGCCACCCCGGTGTGCTGCGACGCCAGAATTACTGCGGAGCTGGTCTTGTGAGGGTGGGATAGAAAGTACTGGTTCTAGCATTATTCAAAACCTTGAACATTACCCATTGTGCCATTTTTGCAACAGAGGTCACTGGTCCTAGACCTATTCGAGACATTAAAAAAAGAGAAGAACAGTGGTTAAATGCTTGACTCTGAGGGTCAGCTAGCAGACCCGGTTACGGGGGCTGCATAGGTGTACCTACAGGAGACAGGCGCCGTGGGCGATGTGCCAAATGAGCCGTCCCCTCCCTCCCGCGGTCTATGGGGTGGATTTTCATCCCTTGTGAAGTGCTTTTTACTTTTTGTCTCTAAATTTTAGAGACCCGAGGTGTGTGCGTCCTGCCCTCGGGTGGTGAAGCCCCCTCCTTTTTTTGCACTTCACAGACTTTTTCACTTTCAAGTCCTCTGGTTGGGTGGGCCTTAGAGTGCCCATACCGCCGAGGTTTACACTCTAGGTCCTGACGAATGCCAGGTTAATTATACCACACCGGCTGAAACATGTTCATGTTGACCATTCACGTTGTCACTTAATGCTAGTGGGAGTAGACCATCCAATTAGTTGGCCTTACTCACCATCACATTTTTTAACCTTGCCCTTGATGATCTCTGATTAAATGAATTTTTTGATACATACAAGGCAATTTTAACTCACCACTTCACACTATTCACGTAAATTTTCACATAGCCCTCCCACCCTCACAAGACCAGCTCCGCAGTAATTCTGGCGTCGCAGCACACCGGGGTGGCATTCGGTCACACCCGGTGGGGCCCGATGATGAAGCAGGTCACTGACCAGGTCGGTGAGTGAGGGCTTTCTTAACAAACCGAATGGGCTTTGTTGGTTCCTTGTGCTCTGTGCCTCTTTCCACCTTAATCAGAACAGGGACACTCTTTTGTTGTTGATACTTCTACCTGCCCCCAGGATTGTATGGAAGTTGCTACCTGGCATCCATCATCCCACAGATGACCCACTTCACAAAATTAGTACCAGCAGAAAAGACAGAGTTGACACTAGTTAGGGCCAAGAGAATGGCCGCATGGGTAGACCACATGTTGCAACAAGGGGGGTACTGGACTGTTCCTGAGCGTGACTAGAGGGAAGATTGGTTGGCGTGACCAAAGGTGTGGATTTGACACCCAAGGGCATCCATTTTGTTGGATGGATTGGCCTCACACACCCCGAAGGATGTCATGCTTCATCATCGGCGGTTGCTCCTCGTCGGGGAGGCGGTGCAATCCCCGACGGGCTCACCTCAAAGAGGGGCTCTTTGGCGGAGATCTTTTTCCAACTGCCTTATGGTGAAGTGCGGGTGTGTGGGCAGGGTGGTGTGTGGTAGTGAAAAAAGGGGATATTAAAATGTAGCTAAGGGTACCTAGAACGAATTTTATTCAGGGGGTCCCTCGCTGCAGTTAAAAACAGGGGGCTAGCTCACTAGGAATCAACGAGTAAATTCAGGTGAACCTAGATGGGGCTAGTAGTGTACAACGGTCGACATGTTTCTCGCGGTGGGCTGTAGTAACCCGCGATTCATCAGGACCTAAAAAAGGTGATTAAACCACATGCTAGTGTCATGTGTGGGTTTGTGTTTGTGTTACCTCTGTGTTGGTTGTCCTATACCTAAGTATAGAAGGGAGATAAAACAACAATAGTTAAAACAATATGCGTTATTTATACAATATGGTCACGCCAATGGGAAAGAAAAGTGAGCAAGCGTGGCATGCTATAGGTGTACTTGTGTTCTGAATCACAGTCGACACATGCCTGAGTGGTTAAGTATGCCACCTATCTATAGTATGGCGTTCTCAACAATCACAAAGTGAGTGAAGTGGGTATTTCTGTGAAGTATGAGGAAGAGGATTTAAAACCAGGGATTTGTAATATACAAATGAGTCACATGCAATAGCTAACCAGGCTCTATAGTGTAGCTGGGTTCATGCCCATGATGATTATAGCCTATGCAAGTGTGCTGCCCCTCCAACTTTAAGGGATTCAAAGTGCAACAAACATTCCCTTTGTCTACTCACCTAATAGTTAAGAACTACCTGCCACATGAGGGGTCGGCGGGGTGAGGCATCAGGGATGAGTCAAATAGTCAAGACTGGGTTATGGATTAAGACAAAAACAGAACACCACATCCAGGAGAGCATTAGTTAACTAGCTAGCAGTGTACACTCCTGCGAGTGTTTCCCATAATCAGTGGAGCCTTTCGTCACCTAAGAGCACTCACCTCCAGTCTCCTGCGCCCCGGCTGCTTGACCTACCCTTCACCGCCGAGCTCGAGTAGATGTGAGAGCTCGGCGGGGAGGGTTATTTACATTACATGCAGCGAATCACTACGGAGCGCGTGGCCCCGCCCAATTACGGGTCACGTGATACATGCCGTTCGGGGGTCGGCCATTTTAAGCTAGTCAATCAAAAGGCTTAAGGGGGACTGGAATGTGTGTCCGTGCTTCTTGTGATTGTTCGTGTTGAACAACGCGGGTCCCTTATTACTAGTGTTTGGAGCGTGTGTGGTAATTAACGTAGGATGGTGAAACTTAGTGGTTATTTTGGCAATATGTAGCGGAGGAATCGCGCTACTATAGATGTTAAAGCGGCCATGATGAGTGGTGTCACAGCACACGATACCCTGGATAAATCACCTGTTTAACGTGGTTTAAAGGGGCGGACATCTTAGACTGGTGGAACTAGCATATTAGCTGGATTTAATGTGCAGGCATCATCAATGAAGTGTGTCAGCCAGGAAAAAGGCACCTAAGGTGCTGTGGCATATATTTTGTTCGTAATGTGGCCGGTGTAATCGGCGGTGGGAGCCTTTGTTAGAGTGCTGTAAATACAGTTGCACTGTGCCATATGTGCCCATTGGTTCTTACAGATAACATCCCAAAGCTGGATGTAGGGCTGCCTAGGATTGTTTGCAACAGTGTGTCAGATTCAGGTTGCAATGGCTCATAGCGATTGCCAAGGAATATCTTCATTGAGTCCCAGTCTGTCAGAGGATAGGCGGTGGACCCATCTCTGTTCCTTCCTGAAGAGGACATTCTTTGGGCAATTAGGGCTAGACTCAATTATTACCCACTTCACGGAGTCCTCATCGTGGCCTTGGTCTACATAATGTTTACACATCTTCGTGTGTGTCTTTTTGCAGCGGAAGTTACTCCGATGTTCAATGATCCTAGTTTTGATGGGGCGGGTTGTCATTCCGACATATTGCAAACCACAAGGACACGTGAGCAGGTAAACGCAGTGTGAAGTGTTGCAATTAGTATGGTGCCTAAGCTCCCATGTAAAGGTCTCAGAGAGCTGTATAGTTTTAGCTGCCCGAGTGTATCGGCAGACACCACACATACCGCAGGGATAGTGGCCCGTAACAGGGGGAAGCTGCCACAGTGTCTGTTGGGTTTCTTTGATTGCCTTCTTAGGTCGGGTGCTGATGAGAATATCTTTTATGTTTTTTGACCTCTTGAAGGCAAACCTAGGGTCTTCCATGGTCAACTCACCCGTGCTCAATATACCCCAGTGATGTTTTATAGTCTTCCTGACTTGGTTAGACCTAGGGGTGAATGTTGTCACACATGTGATGGGTTGGTTCTCTGTGAGGACCTTGTCCCGGTGCTCTAGCAGTGCCTCGCGATTGTTGTTCCGTGCCCGTTTTTTGGCTCTCAGAACATCGCTTTTGGGGTAGCCCCTGTCAAGAAGGTTCCTGGACAAGATTGCAGATTCCTTTTTATAATCACGCACATCGCTGCAATTGCGCCTTATCCGCAAGAATTGCCCGAATGGCAAATTAGAGCGCAAGGCTTTTGGATGGTGACTTTTATAGTGCAAGAGGCTGTTACGGTCAGTTGGCTTCCGATACATGGTAGTGCTTATTGACCCCTCGTCTAGTCTGATTGTGAGATCCAGGAAAGCGATCTCCTTTGGTGATGAGGTCATGGTGAATTTCAAATGCGGATTCAAAGCATTGATCCACTCAAAAAACGCCTCCTGGGAAGATGCCGGCCCTTTCCACAGGATCAGGATATCGTCAAGACCACATGTTAACAGGTGCTGGGGCAATGATCACAGTACTAGGCAATATCTATACCTCAGAAATGATACACCAGTTATCCAGGATGATTGAGGATCTAGCGGACTCTACCACTGATGCCTTAGGAAATATAACAGAAGAGCTCACCTCCATGAGGGCTGTCGTAATACAAAACAAGATTGCTCTCGATATCATTCTGGCCAAGGAGGAAGGAGTCTGTTCCGTCCTCCATGAGGCATCTTCCCCAGCATCTTCCCTGGCTCAGAGCCAATGCTGTGTATTTATTCCGGGTAACAGTGGGAATATAATCAAAGCTATAAAAAAGATTAAAGACATTAGAGATGAGGCCCACGGTATACACACAGGTGGCCTATGGGAAAATGTGATGAACTGGTTCACAGACTGGGGCTCTTGGATACTTGAGGATATTAATATAATAGTGGTAGCAGCCTTTTTGACACTGTGCCTTCTGATAAAAAATATGCCCATCTTGTTGTGCAGCAATTTCCAGCTCCTGTGCCAACTGCATATTCAGGAAAGGTGATTCACCACACCACACCCATAAGGATGAGGATGAGGGACAGGAGATGATAAGGATGGGTGACTTCTGATTAACATATGATTTAGTATCAGATTTGGGGATGACGAAGCGGACATTTCTATGATACCAAATACATATGTTTTCAGGCCTATAGTCTTCTTTGAGCTACTAAAGAAAGACACCAGCAGAAATCCACAAAATGGTTGCACGCTCCATTTTGTGTGTCAGTCAGTCTCAGTCAGCTGCAACGTGCAAGCAACGCAAGGCTTTTCCGAGAATAAACATGCCAGCTTCCAGCTTTCAGCTAGCTATTGCAAAACCCCATATTTTTAGTAAATCATGTCGACATGACCTGCAGGCCTGGCCGGTCACGTACGCACGTGCCAAGTCCAAGTATACCAGAGACACAGATTTCACCTTTAAGGGAAAACCCAAATCTGCTCTTGTAGATGACACGTGGGCAGCAACACTAGGGTATAGACATACTTCGAGCCTTAAAAGGGTATCATGCCACAATCGCCCTTCATTGATTGGTCCAGCAGGACATATTTTGATCTAGGTTACATATGCTATGATGCCCACCCAGTAGAGTTCTCTGCCTATAAAATGTCTCTGCACTGTCATGCCAATTGGGCCCTCAGTAAGCTTTGCTGAGGTCTCCGTGCTGCACATATATTGCATTCTGTTATGTTATGTTATGTTAAGTGCGACTTATAGAGCGCGCTGACACCGAAGCTTCCTGGCGCTGACAGACAGAACAGGTGAGGGGGGAGTATAGATGACAAAAACTAGCCAGAGATGGGGAAGAGGTGGGTTTTTAACATTTTCCTGAAGTTCAAGAGGGAAGGGGAGGATTTGATTGGGAGAGGGAGGAGGTTCCAAAGCACAGGGGCTAGGTAGGAGAAACGGCGGCCGCCGAATCTCTTAGTTTTACTCCTGGGGGTGATCAGCAGATTGCGGTGAGCTGATCGCAGATTGCGTGTGGGACAGTGAGGGTGAATGAGGGATTTTAGGAAGGCGGGACCAGGGCAGTGAAGTGCCTTGAAGGTGAGACATGCCACCTTAAAGGCGGCCCTTCGATCGACTGGGAGCCAGTGAAGGCTCATGAGCAGAGGCTTGGCTGATTGCCATCTGGGGGTTCCATGAATCAAGCGGGCCGCTTGGTTCTGGACAACTTGAAGACGTTGTATCAGAAATTGCGGCAGACCGTGGTAGATGGCATTAGAAAAATCCAAACGGGAAAGTACCAGCGAGATAACGATTTGAGTAAGTGCCGCTGGGGGGAGAAGGCAGCGAACTTTGCGGATCCTCCGAAGTTGGTACATACAGGAGGAAACCACCGCTCCAACTTGAGCCCTGAGGGAGAGCTCGGTGTCAATGATGACACCCAGACTCTTTACTGTTTTTACTGGGGTAGGGGGGGAGCCGAACTCTGGAGGCCAGAACTGTGGGCCCCAGTAGGTGTGACTGAGCCCAGGGAGAAGGAGCTCAGTTTTACCGGGGTTCAACTTCAATTGGTTCTGGTTCATCCAGAGTTGGATGTGAAGCATGGCTCCATGGAAAGTTTTAATGGCATGTGGTGAGTTGAGAGAAAAAATGATTTGTAGATCGTCAGCATAATTGTAAGTGACGATGTCCCATTTCAAAAGTGTCTGAATAAGTGGCCGAAGATAAAGATTAAAAAGGAGCGGGGAAAGGGAAGAGCCCTGGGGGACACCACAGGAGGTGGGGGTTTGTTTAGCAGTGTAGGGACCTAGGCGGACCGCTTGGGTTCTTCCAGTGAGAAAGGATTTGACCCACTCAAGAGCAACGCCTTGGATGCCCGCCTGTTCGACACGGTGGAGAAGGATGTTATGATCCACCGTGTCGAACGCGGCAGACAAATCCAATAGGACGAGGGCTTGGGGGGTTCCCGCGTCCGCATTACTCCTGAGTGTATCGAGAACTGCCAAAATGACAGCTTCTGTGGAATGGGCAGGTCTGAAGCCGGCCTGAGTCGGCTCGAGATAACAGGAGGATTCTATGAAGCTTGACAGGCAGCGGGTGACATGGGCCTCCATAAGTTTGGAGAAGTAAGGGAGGAGGGAAATGGGGCGGTAGTTCGACGGCTCTGACATGTCAGCACCCGTTTTTTTTAGAAGGGGTACCAGGATGGCCTCCTTAAAGGAGCTAGGACAGATGCCACTGCTGAGCGATCTGTTAAGTAGGTGTAGAACACTATCTGGTAAGTTAAGGCAGATGCTCCGCAGGACAGATGGTGGACAACAGTCGTTCGGAGAGCCAGATTTCACGCGGGTGGCTAGTTCCGCCAAGGAGGTGGAATCTAGAGCAGGGAAGGAGGTGAAGGTCGAGGGATTGTTAAAGGAATTATCCGGTAGTGGTGATTGGGGAAGTGGGGGGATAGATTTTTTGATTATTGCAATTTTTTCTAAGAAGAAGGAGTTCAGGGTGTCACAGGCCTCCTGGGTGGGGGTCTGGGCTGGGAGGGTTCTGTCGTCTGTGGTTAGCTCATTCAAGACTCTGAACACCTCCTTAGATTTGTCGACTGCCAGGAAAATCCTGCTGGAGAAGTGTTCCATTTTGGCTGAGCGAATAGCTGTTTTAAAGTCTTTGCGTGCGGCCAAATAAGATTGCTTGGCTAAGTCAGAGTAGTCACGTCTCCAGATGCGTTCTAACTGGCGTGTTTTTAATTTCCGGGCTTTCAGGTCGTCGGAGAACCACCTATGAGAATTCCGGTGTCTAGTACAGGGGAATTTGACTAGGGGGGCAAACAAGTCGCTAGCCGGCTCTAACCAGGAGGCAATGTCTTGTTCTAATCCATCGATGTCGTTGGGGTCGCGATTAACTGGGCAAGAGTCGGCTAGGGCGATGAGAAAGCCCTGGGAGTCGTATGAACTCCATTTACGGGAGAGGCCACCAGCCATCAGGGGGGCAGGCGTCTGACCGACGACTGTGATGGTGGTGTCCACCAAGTGGTGATCAGACCAGGCACATGGAAGTATGTCTGGTGGGGACAGCGCCAGGTTACAAGTCCAAATCTGGTCCAACATGTGTCCCCTAATATGGGTAGGTTGAGAGACATGTTGGGCGAGATTCAGACTTTTAAGAGTCTCAAAGAGCTCGGTGGCATGAGGGCCGGCATTAGTGTCGCCAAACCAGTAGTTTAGGTCGCCGAAAATAGCAAAACGAGAGTGCAGTGTAAGGAGGGAGGACAGTTGTTCACTCATAATAGTGGAAAAAGATGGCATAGAGAGTGGAGGCCGATATAAAAGAAAGAGAGTAAGAGGGCCGGTATCTGTTTGCACGTTGATGAGTAAGTTCTCCACCTCAGGGAGGGGAAGAGAGTAGGAGGAAATGGAATTCAGGCGTTTAGATATGATGGCCGCTACCCCACCCCCGGGCCGGTCGCCGGGACGGTCGGCGTGGAGAATGTAATAATCGGGGGGGAGGGCCGCCAAGATATCTGGCAGGGATTCTGAAGTAAGCCACGTCTCCGTGAGTAGGAGTATATCAGGATGAGAACTGGAAAGCAGGATGAAGATGTCCTCAGAATGCTTTACTAGCGATCGAGTATTCAGATAGGATACCCTGATGGATGTAGAGTTCCTAGTCAACGTAGCTGGGGGTGGGCGACCGTCGACAATGGATTGGTCAGGGCGAGTGAGACCAGCAGATGAAATATGTTGCAGAGTCAAAGGAGATGGTAATATGGCAGTGTTCTGGAAATCCCTGAGTGCTTGGGGTGAGTATCTGATGGGGTGATCAGCTTGGCATGCCCTCAGCCCCGTCCTGGCAGGGATTCTGAAGTAAGCCACGTCTCCGTGAGTAGGAGTATATCAGGATGAGAACTGGAAAGCAGGATGAAGATGTCCTCAGAATGCTTTACTAGCGATCGAGTATTCAGATAGGATACCCTGATGGATGTAGAGTTCCTAGTCAACGTAGCTGGGGGTGGGCGACCGTCGACAATGGATTGGTCAGGGCGAGTGAGACCAGCAGATGAAATATGTTGCAGAGTCAAAGGAGATGGTAATATGGCAGTGTTCTGGAAATCCCTGAGTGCTTGGGGTGAGTATCTGATGGGGTGATCAGCTTGGCATGCCCTCAGCCCCGTCCTGGCGCGGACGGGCGCAGACGGGCCTGCCTTTGGCGCGCCTTCGGCGCGCCGCCGGCGCTCCCGCTGCGCCCGCCCGCTGCG
This sequence comes from Lissotriton vulgaris, assembly GCF_964263255.1. Lineage (NCBI taxonomy): Eukaryota > Metazoa > Chordata > Amphibia > Caudata > Salamandridae > Lissotriton > Lissotriton vulgaris. Next base: position 1,066,915,375 of record NC_141691.1, read on the forward strand.
CGGACGTGGGAGGCACATAGTTAAATAGAAGAAAAACAGGAAGGGGCGTGGCCTGTTGTGAAGGGGGCGTGGCCTGACCAGGCTTCCCCAGAATGATGACACCAGCTATGGCGGCCCGCGACAGCGTTCAGATCGGCTGTGCAGGGTGAGTGCTAGCGAGGGTATTGGCAGGTAAATGGGGTTAAAAGCACACAAGAAATGCAATTTTTAAAATAATGCTCGTTGCTCCCGGCTTTCCGCCTCAGGAGTTCTTTCTGTCTGATTGGGTTCCCAATAAATCTTGCAAACACATGTGCTGAGAGCGAATTGTTTATTTCAGTGTTGTCATTGACCATTTTATTTTCACAGTCAAATACTGAACTTCTACATTACGTAGGTCTTTCAATATCCCTGAACCCTTGGAGATGCATAATCCCCTCATGTATGCCTTAAATGCCTTCCATAATGTAGCTTGTTGCAAAACCAACCCCGTGTTGGTCTCGAAATAATCAATTATTACCTTCCTAAGTTCACTTCTGAAGACTGGATCCATCAATGCCCTTTCTGGGAACCGCATTGTGCATCGTGTACTGTTCACAGAGTTCTGTTAGTGTCATGCGTGATCGCGGTTTAGTATGTACTACTCTGGTCATGCTGTCAAGTGTGGAATCTAGTACTATGCTCAAGTCTCCCCCATTAAAATATGATCAGCGTTTAGCAGGGCAATTTGCGTCTGTAAGTTATGAAAGAACGTCCTGCTGGGTTTACTACTGTGTTTAAGTGTCTGGATGGTAAGGTCCTACGTATCAGAGTGGCACCCCCATGCATAGGAACTGAAGCGGGCGAAAAATCTATCTTTCCCCACGTAGAAGCTAATGAGGGGGACTGTGTGGGGGCCAGGCACATTTCCTGCGCATATACTGCACCACCTGCCTGCATTTTAGCCATTTATTGAGCCCCCTAATGTTCCATGGCATGAATGCTATGTCTGCAAATGCTTTAATGTTAGCCGCCGTCATCGTACACTGCACCCAGTGATATCACCCTGATATTAGATACTTATTGACACTGTTGCTTCCCTAGCTGCTAAATTTCCCATCTCCTATCGGGAACATATTTTTGCAACTCCCCCTCCCCACCCATGCCAAGTATCTAACCACCCAACACATACCCGGAACAACAAACATAACAATTGCTTACCTTCCCAATGCCAACCCTGGCTAATCATTACTCTGTAAAGTGAACTTCACTGGAGGTAGAGCAACACTACGTCAGCCCCTGCTTCTTGATACATGAACATTTACTGTGTATCCAATGTGTGTGTGGCAGCTGCACCCCCATACCTAGCACTCATATCCTTACTGGCAGTCAAACATGTGCACAGGTATATAAAGTCATGCCAAACTTACCTGTAGACTTGTGGATCAGATACAATGGACCTTGCAGTTATCCCGTCAGGAATAAGTCCATGCTTGTACTTGAGTGGATCTCCGGCTGTGACCCTTCCGGTGACCCACGCGGTTGTTTTGCAGAGTGTCTAAGAAGGTCTTGCAGAAGTCCTGAACAGCCATGAGGTTGTCAAATACGGGTGCTTTCCCCTGTATGCCAACCTGTAGCCGCGCCGGGTAGAGCATTCCATATCATAACCAAGATTGCGCAGCATTGTCTTAACCCCTGCATATTAACGTCAGGCTTCCATCACCATGATAGTAAAGTCCAGAAGCAAGGACAGTGCAGAGTCCTGCCATGTTAGTGGACTGTTTTCTCTCGCCAACCTGAGCACGGTGTCGTGGTCCCTGAAGTTCAGTATCCTCGCGATAATGGTTTGACGCAAGAAGCCTGGATTCGGACACGGCCCCAACGACCGGTGAGCACGCTCTACAACAAAAGTAATGGTGAAAGATTCTGCACTGAACAGTTCCGTTAACAATCTTTCAACAAACTGATCCAGATGTCCACTGCTCATTGATTCCTTCACCCCCAGTATGCGCAGTTTGTTCCTGCTTACTCTTGCCTCTAAATTTCGGTCTTCACGACTAACATCTTGACTGTTGTACCCTTTTTGACATTTGCACCGCTTTATCCTCCAAATCTGACACTCCAGTCGCTGCTCGTGACACTCCAGCCGTTTGTGCACTTTATCTAGTCTCTTGTCGAGCACGTCAAACCTGCCATCCAATGCCTTGAAGCCAGTGCACAGCTCTGTCAAGAGCCCTTCTGTGCTTGACCGTTCCATGTCCTCCCCCAGTGCTGAGGTGGGGTACTCAGAGGAAGCAAAAGACACACAATTGATGGACGGAATGCAGAACAAATCAAAACATTCGCCCCCCAGTCAAGAGATCTGGGTTAAATCCATCATTCTTTTGCTCGACAGGCCACCCCAGTTTAGACCTGGCCATATGCAAATCAGCCTTGACCCTGTGCTTCATGGCAACAGTCCAGCCCATACTGCCAAGCCAGGTCTTCTCTGGACTGGAAACAAGCAATCTAGGACCGGTTACTGGGTTTTACCCCTTATCAGCCAGAATAGCTTGAATCCAGTGGCACAGTGAGCCCAGGACCCAAGTCTGGGCAAACCCAGCGCACTTAGGGCTAGGAAGCAAAAGACACACAATTGATTGACGGAATGCAGAACAAATCAAAACATTCACCCCAGTCAAGAGATCTGGGTTAAATTCATCATTCTTTTGCTCACCGTGGCTGTCAGGAACTAAGTAACTTAATAACCACACTGGAGCAGAATGGTGCCTTTTCCCAATGCACCTCTCAGTACATCCCTGCAAGGTCTTAGGTTATCCTCAACAGGTAAGTACCAAGGGGGTAAAGGGAAATGGGATAAAGAAGAGACTGCCCGTAGTCTTCTTTGGTTCTCTGCCTCTTCTTCTTTAAAATTCTTGTGAAGCTATGAATGAATGCATATCATTTACAACTTAATTCTTACACTGTACTTTTGTATATTTTTAATGATAACAACTTGTCTTACCAGGAACCTTCTATGGGCTTGCCTCTCTTCTTATAATTCGACAAGTGAGTACTTTGTTTTTATTAATGTGAGTTCTTTCTTTTCTTTTATTCGCAGGTGAAACTCGTAACTATTTCTTCAGAAGAAAGAATACCAGGTAAGTGTACATTCGCTAAATTATTACCTTGTAGACGTTAGTGTATTCCTTAACTTAATTGACTTATCGCTTGCTACCTCTGTAAACCTTTTTCATTCAGCCTTTTATGTTGTAGAAAGGTGCACAGATATTTGGCCTGTGTAGGTTCTTGACTGTGGACTTGACTACCAGGCGAACTACTTTCCTCAAGTCTACAAGAGAAGCTGAATTTGTATTGTAACTACTGTCTCTACTCCGTATATCGTTATCCTAATTGCCATCTTAGAAATAACAACCTGTACCCTTTACAATGCAAATCTGTCTTGACCCTGTGCCTCATGTGAACAGTCCAGCCCAAACTGCCGAGCCAGGTCCTCCCTGGACCAGAAACAGGCATTCTAGGACTGGTTTTGGGGTTTCACCCCCCATCAGCAAGAAGAGCTTAAATCCAGTGGCAGAGTGAGCCCTCAACCCACGTCCGGGCATACCCAGCGCACTTGGGGCGAGGAAGCAAAAGACACACAATTGATGGACGGAATGCAGAACAAATCAAAACATTTACCCCCAGTCAAGAGATATGGGTTAAATCCATCATTCTTTTGCTCACCATGCAAACCAGTTTAGACCTGGCCATATGCAAATCAGTCTTGACCCTGTGCCTCATGGTAACAGTCCAGCCTGAACTGCCAAGACAGGTCCTCCCTGGACTGGTAACAAGCATTCTAGGGCCAGTTTCGGGGTTTCACCCCTCATCAGCGAGAAGAGCTTGAATCCAGTGGTACAGTGAGCCCGGAAACCACGTCTGGGCATACCCAGCGCATTTAGGGGGAGGAAGCAAAAGACACACAATTGTTTGATGGAATGCAGAACAAATCAAAACATTCACCCCCAGTTGAGAGATCTGGGTTAAATCCATCATTATTTTGCTCACCATGCCACCCCAGTTTAGACCTTCCCATATGCAAATCAGTCTTGACCCTGTGCCTCATGGTAACAGTCCAGTCCGAACTGCCAAGCCAGGTCCTCCCTGGACCGGAAACAAGCATTCTAGGACGGTTTCAGGGTTTCACCCCTCATCAGCCAGAAGAGTTTGAATCCAGTGGCACAGTGAGCCCGGGACCCACATCTGGGCATACCCAGTGCACTTGAGGCTAGGAAGCAAAAGACACACAATTGATGGACGGAACAGAACAAATCAAAACATTCACCCTAGTCAAGAGATCTAGGTTAGATCCATCATTCTTTTGGGACCCACGTCTGAGCGTACCCAGTGCACTTAGGGTGAGGAAGTAAAAGATCCACAATTCAGCGCAAGAGGTGGCAGTTTAATCTTTTGCAACATCAAAGAGCTCCTTGCATTGCTTGGGGTCCCTCTTAGCCATGTTTATCTTTTTAGGGAGTGCCAGGAACAATCGCTGCCACTATTGAGCAGGATGCCCCCTCAACTGTCCTGCCAGGTAGGCCCAGGGCATACAGGAGGTTGTATCATCCCCTGCAAAGCCCAGTCTCCTGCTACAATGCCTGCAGCATCTCATGAACGCAACATCCCAAAGCCCAACAGAGCCCAGCGCAGCCCCGGGCCACTCCACCCCCATTTGCGAGCCAGGAATCGCCATCTGGTTGAGGCACTCCGCTGCAGGCGGTGTGTTCCTGCCCTGGCCTCCGGTCTGTGAGCCTAGTCTCAGCACTGCACGGCTCACCCCGGGCCCCGGATGACCGTAGAATCCCGTTGGTGGTACCGCATCTCTGGTGGATAGTTTGACATTGTGGTAATCCTCGCCGCCCCCACAAAGTCTTGTTCGCAGTGTCCGGCTCACACTCACCAGCAGGCAGTATTACAACGCCACGTCCGCTCCCCATTTCGGCGCAGGCACAGGCCCAAAGCAAGGCGCCATTTCACTCCGTCCTCGCTCTTCTGATTTTGACCCTCATGGACTCTCTGAAGATCGGAGTGCTGCAAATTTCTCTTATGCCATGATTACGTTTTCATATCATAGCATCGGCACCAGTGCTGCCACCCCACACACCCCACAGGGGCTCGGATCTGCGGGAAGGCTGACGGAGCTTCAACTCCACGCGGCCATTATGGTTGGTGGCTTGGCTATGCCCCTCACCCACACTATACTTTGCTTAAGACAACACCTGTGATCGGGAAAGCACTATGCTTTGGAGATCTGAGGCATTAATTAGAATCAGTGGTAAAACCTAATGACAGGATATATAATTGTATTGTTCAGTTTCTATTTAAAAAGTGCCTAATGGTATTAATAAGTTCACACACTAAGAAAACAAAACAAAGCAATGTTTCCACCATATCTGCTCTTTGAACCTCTCAATGGTGAGAACACAATATATTATCACTGACTTCTATTACATTTTTATGGATCCTTGCATGCTTTATCTTTTGTTGAAGTTAAAGTGTAATGAAGTATCCCAAATGTGTCTTTGTAGATGTGATGTGATCTGATAATTTGTTTAATCCCTGTTGATCTATTTCCAGCCACTTTAAGTAGCACACAATGGCCAGATTACACATTGAACAGTACTGGAGGGTTGCAAACTCTGCACTAATAATTAGTAGTTTTTACATCTACATTTCTGCGGCACATTTGTACTTTGGAAGTTCAGGAACCAGGAACGATTATTTTTTAAGACTTGACATACCTATTATCGTGATTGGCGTCTTTTCAATTTGGAGCGATTGTGAGCACATTCGTAGCAACATGATTTTGAGTGACTAGATGTGGATATAAGCAGATGTTATTGGCTTAAGCTTTTAACTCGGTCCCATCTCTGAAAACAGAAGACCTATCCCCTTCCCTTTGAGCCAGGGGTAATTTATGGTTGGCATTATCCATTCTGGAATTGTTGTTTTTATAACAAAAGTATGAAAATTGTAAAATTAAAAATTATTGCGAACATCCTTTCCAATAAGATTACCTACTTCAACCACTGAGGTCCTTCAAATACCATTTACAGATGGAGGGCACTTTGTTTTTTCATTGCTTCTCATGGCTCATTGTGTTTCACATTGTCTGCCTAATCAGCCGATTGCAAGGTGCCCATAAAGGGCATGGACCCAGATTGGGATCTGTGCAAAGAGCAATTCCTTAGTGGAATTCCATTCCAAACAATAAGAACAAGTCTGGTGTTCCCTGCATCAATATTTTTACTTGGTGTGGTCATTGGAGAGCACCTTCAAATATGCTAGTTAAGGATGTGCAGCGTGCAAACAACTCAAGTTTGATTTAATAGACTATAATGTTGGTCCATGCATAATTAGAAATCAGGCCAAATACAGGATAGGCACAATTGACTTGTCTTTAAGTTAAAGTGGTCATGGCGGGGTGTGGGTAGCATGAATGTTTTCATGTTTAGAAACTATTACTTTTAATAAATGCCTTTCAATGCAGGGATATAATCTGATGTACTAATATTGAATGCGTCTGCACGCTAAAGCAGTGAATGAAATCTATCTCTTGATCCACACGCCCAAATATTTCCAAGGCTCAGCTTTTGCAAGGGCTCTCGGAGTCAAGCATGACCCTTGGCTCGCTTCTCCCTTTTGATTTGTTGGCTCACCCACCTCTACCTTTTCTGTGGAGCCAAGTGAGTGGCAGACCATGAAAGAAGAAACAAGAAATCTCATCCGGATGCTTGCTACATGAAAGAAATGTAAATATGTGCAGTTTGTTATTTAGTGTATATAAAAAGGGTTTTGAACTGGGCGCACAGCTGTTTAGGTGATTTTAAATAGTTTGTAAGGAACTCCGGAGTATCGCCTTCTGTCTGGAGGCGTGGTAAATATGTTGGGGTAGCACTCTCAACTTTGAGAGATGTCCTTTGGGTTCCGCAAGAGTCCTTGCAAGAAGGTTTCTTAAATGGTTAGTAGGAAGGTGAATAGAACACTTTAAACGTGAAAGATGTTCAAGTATTTATTCATGTATTTCACTTCTCTTTGCATTCACAAGAGTATATTCCATCATCAAAATTCCATTAATGCACTCAAACCATCCCAATGCATTTCGGCATTCAATTCATGCCTTCATCTGGGGATATGTTCTGTAAATAAAGAAAAAGTATTGTACTCTACATTGAGCCTAAAATGTTCAATAACTAAATAATATGAGTGAACTGTGGAGTGAGGGTAATGATGATAATAAATCAAACGTGATTTAAAGTGATTGAAATCATAATAAAAAAAGTAATAATAAAGAGGTGACGCTCGAGATAGGTAAAAGGTGTGCTCTGTGAAAATAGTATCATGACCGACTCGTGCATGCGGCATGCGTTTCAGTGAGCTCATTTGGAAGGATAATTTGTAGCGCGGAATTGCTACAAAAGTTGATAGAAAGGACGCGTGTTTCACGCTATAGTTTAAAAGCGTGTGCTCTGATTACAAGACGTGCATGCAATTAATACCGAACAGTTATGAAGGTGGGTTGCTTACCGTTAGCGTGCAAAGTGGATTCCCAAACGCCGACAATCTTTACTGTGACCGGGTTTGAGCGCGGTTGTGACCCGGAAGTGTATATAGCAAGAAAGTTGCGCGGAAACGAAGCGTGGTGAGATAGTTAAAGGGGACGTGTATAAATCATTACACTAATACGGTTACGTATAACGTATTAGACGTGAGTAGAGGTACGAGGAAAATGTACGGAAAAAAGATCGGCTGTGGATCGAAGGTGAAAGAATGACATGTGTGAATAAACTGTGTGCACGGATGATGAGATTGTGGGTCGGATTGCAATAACAATAAGCATCTAATCTCAGACACAAAGGCAATAATAAATCTTTGCAAAACATGACAAATAAAAATAACAAATAAATACGGTAAATACAGAAGCCTAAATAAAAATATGATCTGTGAAGTCAATGAATTACTCTCAGTAGAAGTACAATAGTATAGCTGGTATAACGAGCTAACCACTATACGTATTTAGGGAGCCATAAGCTGAAACATCAGCACATCAAAGGTAACATAGGTATTCCACTCGGTCATTGAGACCCAGTGGTTTCATGCTGCACAACGTGTAAATCCAGTAATTTTCTCTTCTCGGAAGTTCTGTATGATTGTCTTTGCCTTGTTGTTGTTTGATAGTTTCCAAAGCACAGTATCGTAATTGGCTGATGCCATGTCCTGCTTCCAAAACGTGCTGTGCAACTGTGGATTTGATTTGTTTATTTCTTATGTTAGACTTGTGTTCGTTTAGTCTTACTTTCAGTTTCCTTTGGGTTTGTCCAACATAAATTTTGCCGCATGGACATTTCAACATGTAGACTGCATTGCTGGTATTGCATGTCGCTGTTGCTCTGACTTTGATTTTGTTGCCCTTCATCAGGTGATTGATAGTATTCCCTTGGATAACACTGTTACAGTGGTTGCAATTTCTGCATGGGACTGTTCCTTTGAATTCAGTGGTGGTTTGGTGAGGTATTTTCAAAAGTTCTCCTATGTTTTTGGCTCTGGTATATGCAAAGGTGGGATAGTTATCGAAAATTTTGTTGAAGTCAGGTTCTATCCTTAGGATTTCCCAATGTTTTCTAATGATTTGTTTAAATTTGTTACTGGCTGTGGAGTATTTGGAAACAACGGTAATTGAGTCTTTATTGGATGTTGGTATATTAGACAATAGTTGGCTTCTGGATTTGGTTTCACATCGTTGTTTAGCCTGGTCGAGGACGTGGTGTGGGTACCCTCGGGATTTAAATCTCTCTAAGGTGGTTTGTACCTCTTTTTGGAAATGGTCGCTTTCCGAAGTAATCCTTTTGGCTCTGATGAGTTGGCTGTATGGCAAATGATCTTTCAAAGGTTGTGGATGAAAGCTGGAGTAGTGTAATGTGTTATTCCTGTCGTTTTTTTTTCGGAATAAGCTGGTGGTGAATCCTGTGGGAGTATTAGTGACTTTAACATCAAGGAAGGTTATGGATTCAGTATAGATTTCATGTGTGAATTGAATGCACTGATCTATGGTATTCAATAAACACAATTGTTGTTGCAAGATGTTTCTTGGGCCCTGCCATATTAAGAAGATGTCATCTATGAATCTTACAAATATTTTCAAGTGATCAGTCCATCCTGTTTTGTTGAGGATGTGGTCTTCTTCAAATCTGTGCATGAAAATATTTGCGTAGGCCGGTGCTGCCGAATTGCCCATAGATGTTCCCGTCATTTGTTGGTACCAATTATCTTTCCATGTGAAGTAGCTGAAAAATAGTGTGAATTGTAAGAGTTCCATTAGAAAGAGTTTTAGGTCATTGTCCGTGTCAGTTCTCAACAAGCAGTATTCAATGGCCTCAATCCCCATGGAATGCGGGATAGACAGCTTGGACGCCCTTGGGCAGCAACCGCGCTCAATAAATCTATTTCTAATTCTAATTCTAATTCTAATAGATGTATATAGAGATGATACATCCACCGTGCACAATAGTATTTGGTTATGGTCCTCTATTTGCACTTGGTTGAGTTTATTGAGGAAGTCTGTTGTATCTCGGATGAAAGTTGGCAGGGAGGTAACAATGGGATGAAGGTATTTGTCTATGAATTTTCCCACAGGATCGTGGATGCTGCCACATGTAGACACAATAGGTCTGCAGGGAGGTGTTTGTGGGTTCTTGTGTATTTTGGGAACCAAAAAGAATTTGGGACTTTTAGGATGTTTGGTGGTGCGGTACTTGATGGTTTTATCGAAAATTACATAATTTTCAAACGCGGTATTCAATATTTTGTCAAGTCTTTTCTTGAATTGTATGGTGGGGTTGTTTGGTAATTTCAAGTACGTGTTGGTGTCCGAGAGGTGAAGGGATGCTTGTTGATCATAGTAAGATGTATTGAGAATTACAATAGCTCCACTCTTATCTGCTTTGACGCAGGTAATTTCATTGTTGTTAGCAATTGATTTGATGGTATGGATCTCCTTGATGGTAAAGTTCTTGTGTTTGGATTGGCGATTGCAATTGAGTTTAGATAAATCATTTCTGACAAGAGTCTCATAGGTATCAAGGGTCTTATGTGAGACAGGTGCTAAGAAGTTGCTTTTTGGACGTAAGCCCCTAAGTTGGTCTTCCTGGGGATCAGTGGGTGTTTGTATGATGTTTTGAAAAAAAAATTTCAAACAAAGTTTCCTCATGAGCTTATAGAAAGAAATTTCCAGTTCGAGTTTGTTGGTCTGAGCCGTGGGTATGAATGAGGTACCCTTTTGTAGGATTTTCATTTGGATTTTGCTGAAGTGATAATCTGAAATGTTAATAACCAGGTTGTCTGTTACTTCACTTTCAGTTTGTCCCTCTTGCTGGGTACTGTTCTCGTTTGTGGGGGTTCTTTTGTTTTTTCTTTTTGGCCTCCTGGGTCTTCGCGTTGATCCTGGCCTACCTCTAAAAAAGGCTCAGCAGATGATGAGGGAACTTCAGAGTTTGTTGGAGTTTCTTGAACGTTGGAGGTTGGTTTCTGTGGGGGAAACCTAGTTCTTCTACCTTGTAAGTTGGAGGTGTCGTATTCCGAAGAAGAAGTTTCAGTGTTGGCTATGTAAGGTTTATTCTGTCGTCGTTTGGTGTAGATGTCTGCCCACGTGTATACCTCTCCCATTTTGTAATCTATGGTATCCCTTCTTAGTTTTCGGATCTTACGTTCGCTAACTTCAGCGGTGTGTTTGGTGAGTTGTGCGTTGATGTCTTCCATGATTTTATTGAGTTCCTCTGTGGAGTAACTGCTTTCCAATTCTGTTTTTACTCGGGAGATTTCTGTTGATAATTCTTCCAGGATGGTTGATAATTCCTCAATAATCAGTAGTATTAGATCGAGACTGCACTTATTAAGGATGGCGTACCATCTGTCCTTGAATTTTTGAACGTTTTTGCATAAAGATGGTTTTAATGGTATCCTTAGGCCTCTCGGGATTCTCTGTGCCATGTGGTACTTGACCATAGTGCTCGCATGCAGGCGCTGATTGATTATTTTCTTTGATAGGTATAACAGTTGTTTAATGTTTTGCTCCTTAGTACGGTTTGTGGTTAGTTCGGTGGTTTCTTCGTTGATGAGTGCGTAGATTCTATTAACTTCCTCATTGGAATACGCAAAGGTTTCAGCTCTTATTTCCGTGAGGTTGAATATTTCATCCATTTTGTATGCGTGCTGTCCAGTAGATTTGCAGACTAGTAAATGAAAAAAGGGTTTTGAACTGGGCGCACAGCTGTTTAGGTGATTTTAAATAGTTTGTAAGGAACTCCGGAGTATCGCCTTCTGTCTGGAGGCGTGGTAAATATGTGGGGGTAGCACTCTCAACTTTGAGAGATGTCCTTCGGGTTCCGCAAGAGTCCTTGCAAGAAGGTTTCTTAAATGGTTAGTAGGAAGGTGAATAGAACACTTTAAACGTGAAAGATGTTCAAGTATTTATTCATGTATTTCACTCCTCTTTGCATTCACAAGAGTATATTCCATCATCAAAATTCCATTAATGCACTCAAACCATCCCAATGCATTTCGGCATTCAATTCATGCCTTCATCTGGGGATATGTTCTGTAAATAAAGAAAAAGTATTGTACTCTACATTGAGCCTAAAATGTTCAATAACTAAATAATATGAGTGAACTGTGGAGTGAGGGTAATGATGATAATAAATCAAACGTGATTTAAAGTGATTGAAATCATAATAAAAAAAGTAATAATAAAGAGGTGGGTTTGTCCAACATAAATTTTGCCGCATGGACATTTCAAATGGACTGATCACTTGAAAATATTTGTAAGATTCATAGATGACATCTTCTTAATATGGCAGGGCCCAAGAAACATCTTGCAACAACAATTGTCTTTATTGAATACCATAGATCAGCGCATTCAATTCACACATGAAATCCATACTGAATCCATAACCTTCCTTGATGTTAAAGTCACTAATACTCCCACAGGATTCACCACCAGCTTATTCCGAAAAAAAAAACGACAGGAATAACACATTACACTACTCCAGCTTTCATCCACAACCTTTGAAAGATCATTTGCCATACAGCCAACTCATCAGAGCCAAAAGGATTACTTCGGAAAGCGACCATTTCCAATAAGAGGTACAAACCACCTTACAGAGATTTAAATCCCGAGGGTACCCACACCACGTCCTCGACCAGGCTAAACAACGATGTGAAACCAAATCCAGAAGCCAACTATTGTCTAATATACCAACATCCAATAAAGACTCAATTACCGTTGTTTCCAAATACTCTACAGCCAGTAACAAATTTAAACAAATCATTAGAAAACATTGAGAAATCCTAAGGATAGAACCTGACTTCAACAAAATTTTCGATAACTATCCCACCTTTGCATATACCAGAGCCAAAAACATAGGAGAACTTTTGAAAATACCTCACCAAACCACCACTGAATTCAAAGGAACAGTCCCATGCAGAAATTGCAACCACTGTAACAGTGTTATCCAAGGGAATACTATCAATCACCCGATGAAGGGCAACAAAATCAAAGTCAGAGCGACAGCGACATGCGATACCAGCAATGCAGTCTACATGTTGAAATGTCCATGCGGCAAAATTTATGTTGGACAAACCCAAAGGAAACTGAAAGTAAGACTAAACAAACGCAAGTCTAACATAAGAAATAAACGAATCAAATCCACAGTTGCACAGCACTTTTTGGAAGCAGGCCATGGCATCAGCCAATTACGATACTGTGATTTGGAAACTATCAAACAACAAGAAGGCAAAGACAATCATACAGAACTTCTGAGAAGAGAAAATTACTGTATTTACACGTTGTGCAGCATGAAACCACTGGGTCTCAATGACCGAGTGGAATACCTATGTTACCTTTGATGTGCTGATGTTTCAGCTTATGGCTCCCTAAATACGTATAGTGGTTAGCTCGTTATACCAGCTATACTATTGTACTTCTACTAAGAGTAATTCATTGACTTCACAGATCATATTTTTATTTAGGCTTCTGTATTTACCGTATTTATTTGTTATTTTTATTTGTCATCTTTTGCAAAGATTTATTATTGCCTTTGTGTCTGAGATTAGATGGTTATTGTTATTGCAATCCGACCCACAATCTCATCATCCGTGCACACAGTTTATTCACACATGTCATTCTTTCACCTTCGATCCACAGCCGATCTTTTTTCCGTACATTTTCCTCGTACCTCTACTCACGTCTAATACGTTATACGTAATCGTATTAGTGTAATGATTTATACACGTCCCCTTTAACTATCTCACCACGCTTCGTTTCCGCGCAACTTTCTTGCTATATACACTTCCGGGTCACAACCGCGCTCGAACCCGGTCACAGTAAAGATTGTCGGCGTTTGGGAATCCACTTGCACGCTCACGGTAAGCAACCCACCTTCATAACTGTTCGGTATTAATTGCATGCACGTCTTGTAATCAGAGCACGCGCTTTTAAATTATAGCGTGAAACACGCGTCCTTTCCATCAACTTTTGTAGCAATTCCGCGCTACAAATTATCCTTCCAAATGAGCTCACTGAAACGCATGCCGCACGCACGAGTCGGTCATGATACTATTTTCACAGAGCACACCTTTTACCTATTTCGAGCGTCACCTCTTTATTATTACTTTTTTTATTATGATTTCAATCACTTTAAATCACGTTTGATTTATTATCATCATTACCCTCACTCCACAGTTCACTCATATTATTTAGTTATTGAACATTTTAGGCTCAATGTAGAGTACAATACTTTTTCTTTATTTACAGAACATATCCCCAGATGAAGGCATGAATTGAATGCCGAAATGCATTGGGATGGTTTGAGTGCATTAATGGAATTTTGATGATGGAATATACTCTTGTGAATGCAAAGAGAAGTGAAATACATGAATAAATACTTGAACATCTTTCACGTTTAAAGTGTTCTATTCACCTTCCTACTAACCATTTAAGAAACCTTCTTGCAAGGACTCTTGCGGAACCCGAAGGACATCTCTCAAAGTTGAGAGTGCTACCCCCACACGTGTATATAAAAAGGCAACATAGGACCAGTATATAGATTTAATTGATTGATTCATTTTAGGATTCATGGTGACAAAGATGCATTCTGTTTGGGAGGTAACGTAAGGTTGTTATCAGGTGAGCTGTGAAGAGTGTCCTTCTAATGGAAATGTATATTAAAAATAGCTTTGCACTAGGTACAGCTTAATAGGGTATTAGTCAAAATATATTTTGAATGCACTTGTTTTAAAGTAAGCACTAATGCCCTGATTGTGGCTTTGTTAGAATCCAGGTGCTTTTCTTTTCCTTTTTAAGTTAAACATATTCAACAAATACAAAACAGCTCATTCTACCCCCCTCCTCAGTCCACCCCCCACACGCTCAGAAATTATATCAAAAGAGCAAAGACAATACAATTCATGACTATCCGGTAGAGAATATATAAACAACATATAATACAGAATTCATAAGAACTAGAAGCCAGCCGTCAGCCGTCTAAGAGTATACAAGACTGTGTAATACACCACTCAACATCATAACATCATAAAATTTAACGTGCAAAATGCTAATAGAGAGAGAGTTGTTTGCCCTCGCCATAGAATACAACAAGTTAAAGTATTAAATTAGTTACCCGACCTCGCTAGAGGAGCCCAAATTAGCAGCCCTTTTTTCCTTGCTTTATGACCACTTCTGGCATAAATCGCTTTATCAACATTAGAAACTGCGAGTAGGCGAGCCAGCACAACTGAAACAGTGGAGGTTGTGGATCGAGCTATGCCGATGCAATTGCCAGTCTTAAAATCCCTGTTGCAACCGCAAGGAAATATTCTGTATCCTGCCCCAGTTCCTGCCCAGATATTCCTTATAGAATCAATTTTGGGGTCACTGAAAATTCTATATTCAACTTGTTAAAAAAGAAGAAAGTCTTAAATTTAATTTTTGAGACGACTTAATAAAGTGCAAGTGGCGAACATATGGACTATATCGGCACAGGATGATGCACAACACGGACAGCTTGTCCCACGGCCTGTACCCCATTTTGAAATTCTAGAGGGCATATAAGATAGCATAAAATAGGTCTTATAAAACTATACTTGTAAATTAGCAGACATTAGAACAGTATGGGAGAGGCTAAGAGCTTTTGAGAGATCGGCTTCTGATATTGCAATCTTCTCTTACCACTTACGGGAGACTTTATCAAGGTCATCCTTCATTTCATTATTTAATAGATGATATATTGTCAAGATGCATATATGTGTCTGTGCCCGTAAAATTCCCACCAGTTCTTTCTTATCAAAACCATTAGGCCCGCCTCCTTTACGGTGTAGAAAGTCCCTTATTTGCAGGTACTTAAAAAATTCCTTATTGTTGACAACAAAGTCCGCCTTCAGCTCATCGAACGTAACTAGGGCATGTGGCCCAATTTTGTATATAGCTATCCCTAAAGATACCAGGCAAATTTGAATTGTTCTGGATTGGGGAATAATAGTTCAGTCTCCCTAGGCCCAGCAATTTCCACACAGCTTGTCGGAGTGGGCCTCAGCTAGGCCTACCAGTGCTAGGAGTTCGTCCTTCTCTGCACAAAGTCCTCAGACCAATAGGATAGAAGTTTGCAGGGAAACTGGAATATAAAACAAAGTTTTATTAACCTCATGAGGTGGAACTACATTCACACAACACCCTTCGGTAGTGTATGAAGCAGCACCCTGAACAGAAGGAGCATGGTCCTTTTATACCCACACAGGGGCTCAAAAGAAGGCGGTACAAGTACAGAAGAGAAGGGTTACATACATAAAAGGTCATACAGAAATGCACAGTCAAAAGTAGGGAGGAGGTAGCAGTTTGCTGACTCAGGTAAGAATAACCTGACTGTTACAGACTAGAACAGGTGCATGGACATTCACAGTCTTTTCTGCGCATGTGCAGAGTAGCAGAGCCTAAATATAGTCTGTCTATAAGCAGAGTGCAAGAGTAAACAACAGCAAGGTAGGACAGAGCACATGGTGAGCACATGGCAGACAAGATGGCTGCCGAATACAAGATCAAAAGAACAGAAAGAATTGCCAGTGCTGATATGGATACTATTTAAACAACTAATGTCCAAGCCTGAACTCAAAAAATGTATGAACGGGGTGCACTATTTAATAGTTTTTTTTATTTTAAACAAAATTTAAACCAAGCAGAAAAGTTTTTCATATTTTCGTTTACACAAGGACGTATTTACAAAAGGACACAAGAAGCTAAGATCGTAATTTGTAAACCATCAATCATACAGGGTTTCATGCATGTCACATCCATTCAAAACACAATCACACCATTCAGGGACAAGGGGAATAAGCAACACGATTAAAAATCTGTACACCAAGAAATACTACAAAATCAAACAATAGGCCACTGTCTGCGAAAACCTTTTTTCAAAGCACAAATAACAAAACAGTTGTGTATTGTACAATCCTATACAAGTTAACAAACAAAAAACTTCTTAATGATAGGAGACAGTATTGTACTAGCGACTAAGGGAAAAACAAATCAACTCTTGTCGCTCTGGCAGACACGTTGTGGCTAGGGGCCTACTCGTTTCGAATCCCGATGGTTTGTAAGGGATTCTCCTCAGGGCCTTCTGTAGTATCTGAATAAAAAGGAAAAACAACCATGCAAAAAGGAAAATTACCAACAGGAAACAAGTATTTATTTATTTATTTTATTTATTTTTTTTAAATACAAGAAAAATTAGTCGACAAGACATAAATGTTTTTAAAGTAATCAACAGACTCAGCATCAGAAAACCCAACAGAGTGATTCTCCGTGTTTGTATTTTCTTGCCACGAGAGACTACGCAAACTTTGAGCTGGTGCGTGGGTAGAAGCAGAGGTCTTGATGTCTAAAAATAAAAATGCAAGTATTTAGATTAACCTTATGTAACTCGATGGAGTGGAGAGATTGGAACATGGTCGGCAATCGTACTTGCCTGGTGTCCTTGCAAAACGACCGGCAGGGGCTTGAAGAACAAAGGACGAAGTTCCTTCACTAATGAGGGCTGGCCTTGAAGTTTCACGGTGGATTAGTCGTCCGTTCTGAACAGAGAGAAAAGAGCAGTTTATCGACTGCACTACGCTTTCCACCTTTTTAGTGGGGTATGGTTGTCGAACTCATATTACCTGGGATTTTCCAGCGCGGTGCGTTAACGAAGATTTGCTAAATTCTACACAACGGAGGACGGAAACGCTCCGAGTTTCTGAAGGGGCTGAACAAACCTATATCGAAGGGATAAGGCAGAGGATGTAATCGAGCACGAAAGAATTGCCATAAGTTGAAATAATATATAAGCAACAAGCGCTTACCGCCTAGGGAATCAATCAGGCTTTCTACTATTGATAATTTTGTCACGTTCAGGAAATTTAAGTCCGACCTGAAACAAGCAGGCAGGATTGGTAAAAACTTTAGTGGCACTATCAGGAGAATAAAAGCCAAAGATGGTTCGTTTACTTACTAGTGCGGTCAGCCGGCAGCCGCCGGTCTACTGGCGTTGTAAGGGGTGCTACTCTCTGGCGCATGCGTCTCACACACCTAACGGTTGTGGCTGGCTCAACTATATAGGAGTCCATCGCGCGCTTTTAAGGACGGAACCAAAACCCGGAATGGAATCAGGCTTAACATACTGAAAGATCAAAAAAAGGGGAAGGATTTCATAGTTTGAATATTTCATTTAATTCATTCAAGCCGGATGTAGTGGTGTCGAATTTAAGGATAAGATAAGCCTCTCTTTTGGATAATTGAGAATCCATGTCTCCCCCGCGGGGATCTTTTTCAATCCGTGATAACACCGTCCATTTGAGGTCACTGATGTTATGTTGAAGTTGTGTCCAATGTTGCACCAATGGTGCATTCTCGGTTTTGTGTCTCAGTCTCGATTTATGTTGAGAGATGCGCTGCCGCACTTCTTGGCTGGTTTTGCCTATATACAACAGTAGACAAGGGCATAATATGCCATAAACGACATATTTACTTTTACAGTTGCTAAAAGAATTGTGCCTCCACGAAATTCCGTTATGTTGGAAAAGGGAACCTTCCACTGTGGAGGCACAACATAAGCAACTGCCACATTTGTGATGGCCCGTCACTGGTGGCATTCCCATCATTTGTCTCAGTGTAGGCGGTCTAGGTGTGGGCAAGGCCGCACGGACGATGTGGTTAGCTATGTTGTTTTCCTTTTTGAAAGCGAACAGGGGTGGTTCTAGAAGATCATCATCTAACTTGCTTACCAAATGCCAATTTTGATTAATGATTTTTTTGAGCTGATTGGCATTGGGGCAGAATGTCGTTACGCAGACCTGTCGTTTCAATTCGGCTTTCTCTTTGCGTTCTAGGAGGGTTTCACGAGGAGTCCACTGAGCTCGCTTTTTGCAGTTTTTTACTAGCTTTTTCGGATAACCCCTGTCGCACAGTTTGGATATTAGTTTCTCTGAGTGTAGATGGAAATCCTCAGTATACGTGCAGTTTCTGCGGACCCGCAGAAACTGTCCGTAAGGGAGATTCTCCCTAAGGCTGCGCGGGTGATTGCTGTTAAACATCAGGGCTTTATTGCGGTCCGTGGGTTTGGTAAACAGCGTAGTAGCTAGTTTACCTTCTCTCGGAAAAACTTCCACGTCTAGAAAGGAGATTTTACTCATGGACTGAGTGAGGCTGAATTTGATATTGGTAGTCCTAGAGTTAAGCCACTGGTGGAACAGGGATAGAGTGTTAGTATCACCTGTCCATATCATGAACACATCGTCAATAAATCGGAGCCAAGTTCCGATATATTGAATGAAGGGATTGTTGTCATGTATAAAGGTATCCTCGTAAAGGGACATGAATAGTACCGCCAATTCGGGCGCAAAAGGGCAGCCCATGGCTACACCTTTTACCTGAAAAAAGAACTCTCTATTAAAGCTAAAGTAGGTCCTTTTTAAGGCAAAAGTTGCAAGGTCGAGTAAGAATTTGGTCGGCACTCGCATTGGACGTGGTCTTTGATCCAAAAAATGGGACAGAACAGCGATTGCCTCGTCTTGAGGAATTTGTGTGTACAAAGACGTCACATCAAGAGTTACTAAGATGTCACGATGTTCACAGAACTCAATATTAGACAATTTGTTAATAAAGTCTGTGGTGTCCTGCAGGTAAGATGTCACCTGACCCATAAATTCCTTCAAGAAACAATCTACGTATTTAGAGATGGGCTCAAGCAGAGAACCACATCCTGCCACGATGGGCCTGCCTGGCGGATGGTTTTCATCTTTATGTATCTTGGGTAATACGTAGAACGCTGGAATCTTAGGATGTTTGGTCTTAAGATATTCCAGTTCTTTGGGGCCGACAAAGCCTTGATCGAACCCCTCCTGTATTATGGAAAAGAGTTCGTTTTGGAGATCGGTGGTAGGATCTTTTTCTATTTTACGATAACACGTGGGGTCATTCAGTTGTTTCATTATTTCGGCGGTATAGTCATTGATATCCCAAATCACTATAGCCCCGCCCTTGTCGGCTTGTTTAACTACTACAGTAGAATTGTTTTTAAGAGTGTTCAATGCGGACATTTGACTCTTGGTGGTGTTGAATTTCACAAACTTTCACAAAAGTTTGTGAAATTCAACACCACCAAGAGTCAAATGTCCGCATTGAACACTCTTAAAAACGATTCTACTGTAGTAGTTAAACAAGCCGACAAGGGCGGGGCTATAGTGATTTGGGATATCAATGACTATACCGCCGAAATAATGAAACAACTGAATGACCCCACGTGTTATCGTAAAATAGAAAAAGATCCTACCACCGATCTCCAAAACGAACTCTTTTCCATAATACAGGAGGGGTTCGATCAAGGCTTTGTCGGCCCCAAAGAACTGGAATATCTTAAGACCAAACATCCTAAGATTCCAGCGTTCTACGTATTACCCAAGATACATAAAGATGAAAACCATCCGCCAGGCAGGCCCATCGTGGCAGGATGTGGTTCTCTGCTTGAGCCCATCTCTAAATACGTAGATTGTTTCTTGAAGGAATTTATGGGTCAGGTGACATCTTACCTGCAGGACACCACAGACTTTATTAACAAATTGTCTAATATTGAGTTCTGTGAACATCGTGACATCTTAGTAACTCTTGATGTGACGTCTTTGTACACAGAAATTCCTCAAGACGAGGCAATCGCTGTTCTGTCCCATTTTTTGGATCAAAGACCACGTCCAATGCGAGTGCCGACCAAATTCTTACTCGACCTTGCAACTTTTGCCTTAAAAAGGAACTACTTTAGCTTTAATAGAGAGTTCTTTTTTCAGGTAAAAGGTGTAGCCATGGGCTGCCCTTTTGCGCCCGAATTGGCGGTACTATTCATGTCCCTTTACGAGGATACCTTTATACATGACAACAATCCCTTCATTCAATATATCGGAACTTGGCTCCGATTTATTGACGATGTGTTCATGATATGGACAGGTGATACTAACACTCTATCCCTGTTCCACCAGTGGCTTAACTCTAGGACTACCGATATCAAATTCAGCCTCACTCAGTGCATGAGTAAAATCTCCTTTCTAGACGTGGAAGTTTTTCCGAGAGAAGGTAAACTAGCTACTACGCTGTTTACCAAACCCACGGACCGCAATAAAGCCCTGATGTTTAACAGCAATCACCCGCGCAGCCTTAGGGAGAATCTCCCTTACGGACAGTTTCTGCGGGTCCGCAGAAACTGCATGTATACTGAGGATTTCCATCTACACTCAGAGAAACTAATATCCAAACTGTGCGACAGGGGTTATCCGAAAAAGCTAGTAAAAAACTGCAAAAAGCGAGCTCAGTGGACTCCTCGTGAAACCCTCCTAGAACGCAAAGAGAAAGCCGAATTGAAACGACAGGTCTGCGTAACGACATTCTGCCCCAATGCTAATCAGCTCAAAAAAATCATTAATCAAAATTGGCATTTGGTAAGCAAGTTAGATGATGATCTTCTAGAACCACCCCTGTTCGCTTTCAAAAAGGAAAACAACATAGCTAACCACATCGTCCGTGCGGCCTTGCCCACACCTAGACCGCCTACACTGAGACAAATGATGGGAATGCCACCAGTGACGGGCCATCACAAATGTGGCAGTTGCTTATGTTGTGCCTCCACAGTGGAAGGTTCCCTTTTCCAACATAACGGAATTTCGTGGAGGCACAATTCTTTTAGCAACTGTAAAAGTAAATATGTCGTTTATGGCATATTATGCCCTTGTCTACTGTTGTATATAGGCAAAACCAGCCAAGAAGTGCGGCAGCGCATCTCTCAACATAAATCGAGACTGAGACACAAAACCGAGAATGCACCATTGGTGCAACATTGGACACAACTTCAACATAACATCAGTGACCTCAAATGGACGGTGTTATCACGGATTGAAAAAGATCCCCGCGGGGGAGACATGGATTCTCAATTATCCAAAAGAGAGGCTTATCTTATCCTTAAATTCGACACCACTACATCCGGCTTGAATGAATTAAATGAAATATTCAAACTATGAAATCCTTCCCCTTTTTTTGATCTTTCAGTATGTTAAGCCTGATTCCATTCCGGGTTTTGGTTCCGTCCTTAAAAGCGCGCGATGGACTCCTATATAGTTGAGCCAGCCACAACCGTTAGGTGTGTGAGACGCATGCGCCAGAGAGTAGCACCCCTTACAACGCCAGTAGACCGGCGGCTGCCGGCTGACCGCACTAGTAAGTAAACAAACCAGCTTTGGCTTTTATTCTCCTGATAGTGCCACTAAAGTTTTTACCAATCCTGCCTGCTTGTTTCAGGTCGGACTTAAATTTCCTGAACGTGACAAAATTATCAATAGTAGAAAGCCTGATTGATTCCCTAGGCGGTAAGCGCTTGTTGCTTATATATTATTTCAACTTATGGCAATTCTCTCGTGCTCGATTACATCCTCTGCCTTATCCCTTCGATATAGGTTTGTTCAGCCCCTTCAGAAACTCGGAGCGTTTCCGTCCTCCGTTGTGTAGAATTTAGCAAATCTTCGTTAACGCACCGCGCTGGAAAATCCCAGGTAATATGAGTTCGACAACCATACCCCACTAAAAAGGTGGAAAGCGTAGTGCAGTCGATAAACTGCTCTTTTCTCTCTGTTCAGAACGGACGACTAATCCACCGTGAAACTTCAAGGCCAGCCCTCATTAGTGAAGGAACTTCGTCCTTTGTTCTTCAAGCCCCTGCCGGTCGTTTTGCAAGGACACCAGGCAAGTACGATTGCCGACCATGTTCCAATCTCTCCACTCCATCGAGTTACATAAGGTTAATCTAAATACTTGCATTTTTATTTTTAGACATCAAGACCTCTGCTTCTACCCACGCACCAGCTCAAAGTTTGTGTAGTCTCTCGTGGTAAGAAAACACAAACACGGAGAATCACTCTGTTGGGTTTTCTGATGCTGAGTCTGTTGATTACTTTAAAAACCTTTATGTCTTGTCGACTAATTTTTCTTGTATTTAAAAAAAAAAAAAAAAAAAAATACTTGTTTCCTGTTGGTAATTTTTTCCTTTTTGCATGGTTGTTTTTCCTTTTTATTCAGATACTACAGAAGGCCCTGAGGAGAATCCCTTACAAACCATCGGGATTCGAAACGCGTAGGCCCCTAGCCACAACGTGTCTGCCAGAGCGACAAGAGTTGATTTGTTTTTCCCTTAGTCGCTAGTACAATACTGTCTCCTATTATTAAGAAGTTTTTTGTTTGTTAACTTGTATAGGATTGTACAATACACAACTGTTTTGTTATTTGTGCTTTGAAAAAAGGTTTTCGCAGACAGTGGCCTATTGTTTGATTTTGTAGTATTTCTTGGTGTACAGATTTTTAATCGTGTTGCTTATTCCCCTTGTCCCTGAATGGTGTGATTGTGTTTTGAATGGATGTGACATGCATGAAACCCTGTATGATTGATGGTTTACAAATTACGATCTTAGCTTCTTGTGTCCTTTTGTAAATACGTCCTTGTGTAAATGAAAATATGAAAAAAAATTCTGCTTGGTTTAAATTTTGTTTAAAATAAAAAAACTATTAAATAGTGCACCCCGTTCATACATTTTTTGAGTTCAGGCTTGGACATTAGTTGTTTAAATAGTATCCATATCAGCACTGGCAATTCTTTCTGTTCTTTTGATATTTCGGCTCAGCCTTGCTGATTAGAGCCCCCCCGTAGTTGTTGTTCGCCGAATACAAGATGGCTTCAGCTAAATGCTAACCCCGATCGCTGCTAATTTACAACAGACGACCCTTTTAGCATTAGCTGAAGACATTCGTTCATTTGGGGTAATCTAGGTTCACATCTTGTATATCTATATCCATCATTTCAGTGACTTCTTTATTTAGCATACGTTGGGTTCTAATTTCTGAAACATTTTGCTTGACAGGAGTACAGGCAGTAATGCAGACGGAACAAAGTATGGGGCGTAGTTTAGGAACTCCCCAAATGTTCATCGGTCTCCCAAATATGGTGTAAGCCCAGATCGCAATGTAGTGTAGTTCCTATTTCCCTTATAGGTTCTGCGCATTGGAATAACATACACGATAGGCTTGGCATAGGACTGAGGTCAGTATGCCCCTAGTATGTATATTAAACTTAATTGCTGTGTACCAGCTAGCTCAGAGGCCACTAGAAACGTCTTGAAGACAAGAAGGGAATAGCTTCTGGCAACCAAATAGCATAAAACCCTGATTCCTCAGGATCATGGAAACAATATTCTACTTTTCATTCAGTCACTCATCTCAGAGAAGTACTTAGAAGAAACAGTCTGGTGTGTTTACAATAAAAATTATTGCACAGTTGTTATTCTAGTACTGGTTATATGTGCTGTGACAACTGTTGGACAGTAGCAGAGAATTATGGCCAGCAGTGCAGTTAAATAAAAAGGCATTGTTCTACCATTTTGCAATAGTAATGAACACATACATGAAATATAGAATGCATTAAGATAAAGCCTATACCCCTATGATGCCTAACTAGATGTACCTAAGTGTACCTCTCATGTGTGTAGGTCTTTAGAGAGCCAAGAATCCCCCTAGGATTTAGTATAATCCCATTACCTTAGTGGGACTTCATCCTGATCTCGAGCTGGACACCCACAGATGGGTGATGGACCTTTGCCGGCTGGAGCTGCGGCATGATGCAGGTTGCAGTGTCTTAGGCAGAGTGTAGGCATGGAAGTCTCGGTCTCCTCTGGTTTGCTTGGGCAAAGGGAGGTATATTTATAGCGGATAGGTGCCTTGGATTGATGTAAAGGTGGTCAGAGGAAGATGAGTTCTTGGAGAAAGGGTCTGTTTTCAAGAATTTGTGTTCTTAGAGAAAGGGCCTGTTTCCAAGAATTTGTTGTGACATAGGTTAGTCACTGTTCGGCATGGAGATTACGTATTTAGGATGGACCGTCTTCTGTGTACAGAGCACACTGATCAGATAAGGGAGGACAGCCTCTCTGTTGTTTGTTATTGTGAAGGGAGGGCTAATCTAGGTCAAAGGGCCTGCCTTTCTCTGTGAAAGGGCCTGCCTGTCTCTGTGACACAAAGGGTTTGTGCCTCTGAGACAGAGTACCTATGTTAGGGCCTCAATTTTGTTTATAACACCCACTCCAATCTATGGACAATAGTTAATAACCCATTAAAAGCAAACTACGTGACTAAAAGGCATTTGCATATAATTGGCAGTTAGTTGCATGAGAGTGTTTTATGAGCTGAAAAAAATAGCAGCTGTTAAAATATGTAAAATTACTATAGACTCTGTGGAGACAGGAAAAATCTATAGTGTCATTAAAAAAAAATATATATACTCTTTAGAGTCAGTAGTTTCTTATAAAAGTTTCTGTTTATAAAATAAAACTCAAAACAACAATAGGAGAGGCAGGGAGATTAAGGAACACTCTCTTAGTCCCCGGTTAAATTGGTCTCAAGAAGCCACAGAGACGGAGCGAAGCAACTGGGGGATCACACACCCACTTTGGGTGGAAAAGAAAGCCCTCACACACCGACCTAGTCAGTGTCATGCTTCATCATAGGGCCCCACCAAAGAGGCTGAATGCCTCTTTGGTGTGCTACGACGCCAGAAGATTGCGGAGCTGGTTGTGTGAAAAGGGCGTGCTGTGAGGTTTAAAGTTAAAAGTGCCTAAAGGGTATCTACAAAAATGTTTAATGGTTGATCCCTAGGACACGAATAAAAGGGTTATGTTCTGAATTTACTGCCAAAGGTAATGGATTGGTTAATTCAGAATATACGTTAGTCAGTCAACATGTTTCAGCCTTAACAGTGGTTTAAATTTACCTAGGCATTCATCAGGACAGAATTATACCCCGGCGGTATGGACTCTCTAATCATCCACCCTAACCTGGGGGCGTGAAAGTGAAAAAAATCTAAAAAGTGATAAAGTGCATAAAAAGAGGGGGAAGAGCAGGTTGCTCATTCCAAAAATACTCCTAATTGCGGAGTGTTTCTGCACTTTAGAATATGGCGCTAACTGCACCATGGGTCTTGGGAGGGGGGTTGGAGCGTACCTGGCACATCGCCCTCAACGCTCTCAGCCCGCTTTTGCACCTCGCACAGCCTCAGAACCGGACCCCTTTTTCACAGCGCAGCGCATTCCCCTTTCTCGATCATGGGGTATCCAGGCTGCAGCATGGCATTGTCAGCCTGGCTTCTTGATTGAACAAAGCTTTAATCAACGTCCCCGTCAGAAAGTAGTTGACCGGCTACCATGGAAACGTTTGTCAGCTTGTTTCCATTGGCCGCCGCCAACCAAGCCTCATTTTCAGTGCGACCACGCCCACCGGCAATCGACCGGTTTGTTCCAACCTTCGTTTCAGCCCAACCACGCCCACACGGAAGTGCACGGAGCAACGACGAATGCCTTTTAAACACGATAACCGGCCCCGCTCTTAATCGTCGGGGTCCGGTTCAGAGGTTAAGTTAGGTGCTTAGTGGAGAAGTGTGGCTCAGGGGTTAGAGGCGGCAGACCCGGAAGCTGAGATCGGCCCTGGACCAGGGTTCAATTCCCCGCCTCGGCGGGTCTTGGGCTCAAAAATTCCACGGACTCGATAATTCTCGCTTCGGTGCCTTCTCGACTCACGGGTTCACACTCTGCGACTCTGGGCAATAGCTTGCTTAATCTCCACAACGGCCCCTCGCGGCGGAATGCCTGGCTTTCACCTTGTGGATACCCTGCCGGGGTTATCTCACAGGGGAATACCAGGACGGGTTCCCTAAGCAAGCGCCGGGAAACCCTTTGTGGGTAGCTGTGCGCTATATAAGCTCAAATACATTTACATTTACTTAGCGGGTGGCGAGCGTTGAGGGCGTGAGTTCCTGACACCATTTCATCCAACACGACCTACAGGATCGAGCTAAGTAAACCCGATCTAATGTACTTAAACCTCTGCCTTTCACTTACAGGGTGTGCCAGGTACGCTCCTACCCCCCTCCCGAGACCCATGGTGCAGCTAGCGCCATAACCTAAAGTGAGATAACTGTTTGAGTTTATGAACTATCTGGTGGGGCCACAGACCTTTGGTCCATTGATCCTTCCTATGGAGTACTTTTATATGTGTTTTTAACCCCCGCTAGCTATTTAGCGTGTCCTAAGCACTTATTTTCCACTTCACTCCCTAGAGTTAGTGGTATCATCCCTACAGGGTTATACAGATGGCGATAACTTTAGTGTTTATTTGCTAACAATATTTTTGCCACAGCTTTGGAGCACCCTGGACAAACGACCTGACCTATACCTACTATTAATTGTGTGCATGTCTTTTATGTTTGTCTGTGTCTTTTCTTTTACAGGTGCAGAAACACTCCTAAATCAGGAGTTTTTTAGGAACTGGCTATTTGCTCTCCCCCCCCCCCCCCCTTTTTTTTTGCACTTTACTACACTTTTTACTCTTTCACTTTCACGTCTCCAGGTTAGGGTGGACAATTAGAGAGTCCATACCGCTGGGGTTTACACTAGTCCTGATGAATGCCTAGGTAATTTAACACCACTGTAAAAGGCTGAAACATGTTGACTGACTTAATGTAATTTCTGAATTAAACCAAACCATTACCTTTGGCTGTAAATTCAGACACATAAGAACTTTTTAACCGTGTCTTAGGGATATACCAATAAAAAAAAATGTTGTTTTGAGATACTCTTTAGGCACTTTTATCTATATACCTCACTGCACGCCCATTCACACAACCAGCTCCGCAGTCTTCTGGCGTCATAGCACACCAAAGAGGCACTCGGTCTCTTTGGTGGGGCCCTATGATGAAGCATGACACTGACTAGGTCGGTGTGTGAGGGCTTTCTTATCTACCCAAATTGGGTGTGTAATTCCTTCCTTGCATCGCTCCGTCTCTGTGGCGTCTGAGACACATTTAACCTCTCTTCTTTTGTTGCATAGTCCCCCACTCCATGGATTTGATTTCTCAAACCTGATGAGCCTTTCAGTTTGAATTTCTTGAATAGTAGTGAGAGGTATGTCTACTATTGTGGAATTCACGAGGCCTACTGTTTAGTTTTGGCCACATAGGTTTTGGTTGATTCTTTCATTTGAAATTTATCTGGTGCTTTTATCACGGCAGGATGCGGCAAAAGTACAGTTCTTGTTCCTTTCACTTTAAAGACTGGTACATGTATTTCTGTATGAGGGCCCAGATTCCTTTGTGTCCGCGATATTTTTCTCTCTCTGCCCAGATCCACGACTTTTGGGATTCAGACAGGACTTGCCGTGATTACCTTGACTTCCCAGTGGCGGTCTATTTCACTTTGACAGAATCTTTGTTTGTTTCTTTGTTTCCTTTAGGTCCTGTAAAACAGCCAAATGATCATAGATATAGAATGGTTTTCATCCGCCACTGTTTTCATCCTTCACATGTATGATCAGGTTTCCACATTTGTAAATGGGGGGACACCTCCTAGAGAGCTTCTTGGCTGAGTATGTATTGCCCCCTGAATCCATATAAGTGTTTGACCCCACTAATGCCCCGCCTAATACCCTAGCTGTTAAGGATTGCTCTATGCCCCAGTCCTTCCTCTCCTCTACCGTAATTCCCTCAGGATGGCGTTGAAGAGGAATACCGCAATACTACGTCCATCCCTTTCATGGCCTCTCAGTAGGCTCGAGAGCCATGTGTGGGGCCACAGTCAGGTTGTAACATGGATTGCGTATCTCCTGTTGTGGACTCGCAAATCTTTTTATAACAGTTTTGAGCATCATCCAAGCATTGAGGCCATACTTATAGGAAACTTGAGCAAGGACCCACTGCAACTAAGATATATTTTTAAGCCACCTCAAAATTTGAGGGGCCGCAGTGGTCCTTTACACGACACGATCAAGTGGACAGTCTGATGCTGTCTAGCAATGGGACCTGCGCGGGTCTTGTGATGGTGTAGCCTGGCATTCGATTGCAGATGTTGCAGTTCAAGATAAAGCCAATAGTCTGACTTCTGATCCCAGGCCACCAATAGCACTGTTGCAATGAAGAAATAGTACCTATTACCCCTGAATGCACGGAGCCCAAGCCCTTGTGTGCTTTAAATGATTAATTCCTGCCTACTATCCATACTAGGAAATACTCTATCCCCCACTCCAGGAATCTGAGCATATGGAATGTTGTTTGAATCTAACTTGTAGGAGTATTTGAGTGGAAATTTCTTAGGCACTGCTGTGCTGCTTTTGCATGAAGCAATTACAGCCACCATATTCTAACTGTCTTTTCTTGTTGTTGGACGAGTGTGGGCAGCTATGGAAGCTGTGTGAACAGCCCCCCATGTGGCTTCAACAGCCAATGAATTCCCTTCAACGTGCACCCCATCACGTTGATAACTCAGGGCCAGATGTAGGTAACTTCAATTTACCGATTCTTAAGACCTTGGCTGCTAGGTGTTTTCCCCTCCTGTGCTGCAGGCCCCCACTTTCCCATTGTTCATGACGAGCTCAGCTCGTCATCAGCACAGCTCAACCGTGCATCATGACGAGCTGAGCTCGCCATCAGCATCGAAAGGGTTAAATACTGATTTTTACCGAATCAGTATTCCAGAATCGGTAAATGAGATGTAGGGGAAAAATCGGTATTATTTACCGAATCGGTAAAATTCGGTATCAGACATTCGGAACTTACCGATTCGGTATTTACCGAATCGGTATTTTCTGAATCGGTATTTCGCATTCATTGCCATGGGCCAAAAGGCCCATAGGAATGAATGGGAAATACCGAATCGGAAAATACCGAATCGGTAAATACCGAATCGGAAAGCAAGCAAAAGTAAACTTAATAAAACAGCCAATCAGGTGCTACCGCCCTCCCCCTCCCTACCAGGAAGTGGCTACCCAGGCAGCTGCAACTAATTAGAAGGTTCTGGAGAGGCAGGCAGAGCAGAGCAGAGACACAGAGCAGCAGGGAGAGTTTTGTTGAAACTACTTCTAAATCAAAATGGCAAGCAGCAGTGAAAGTCAGAAGGCTGAAAGAAAGAGAAAAATAAAGTTCAGCAGCATGGAGCTGCAGGTACTGGTGGAGGAGGTTGGGAGAGTGCACAACAAACTATTTGGCAGGCACTCCCTCACTGTTCCTGAGTCTGCCAAACAAAAAATCTGGATGGCAATTTCAGAAAAAAGTCAATGCAGTGGGAGTCACACCCAGGAATATTGAGGATTTAAAAAAAAGATTTTATGACATCAGGAGCCTCACCAAGAAGAAGATGTCTGAAATACACAAGCAGGCTGGTGTCACCGTTGGAGGCAGGAACTCAGCGCCACCCCTGACTGACCTGGAGGAGTTGGTGGCCTCAACCATTGAGGCAGAGAGCGTCTCGGGACTTGGAGATATTGACAGCTCAGCCAGAGCAACAAAAAAAGGTAAGACGCATGCGCAGCATGACACCCCATAGAAACCTGCTTCCCTTTACCCTTTGTGGATAAGCCAACCCCAGTCCAGTACTGCTAGCACTATACAGGAGCAATGCATTATAGGAAATGTAGTCAGCTAATGTTAGACCATGTGTAACTGTGCAGACATCAGCAAGTCACTGAAAGTAATGCAGATAAATTAAAGTGAAATATGTAAAGCATTTGTTGTAGTGACTGTGACACAGTAGCACACAGTTGATATACGCTTATTTATACCTAGGTGCAAAATCAGCCAGTCGACCCACAGCAACAGAAGGGACTGCACCAGCGAGGGAGGAGAGTGATGAAGCAGGGCCAAGCCAAGTACAAGCCTTGCAGGAGGAAGGTGACACAGCTGGCATCTCCCAAGAAGATGAGACAGTACAGACCCCAGAGTTGCTGCACTCCCCACAGCTGTCACAACCCCCTCCCCTGGTTTTCTCACCCGAAACCTCCCCATCACTGTTCCTGTCCACTCCTGCAACCCCACCAGGCAGGAGGCGTGTCGTGGCCCCACTACCAGCAATGGAGTCAGCAGAGGGTGAGGGTGAGGCTCAAATCAATGTACATTTGAGTACTGCAGCACTGCAGTCCACTAATGAGCCAGTCACAGCGCGCAGATCACAACTCACTCCCAGCAGTACAGGTGGACGTGGAGATGGCACTGTGTTCCGTGGGCTGGAGGGGAGCATGGTGCACATACAACGGATGCAGGGCAGATCCATCCAAGCCTGCCATCGCCAATTCAGAGTCCTGAATGAGAAAATAGGAGACATGGGGAAGGGCATGAGTGACATTGTTGCGTCAAATAGGGAGGTTGCAAAAACAAATGCGGATATTGCAGCTGGGATGCAGCAGATGAGCAACTCCATTTCACAGCTCTGCTCAAAACTAGACAGTCTGTCCCACACAAGGCGCAGGGAGGTCCGTGTACACAATACGGCCATCAATCGTCTGGCCGCTGCCACATCCCTGCTTTGCCGTAGGGGTATAAATATGCAGGAGGCCTTGACCCAGAACACGGCTGAGGTCACCAGGGGCATGGCCAGAAACACTAGTGCACTAGAGGCTATGCTCATTTCACACACTGCACAGAATCCAGCCCTGGACGTGGCAGAGGCTAAAGACAGTAGCAGCCGGAGCAGCATGGCAAGCGCTGTTCTGGAGCCACGGAGTACCAGGCGCCCAGCTGAGGCTGCAGGGAATGCCGACCAGTGCGAGAAACATCCTAGTGGCTCAGGGAAGCGCAGGCGCAAGTGACTTTACCAGGCATGGGTGAAGTAACCCGGGACATACAGTCCCCACGTTTATAATGTTTGTTTTGTTGCACTTCCATGCTTGTACGTTGTGGCAACATTAAATTACGTTGTTCCCATACACAACCTGTCTGTGTCTCATTACTTACTCAGAAATAGTTGTGTGTAATCTCCTCACGTCTGTATCTGCCATCACTTGGTGTTGCCACTCCAGCAGGTTGTGTTTCAGGCACAGCAATGTCGTCGTCATGATCCTCATAGTCTGACAACTCCACCTCAGTACCCTTCTTCACAGCAAGGTTGTGCAACATAGCACAGGCAGCAATGATCTTACAGCAGGTGATGGGGGTATACTGCCTTGCACCTCCACTCTTGTGCAAGCACCTGAACCTGCTTTTCCAGATACCAAACGTACGCTCCACTACATTTCTTGTGCTCTTGTGGGCCCGGTTATATCTCCTTTGGCTGGGTGTTGAGGGGTTGAGGTTGGGGGTGAGTATGAAGGAGCGGAGGGCATATGCACTGTCTCCTAAAAGGAAATGGGAATACATTACTTGCATGCATACATGTACTTCTAAATGCAATAGGCGTTATGGGGGGCCGCACACTGTGTCTTACCTAGGAGGTATCCTTCACCGAATTCCCCTGCAGTCAGCAGTGCATAGATGCCGCTGTTTTGAAATATATAGGAGTCGTGGGTGCTCCCAGGGAATTTTGCCACAAGGTCAGTGATGGCGCACTTTGCATTGCAAATCACCTGCACATTGATGGTGTGCGTTGACTTCCTATTCCTGTATATATATTCGGTGGCAGCAGGGGGACAAATGGGAATGTGCATGCCATCAATGCAGCCAATGATATTGGGGAATCGTGCCATCTGGTAAAAGTCTGATTTTGTTTGGACCAGTTCAGCATGGGTTGCAGGAAAAGATATGTAATGGTCCATCCTCTGTAACATGGCGTCAAGGAATTTGTGGAAAAAACTTGACAGGCTGCTCTGGGTCACCCCACCTACTGCAGCAACCATACTCTGGTAGCTACCAGACACAAGAGGCTGTAGGCTGCACAGCACCTGCACGTGTGGTGGGATAGCGTGTGCCCTTGGGGTAGTGTGCTCCAACAGTGGTTGGAGGTCCAAGATGGTGTCTGAGTCCAACCTGTACCTCTGGAGAATCTCTGCCTCTGTGAGCATGAACAGGGTGATCCTCTCTCTGTAGACCTGCTCCTCTCTCTGCCATTCCCTCTCTCCTTCCTCCTGTAGCTGTAGCCATCTTGCAATGACATAAAATGCTTCCATTGTGCAAGAAGAATTGCTTTTTGGGTCCATTTTTATGAGTTGCACCTGGTTACCACCTGATTCCAATCCATGGTAAATACCGACTCTTAAATACCGAATTTGAGGCAAATTCGGTA
This sequence comes from Lissotriton vulgaris, assembly GCF_964263255.1. Lineage (NCBI taxonomy): Eukaryota > Metazoa > Chordata > Amphibia > Caudata > Salamandridae > Lissotriton > Lissotriton vulgaris. The sequence goes on from NC_141691.1 coordinate 1,066,948,003, forward strand.
TATCAGTGCTTACCTACATCTCATTATTCAATTTTACCACTTCTTATTTACCGATTCGGAATTTTACCGATTCGGTAACTTTTCCGAATCGGTAAATATACCGATTCGGTAAATTTTCCGATTCAGTATTTTACCGATTCGGTAACTTTACCGATTCGGTACTTTTTCCGATTCAGTATTTTACCAATTCGGTATTTTACCGATTCGGTAAATTTACCGAATCGGACGGTTTTTGGACTCCTACATCCCAAACGCTCAATACCGGTCGGTAACAGCCAAAAATACAGATTTTCGGCCATTACCGACCGGTATTGGGCTACCTACATCTTGCCCTCAGTGTGTTAATCACGTGAGTTTTTGGTAAGTTGTTTTTAAACTTCACTACCTGTTCCCATAATTTTGTATTTTAATTATGCCACCTTGTTTCATTCTTAAACCCATTTTTTCCCAATAGTTTAAATATTTATTATATCCTTGCACACAGTAAAAGGAATCAAACACAATGAGTGTTGGGAATTCTCGATCCGTGTTTATAAGTGCAAGTATCAGGGCTTTTAAAGCTGCCAACCAAGCTGTGCTATTACCTAGAGGTAGGTTTTTGGTACAATGAGGACGGAGCTTGCCATCCAGCATCTGATCTTTAACAAAAGTGGCCGGTGGGGCAGACCCATCAGTGTAGATTTTTAAAAATTCATACTGATCTAGAGGCAAGATTTCATTTGGTAGATGGTGTTCTTTTTCATATTGCACGAATGCCTGTGTTTTTAAACTTGGTTCAAATCTGTATTCAAAGTCTGATGCAGCAAAAGAGATAGCCATTTGTATCCATTCTGGATGTAAAGCTTTGGCATTTAGAAATGCTAGCCCCAGTACAGGGGTGACGACAATAATGCCTCTTCCCATGAGCCAGTGCTCTTTCTTTTGCTACAGCCTGAATGGTTGTCAGAATTTTTTTTCTGTTGAATTAAAACTCATTTCTGTGTTTGTGTACAGATGAGAATCGTATATGATTGGTACAGTTTCACCTTTATAAAAAGGTAAAATAAGTGTACCCACATTGACCCAAAATGATACTGAGTACCATGTGGTGCAAGTTTACATGTGTGTGCATGTGTTTTGAAGCAATAATATCTTCCTGGAGTGAACAAAGAATATTGGTGTGTTCTTGTGTCCAGTGTTTGACTGAAAAGTAAGGTTTGAAAAACGTCGTAGAAAGGTTTTACTCTCTTTGTGAAATCAAAAATGCATGTTCTGCCAAAATCTAGGAATCCCAGTACTGATTGGAAGTTGTTTAATGTATTAGGAGGCTGGAGCAGCGCACATTTTTCTTAAAAAGTTAGCTGCCAGGCATTTGCCTTCACTTGAAAGCTCATATCCCAAAAAATAGAATACTGAGGTGGGCAATTTCTTATTTTCTCAAAATTAAATTTGTAGCCCCCAGAGGGCAATCCCATAATAATGATGCTCACCCTGGTCAAGTGTTTCCCCAAAAGGTTGTCCGTTTAGATAAATATCACAGAATATAGGACAACACTTCTTCATCAAAGTGATTTAGCAATTCGGTAATTCTTTCCAAAAATACCCCTGAGCTGTTCTTATACCCACGGGGGAGATGACAAAAAATTGTTGCTGGGACTCTAATATACTAAAGCCTGTTAGGTATCTGTTTTCAGGTGCTATAGTTTGACAGAAACATCCATTTGAGATAACAAGTGTTGATTTGTATTTTCTCTCGCATAATGTTATTCATTAATGCGGCACTATCTGCATGTTGGACAGCATGTGTCTTTGTGCAAGTGTGCAAGTGTCTGTAAATGAAAACTAGACTAAATGTATTATCAGGTTTTGATAAGTGATGCAAGGTATTGTTCAATTGTGAAGTGCATTTCAAACGATCCCCTTGGATTCAAGATGATCTAACTGACCTGTGTTTTAGCTTCTTGCTTAATAGGATATTGTCTTTGAGCATGTGGTGAAACTATTAACAGGATCACATGGTGGGTTGAGTCCTCATCCCATCCATCGTGACTTTTATACAATGCTGGAGCTTGGGCTACTGGCCACTCCTGTGCATATGTATGTATAAGGTAGGGGTGGGCGGAAAATCCGTTCCGCTCGCGGATTTTGCGGATTTTCGGGAAATCCGCAATCCGCGAGATTTGCGAATCTCCCGCAAAATCCGCAAATCCGCGAGCAGCGGATTTTGCTCGCACTGCTCGCACTGTTCGCGTGAGTTCGCGCCCCGCGAATAAGTGCAAAATTGCAGAAATACGATCCTAGCAAAACTGAAAGTAACTACTTACCAGGTTCAAAAGTTCAGGCTCATCATTAGTAGCCATTTCCTGTAGTGCTTCCTGAGGGGCCCCTCCAGAGTTCAGTTGCCAGTTGAAACTATTATGTGACCCTGCTCTGAACCTCAGAATAGTTACACATATGCCACAAAGGTCCTGAATTACAGCTAAGGGAGACAAGCAGGAGCCAGGCTGGAAGTTAAAATCCATTAATCAGCCCCTAATTCATTATTGTCAGTTGGGGCAGGGCAGGTGTTGTAACTAATTTTGCAACAATGAAAGCACTTAGCAAGTGCAAAAGATCACTAATCAGGGCGCACTAAGGAAGCAGGTGCCAGCTAAAAAAATATTCTGTGACACATTAATCAGCCCCAAATTAATTCAGGTCACTTGAGGCAGGGAAGGTGTGCTTTGCTTTGCCGAAAATAATGTACACTGGACAACCAGAGGGTGTGGTGATGAAACAGAGGGTGGCATGGGTGGGCCAGAGGGTGGCATGAGTAGTCAGAGAGTGGCAGTGGTGACAGAGAGTGGCAGTGATGAAGAAGAGTGTCCCAAACAGGCTGGACACGTAGAAACAACAAGTTCGCGAAACTTGCGACCCGACAGGTAAGTTTGCAATTTGCGAAAGTGTACAAAACCCTCGCGAACTGGCAGAAACACGGGCGAACACACAAAAAAAAAAATCCGCAAATTCGCGGGAATTCGCGGATTTTGCGGATTGCGAATCCGCAAATCCGCAAAATTCGCGAACGCGAGATCCGCAAAATTCGCTCATGCTTAGTATAAGGTGAACGGAAACATTGTTGGAAAATTCAGGAAAAATATACTTTCTCCCTTTGGGCGCTCCCTGACTAATGCTGGCAGCTAATCTTATTCTGCTAACAGTATGTCAAAACCAGACTATAGGTTCTTCACAAAGAGACCTTTTACTTTCCTGTATTCGTCCTCCTCCATGCAGAGTATTATTTCATATAACTTGTGTTGGACGCTCACCCTTTTGTCTGATGTTTCCACCGTGATGTAATCATTCAATTTTGCTGTCCAGAAATTCTTTCAGGTTCTGGTGAGCTATTGTTACTTCTGCCGCTCTGTCTTAGCATTGTCGGAGCCCAGTCCCCGTTCAGAAGTTGAGTCCTTAGGATTCTTGGCTCTCTAAAGACCTCTACACACATGCTAGGTACACTTAGGTACATATAGTTAGGCATCATAGGGGTATAGGCTTTATCCTAATGCATTCTGTATTTCATGTATGTGTTCATTACTATTGCAAAATGGTAGAACAATGCCCTTTCATTTAACTGCACTGCTGGCCATAATTCTCTGCTACTGTCCAACAGTTGTCGCAGCACATATAACCAGTACTAGAATAACAACTGTGCAATACATTTTATTGTAAACACACCCGATGGTTTCTTCTATGTAATTCTTTGAGATGAGTGACTGAATGAAAAGTAGTATATTGTTTCCATGATCCTGAGGGATCAGGGTTTTATGTTATGTGGTTGCCAGAAGCTATTCCCTTCTTGTCTTCAAGAAGTTTCTAGTGGCCTCTGAGCTAGCTGGTACACAGTAATTAAGTTTAATATACATAATAGGGGCATACAGACCTCAGTCCTATGCCAAGCCTATCGTGTATGTTATTCCAATGCGCAGAACCTATAAGGGAAATAGGAACTATTGTTACTTCTGCCGCTCTGTCTTAGCATTGTCTGAGCCCAATCCCCGTTCAGAAGTTGAGTCCTTAGGATTCAGTGCAAGTCTAACTTTGAGACCTGCAACTTTCTTCTTTTATTTTTTTTATTTTTTAAATTGAGGTGTGACTTGTCTTCTGTTTTTTTTATTTTTTTTTTTAAGTTCAACAAAATCTTTATTGTCGTGACTTAGGCATAGTTGACACAGCCTTTGGCCTACAACCCTGGGGCGGCCGCGAGTTGTAGAATCTCAGCATCAGTAAGCAACACAGCCTTTCAGCTGGCAACCCGGGGGTCCAGCTGCGTATCTTTAGCAACATAACAGTAATATATCGTATTTGTGCGGAGCCAGCTGACTGCTACTGTACATGCAACTTCATTTTTGGGGGTGTTTAGCCCCTTTTTTGTAGAACATTCAGAACAATAAACCTGGGAACCCCTGGGCAATTCTACACTCTGACATCCTTCGTGTGTGGCACGGTGTATGCGCGTTAAATACAGGCCTAAGTCATTGAGCAGTGGAGATAACATACCAGACCCGTTGTTTCAAGGGCTAGTCACATAAAGCAATGCCGATCTATACCTCCACTTCATCCCCCTCAATGGTCAATAGATAGTCTGTGTAGGAAGGGGGAGGCTCTAGTTGGCGCAGTGCAACACTAGCGACAAGCAGGGCCTCTCTCTTCCTCGTCATGGCTGAGGGTTACCTTCCAGACAACCTCTGCTTACCCTCTAGGTAGTGTGGCTTAAGCAGTCGTAGGCTAATCTTTGGGGCACATAGGGTTAAACACTTGCAATATTACACCGTGTGGAGAAGTGTGGCTCAGGGGTTTGAGGCGGCAGACCCGGAAGCTGAGATCGGCCCTGGACCAGGGTTCAATTCCCCGCCCCGACGGGGGTTGGGCTCAATAATTCCACGGACTCGATAATTCTCGCTCCGGTGCCTACTCGACTCACAGGTTCACACTCTGCGACTCTGGGCAATAGCTTGCTTAATCTCCACAACGGCCCCTCGCGGCGGGATGCCTGGCTTTCACCTTGTGGATACCCTGCCGGGGTATCTCACAGGGGAATACCAGGACGGGTTCCCTAAGCAAGCGCATAGATGCCTGCGATGTGGGCGATTTGCGCTATATAAATACATTTACATACATACATTACATACATACAACCAACCCACCACACAATGAGACCAGACTGTATTCTGTAAAAATATATATCTTTATATAGATTTTAAGCAGGCTTGTGAATACAGTTATCAGACTTTCAAATAGCGGTTCCAAGTTACTTAGTTCAGGTTGCCACAGTTCTTTCTAGCAATAAGAGTTCTTTAGGGCCTTCTGCCCAGTTCAACAAAGTTCTTGTGGAGCAGGCGGCTTCCAGGGGATCTGTCCCACGTCGCGTTGCCTTCCCGGGGTCGCTGTTCGTTGCGGCTCTCAGCCGAGCAGTTCACGGGTCATCCGGGGCAGCGGTGTTCTGTGGCAGCAGGGTCCTTTCTTCGTCGTCCGCTCCGACCCTGGAGGTGGCGGCTGCGTGGTGGCGGCGAGTGGCAGTACGGTCCTCAAGTGCAGGACGTACCCAGCCAAGTGCCGGTGCAGCTGTGCGCTCACAGCTGAGCTGTCGGGCAAGGTACCGACTTAGTGGATTCTCACAGGGCAACTGTCCGTCTTTGCAAGTGGATTGGCTGCTCGTGGCGCAGTCAACTCGAGAGCTCGGACCGGACGGGTCCTCCTTCGCTTTGCTCTCGGGCTCCCGGTGCAGTTGCGGTCACGGTGTTCGGGCCAGCGGCGGCTGGTCCTCACTTTGCTTTCGCTGTTGCTTTGGGCCCCGGTCACGGTGGTCAGGTGGATGTCATTGCCTTGGAGGAGATTCCTCCGACGGTACTGCAGCGATAAGCAGCACACGCAGTCGCTTTCTTCAGGGTGTAGCGCCCACTGGTCCTGGGGCGCTGGTCAGGGGGCAAGTTCAGTTGCAAGCCCTTGGAGATCTCTTAGCAGAGTTTGGCACAAAGTCTTGTAAAGCAAAAGTCTTCTCGCAGTCTTTCCTTTTTCCTCTCCTTCGGCAGCAAGGCACCAGACACAGGCAAGAGACAGCACTCTTCCTTGTCCTTCCCGGTCCTTCTCGTCGGGCAGAGTTCCTTCTGTAGCCCAAACAGGATCTATTTTTCAAGGAGCAGGGCTCCTTCTTTTATATGGCATTTCTTTTGTTCTCGCAGGCCAGGGGGGCCTTTGCATAGCCACTCTCAGTCCTTGAGTACCCTGGTGGGTGTACTCCGGCTTCTGCTTTCAGTGTGAGGGGCAGGCGCATCAGACGCCCCACAGGAGGTGGAGCCAGCATTGCGCGGACAGGGGCGGCCAGAGTACCTTGTTGATGGGGGCTTCGCCCTTCCTGGGCCAGGTGCCGGCTGAGTCATCAGTCGCTCCCCAGGAGGGTGGAGCCAGCATTGTGGTGGCAGAGCACAGCTACAGTTCGAGTCAAGAGGCACTCCTACCTCCCACTAAGGTGTAATCTGCGCATTCACCACCGGTCATCCTCCCAGCCCTGTCACTCACACGTCCTAGACAGTCAGATACACATACCAGCAGAGGCGGGCTGAAATGGTTAGGCAAGCAAATGCTAACTTTCTAAAAGTAGCATTTGCAAACCCAGGATACTAAAATAAACTTTACTAAAAGAAATATTTTATCATCCTGAGTTCAGGCATACTAAACACGACGCGCTACCATGCTCCTTGAGCCTGCTGGGATTATAGGGTGTAATAATTCCAGCAGCTCAGTCTGGCCTAATGGAGCAGGTAGCCTTCAATAGTGAAATACGGTCTTGGTTGTAAGTCACTACTAGGACATGCCACACACATCAGGGCTTGTCCTACCTTACACCTACAACGCACCCTGCCCGCAGGCCTACCATAGGGGTGACTAATATGTAGTCAAGGGAAGGTTCGGGGGCTGGCAAGTGGGTGCACTTGCCCAGCTAGCGTGACAGTACGAGACCGCACGCGGGTTCTGCGGTCGCAGTTCCCAGACACATCTTTACGGCTGCTTCGGTGGGTGGCGCAACCAGCGCTGCAGGCCCACCAGCAGTATTGGCATCTACAAGCCCCGGCACTCCTAGTGCACTTTACTAGGGACTAACAGTAAATCCAATGAACCAATCATGGATACCAATCGCATGTACAATTTACAGTAGGGAGCACTTGCACTGCGGCACGGGTCAGCCGTGGCGCAGTGCCCTGAGTATCGGAAAACCAGCAAAACATCGGAGGCACATCAGCAAAAAGTGGAAGGGAGACTCACGCCAAGGTGCCAGGTCTAACATGTGTCCCCTCCAGCTGAAATGTGGGGGGAACTACCCTTCCCCAGGGAGTTCCACATCACTAAGGCGGAAAAATCTGGACAGACCATCAGCATTGGCGTGATCGGTGCCAGGGCGGTGTTCCACCGTAAAGTCCATACTCTGTAGAGAAATGGACCACCTCAACAGTTTCGGGTTCTCACCCCTCCTTTGCATCAACCATCTGAGGGGCCTGTGGTCCGTCTGAACTCGGAAGTGAGACCCAAACAGGTAGGGTCTTAGCTTCTTCAGCGCCCAGACCACAGCAAACGCTTCACGCTCTATTGCACTCCACCTACTTTCCCGTGGAAGTAACCTCCTACTTATGAAGGCTACGGGTTGGTCAAAGCCCTCCTCAGTCATCTGTGAAAGAACGGCCCCTACACCATGCTCTGAAGCGTCTGTTTGCACTATGAATTCCTTGGAGAAATCAGGAGCCAGGAGCACGGGCGCCGTGCACATGGCAGTCTTCAGGGTGTCAAAAGCCTTCTGACAGGTGTCAGTCCAAATCACATTCCTGGGCTGCTTCTTCGAAGTCAGCTCTGTCAAGGGGGTCACGATCGTGCCATAGCCCTTGACAAACCTCCTGTAATACCCAGTGAGCCCCGGGAAGGCTCTCACTGCAGTCTGGGTCTTGGGGGGTTCCCAAGCCAGGATGGTCTCGATTTTGGGTTGCAAGGGTGCTACCTTGCCACTCCCAACTTGGTGTCCCAAGTACACCACTGAACCCTGCCCAATCTGGCACTTGCTTGCCTTGATTGTGAGGCCTGCTCTGCGCAGGGCCATCAACACTTCCCAGAGGTGTCGCAGGTGTTCTGGCCAGGTGCCACTGAACACCGCGATGTCATCCAGGTAGGCGGCACTGAACTCGTCCAGCCCAGCCAACACCTGGTTGACCAATCTCTGAAAGGTGGCAGGGGCATTCTTCATCCCAAATGGCATAACCCGGAACTGGAAATGCCCATCTGGTGTCGAGAATGCCGACCTCTCCTTTGCCCCATCGGTCAAGGCGATCTGCCAGTACCCAGACGTCAAATCAAACGTACTGAGGAACCGAGCAGCCCCTAGCCGATCAATGAGCTCATCAGCTCTGGGGATGGGGTGCGCGTCAGTCTTCGTGACTGAATTGAGTCCTCTGTAGTCCACACAGAACCGGAGTTCGGGTGTGGCTCCCGGCGCAGCAGCCTTCGGAACCAAGACCACGGGGCTGGACCAAGGACTGCTGGAAGACTCAACCACCCCCAGGGCAAGCATCTTGGAGACCTCCTCCTTGATGCAGGCCCGGACCCTGTCAGTCACTCTGTAAGCCTTATGCTTCACAGGTAAGCTGTCTCCAGTGTCCACATCATGGACGCACCAATCTGTGACACTCGGAACCAGGGAGAACAGATCTGGAAACTGCCCCAGCAACTGGCGGCAATCTTCCTGTTGTTCGGGGGTCAGGGTGGGTGAGAGGTTAACTACATCCACTGACCCGTCTTTCTCACAGGCCACTAAGAGGTCAGGAAGAGGCTCCGACTCCTCCTCCATTCCGTCATCAGTTGCCAACAACATGCCCACTTCGGACCTTCGTAAGTGGGGCTTGAGGCGGTTGACATGTAGGACCCGCAAAGGGTTCCTGGGCGTCTTCATGTCCACCAAGTATGTCACGGGGCTCTTGCGCTCCACAACCTCGAATGGGCCTGTCCACTTATCTTGAAGGGCACAGGGCTCCACTGGGGCCAGGACATACACCTCTTGTCCAGGCTGAAGCTCGACCAGAGTGGCATTCTGGTCGTACCACCGCTTCATCTCCTCCTGGCTCGCTTCCAGATTTGCCTCGGCAAGTTGTCTGAAGCGTCTGGTCTGGTTTCTGAAGGCCAGCATGTAGCTATATACATTCTGGGGAGGTTTCCTGGGAGATTGCTCCCAGCCTTCCTTTACCAAACTCAGTGGTCCTCTCACGGGGTGACCGTACAGTAGCTCAAAGGGGCTGAACCCTAGGGACTTCTGTGGTACCTCGCGATATGCAAAGAGTAGGCATGGTAAGAGGACGTCCCACTTCCGCCTCATCGGATCTTCTAGGCCCATGATCATGCCTTTCAGGGTTCGGTTGAATCTCTCAACCAACCTGTTACCTTGGGGATGGTAAGGCGTGGTGAACTTATACGTTACGCCACACTCTTGCCAAAGGGACTTCATATACTTGGATATGAAGTTGGTCCCCCTGTCGCTCACCACCTCTAGAGGGAATCCTACTCGTGAGAAAATTCCCATCAGTGCACGTCCCACCACGGGGGCCGTCACTGTCCTCAGAGGGATGGCTTCAGGGTACCGGGTGGCATGATCCACCAAGACCAGGATGAACCTGTTGCCCATGGCTGTCTTGGGGTCCAGAGGCCCAACGATGTCAATACCCACTCGCTGGAATGGCGTACCGACCACAGGGAAGGGTTGGAGGGGAGCCTTGTTCTTCCCTCCGGTCTTCCCACTTGCCTGGCAAGTCGGACAGGTTCTGCAATGAGCGTCTGAACTCTTATGCATTTGGGGCCAGTAAAAGTGGGGGACAAGCCTGTCATAGGTCTTGTCCATCCCCAAATGTCCTGCTAGAGGCACATCATGAGCCAGACCCAGTAGGAAGGCTCTGAACTTCTGGGGTACCACCAGCACACGGGCTGACCCAGGTTCAGCAGCCTTAGGCTCTGAATACAGGAGGTCGTTCTCCCAGTACACGTAATGTGTTTTGGCCTGAACACCATTGGCCTGGTCTGCAGCCTGCTGCCGCATACCCACGAGAGAAGGGCATTCTTTCTGCTCCTTGCAGAATTCCTCCCTGGAGGGTCCTCCTTCTTGCTGCCAATGGGTCAGCTCAGGCAGGTCCCCCAGTTCGGCAATCTGTTCCCCTGTAGGCTCCAGGGCATCCCCCTCAAGGTCTGCTTCCTCCTGGACCGTGGGAACCTCAGGGGCCGGTTTCCCGCGCCCCCTGCGCCTTCTCCCTAAGGCCGGTTCCTGGGCCTCTCCTTCAGGCCCCAGGACCTCTTGATCACCCCTACTGGCTGCCATGGACCGGGTGGTCACGCACGCCCAGTCAGGCAGACCCACCATCCGCAGGTGAGTCGTCTTCTCCACCTTTTCCCTAGGGGAGTGCTCCAAGTCATTCCCTAGCAAACAGTCAACAGGCATGGTTTTTCTTACACAGACCTGCAGAGTACCTGAGACCCCCCCCCACTCGAAGGGAACTTGAGCCATCGGACACTGACTCTCAGAATTATCAGCGTTGATAACCCTACAGTAGGCATGGGGTACAACCTGCTCTTGAGACACCAGGTGCTGCCTCACTGCAGTCACACTGGCTCCTGTGTCTCTAAGAGCCTCAGCTTCCTTGCCATTGATGATCACCACCTGCCCCTATTTCTTAGTGCTAGAGGGCAGGTAGTTCGTAGGGATCATCTTACTGTCTCCTAGCGAGACTAGGGTCATGTGAACAGGATCTCCACCCCCCGGGACCATCACTTCTTCTCCTAAGTGAACGCTAGTCACTTGACGGGGCGGAGCACCAGTGGGTGCGGGTTTTCCAAACAGGCGACACTTGGGGTCACTGGATATGTGCCCAGGCTCGCCACATTTGTAACAATTGAAGGGCCCCTTTGGAACAGGCTTACCTGTCGGGCCCCATTCTGCTTTGGGGGTGGGGAGGCTGGGAACCTTGCTGCTGGTTCCCCTGGGAACTACTTTGGGGGCCTTTTTGGAACCCTTTCTGTTTTCCCCCCTTGTCCCCCCCACTCTTCTTCTGGGGACCCTGCCCACTCTTGGCGGAGTCTCCCACGGGACCCTTGTGGACCCTGGTGCCGAGCCAGCGGTCCGCCTCCTCAGCAAGCTTCCTCGGGTTGGACAGCTTGCTATCGATCAGGTGTTGGCGTAACTCAGGAAAACAGTGATCAGACAAGTGCTCCCATGCAATTAAATCAAAGAGACCTTGAAAATCATTCACTTTGCTACCCTTCACCCAACCATCCAGTGCTCTGCAAAAATAAGTCACATACTCCACATACGTATTCCCAGGCCGCTTAGTACATCCCCTAAACTTCTGTCTATACATTTCAGGGGTAAGCCCGTACCTGCTCATTAAAGCTTCTTTCATGTGGGAATAGGATCTCTGATTCTCAACAGGCAAATCTAGCAAGGTATCTCGCCCTTCACTAAGGAACCTTCCCCACAACCCCGCTCCCCAATCCTTATCAGGGACCCGGTGGGAGGACATGGCTACCTCGTATGCCCTAAACCACTGTCCTATATCATCCCCCTTAAAGAACTCTTTAACTACGTCCTTCGGGATGTGCACTCTTGACTCTACCTGCACTGGCGATGTGCTGCCACCAGAGGGAGGACGATCCAAGTCTCTCTCCTTGAGACTTATCTCCCTCATTTTCACTTCATAATCCATTTGGTGCTTTCGCTCTTCCAGCGCCATTCTTTTGGTTTCAAGCTCCAGTTGGATTTTCAATTCTGCCAGCTTTCTTTCGTGATTCCTCGTTTCTTTCCTGTCCGCCAGCTCCTCTGGCGACAGGCCTTTACCAGCGCTGTGCACGCTGTCTTGCCTTTCGAGATCCACCAGATCCACAAGTGCGTTCTGTTCCTCCGTTGCATCTTGCTCCGCGAGGGCCTCTTGATCCTCCGGGGCATTTCTGGACTCTATCCAGGCTTTCAGAGCCTTGTAGAGCTGTGGCTTGTTCTTGCAACCGGTGTGTGGAACCTTGAGTTGCCTACAGAAAAACTTCAGCTCATCCTGGTGTATTTATCCAACTTCGTCGCGTCCCACTCGACCTCCAACATCTCAGAGGTCGTGGACTCCGCTCCATCCAGGCTCTTCGTGCCCGGCATGGTTTCCACACTCGGAATCTTCTTTCGGCAAAATTCAGAAAGCAAAGTCTGTGGCTAAGTAACTGGACTGTAATCACTGTGCAATGGTCAGAAGTTAAGGTATAGATACTGCAAGCGTAAATTCGAAAATCCTCACCGCTGCGTCCAATGTAGGAAGGGGGAGGCTCTAGTTGGCGCAGTGCAACACTAGCGACAAGCAGGGCCTCTCTCTTCCTCGTCAGGGCTGAGGGTTACCTTCCAGACAACCTCTGCTTACCCTCTAGGTAGTGTGGCTTAAGCAGTCGTAGGCTAATCTTTGGGGCACATAGGGTTAAACACTTGCAATATTACACCGTCACAACCAACCCACCACACAATGAGACCAGACTGTATTCTGTAAAAATATATATCTTTATATAGATTTTAAGCAGGCTTGTGAATACAGTTATCAGACTTTCAAATAGCGGTTCCAAGTTACTTAGTTCAGGTTGCCACAGTTCTTTCTAGCAATAAGAGTTCTTTAGGGCCTTCTGCCCAGTTCAACAAAGTTCTTGTGGAGCAGGCGGCTTCCAGGGGATCTGTCCCACGTCGCGTTGCCTTCCCGGGGTCGCTGTTCGTTGCGGCTCTCAGCCGAGCAGTTCACGGGTCATCCGGGGCAGCGGTGTTCTGTGGCGGCAGGGTCCTTTCTTCGTCGTCCGCTCCGACCCTGGAGGTGGCGGCTGCGTGGTGGCGGCGAGTGGCAGTACGGTCCTCAAGTGCAGGACGTACCCAGCCAAGTGCCGGTGCAGCTGTGCGCTCACAGCTGAGCTGTCGGGCAAGGTACCGACTTAGTGGATTCTCACAGGGCAACTGTCCGTCTTTGCAAGTGGATTGGCTGCTCGTGGTGCAGTCAACTCGAGAGCTCGGACCGGACGGGTCCTCCTTCGCTTTGCTCTCGGGCTCCCGGTGCAGTTGCGGTCACGGTGTTCGGGCCAGCGGCGGCTGGTCCTCACTTTGCTTTCGCTGTTGCTTTGGGCCCCGGTCACGGTGGTCAGGTGGATGTCGTTGCCTTGGAGGAGATTCCTCCGACGGTACTGCAGCGATAAGCAGCACACGCAGTCGCTTTCTTCAGGGTGTAGCGCCCACTGGTCCTGGGGCGCTGGTCAGGGGGCAAGTTCAGTTGCAAGCCCTTGGAGATCTCTTAGCAGAGTTTGGCACAAAGTCTTGTAAAGCAAAAGTCTTCTCGCAGTCTTTCCTTTTTCCTCTCCTTCGGCAGCAAGGCACCAGACACAGGCAAGAGACAGCACTCTTCCTTGTCCTTCCCGGTCCTTCTCGTCGGGCAGAGTTCCTTCTGTAGCCCAAACAGGATCTAATTTTCAAGGAGCAGGGCTCCTTCTTTTATATGGCATTTCTTTTGTTCTCGCAGGCCAGGGGGGCCTTTGCATAGCCACTCTCAGTCCTTGAGTACCCTGGTGGGTGTACTCCGGCTTCTGCTTTCAGTGTGAGGGGCAGGCGCATCAGACGCCCCACAGGAGGTGGAGCCAGCATTGTGCGGACAGGGGCGGCCAGAGTACCTTGTTGATGGGGGCTTCGCCCTTCCTGGGCCAGGTGCCGGCTGAGTCATCAGTCGCTCCCCAGGAGGGTGGAGCCAGCATTGTGGTGGCAGAGCACAACTACAGTTCGAGTCAAGAGGCACTCCTACCTCCCACTAAGGTGTAATCTGCGCATTCACCACCGGTCATCCTCCCAGCCCTGTCACTCACACGTCCTAGACAGTCAGATACACATACCAGCAGAGGCGGGCTGAAATGGTTAGGCAAGCAAATGCTAACTTTCTAAAAGTAGCATTTGCAAACCCAGGATACTAAAATAAACTTTACTAAAAGAAATATTTTATCATCCTGAGTTCAGGCATACTAAACACGACGCGCTACCATGCTCCTTGAGCCTGCTGGGATTATAGGGTGTAATAATTCCAGCAGCTCAGTCTGGCCTAATGGAGCAGGTAGCCTTCAATAGTGAAATACGGTCTTGGTTGTAAGTCACTACTAGGACATGCCACACACATCAGGGCTTGTCCTACCTTACACCTACAACGCACCCTGCCCGCAGGCCTACCATAGGGGTGACTAATATGTAGTCAAGGGAAGGTTCGGGGGCTGGCAAGTGGGTGCACTTGCCCAGCTAGCGTGACAGTACGAGACCGCACGCGTGTTCTGCGGTCGCAGTTCCCAGACACATCTTTACGGCTGCTTCGGTGGGTGGCGCAACCAGCGCTGCAGGCCCACCAGCAGTATTGGCATCTACAAGCCCCGGCACTCCTAGTGCACTTTACTAGGGACTAACAGTAAATCCAATGAACCAATCATGGATACCAATCGCATGTACAATTTACAGTAGGGAGCACTTGCACTGCGGCACGGGTCAGCCGTGGCGCAGTGCCCTGAGTATCGGAAAACCAGCAAAACATCGGAGGCACATCAGCAAAAAGTGGAAGGGAGACTCACGCCAAGGTGCCAGGTCTAACAGTCTGTTAAATAACACCAATAGTTCTTTGAACGTGAGCTTCTGGGCAATTCCTCTTCGTAGGTTAATAGCATAACTAGAAAATAATAGCATGTCCCTACAATAAGTCAGATCTGTTAGCCATGCTTTAGAGTCTGGGACCTTTTTCCCTTCCCAGCACCTGGATACTTGTCTTTTAGCGATTAACAGCGCCACAGCACAAAACTTACGTTTCCCCACTTTAACATTGGGCAACAGACCCAGTAGACAATTTTTTATAGTACACTCCACCTCGATCCCCACCATTTCGCTCAGAGTGGTTGTGATCGTACCCCAAAACGCATTTAACTTTTGACAGTACCAAGCTAAATGGACAAAATCCGCCCCATCATAACCACACCGTCTACAACTGGCATCCTCCCGTAACCCATATTTATGCAACCTATGTGGTGTATGGTATGTTTGATGTAGGTATTTAAGGTGTGTAATGCGCAGGTTGCCATTTGAAGTAAGCAATTTGAGGAGCGTACAAGCAATAGACCATTCACGCTCCGTAAGCGCTTCCGGTAGCGAGTCATTCCATCTTTGCAGGGCCTTGTCAGTGTTATGTGGGAGCTCACTTTGTGCCACCCTGTATAGTCTAGAGACCAGATGGGAAGTGTTCGATGAGGTAATTATAAATTGTAATGATTGCAAAGTGGGCGGTTCTTTTGGGTAGTTTGGATACAATTCCTGAATCGCCCTCTGCAATCTAAAGTGTGTGAATCTGAAAAGTAGGGTCGGGTTACTGACATAGGTCAGATCGTTGGCTGTGCAAAAAGCCCCCTCGTGATATAAATCCCCAAATGTGTCTATTCCTATATTTTTCAGTATGTCCATTCCAACTTTTTCGTTAGTCACTGATATGCTCGGGTGGAAATGCAGTGGGAGTGCCGGGGCATATAGCGGTAGCTTGTGTGCCATCCTCCCTAGTGTTCTCCATGCGCGAGCCGTGGTGTCAACCGTGTTAATATCTTTTGAATGTAACGGCAGTCGTTTATGCGATACTATCGGGTTCAATGGAACCGGTGCCGCATCGCCCTCTTCTACCGCTGTATGCGTGAGATACGGGGTGGGATGATACCAGTGTGCTGCGTATTGGGCCTGTGCACATAGATAGTAGAGCCGAAAGTCTAGTACACAAAACCCACCTTTTTCATAGGGCAGCGTTAATGTGTGCAGGTCTATGCGTGCCTGCTTTCCTGCCCATATAAGCTTAAGCAACAGGGATGTTATGTGCGTGAAGACTGCTTTGGGCGGTGTGATTGGTATATTATTGAATAAATACAAAAACTTCGGAAGGACATTCATCTTGACTATTGCAATTCTGTCTGCCAAGGATAGTGGTAGCTGTATCCATCTAGCTACTTTACCCTCCAATTCTGTAAGCACCCTCCCATAGTTTGTCCTGATCACTTCTTCGGGGTCCCGACTGTACCATATTCCCAGGTAGCGCGAGGGGTCAGTCTGCCAGTCCAGTGGAAAGTCAGGGGAATGCGGTGTGGTGGAATCAGTGAGTGGAATGATTAGTGATTTCTCCCAGTTGATCTGTAGCCCAGAATGGCGTCCGAATTTCACATACTCACGCAATAATGGGCTAAGATTCTGTTCTGGGTCCCTCACATAGAGAAGCATGTCATCTGCATACAACGAAATATGCAGGGGCCTCCCAGGGA
Source organism: Lissotriton vulgaris (assembly GCF_964263255.1). NCBI lineage: Eukaryota > Metazoa > Chordata > Amphibia > Caudata > Salamandridae > Lissotriton > Lissotriton vulgaris. Next base: position 1,066,964,359 of record NC_141691.1, read on the forward strand.
AATGCAGAGCTGAGTGGTTATGTGTCTGCCTAATTGTGCACGTGAGTGGTTCCAGGGCTAATGCAAATATTAAAGGCGACAGTGGACAACCCTGTCTAGTCCCTCTAGCAATATTGAAAGGTGCCGATATGTATCCATTTACCCTTACTCTCGCTACCGGCCTCGTGTATAGTAGAGACACCCAGGATATATACCAAGCTGGAAACCCCATTCTCTGCAATATCGTGTGTATGTAGGACCATTCGATGGAGTCGAATGCTTCGGCTGCGTCAAGCATGACGGCTGCCGCCTTTGTCTGGGGGTTGAGATAGTGTGATAGTGCAAATAAAGTTCTCGTATTGTGGGACGTGGCGCGCGTTGGGATAAACCCTGCCTGATCTGGAAGTATCAGGTTCGTCATTAGGGGCTGCAAGAGTTTCACTAAAATTTTAGAGTCTACATTTAAAAGGGGTAGAGGGCGATACGAGTTCTGGTTGCTTACCAGGCTTTAGGAGAGTAATGATCACCGCCTCACGTAGTGACGGCGTTAGTACCTTCTGGTCAAAGGCCGCGCCATACATCTCAACCATGTGAGGGGCGAGGATGTCAACGAATGCTTTATAGAATTCACATGTATAGCCATCAGGCCCGACGCTTTCCCGTTTGGCAATGCATGTATAATGGCGGTCACCTCCTCTACTGTAATCGGTTGTGCCAGGTATTCACGCTGGTTGTCAGACAACCACGCTATTGCTATATCATGTAGGTAGTCACGCGTTTCCTGTGGTGGAGCAGGTTGACGGGAAGTGTACAGGTCTGAATAGTTACGTACAAAGCTATCAAGTATTCCCGCAGGTTGTGTATGTAAGGTGCCGTCCTTGTCTCGCACTTGTGTGATTAACTGCGAGTCCCTCCCCGTACATATTTTCCTCGCCAGCATCCTAACAGGTCTACCGCCCTCTCCAAACCGTCTGCTAGTGGCCGTTTGTTCACATATTTCAGTTCGTCCTCCGCATATTTTTGATGTTCTATGAGGATGAGCTTAATTTTCCCCAGTAGTTCCACATTGCCAGTATGTGCGTACTCCCGCTCTAGAACTGACACCTCACGTTCAAGCCTAGTTATCTGCGCCCGTATGTCTTTAAGTATCCCAGCTGTCGTGCTAATACAAGTGCCCCTAAGCGTCGCCTTGAAAGCCTCCAATAAGATGCATGGGTCGTCCACGGAGTCCTCGTTTAACTGGAAGTACTCCTTTATTGCTTTCGTTATGGTAGTCATGTATAGGGGGTCCAATAGTGCCTGTGCATGGAAACGCCAACTGAATGGAGGGGGTGTGTAGTGCGGTATCTGTAGTGTAAGTTCTACTGGGTTGTGGTCGGACAGCGTTTGTGGGAGCGTCATTATCTGTGTAGCTCATAGCACAGCGCTATCTGTCCCCAGCCAATAATCTATCCTCGACCAGCTGCTGTGTGACATGTTCACATGTGTCGCACCTGGTGTTGATGGATGTTGGACCCTCCAAATATCCTTGAGTGCAAGTTCAACCAATATGTCTCCCAGCTTGTCCCTGGCTTTCTTGTGTGGCTCCAAGGAAGCAGTGGAACGATCAACAGAGTCTTGTAATGCTACATTAAAATCCCCTCCCCAGAGCATCGTCGTATCAATAAATTCCAGCAAGTGATCCCACAATTCCTGAAAAAATTCTGGAGCATCTACATTCGGACCATATACATTTACTATCTTCACATTTTGCCCCCGCAGCACTCCCGACACAATTACATATCTTCCATTTGTATCGACAATTGTACGTGCTATTCTATAATTAGTGCCCTTTTTGACCAGTGTCATAACCCCTCTGGAATAGGATGAGTATGCCGCCGAAGAGTTCGACTCCGCCCAGCGCGTACCAATAGACCTATGCACTTTGGGGTCCACGTGGGTCTCTTGAAGCAATGCTATATCTATGTGGTGCCTATCAAGACATGCAAATACCTGTCTGACCTTTTTGGGATTGGTGAGGCCTCGCACATTCCACGTTAGTAATTTCAGGCTATTTCTACTCATGTTTATAACGGGACACTTTGTTTGAACCACATGTAGCCACCCTCCCCTCAAGTTTCAGCTCAACATTACACAATATCATAATGTTGGATATCGACCAGTTAACAATGTCCGCACATCGGCGTGCAGCAGTGCATCTCGATCGCCCAGGTAGTTCAAAAAACAACAAACCCCAACTTCCCCAGTACCCACCCACTTCAGCAACCCAATTCTGCCGAAGCCATTGTACCCTTACAACTGTGATTGTCAACATAACTCGTCGGGGACTGCACTAGTGGAAGTCCGCCGAGGACGCATTACTCCATCCTAGTGAAAGGATGTGGGCGAATCCGTGTTCTGTAAATAGATCGCCTGGGCCCTGAAGCAACACCAGTCTAATTGCGCATCACTGGAGCAACAAGCGCTCGGAACAGTCTTACAGCATGTGTCATAAAGTATGTAGTCTTTCCCTCATGTTCATAGAAATGGGTTAGTACGGCATATCAATAGAGGCCATACTTTAACAGCTTGTCATGGTCCACTGCCATGCGTACCATACTGAATTTTCCCACAAGTGTCCAAGCCGCACCTTTCCACTACTTGATGCTCACTGGTTAGAGGCGGCAGACCCGAGAGCAGAGGACGGCCCGGGACCAGGGTTCGATTCCCAGCGCGGCAGGTTTCTGGACCAGGGTCAGCGGACTCGATAATTCTCTCGCCTCGGTGCCCACTCTGATCAGCGATCACACTCGGCAACTCTGGGCATTAGCTTGCCTCATCTTCACTAACGGCCCCACCAGACCGCCGGGGATGCCTGGTCTCACCCTGGAGATACCCATTAAGGGACCATCTCTCAGGGAAGCCAGGAAGGGTTTCGCAGCGGTCGAAGCGCCTTGGGACCCTCCGGGTAAGTAGTGCGCTATATAAATGCCTATACATACATATCTAACATTGTCTCACTATACATTTCACCCTGTATAGAGAGGAGTCACATGTTGGGTGCCGTAGTTCATGTGGAGTCCGGCCTTTCCCTCCTACAACCTTAGGTGTGTAAGTTGGGCAAGTTCAGCGCAGCGTTCATCAGAAAGTCTTACCTTTCAATCTGACTCGGTGTGTCTGTCTCTACGATTGGACCGTTTACCTTTTGCAACCGCTGTTTTGATGAAATCCATTGCAGCTTTCGGGGTCGATAAGAAAATTGGTTTATCCTCCCAAGTGACCCGCAGGCGAGCGGGGTACAACATGGCATACGGGATCTGCAAATCTCGAAGTTTGATTTTAACCTCGCTGAACTATTTGCGTGCCTGTTGTACTGCGACCGTGAAGTCTGGGAAGAATTCAAGTTTATTTCCCTGATGGTGGATCTCACCTTTTTCCCTCGCCAGCCTGAGTACGGTGTCCCTGTCGCGGTAATTCAGGACTCTTGCCACAATCGGTCTAGGCGTGGCTCCCGGTTTTGGCGCCAAGGATCGATGCGCTCTTTCAATAATGAAGATCGGTGATAGATTTTCAGGGCCAAACAGGTCTTTGCATAGTTGTTCCACATAGGTCTCCATGCGGCCAGTGTTCGTTGATTCTGGTAGACCCGATATACGTATGTTGTTACGTCTCGACCTGGCTTCCAACTCCTCAGCCTTGGCTTTGATCACATCAAGGACTTTCTCCATTCCTGTACATTTGGCTGCCGTGGTTCGCGATTCGTCCTCCACCGTCGAGATCCTGTTTTCCGCCGTATCCAAGCGTTTGCCCTGTTTGTCGAGTTTGGCCGCCATGCTGTCCACTCGGCCTGTCAAATGATCAAGTTTGCTATTTATGTCCTGCATGTTGGCTTGTATGGATTTTAATATGCTTTCCATGATTCTACCGTCGTGGGAGTCAGTTTCCGGGTCTTCCTCCGCCGCACCAGTCTGGTTCTTGGGCGTCTTCCGCGCCTCAAATGTTAGTTTGGGTTGTTGTTTATCTGGTTTGCCCATTTTGTGCTATAGGGGGGGTGCTGATCTGGTATCTCCTTGGGTCGTATGCCGCTGGGAAGTGTTGTGCAGCGCCTGGGACCGAAGGGAGGGAATGCGGCACCTACCCCCTATGGACGGTACTAGTCGTATAGACTGGACCTCACAACCGGAATGTGGTTCGTGGCTGATTAGCAGTGATGTCTCGGCATTGCACCAGGTTGTCACCGATTGCCACTCGAGAACCAAGAGCAGGGCCCGGCACCGGCAGGCGAGTTGCACCACCCCATGGCTTCCACGCGCTGTGTCGGGAATGCGTGCCGCTGGTTACACATTTACGAAAAGGGCACTTGGTTTCAGCAGGAGTCACCCCTCCGTTCTTCTGTTGAGTTAGAGTCGGTGTTAACTGTCCGCGAGGGGGCCTAGCGCTGGGCGCCCGACACTTGGAGATCCGCACTCCCCTCACAAGGACCAACACCGCATGCAGATAGAAATATGGCTTGTTTACTCCCTCGTGGCACGTAGGGCTGAAACGCAGCAAGCACCGCGCCCTCCGGCGCTCAGGATAGCTCCCCCGCGCTCAACTTTGTCCGAGGCGCGTTCCGATCTTACTTGTGCACGGGCGCCGCCATTTTGCTTCGCGCCGAATCCCGGCAGTTAGTAACAGTCCAAAGGGTACAGGGGGGGGGGACCGCCGCTGCTAATGGCACTGCAATGCAATTCCGTTTGGGAAATTCGAGTTAGTGCTGTGCCCCCCTTTCGCTAACTGTCCTTTTACATGCGATTTGGGGATTCGCCCGGCGGAGCTGCACAGCTAGGCAGCCATTCTGCTGTGCGCCCCCTAGCGCCTCCGACTTGTCTTCTGTTTTAGAAGAGTCCTGAGCGTGCTTGTCCCTGGACTGCCTGCGCTCTTCTTTGTGTGCTGACTTTCCTTCTCTCCCTGTGTTGTTTATCAGGAGGATTGTGTATCAGTATCCTGATACCTGTCATGTTTCCAGTGCTTAATTTGTGCCGGGGCTTATGACTGTCTGCCACATGGTAGTGATGTCTGCCAATTTAGGTACGAGCACTACAACTTCTGTTCATTATTTAAATTTACATTTCCAATTAGTACTATTTGCCTCCAAAGCCATTCTTCTAGCTTTGGGGGCCTGTAATAGTATGAATTGTCACACTTTTAAGAGTGTGATGATTAGTAGTGTGTTGGTGTTGTCATTGGCAGTGCTGCCAGGGGCAATGGATGGTGCAAGTTCTAGTGTCCTCCTGTTGAGAGCCCCGGTACTACTTTTTTTTTTTTTTTTTTACAAATTAAGCACTGCAGTTTTCCTAATATTATCCCGATTTCAAAGGTTATACCTCTTTGCAGAGGGCTCATGTTGAGGAGACCTACCTCAGGACTGAGAATCTTTTCTGAAAAAGTTTTTTTTTTTTTTTAATTATTTTCCCACTTCTTTTTAGAAGAAGTAGGTGTCTGCTTAGAAGTGTCCTTCTCAGGACTGCCCATTAGCTGTGGTTTTAAAAAGCTTTCCCACCCAAACTCTCCCTTCCCAGTTCTGCATATGCAGTTTTAATTATTTTGGGAAGTTCTTGTCGTTGTTCTATAAGACTGACCTCTCTTAGGTGTTGGCGGATCGCCACTGAAGCTACTTCCCCTTTAATGTTAGCAAGTATTATTGTTCATACCTGGTCATAATTACCTAGTAATTTCATACCTAAGCTCAGAGCTGATTCAGCTCCATACTTGTTCTGTATATGTCGTAAGACATCTGGAATTACTGCTAAGGAAGGAATACCATGAGTACTGGTATATATGGCAGCAAACACTGTACCCCAATTGGTGCAGTCCTCTAACTGTGGTGTTATCCCTATGGGCAAGCAGAGTGTTAGCATTATATGCTTTCAAACGGTGTGGTATTTAGAAATACTGCTTCTAACTGGGTGATTTTCTGAGCTACCCAGAAAGGAATCTGTTCACGTTTCGTGGGCAGTTTACCCATTACTGTGTGTAAGTTTTGTAGAGTGATTTTAGTAGTGGTGCTCTGTGTAGGAGCTGTATCATTTGTAGCTACTGTGGGCTGGACACCAAGTGTCCTCATGACGAGTTGCGTCATGGCTCTGTAAGAGTTTTACCAACTCTTTGTGTTGTAAGAGCAGTGTATCTTGTGGCATTATATCAATGTCAGGATGTGGTGTGTAGTCTGTTAATGTCGGCTATGTAGCTCCTGGTCTACCTAGTGGACCGAGCCTTGTTTTATTTATTTGTTTGTAGGGCGCTATTCAACCAGAAATTGTGATTCTGGTTAGTGAGCGGAATCTTAATATCCTCAAAATGAGTGTAGACCGCTGGGACTTTTTCATGTATGTAAGAATAAAAAGTCTGAGTTGTTTCATTTACTGCTGGGAATGTAACCCAAGAATAGAACACATCTGTTTAATATATTTGTGTGCCTCTATAATTATCACTGTACCTCCTCGGTCTGTTAAACCATGTCTGAGATGTTTTTGTGTGAGTAAATGCCTGATTTTGGATGCAAAAATGTATTGCATTTGCTTCCTCTTCGTCGTTTGAGACCTGTGTCCCAGTGACAGAAGCAGCTGCCTCGGCAGACATTGTGTTGTGAAAACAAAATGTCCTAAAAAAGAGTTTTCAGATAAGGTTTTAAAAAGGCACAGTGTTCGGGAACTTTTTCCTTCAAGCTTGATTTAAACCAACAGCCAATACATAGAAAGTTTGCCTACTCATCTGTGGTGGAATTTTGTGCCTACCCACTCCAGACGTCTCTGGCGTTTTGTGAGTAGGGTCTCTGAGAATAAGCATGACTGAATTACTCAGATTCTACTTTTAAATAAGTGACGAAATCACGGTTGGGCGCCATGTAGTGTAGTTCCTATTTCCCTTATAGGTTCTGAGCATTGGAATAACATACACAATAGGCTTGGCATAGGACTGAGGTCAGTATGCCCCTAGTATGTATATTAAACTTAATTACTGTGTACCAGCTAGCTCAGAGGCCACTAGAAACTTCTTGAAAACAAGAAGGGAAAAGCTTCTGGCAACCACATAACATAAAACCCTGTTCCCTCAGGATCATGGAAACAATATACTACTTTTCATTCAGTCACTCATCTCAGAGAAGTACTTAGAAGAAACATTCGGGTGTGTTTACAATAAAATTTATTGCACAGTTGTTATTCTAGTACTGGTTATATGTGCTGCGACAACTGTTGGACAGTAGCATAGAATTATGGCCAGCAGTGCAGTTAAATGAAAAGGCATTGTTCCACCATTTTGCAATAGTAATGAACACATACATGAAATACAGAATGCATTAAGATAAAGCCTATACCCCTATGATGCCTAACTAGATGTACCTAAGCGTACCTAGCATGTGTGTAGGTCTTTAGAGAGCCAAGAATCCCCCCAGGATTTAGTCTAACCATTTTACCTTAGTAGGACTTCATCCTGATTTCGAGCTGAACACCCACAGATGGGTGATGGACCTCTGCCAGCTGGAGCTGCGGCATGATGCAGGTTGCAGTGTCTCAGGCAGAGTGTCGGCATGGAAGTCTCGGTCTTCTCTGGTTTGCTTGGGCAAAGGGAGGTATATTTATATTGGATAGGTGCCTTGGATTGACGCTAAGGTGGTCACAGGAAGATGAGTTCTTGGAGAAAGGGTCTGTTTCCAAGAATTTGTGTTCTTAGAGAAATGGCCTGTTTCCAAGAATTTGTTGTGACGTAGGTTAGTCACTGTTGGACATGGAGATTACGTATTTAGGATGGACTCTCTTCTGTGCACAGATCACACTGATCAGATAAAGGAGGACAGCCTCTCTGTTGCTCGTTATTGTGAAGGAAGGGCTAATCTAGGTCAAAGGACCTGCCTGTCTCTGTGAAAGGGCCTGCCTGTCTCTGTGACACAAAGGGTTTGTGCCTCGGAGACAGAGTACCTATGTTAGGGCCTCAATTTCATTTATAACAGCAAATGTGGCACCGATCTTATGGACAACAATGCCAAGGGTAATACATTGGGACATTTTAGGGACGTGGAAGCCAGTATTTTTGCTAATTTCAATTTCAACGTAGCGTTATACCTCTCCACCAATCCTGATGATTGTGGGTGGAAGACTGCATGGAACTTCTGTTCGATCCCTAATCCTTTCAGGACATACTCAACAACTTGCCCAATAAAATGAGGTCTGTTGTCACTTCACAAAATTTTACAAACACCAAATCTGGGGAAAACTCCTTTAAAAGCACCTTTGCTGTGGTGAGAGCGTATTATCTTTAGTACGGTATGCCTCTATCCATTTACTGAAGGCACATACCACCACTTGAACATACTTCGAGTTATTGCAACATTCAAGTTGGTTATAATTAATTTGCAAAACTTCAAAAGGTGCAGTTGGTGTAGCAAACCCTCCTGTAGGAGTCAGTGACCCTTTTCCAGGATTGTACTGCCAACAGATCAAACAGGACTGTACTATTCTTTTAGCTGTGCTGGCAATTTCTGGATGCTCCCAAACTTGGGTAAGCAATTTTGTTATTGGCGAAGCTCCAACATGTGCCACCCATGTGCCATTTGAACCATAGGCTGTAAATAGGTTATAGGCAGTTTCCACGTATCCATCTCTTTGTTTCGCCAACAACCCTCATCATCCAACATTCCCTCTTTAGACCATTGCTCAAGTTCTTCCACAGAAGCAAACCTCTGTATGTCTAGCACTTCCTGTCTAGCATCATGCCAACGCTCAGTTTGTGACTTCACTACGTACATAGATGTAGTACTTCGTTGCATCGCATTCTCATGAGGTACGTGATCTGCAAAGGGATTGCCTTGTCCTGTCTTGTCAGTCTCTTTCTTGTGTGCACTACACTTAACAATGGCTATTTTCTTCGGATATGTCAGTGCAGTCAGAATATTATGCACTAGTCCTCCGTGCATTATCTGCATCCCGTGGGACGTAAGAAAGCCTCTTTCCTTCCAAAGTAGGCTAAAATCATGGGCCACTCCAAAAGCAAAGCGGCTGTCTGTATAAATGTTAACACGCAAGTCAGTGCTAAGTACACACGCTTGTGTGAAAGCTATTAGCTCAGCTGCTTGAGCCGACTTCTGTGGTATTAGAGCTGTCTCCACTACTGTCTGAAGTGTCGTAATTGCATATGCAGCTGAAGTCGTGCCATCTGGTAACTTCAAACAAGACCCATAAACCCATAGTTCTCCATCTACATCTGAAAGGGGTGTACCTTGCAAATCGACGCAACCCTTTGTCCCTCAGTAAGGAATATACAATCATGAGACTCCTGTGACTGAGTCTGAATCACTGGATATGGTAACAAAGTAGCTGAGTTCAAAGTCGCGCACCTCTTCAAGATAATGTGAGGGGCCAACAGTGTCAATTCGTATCCTGTCAAATGAGCACTAGTCAAGTGTTACGTTTTAGTCTGATTCAAAAGGGCATCGACCGCATGGGGTACTAACACCAACAGTGTATGTGACAAAACTATCCCTTCACTCTGACGTATGGACACAGCTGATGCTGCAACTGAACGAAAACACCCAGGCAATGCACGAGCAACAGGATCAAGAACCGCTGAAAAATATGCACAGGGACGCTGCTTGTCATCGTGCGTCTGCACTAAAACTGACAATGCACATCCATCTTTCTCGTGTACATGGAGCATAAAAGACTTTGTGTAATCTGGAGTGCGTAACACTGGTGCAGTGCAAAGAGTTTGACGTAACTGACGAAAAGCATTCTGACATTCAGTCGTCCATGGAAGGGGCATTGGAATGTCTTTAGTCAAAAGCGCCAACAAGGGTTTAACAATGTGTGAAAAACCTAATATCCATTGCCTACAAAACGAAGTCAGACCAATGAATGCATGGACATCTTTCTGAGTAGAAGGCACTGGTGTGTCTTAAATTGCTTAAATGCGATCTGGTGTAGGTGCACGTCCCACCTTAGACAGAAGGTGACCTAAGTAGGTAACCTTCGGTCTACAATATTGCAATTTCTTCCGTGACACTTTGTGGTGATGTGAAGCAAGAAAAGAAAAGAAAGTAAAGACAAATAACATTTTTCACACTGTTCAGACGTATCGGCTGCCAACAAGATGTAATCGACATATTGTATGAGAGACACTCCTTCAGTCAAAGTGAAAGAATCAAGTTGTCTTTTCAATGCTTGGCTGTAAATACTAGGACTCTCAGTGTACCCTTGGGGAATTCTACAAAATCTGTACGATTGATTATTCAAAGTGAATTCGAACAAATATCGGCTACCAGGATGAATAGGAATCGAAAAGAAAGCATTCTTAAGGTCGATCACACTAAATGTAGTTGCTGTCAGAGGAACTAAGGTAAGAAGTGTTGTTATGTCAGAAACCACGGGGTATTGTGGTACTACAATCTTGTTAACTTCCCGCAAATCAATGATGAATCTATAAATCCTAGTGTCAGTGTCTTTTTTAAAAATAGGATTAATAGTACTGTTGCAAATCTTATAAGGAACTTCTTCCACAACCCCCACTTCAATTAAATCATGGACAATGCTTATAAGTGCTTCTTCGCCTTCTTGAGAAATTTTGTATTGAGGCAAGCGAGGCAATGAAGCGCCCTCCTTGACACTAATATGTACTGGTGGAATAACCATTTGCCCTACATCGGTGTCTGAAGTAGCCCACAAAGTACTAGGGAGTGAAGCTAATGCAATGTCTTCTTTCTTTAACAAGGCAAGATCTCTCAATCACGGGGTAGTTGTCATTCAAAATAACACGTACACCTTCTAGAGAACATCATATCATAGCCCTGAAATACTTGAGCATATCACGACCCACAATATTGTCCGGTGTGTTCGGAGAAAGCAAAAATGGACATGGAGCAGTAAATTTGTCAACATGAAATACAAGTGGTTGTGACAGTGGGCTAAGGGAAGGTCTTCCATCAAAACCTATTGATGTATTGGTTAAACCAGACAGGGGAGCCCATGGAACCAATTGTTAAGACAAGGCGCTACGAGTAGCTCCTGTATCAACTAGAAACTGATAAGTAGAACCCAAAACATCTGCTGTAAAAAGGGACCCTTCTGTTCTACTGGAACTTCAACTGATTCCTTACCCCATCCTAGGCAGTCCTATGCATAAGCAAAATCTTTCAAATCAGACGGCAAATAATCAGATATTTGATATTGATTCCGTCTATCAAAAGTATTAAACCCATCCTGTCCACGTGTATTAGCATCAAACCTAGTACGATCATCCGTGCTTCCTCTAGGCCCTGAATATTCTGAACGATTTCTTATTTGTCCCCGTCCACGTGGATACTGCTGAGCATGCAATGCTGGACAATCGGCAGCCCAATGTCCAAATTTCCTGCAGTACGCACACTGGTCAGCAGACAAAGTCGAACGAGTATAAGGAGGAAAAGACGGACCATAAGACACATGTCCACCTCTATCACTATCTCTAGAAGGCGGACCATAAGCCTGAGCTAACATAACCTTTGTTTTTAACTCTTTAGTCTTCTTATCCTCATTACCCTTTGCTTCTAACTCCTGGTGTTCGTAATACTGAAACCGGAGAAGATGTAGTCCATGAACTCTCACTGGCCTTTAGGCGACTAGCTATTCCTGACAACAGGTTGTCAACATATTTATTCTACAAATAAATGCCTGCCCGTGTCGTCTGTCAATGACTGGCCACTAAAATCGTTGAATGCCTCCTCAAAGCGTGTAAAGAAGTCAGAAACCGATTCATCTGCTTTTTGCTTGCAAGATGCTAGTACAGTCCAATCTATCTTTTTAGGGGGAATAATCGTTTTTAACTTAACTAATATAGCTGCGGGAAGATCTAAAATTAACTGACATTTTTTCTGTGGGGGTTCCCTTTTTACGTCCATTTGTTCTAATTCTTTCCATAATGCCCCAAAAGTCGCACGATCATCAACTTTACAAACAGTTCTCCACATATCAGGGGGTAATATTAACCAGAAAATCAATATCAGGCAGAGTCATGGTACAAGAGCTAACATCTCCCTCAACTTCCTAATAAAAAGCTGCTGGATTTTTCCACGGATCAGGCAATGCAGCTTTAAGAGCCATAACATCCACTCTATTCCAAGGAGTGTAAACCCAATTATGAATAAAATAACTCTTTGCATCAGCGGAATCCTTATTATCACTTGTTCCCTCGCCTCTAGGAGGAGCATACAAAGGTGCGGCTTCCCGCATAGGTTTCGCATGAACTTTCATAGTCTTATCTGTTCCAGAAGCAGAAGCCTGTGTCACGCTGGTCAGGGATGTTTGTGCAGCTGCACCAGCTGCCTTTTTCTCTTCTCGCAGACGGACTACATCAGCACGCAGTTTAACCAAACGTCTGATTGAGTCAGACACCTGAGAAAAGACAAAGACCATCACGCATTTGCTTACCGTTATTTGCTGTATGATCGGGCTCCAACTCCTCGGAATGTTTCCTAAACTGTTCAATGAGCGCTGCGGCAAATACTTCGGTAAAATATATTTGCTCCCTTTCCTGCCAATCTTTCATGTCATCTAAAAGTTCAGAAGCAGGGGCGATACTACGAACGGCTTTACAAGCAGCAGATCTAAGCTCAGACGCACGCTCAGCGGACAACATAGAACGAGTTTCCCATGCTTTCTCCTGCTCTGTAGAACAGTCTTCATCTGACTCATGAGGAGCAGAAGGAAGAGTATACGGAGGCAGATAACGATCTAACAACAAGAAATCATCTATTCAGGATGGGATAGGATAGGATAGAATAAGGGTAGGATAGAGGTTTTGCTGAACAGCATATTGGCCAGTTACCTGCAAATGACGATCCCTATCCTCTCTCTCTTTTAGTTCTTTAATTTTTTTTATTTTTCAACTCTAATGCTTTTGTATAAATATTTTTTTGTTGTTCCTTTTCAATCAAGGCTTGCTCACGCTTCATTTGTTCACGCACTTCTTACTCCCACATTCGTGCACAGTCAAACATATCTTGTCTAGTCTTTCGCTTAAACATACATTGTTCCACATACTGAATCTTTCGTAAATCAAATGACCCATGCATAGGCCAACGCAACTACTTACTAGTGTATTTATTCCATAACATGCTGTACATTATAGAAGAAATACCATACTTAATATACATGTCCCTATTAGGCGTCCCCTTTGGGGGGGAGGGCGACTGTGCTTCATCGAGTCGTAAACTGGTACCACTAAAAAAGCAACACATTCTACGAAGTGTGCTAGAAACAGGCATGCTGAAAATAGTGCAAGAAATGCAGTATTATATGCAAAGTAGCACTTATGGTATGCTTATACGTTGTGCCGTTCAAATTTGATTCAAAACTGAGAAAATTCTCCTCATTACCTGCCTATATCAATTGCAATTCATATATTAACAATCGCAGATTCCAAAATTGGCCAATACAAATTCCAAAACCAACAGTAAGCCACATAAACAATCTTACCAATCCCTGGCATGAAACCAACAGCAGCTTTAAGAGCCATAACATCCACTCTATTCCAAGGAGATTAAACCCAATTATGAATAAAATAACTCTTTGCATCAGCGGAATCCTTATTATCACTTGTTCCCTCGCCTCTAGGAGGAACATACAAAGGTGCGGCTTCCCGCATAGGTTTCGCATGAACTATCATAGTCTTATCTGTTCCAGAAGCAGAAGCCTGTGTCACGCTGGTCAGGGATGTTTGTGCAGCTGCGCCAGCTGCCTTTTTCTCTTCTCGCAGACGGACTACATCAGCACACAGTTTAACCAAACGTCTGATTGAGTCAGCCACCTGAGAAAAGACAAAAAGACCATCACGCATTTGCTTACCGTTATTTGCTGTATGATCGGGCTCCAACTCCTCGGAATGTTTCCTAAACTGTTCAATGACCTCTGCGGCAAATACCTCGGTAAAATATATTTGCTCCCTTTCCTGCCAATCTTTCATGTCATCTAAAAGTTCAGAAGCAGGGGTGATACTACGAACGGCTTTACAAGCAGCAGATCTAAGCTCAGACGCACGCTCAGCGGACAACATAGAACGAGTTTCCCGTGCTTTCTCCTGCTCTGTAGAACAGTCTTCATCTGACTCATGAGGAGCAGAAGGAAGAGTATACGGAGGCAGATAACGATCTAACAACAAGAAATCTATTCAGGATGGGATAGGATAGGATAGAATAAGGGTAGGATAGAGGTTTTGCTGAACAGCGTATTGGCCAGTTACCTGCAAATGACGATCCCTATCCTCTCTCTCTTTTAGTTCTTTCATTTTTTTTATTTTTCAACTCTAATGCTTTTGTATAAATATTTTTTTGTTGTTCCTTTTCAATCAAGGCTTGCTCACGCTTCATTCGTTCACGCACTTCTTACTCCCACATTCGTACACAGTCAAACATATCTTGTCTAGTCTTTCGCTTAAACATACATTGTTCCACATACTGAATCCTTCGTAAATCAAATGACCCATGCATAGGCCAACGCAACTCCTTACTAGTGTATTTATTCCATAACATGCTGTACATTATAGAAGAAATACCATACTTAAAATACATGTCCCTATTAGGCGTCCCCTCTGGGGGGAGGGTGGCTGTGCTTCATCGAGTCGTAAACTGGTACCACTAAAAAAGCAACACATTCTACGAAGTGTGCTAGAAACAGGCATGCTGAAAATAGTGCAAGAAATGCAGTATTATACGCAAAGTAGCACTTAAGGTACGCTTATACGTTGTGCCGTTCAAATTTGATTCAAAACAGAGAAAATTCTCCTCATTACCTGCCTATATCAATTGCAATTTATATAGTAACAATCGCAGATTCCAAAATTGGCCAATACAAATTCCAAAACCAACAGTAAGCCACATAAACAATCTTACCAATCCCTGGTATGAAACCAACAGCAAGTGTCACATCAAAACGACCCTTACCAATCCCAGGGTGTCCAGATTCCAACTGCCAAGTTCTTGTATCAACCAAATGGTCACTGCACGGCGAATCTACAGAAGAGAATTCAGTCGAGGACCGGCACCACCTGGAGGGTCAGATCAGAAAGAGAGGAAAAATGCTGTGGTTGCCAAGACGTGGGTCTCTTCGGGCAGCGATCGTTCGCAGCGAGATTCCAATCCTTCGTTTCATCCACTGCTTCGGGCATTCGAGTCGCCGATGAGCCCCACTGGTTGTGTGCCAATTTGTCGGGGTGGGCCTCAGCTAGGCCTACCAGTGCTAGGGGTTCCTCCTTCTCTGCACAAAGTCCTCAGACCAATAGGATAGAAGTTGGCACGAAAATGGGAATATAAAACAACGTTTTACTAACCTCATGAGGTGGAACTACATTCACACAACACCCTTCAGTAGTGTATGAAGTAGCACCCTGAACAGAAGTAGCATGGTCCTTTTATACCCACACAGGGGCTGAAAAGAAGGCCGTACAAGTACAGAAGAGACGGGCTACATACATAAAAGGTCATACAGAAATGCACAGTCAACAGTAGAGAGGAACTAGCAGTTTGCTGACTATGGTAAGAATAACCTGACAGTTACAGACTAGAACAGGTGCATGGACAGTCACAGTCTCTTCTGCGCATGTGCAGAGCAGCAGAGCCTAAATATAGTCTGTCTATAAGCAGAGTGCAAGAGTAAACAGCAGCAAGGTAGGACAGAGCACATGGTGAGCACATGGCAGACAAGATAGCTGCCGAAAACAAGATGGCTTCACTAAATGCTAACCCCAATCGCTGCCAATTTACAACAAGCTGACCATACCTTAAAAGCACCTATGAGGAACTTAAACCACACTTTTGTTTAGTAACTCAGTTCTAGTTGCCTCCAAAGGCACCCCCAAGCCTCTGTTCCAATTAACAGTTCATATATAGTAGGAATGGATTGTGGGGAATCAATTGATGGAGGTCCGTCAGCAAAATACGGCTATATTGCAACATCGTGGCCCAGTAATATCATTTAAGATTCAAGATTTTCCCACCCTCCTCTCTCTTTTAAACTGCCATTTCGACCTGGCAAGTTAACCTACTTGCCATGCCCAAACCTTCCTTTTTTAGGACACATAGGCCCTGGACATCTCCCGGGCAGGGTGCAGTGTATTTAAAATGTACGACATGTGATTTTAAGTTTTACATGTCCTGGTATTGAAATACTTTTAAATTTGTTCTTCATTACTGTATGACCTATCTCTCCCATAGGATAACATTGGGATTCGCTCGTTACTTTTATGTGCAATTTCCAATTGAGAAAAGATAGGAAATCCAAATTTGGTGTCTCTGGACTTACAATTTAAAAACACAACTGATTGTGAAGTTGTTTTTTAAATTGCAGTTCTGAAAATGCCACTTTTAGAAAGTTAGCATTTTCTTAAACCATTTGATGCCTTTTGCTTGCCTCTGAAAGGCACATCTGGAGTGGGTGACAAATATCTGCCTGCATTCCCTCTAGACAGCCAAACACAACGGAAGGGTAGGTGAGACTGAGTAGCCATCCGCATGCTGATGGGTCATCCTAAGCAGCATGGGAGAGAGGAGCTGGCACTTTACACCTGAAAGGGCTGTATCAAGTCCCCACACAAAGGATTGCATACACTCCTGGAGAGATTCTGGAGCCAGGGCAGAAAATGCAGGGTCTTGTGCACTTCATCTCTTTGAAGTCTCTCTACTTCAGAGGCCCAACTGGGTATACGTACTGGGCCTCTGATCCTACCAACTCAGAACACTTTTGTAACTGAGGACATTCTACCAGGAAGAAGGACCTCTGTGCTGCCAGAAGGGCTACCACTTTACGGAACTGCTTTGCTGGCCTGCTGCCTGCTGTTTCTTGCCCGGAAGTGAGAAGGACTGGACCTGCATTTATAAATCCTAGAACCTAAGTACTCTCCAAGGGCTTGTTGGCTTGCCTCCTGTTTAGGAGGTCTCTCATCAGCACCTTGGTGCTTTACTAAACTTCTGAGGCCAGTAGTGGAATCCTTACGCGTGCGGGGTGTTCGTCTGATTATTTATCTAGACAACATCCTCATTCTGGCGGACTCCCCATTTCGGTTGTTGACCCATCTGAACTGGGCCATCGATCTCTTGCAGTCTCTGGGGTTCCTTGTGAATGTCCAGAAGTCGGTTTTAGTCCCGACTCAAGTGTTGGACTTCTTGGGTTTCCAGGTCAATTCTCTTACCTGTCAACTTATGTTATAACGCACCTTCTGAGCGGGTATCAAGAGAGAGCTGACTTCTGTTATTTCCAAACCGACTGTGTCATTGAGGTCTTTAGCACGAGTCGTCTGTCTGTTGGCCTCCTCCATTCAAGCGATCTTCCCGGCGCCTCTACATTACAGGGCATTACAACGCCTGAAAATTCGTCATCTCCAGAAAGGTCTTCGGTATTCAGACCAGATTCCTCTAACGGAGGAGGCCAAATAGGAGATGCAGTGGTGGTTGGACCACATGGAGGCTTGGAATGGTCGAGCCCTGTTCGGCACATCACCAGAGTTGGTGATCGAATCAGATGCCAGTCAATGGGGTTGGGGAGCCCGGTGCGGTTCCGTCTTGGTGGGGGGTCGTTGGTTTCATCAGGAGCTTTCCCTGCACATCAAATGCCTGGAACTCCTGGCAGGGTCCTTTGCGATCAAGTGTTTCTCTCCCCTTCAGTCCCAGTGCTGTATTCTTCTCCGCATGGACAACGTGTCAGCAGTCCGTTACATCAACAAGCTGGGCGGTACTCGTTTGAAGCTTCTGGCGGAGATTGCCAAGGACTTTTGGCATTTTTGTCTGCAACAAAGGATCACGGTTATTGCAGAATATCTTCCCGGTCGCGACAATCAAGTTGCGGATTGGCACTCCAGACACCTGAAAGACTTCAGCTTTGAGGTTACATCCCCGCGCCTTTCGCGCTCTTCTCCGGACTTGGGGACCATGTCACATGGATCTGTTCACCTCTCATCTCAATTATCAACTCCCACTGTTCTTCAGTTGGAGACCGGATCCGGAGGCCCTCGCCACGGATATCTTTCTTCAGCAGTGGCCTTCGACTCTGTGTTATGCCTTTCCCCCTTTCATGATGATACCCAGGGTTCTGGCTTACACTAAACGGTTCCAGTCGGAGATCGTTTTGATTGCTCCTCTGTGGCGGGCTCAACCGTGGTTCCCGGTTCTCTTGGAGATGAGTTGTGCAGTGCCGCTCCTTCTTCCCCAGAAGTGGAATCTCCTGTTAGATCCTCTTCCGAATCCGCATCCCCTGATTCTCTCAGGCTCTCACCTCCTGCTAGCGTGGCGGATTTCGGGGAACGCTGGTCGGTCCCAGGCCTTTCTGCGGACGCTTCCGAATTCATTAGTGACGCCTGGTCTTCCAACACCCACAAACGCTACAGGGGATCCTGGAAGCGTTGGTGTGACTGGTCTATTCAACGGCAAGTTGATCCCGCTTCAATGGATGTCTCTGTCATGGTGAATTTTTTGGCTTCCCTGGCTTCTTCGGTTTTGGCGTATTGCACGGTGAACAATTTTCGTTCTGCCATCTCAGCGGGCCACCTCCCGGTGGACGGTAAGCCTGCAGGTGAACACCCTCTGGTTTCTAAACTGCTCAAGGGTATTCGTCTCGCGAATCCCCCGGGTCCTAAGTACGTCTTGTTATGGGACGTGTCGGCTGTGCTCCGTTTTCTGGAGGCCTGGCCTGTCAATTCCTTGCTGTCCCGTGAGCAACTGTCGGCCAAATTAACTATGTTATTGTGTTTGATCTCTTGCAAGCGGGTGTCTGATGTCGGTGCTTTGGATTTAGCAGCCGTCATTTCACACCGGAAGGCGGCATCTTTCGCCTCACCAGGCGTACTAAGACAAACACTGCGGTTATTTCGTATCCTGAATTCCCTGCTCGTCCTAATCTGTGTGTCGTCCAATGTCTCAAAGATTACGAAGTAAGTACTGCTTCTTTTCGTTCAGATATGCAGCGTCAGTTGTTAATTGCTTTGAAAAAGCCTTTCCGCCCTGTCACCCTGGCTACTTTAGCTAGATGGGTTCGTTGGCTCATGGCGGAGGCTGGGATTGATGTTTCTGTGTTTGGGGCACATTCAGCTCGCGGAGCCATGGCTTCTAAAGCTTTCTCTATGGGGGTCACTTTGTTTGACATTATGAAGGCTGCTGATTGGTCCTCTGACTCTGTTTTCAAGACGTTTTATTTTAAACCTATTGCTAATGTTGCTTCTGTGGTGGTGGATCAGCTTTTAACAAACATAATCGGAGCCTCCTGTCCTGCAATAGAATTCAAAATTTGCAAACATTCGTGACAAGAATTTTCAATTCTATTAAGGACAAGGAGGCGAGGATTATCCCACCTGTTGTTGTATGCATTTATTATTATACATATTCTGCATTTTTCCTTTTGATGTTTTCTTTGTATGCATCCTGTTTATTCACCCTCCCTTGCTTTTATGCTCAGTATTTTGCATAGCTTGTGTATTACGGCTTTGTCTTCTTTTCAGGATCTGATCCCAAATGAAGATTTTTCCGACCTGCCTGGTGTCTACCTACCTGCTCCTTCGGAGTCTTCTGGCTTCAGTCTTCTTCACTTGGCCTTCCTGGATTGGTGATGCTGTTTTCCTTATTTGACTTTCCAGATTGGCTTTGTTCTGCTTTACTGTATATGTTCTCACTAAAGAAAGAGGAAGAGTGACTCTCTATATGGCTTTATATACTACATACTCTATGGTTGTTACCCATGTGTTTCTGGGTATTGTAGTTTGTTTCTATGGCTGCTGGGCATTTCATTAAAGAAATGAGATAGCATAATCCTCGCCTCCTTGTCCTTAATAGAATTGAAAATTCTTGTCACGAATGTTTGCAAATTTTGAAGTGTCTGAAAGAGAGAAAAAAACTGAAAAAACTCTTTTTAGGCAAACAGAGGGTTAAATCTGACAGGAAAGAAACAAGGGGTGTGTACAAGAAGAACCTTAATGAAAATAGACTTACTATTAAGAACCAGAAATTATCAAAAAACACCCCTGAGGTCAGAGTTAATTAGACTTGTGAGGAACAACGAAGCTCAGAAGAGGACCGGCACCGTCAAGGTCTGAAAAGAGCGCCACTGACAGGAATTAACAGCGTATCAGCACGTAGAATGAGCGCGGAGATACTCCCCGATGGGTCGCGAGCTCAGTCAGGAAGACAGCAGGGAGGCAACGGCATGAGCGGTAATACCGTTAGAAGATACACGGTAGACCGTGAGAGACAAATGGGGAAATAAAAAGCAATTACATAATTAGATAGAAATCATGAAAAGAAAAAGCATTAACAGAAAGACAACAGAACAACAACAAAATAAATACAGTAAATAAGCGTGAGAGTCACGCTAATCAAAGTTATAAACCAGAAACACAATCAAATAACGAACTACTCCCAAAATAAAAGCTGTACTTTTCTTGACTGCGAGCAACAAGAAAAGAGGGCTTGTTGTTTGCAGTCAACATAATTAAGGGAGCTTTTGTCATTTGATTGGTTCTCCCTTCAATATGTAATTTTATAGTTTTTCTCTCCTTCATTTTAGGTAATGTAGGGGCATATTACCAACAACTAGCGATAATTATCGCTATGTTGGTTTAGCGGCGATATTTTTATCGCCGAGCTGCAGTGATTTTTATCGCTTAGGAACCTTACTATTATCAAGGTTTATCTCCTAAGCGAGAAAAATCGGCCAAAATGCATGAATATCGCTGAAAAGTCTGCGATATTCATACATTACCAAGCTAATGCTCTTAGCCATGTTATCCACCTTCCATTGGATAACATGGCTAAGAATTGCTCGGGGCAGGTGTTAGCTTTTGGAGATATTCGCGCTTAGCGCGAATATTTCTAAAAGTTGGTAATAGGAGATAGCGATGTTAGCGACTGTTTCCAGTCGCTAACATCTTGGCATGCCCACTTTGCATGTCATTAGTGATAAATATCACTGACATGCAAAGCGGGGCCCAAGATGGTCGCTATCTCCTACTAGCTGTCACTAACTGGTGTTAGCGACAGCTAGGTAATAGGGAGATCATTTTATCTCCGCTTTCCTGGCTTTTAAAGCCAAAAAAGCGGAGATAAACCCCCTTGATAATATGCCCCCTTGCTATTATCAAGGTTTATCTCCTATGCGATAAAAATCGGCCGGAATGCATGAATATCGCTGAAAAGTCAGCGATATTCATGCATTACCGAACTAATGCTCTTAGCCATGTTATCCACCTACCATTGGATAACATGGCTAAGAACTGCTCAGGGGCAGGTGTTAGCTTTTGGAGATATTCGCGCTTAGCGCGAATATCTCAAAAAGTTGGTAATAGGAGATAGCGATGTTAGCGACTGTTTCCAGGCGCTAACATCTTGGTACACCCACTTTGCATGTCATTAGTGATAAATATCACTGACATGCAAAGCGGGGCCCAAGATGGTCGCTATCTCCTACTAGCTGTCGCTAACTGGTGTGAGCGACAGCTAGGTAATAGGGAGATAATTTTATCTCCGCTTTCTTGGCTTTTAAAGCCAAAAAAGCGGAGATAAACCCCCTTGATAATATGCCCCGTAGTTCTTGCTTGGCCATTTTTTTTTAAATAATGCAAGGAAAGACTGCATCATAGGAGCCTACGTGTCTTCAAATACAATTTAGCGGCCCTTCACATTGTGTCATGAGGACTGATAGAAGAACCAAACTGGTAAATAATCTGTGGGAATGTATGGTTGCATTTCTAACAAAGAACCAACAAGCTAGCTTGCTCTTGATTTATTTGTGGGATAGATAGGTACATGTTTATGGCTTGCCTTTCCACACATGTGCAGTGGGGTTTCGTTTGACTGTTATTTGCCACTTGGTGAACCTACAGATTAGAAATCAGTGATCCGTGTAGTATAAATACTAAAACTATATTTTAGTCTAGACTTTGGACAGAATCACATTTTCAACTTTTCTCTTTTGTGAAGCCTAAGCAAAATCCAACAAAGACATACGAATTTCAGGTTTGCTTCATGAGACATAAAAGACATGGGTGTTCAATATAGGTCCAAGAGGGCTGAATCCGGCAGGCTGGATATCCAGAGTAGAAACATGTACACACATTAAATGTACATGCTAGTCATTTTACTTATGATATATTATTTATAATTATATTTAAAATTAAAATTTGTTTTTAAATGTATTGTTTGTATTGTAAACTTTGAAACACTTTATAAACCACATCAGGCATCAACCACATCACACATTTTCATGATATATGTGCTTTTTGTCCAAAAAGCTGGTCAGGTTTGCACTGATTTGCATTCAACTTATGTTGTCATATGGTTGTTCTATATGTCAAAATTTATGTTACATAAATGCTATATTTTACAAACTAGTTTGCAAAAACAACAGGTGATGGACCGAATGAGGATCAATGTCACACATTAAACCCAGTCAAAAGATCTGGGTCCTAATCCATCGTTTTTTTGCACTCCACACCACCCTGGGTTAGACAATGGCGATATGCAAATCAGCTCTGACCCTGTGCCCCTTGGGAACAGTCCAGTCCGAACTACAAAAGCCATGTCCTTCCCAGAACGGAATCAAGCATCCGAGGACCGGACCGGTTTCGAGGTAACACCTCTCATCAGCCCGGCTAGCTTGACTCCAGTGGTGTGGAGTGCCTGGGACCCACGTCTGGGCATCCCCAGTACACTTATAGCGAGTTTGCAAACACAACAGGTGATGGACCGAATGAGGATCAATGTCACACATTCAACCCAGTCAAAAGATCTGGGTCCTAATCCATCGTTTTTTTGCACTCCACACCACCCTGGGTTAGACAATGGCGATATGCAAATCAGCTCTGACCCTGTGCCCCATGGGAACAGTCCAGTCCGATCCACATTCGGTCCATCACCTGTTTTGTTTGCAATACCGCCATAAGTGCGCTGGGAATGCTCAGACGTGGGTCCCAGGCACTCCACACCACTGGAGTCAAGCTAGCCGGGCTGATGAGAGGTGTTACCTCGAAACCGGTCCGGTCCTCGGATGCTTGATTCCGTTCTGGGAAGGACATGGCTTTTGTAGTTCGGACTGGACTGTTCCCATGGGGCACAGGGTCAGAGCTGATTTGCATATCGCCATTGTCTAACCCAGGGTGGTGTGGAGTGCAAAAAAACGATGGATTTGGGCCCAGATCTTATGACTGGGGTGAATGTGTGACATTGATCCACATTCGGTCCATCACCTGTTTTGTTTGCAATACCGCCATAAGTGCGCTGGGGATGCTCAGACGTGGGTCCCAGGCACTCCACACCACTGGAGTCAAGCTAGCCGGGCTGATGAGAGGTGTTACCTCGAAACCGGTCCGGTCCTCGGATGCTTGATTCTGTTCTGGGAAGGACATGGCTTTTGTAGTTCGGACTGGACTGTTCCCATGGGGCACAGGGTCAGAGCTGATTTGCATATCGCCATTGTCTAACCCAGGGTGGTGTGGAGTGCAAAAAAACGATGGATTTGGGCCCAGATCTTATGACTGGGGTGAATGTGTGACATTGATCCACATTCGGTCCATCACCTGTTTTGTTTGCAATACCGCCATAAGTGCGCTGGGGATGCTCAGACGTGGGTCCCAGGCACTCCACACCACTGGAGTCAAGCTAGCTGGGCTGATGAGAGGTGTTACCTCGAAACCGGTCCGGTCCTCGGATGCTTGATTCCGTTCTGGGAAGGACATGGCTTTTGTAGTTCGGACTGGACTGTTCCCATGGGGCACAGGGTCAGAGCTGATTTGCATATCGCCATTGTCTAACCCAGGGTGGTGTGGAGTGCAAAAAAACGATGGATTTGGGCCCAGATCTTATGACTGGGGTGAATGTGTGACATTGATCCACATTCGGTCCATCACCTGTTTTGTTTGCAATACCGCCATAAGTGCGCTGGGGATGCTCAGACGTGGGTCCCAGGCACTCCACACCACTGGAGTCAAGCTAGCCGGGCTGATGAGAGGTGTTACCTCGAAACCGGTCCGGTCCTCGGATGCTTGATTCCGTTCTGGGAAGGACATGGCTTTTGTAGTTCGGACTGGACTGTTCCCATGGGGCACAGGGTCAGAGCTGATTTGCATATCGCCATTGTCTATCCCAGGGTGGTGTAGAGTGCAAAAAAACGGTGGATTTGGGCCCAGATCTTATGACTGGGGTGAATGTGTGACATTGATCCACATTCGGTCCATCACCTGTTTTGTTTGCAATATTTTACAAACTAAACACACTTTGCTGAAATACTATTTTCGTATGTCTGGTTCATACCAGAAGTTCAAGACTGAAATACTATGGATGGATCTGTCTTTCACTATCTTATTTTCCAGTATTTGGCATGTAGGCTGTCACCCCCTGTCTTGGCTTTGATCGCTTGATTAATCAATTCATTGAAGTTGCAGAGATGTGTTACAGGTCGTAAAACTTGGGGTCCCTATTTTCGTGGATGGGTGTCCTTGGCCTGGCAAGGAGAATGAGTTTATGCCTGGTGTAATTTTTGACTTGCTTCTTGTGGGCATTATACTGTTGAGAGGCAAAAATATTTAATCCCAATCCTGAAGGATACCGGTTTTACCCAAGTCAGACCAGCATTAGTTTTTTTGCAAACACTGCCTAACACTTATATTATGTTCAGTGTCGCAAGTTACCTAACAGCTGCTTTTAGATCAAGGTGTAGGAGGGTCCCGCAAACTGTCCCCTTTTAACCTGTTTACACTCTTAATTAAATTTTAACATATTTTTAATGCATTGTTAATATGTTATTGATTATGAGATGTAACTATATATATTGTGGATTTTAAATTTTTTCGTACTGTATTTGCCTTTTATGATTTAAAAAAAAAAATCGAATAAAGTGTATTTTGACTGACTGACTTGCTTCCAATGTTTTCTTGACACTAGTACTGTAAAATTTCCCATTTGGAACCTCTTTTTTCATGAATTTGTAGGAAATATATGCTCTAAAATCCATCACTAGGACTATTATTTTAGAATGTTACAGGGGGAGGACCAATGGCGTAACAAAAGCCCCCACAGCCCCCGCAGTGCGGGGGCCCTGAGCTTCAGAGGCCCCCTCAGCACATTACCCTGCCGTGGCATCTCCTTCTGAGTCTGGAGGGGGAGCCCTCCCAGGGGCGTTACACAGGCCCCAAAAGCCCCCGCGGTGGGGGGGGGGGGCAAACTGAAGGGGGGCCTCTCAGCACAGTACTCTGGTTTGAGAGCTCTGGATATAAATCAGAGCGGGGGCCCTCTGTGTACCTTGAAGGGAGGGCCTCATCTTTCGTTACTCCACTGAGCCATCCATGTACTTTGCAGGGGGGCCCCTCAACTTTTGTTACGCTACTGGGGAGGACTCTCACCACATCTCCTTTTCCTGTTCAGACTCTCGCTCACTATGTACTCGGGTCGAATATTTACCCCGCACCACTACTAAAATCCACCAGCTGCCCCTGTGTCCCTCTTTCTCATACAGGCCAGTCATGTCAATATAATATGCACGTGTGAGAAAAAAAGTTAATCAAACCACCCAACAAATGAAACATAGTACTCCCCAATCCAAGGGACAGATCGCCAAGGGGGTGGAGGCCTCACTGCGCACAGTATTCCCAAGGACATCATCAGACACTGAAGAATCCAAAGGATATTGAAATATGGCCATCATAGGAACGCCATAGTACCTAACCCGCAATTGTCGGCTATGCTTGATCCCGTGATTTCTATCAATGCAGTAATGAAATAACCCTGTGCCTGTAGAAATGTGCAGTCATTGTGAATACATGCTGTCCCTGCTGTTTGTAGATGATGCTGTGATCAAGTCAAAACTGGCAGCTCAAACCTTACTATATGGACAGGAAACCTCTGCGCATCCAATGATTTTACATAAGATATGAAAAAGTCAAAATATGATAGAAGAGAAGTGATTGCTCTCAAGATTCTCAGAAAGTTGGAAGTGCTTTGCCAGTGGAATAGGTCACCAGTAGCTAAAAGGAAGAGTGGAGGTGACGCCTCTCCCGTCGCTAAAGATGTGACACTTAATATCAAAGTAAATGCCCACTGATAAGTCCGAACGTTTTGCAGAAATATTTCATTTAGTTTTTTAGCCGTGCATTTTTTAAGACTATTTGGAATAGTGTATTGTAATATAAGTATTTTTATTTTTTGTAATGTTTTCAAAATGTGGCACGTTACCTTTTTATCTTTTATACTGTCCTTTTTGTACCGTTTTAATGTGGAATAAAATATCCAATAAACATGTATTGATTGCTGATGATCTTCAATCATCCTTTATACGGTAAGTCATGAACTGAAGTCCCCTAATCTGTCGCTGGCTTCCACTCCCAGGTGATTTGCTTAAAGCAAGTAAGATTCTTTGATGTTGAATCAGCCACGACCAAGCAGCTCTTCTCCTTTAGCATTTGACAAATCCCCATTCCCCATCCTACTCTTCTCCTCCAGCAGTTTATGTGCTGTACTTCCAATGCTTCATAATTCATTTTTCTAGTTGCCATCTTTATCCTTTAGACCACTTATAGTTGCAGGTTCTATAGCTAGCCAGATACATTGCGCCTCGCCTATGGTTTGACTTCTCAGTCGATCACAAAGGAAAGGCCTTTTTATTGTTCCCTTTTTTTTGTCTCGGGCTAATAGAGTTTGAGGTCATCTGAATGTGAAGCTGCTTTCTCTGCACTGCACAGTACGCTAAAGCGATGGATACATTTGAATACTGGTGAGCAGCAGTTAAAGAAGTATTACCTCACTCAGGTTCCTGCATCAAATGTATTTTTCCCACCTTCAAAGGTATTACCTACTGGAAAATCACAACACTAATCTATACGCACCATCTGCCTAGCCTATACTTCTGTGGCTCTGCGAGGCAGACAATTGATTCACATTTTCCAGGCAGGAGACAAACCTCTTCCTCAAGCTTTGAAATGATAAATAAAGGCTTGCAGTTAATACGGCACAATCCCCAAGTGTGAGCATTCAATGCACTTCCTTTTAATGTAACACCAGGCAACCCTGAGTAGACCAATTTTCTGTGCCATTGCTTGGGATCCCTGGCTGGGCTGAAAGCATCGTCAAATGAATAGCGCAAACACCCCTAGTTTCATCTTAAATACAGATGATTTTCTTAGCTTCCTGCTGAAATGGAACGCATTGCCTTTTCATTTTCTGCCAGTCTGCACAGATAAGGAGTCCACGTTTAGAAATTCACCCAGTGTAGACCGAGTACACGCATTCAAAACATTACTGCAAGGAGCGCCAGTCAAAGGCAATTGAAGCAAAAATGATGTATTTTCCATGTTAAATTCACAAGAGTATTTTGATACTGTAACAAAGAAACCATTAAGCGACAACAACCTTAGTATATGATGGAAGCGGTGGAATCACATCCCAGAAAAATATATTTCAATGTATCGTAACTCGTATAACCTCTCGATAGTAAATATGAGTGTTTCAACCAACCGTATAGTGTATACCTTTCATTGAAATAAATGCAACAAATTCTGGACTCAAGTGTAACAGTGAACAGTTGGATTGGAGGATGCTGTGCTGTTCACCCCCATTAGAGGCTAATGGGGTAACCAGGGGCAGCTCCTCCACTAGGGCAGAGGAGCGTCGCACCACTGCTTTCTTGCAGTGAGAGAAAGCCAAAGCATAAAATGATAATAACTTTTGGTTATTACCATTTTATGTTTCTCTGCTCTATTGTCCTAGCTGCCCGGGTTGAGCACGAGCCGTTTTCCAACTCCTTAGCGCGTAAAGACGGTTTGGTCTGCCCTCTTTGGCACCCAAACCAGTCATGCACACTCTGCACTTGTCCATGAAGGCTGCATTGTAGCCTACATGGAGAACATGCCATCCCCTACAGCCCCTGGCTGGGCAGCATCCTGGCCAATCACAACGCTCCACTGAAGCATTGTGATTGGCTTAGGCAGGAGAGCAGGAGGAGTGAAGACACGAGACCCGGGCCGGTGGAAAGGTAGGTTTACATTTTTTTTTATTATTGAGCCCCCTCCCTGTGCAATCCCGCCCCCCTCCAACCGTAAGTCTTGCTGGCCGCTAGTGGGGGTAACCCAGAACGACCAAAGGACCTGGGTACAATCCAATACAAAAAACAATTGGTCCTATATGGCTGGTATATACTTCAATACTCAATATTGTATTTACATCAAACATAATTTATATGCAAGAGAAAGAGAGAGACAGAAAGAAAGAAAACATAATTGAACACCGTATTATGAAAATCAATTCAATTCTTTCTTTTTTTATACTATACAGAAAAGGTTCATTTGTATACAATCAGTGTTTTGAGGTTGCTCTAATATGTGCATCAAACAAGTCTCGGGTCCAACAGCAATAGTGGCATTGAAAATCCAGTGGACAGAGGAGAGTCCATATCCCCAAAGATCTGATACCTAATTGTGTTGGGGGATGACATAGACAGGGGTTTGAGGCATATGAAGTCACTCTGGAGATGCATAGTGTTCCTGAGGAAGATTGGGGAGCTTTTCTTTGGAGGCCCATACCTAATGAGGGGAGGGATTTACTAGTGGCCCCAGGGAAGGGGGGAAGGATGAAGTACCCCAATGAAGGAAGCACCTATCAGGAAGCATGGCCTCACCACTGGGAAGTATATGCTGAAATTCAAGAACAGTCAGAAGCTGTTTCAAAGGGCTGTACAATTTAAATTGGACTGCTGGCTCTTCATCAGGGTGTATAAGAAGGTACCTGAGATTGACCCCAAGAAGGGTGATTCACAATGACACAGACTAGTCCTGAATAAGTTGGGGGGAGAGTTCCCATGCCCCTTTTGAAAAACAGGGAAGAGGTTCTGATGGGCAGTGGCCTAGGGCGCCCTATTACCAGCCTATATGTCCTAGTTAGTGTTGTGCGGGTGTGTGTAGGCCTAAGTGACCAGCTATGGCCACGTGCGCAGGGGTGGTAGCGCGGAGCATCAGCCAGTAAACCACACACTCGTCTTAGTCGGAAGTGACGTGCCCGAGCGCGCGTCCTCCTTTTATTGGACCCCGCAGGCCACGCCTGGCCTACGGATGCGTGGATGCGTACGTGCGTCTGCTAGAGTGCTAACCGCACTACATCTCTATCCAACTCTAAATAAGTTCGCAAAATGTTCAACAAAACTGTTCATAAAAGTTCACGATAAGAGTTTGGTACTTGCGTGCTCCACGGCTGCTGGATTCAGGGACTTAGTTGACAGACATAGTCGTTGAGTCTTTGATTGGGGCGAGGGTTGGGCCTCAGACTATAACGTGGTGTACGGCCCGATCCTCGATCTCCGGTGCGAGCTTGATTCCGGACAGGGGTGGAGCAGGTTGGTGTTTCAGACTCTGGTGCTGGGCCCCCGACGTCCGCTGGAGAATTACTCACCGCTTCCGGGGTTGCTGCTCCGGGTGTTTCGGTGGTTTCCCCCTGGGCTTCGGCACTTGCACTACCGGCAGGAGTGATCATCTTAAACCAGGACGAGTTCCTTGACACTTCTTCTCCTTCTTTGCTGGCGGTCACCATTGTGCCCTTCATGTTGGTGACTGTCCACGGCCCTGGTTCATAGAATGTCCGGAATTTGCCCCCCGGGCGTCGATTCTTGATAACAACTCGGTCTCCCCGGTGCAGCTGTCTTGGGGTGGCCTTGCGGCGGTGGCTCATTCGCATGTTGTTCGTGCGCCGGCGTCTTTGAGCACGCTCCTGTATCTCCTTCATCTCTTTATCTTCCGGCATTGACCTCGGCAGCATGGGGAGAAGGTCTCTACGTTGGCCTTGAAACATTAAAGACCACGGGCTTCTCAGGGTAGTGCAGTGGGGCGTTCCGCGGTATTCTCTCAGAAATTCATGCAATCTCTGTTCAGGGTCGGCCTCTTCGACCACCGCGATCCTAAACATTTTATTAAGTGTTCGCATGAACCTCTCCACCTCCCCGTTAGCTTGTGGCCACTGGGGAGTGATGCGCCGATGGGTAATGCCTCGAGTCTTCATGAATGTGGCAAACTCCGCTCCCTGGAAGGGTGGCCCATTATCGCTTTTAAGTTCACCTGGCAGACCGAAGAGGGAAAATATCTTCTCTAATGCTGGCCCCACGTGGACGAACGCCGTGGATGGTATCTTCTCCACAATGGGGTATTTGGAGTATGAGTCTATGACCACCAGGGTATGTCCCTCCCCGGGGAAACTTCCAAAGTCCACACTAACCTTGGCCCACGGGGCCGTGCATGCTTCCTCCGTAATGATGGGGACTGGTCGTTCCGTGTCGCTGGTTAATTGGCAAGACATGCAGTTCTTGACATACTCATCCACGGTGCTTTCCAGTGCGGGGAACCACACCTTCTCGCGCATGCGCGCCTTCATCTTGGTGACCCCTTGGTGGCCTCCATGGGCAAGCTGGGTGGCCCGGTGTCGGAGGCGCCTTGGTATTACTATGCGCGCTCCTCTCAATAGTATGCCCTCCTCCGTGGCGCTGAGTTCATGGCGGATTTGCCAATACTTCGTGAGGGTTGATTTGTCCGCCGCTGTCCAATTAGTAGGGGGCCGGAGGTAGTCCGTCCAGGACCCTTCTTGCACCGCTTGTAGTGACCGCATGTAGGGGTGGTCATCCGCCACCGCCTCATTGATTTCCTCTAGAGTCATACACTGGGGGCAGGATGTGAGAGCCACCCAGTGGACATATCCTTCACACTCCTCATCAACTATTGCCGGTTCTTGGGGTAGTGGGTGCCGCGACAGGTAGTCGGCGGGGTTTTTGGCTCCCGGTCTGTAGATTACTTCCATATCATATGTTTGGAGCTGGACATCCACCTCTCGATGCGTGGCGGTGGATGGGGGGCAGTGCCCTTGAAGAGCGGCACCAAGGGTTGATGATCTGTGACCATAACAAACGACTGTCCGTGCAGGTAAAGGTGAAAATATCCACAGGCCCATTTAATGGCTAAGGCTTCGCGTTCTATTTGAGCATATCTTGTCTCAGTGGGAGTTAGTGCTTTGCTCGCAAAGGCTAAGGCCGTCCATTTCCCTGGTTCGTGTTCTTGTGTTAGAACCGCCCCAAGCCCTACGGGGCTGGCGTCCACGATTACCTCGGTCCGCTTGGTTGGATCGAAGTATGAGAGGGTCGCGTTCTCTAGAAGTGCATCTTTTATGCTTCGGAAAGCGTCCTGTTCTTTGGGGCCCCAAGCCCAGGTGGCGTCTGCCTTCGTCAATGCTCGGAGAGGCTCGCTGCGTGTAGCCAGGCCTGGGATGAAGCGGCCACAATATGTGGCCATTCCGAGAAAACTCCTCACTTCCGTGGGCGACTGTGGTGCTGGGGCATCTTTGATTGACTTCGATTTCCGCGGGTCAATCTGGACTCCTTCCTGGTTGAACACGTAACCGAAAAACTCAATCGAGGGCTGAAAAAACTGGCACTTCTCCTTGTGGAGTGTTGCTCCGTGAGCACTTAGTCTCTTTAGCACATCACGCAGGTGCTTGTAGTGTTCGGAGGCCGTGGCGGAATGGATGAGGATATCGTCGCTCACGTTGAGGACCCCCGGCAGTCCAGATAACAGCTCCCTGATGGTATTCTGAAATACCTCTGCGGCCGAGGATATTCCGAAGTTGAGGCGCTTGTACCTCCGGAGGCCAAGGTGGGTGCTGAAGGTGGTTATGAAACGGCACTCTTCGGCGAGGGGCAGTTGGTGGTAGCCCGCATTGAGGTCGATCTTGGAAAACCACCTCAAGCCATTCACATCTGCTATGATGTCATCCATCGTTGGAGTCAAGTGTCTCTCCCGCTTAATCGCAGTGTTCGGCAGTCTCATGTCGATGCATAGTCGGACCTCGCCCGGCTGCTTGGGTTTCTCGACGATGACCATGGGCGACACCCACGGGGTGGGCCCCGTTACTTTTT
This sequence comes from Lissotriton vulgaris, assembly GCF_964263255.1. Lineage (NCBI taxonomy): Eukaryota > Metazoa > Chordata > Amphibia > Caudata > Salamandridae > Lissotriton > Lissotriton vulgaris. The sequence continues at coordinate 1,066,996,230 of NC_141691.1, forward strand.
CAATGACCCCCAGGCTTTCGAGTTTCGCTAGTTCCTTCTCCACCAATGGCCGCAGGTGAAATGGGATCCTCCGATGGCGGAGGGCGGTGGGGGTGACGGTTTTGTCGATGTGCAGCTTTATCGGTGCACATTTGATGCATCCGAGACCTTTGAACAGCTCGGGAAAACGCTCCAGGAGTTCCTCTACCTGATGGTTCCGGATGTGGTTGGCGAAGGCGATCAACTTCAGGTCCTCCGCCGTGTGGCTGCTTATCAACGTGTCGGCCTCTCGATCAATGATGTGGATTGTTGCGGTTACTTCAACTTCGTCCGCCCGTATGGGTATGACGATCTTTCCTTTCAGAGGAAGGGGGGTGTCTGCGCCGTATGCAAATATCTTGGTCTTAGAGTTCAAGACTTCCGGGCGAGGGCGCAATCTGTTGAATTCTTGTAGGCCCATGACGTTGACGGTGGCCCCCGTGTCAATAACGGCCTTCACCTCACTCTCTCCTACTTGGATCACGCATGTCGGTTGTGGCCGCCGTCTGATCTTTAATTCCCTGGCGAACGAGACTACATACGCCTCCTCCTCATCCTCCGAGTCTGATTCAACATGTGATGTCGGCAGAAATCTGTCCGTCCTTCCCGGAGATGAGTCTGCTATGGATAGTTGGCGAACCGCCTTGGTGGCTGTCCATGACTTCTGGGAGTTCGGGGGTTTGTTCCTCCTGCGGCAAACCGCTGCAAAGTGGTTGGGAATCCCGCAGCTCCCACAAGTTTGACCTTGGGCGGGACAGTCTCTGGCCGCATGGGGTTCGTGTCCACAATATCCACACCGGCTTTGTGGTGCATCTCGCCGGACTCCCTTTTTCCCTGAGCCACGTGTCCGTGAACGTACGGCATCAGCCCGCTCACTCTTGGTTGTTTCCGGTTTGGCGGGAATTTTGTGCAGCGCTTGCTCCATGGCCGTGGCTCTGGCGTCTGAAAGTTCATGAGCTCTGGCCAGGACGAGGATGTCCTCTAGTGAGATCCCAGGCTTTCTCAGGATGTGGCCCCTCAGTGTTTTGTCCCGACAACCTTGTATTAGTTGGCGCCGGATGGCCTTGGGCTGGTCTTCGTCCGTGGAACTAGCCAGTTCTCGGACCCGAGTGTGGAATTGATCCATGGATTCACCCTCACGTTGGCGGGCTTGCCCTAGCTTGAAGACCTCAAAGTCCACATTCAGTTGGGGGTCAAAGTGATTGTTCAGAGCGGTGACTGCAGCAGCATACGTGGTCACCCCCGCCGAGTTGGGCAGGTGCTTGAAGAGTCGGAAGACCTCGTCCCCGGCATAATGAAGGAGCAGAGATCGTTTCACCGCGTCGTCCGTTTCTCTTGTGACGACGAAATAATTTTCGAGTCTCTCCAGCCACACCTTCCACCGGGGTGACGCCGTGGATGGGTCACTCGCTTCGCTGAAGGGCGGCAACACCCCAGCAGCAGCATGTTGAAACGAATGTTGATGATCGGTGCCGCTGCATTCTCGTCCACCATGGCGGTAGTACCACGTGATGAGAGGAACGAGGGTTAGTATCCCTCCACTCGTCGCCAATGTTGTGCGGGTGTGTGTAGGCCTAAGTGACCAGCTATGGCCACGTGCGCAGGGGTGGTAGCGCGGAGCATCAGCCAGTAAACCACACACTCGTCTTAGTCGGAAGTGACGTGCCCGAGCGCGCGTCCTCCTTTTATTGGACCCCGCAGGCCACGCCCGGCCTGCGGATGCGTGGATGCGTACGTGCGTCTGCTAGAGTGCTAACCGCACTACAGTTAGGACATAGTCAGGGGGGACTCTGTCTTTTTTCCACAAAACCACCCACTGGTGGGAACTCCACAGGGTTGGTCAGTATGACCTTAGGGGGTAGGACAAAGAACTACCGCCCAATATCTCGCCTACCTTTCCAACCAATAAGTCTTAGAAAAGGCTATTAATGAGGAACTCACAAACTATCTTGATTCCGCCAAAATTATGAAGCCCTAACAACACGTCTTTAGGCAAAAACATAGCATGGAATGTGCCCTGGTGGTTGCCATAGAGGAGATCGACAGGCATGTGGGCGAGAGAGGTAGGGCATCCTTGATTCTCCTAGACCTCTCAGCTGTGTTTGAAATCGTGAACCATGGTGTGCTTATCAACCGGCTTCAGGTGTTTGAAATAAGGGGCTCAGCCTTGGCCCTTTTGAGATCTTTCTTAGCCTTAGCAGACAGAAAACAAATCATTGAGTTGAGCGGTTAAAAAGCTGCTGCTTTTTCTCTGCCCTGTGGGATGCCTCAGGGGTCGTCTTTATCCCCCATGCATTTTAATATTTACACCTCTCTATCTTGGTGCAACTGGTTCAATCCTTTGGCCTGTCTGCCATCTCCTATGCCGATGATACACAAACACAAAGTAGTTCTATCAATGCTGGATGAGGAAGACACGGCGGTGAACAATTTTAATACCTGTCTGTTCCAAGTTACAGCCTGGATGCAAATAAATTGTTTAAAATTAAACGCAGAAAAAACATACGTTATCATGTTTGAAAAGAATACTCCATCCTGGAACAATAAATGGTGGCTGGCTGATCTCAGAACATTACTCTCCCCGGTTCAGAAGGTAAAAAACATAGGAGGATGTGTCGTGATGCAGGCTGCAGCAACTGAGGAGTGCCGCTCGTAGTCGTGGACTTCACACGCATTGCAGAGACTTCCTTGCTCTGACCTGCCATTGTCCGGTGGAACTTTGACCTGTAACTTGGGAGCCCGTGTGCTCGGTTACCAACCTTGCTGGGTGCTGCTGTGGGGAGAGCCTACGCCTCTGACACCAGGAGCGGGACTGCAAGGACCAGAGGTGCATGTGCCAGGACATCGCGCGCACCTGGTGCCTCTTCCCGCCCCCTCCTCCCTGTGGGCTACATAACAACTCGCGTCCCCCGCTTCGCGGGAGCCGCTCGTAGTCGTGGACTTCACACGCGTTGCATCCGAGAAGGGAACATATCTGTGTATTTGCTCGTGTTCCTCATCAGCAATGCCTTCCTTTACCCATTGATCATAGGGTAGCGGCAGCGGGACCTTTTTCACGTGTGAGGCGTGTGTCCTCGCCTTCCTGCCTTCCACACGAAGCGCCGTGCGTGTAGTTAATAGTACTTGACGCGGCTCCGACCACCTGGGCTCCAGACAGGACTTCCGTTGATATCTTCGGACAACAACCCAATCGCCTGGGTTGATGGAGTGTCCAGGCCCCTCCGGCAACGGCTTCAGGGTGTCTGCTACCTGCTGATGAATAGAACGAAGATCTTTAGTCAAAGCATACAAGTAGTCTGTCAACAAAGGATACTGTATTTCTGAGAAACATTTTGGCCTGGGCACTCCCCAGACATTGGCCGGACGGCCGAATATCACTTCATGGGGGGAGATGCCCGTTTTCGAATTTACTGTTACTCTCGTAGAGAGCAAAGCTAAAGGAAGGGCGTCTGGCCAACGGAGACCTGTACTCTCCTGTATCTTGGCCATTTTCAGTTTGAGCGTTCCATTAAACCGTTCCACAAGACCCGCTGCCTGAGGGTGCAGTGCCGAGTGGAACTTTTGGGAGATCTGTAATCCTTTACATATTTGCTTAACTAATTCTGCATTAAAGGACGTACCGTTATCACTCCAGATCACCCTAGGTAATCCAAAGCGAGAAAAATACTCCTTTATCAACATTTTTGCAGTAGAAATGGCCGTGCAATCCTTCGTTGGAAAAGCCTCCACCCACCTGCTAAAAGCACATACAACCACAAGTACATATTTTAAGTTGTTGACCCTCTCCATTTCTATGTAATCCATCTGAATCACCTCAAAAGGGAAAGAAGGAGGTGCAAAATTTCCCACCGGGACAGGGGTACCCTTCCCAGGATTGTGCCTCAAACACACCATGCACTGTCGGACCAAATGAGTCGCTATTTTGGAGATATTTTTATTGCTCCACACTGGGTCCAACAATTTGCATATGCCCTTCGCACTAATATGTGCAGGCCCGTGAGCCATCGTCACTACTGGGAGGACATATGCATTTGGGAGTAACCATCGTCTCTTATCGGTCACATCTGTCCAACATTCATCCGCATCCAATCGCCCCTGCCCATCCTTCCATGCCCTCAGTTCATCCTCAGTCACTTTCTCTTGTATGTTTTTTACACTCCGTACAGTATCTGCAAACATGTTAACATCTGGGACCCATCTAGCTGGTCCCGCCACAAACATCCGTGGTAATTTTGTCCGAGCAGTCTCTTTTGCTGTTTCGTCTGCAAAGGCATTGCCTCGCCCTAAGTCATCCACTATTGTCTTGTGTGCACTACACTTGATCACAGCCAGTCTTCTAGGTAACGTCAGTGCTGCTAACAGTCGTAATATCAATGGGCCATGTTGTATGCGTTGGCCGTGAGAAGTCAGAAATCCCCGTTCCGCCCAGAGTCGCCCATAATTATGAGCCACGCCAAAGGCGTATTGGCTGTCAGTGTAAATATTCACATCCAGTCCCTCACTCAATTCACATGCTCTCAGTAAGGCTATTATCTCAGCAGCTTGGGCCGAATTGTAAGGAATCCTCGATGTCTCTACTACTGTCTGTAATGCATATGCTGCTGTCGATGTACCATCTGGCAATTTGAAACAAGACCCATCCACATACAGCTCCCCGTCCGGTTCGTCTAAGGGCTTGTCTGTCAGGTCCACTCTCCCCTTTGTCTCCTCCTCCGTCCTGAACAGACAGTCGTGTATGTCATCGTCCTTTATATCCGTGGGGATGGGTAACAATGTGGCGGGATTCAGTGTAGCGCACCTTTTTATTGTCACATGAGGTGCAAAGAGGGTCATCTCATAACCGGTAAGACGAGCACTAGTTAAATGCTGCGTCTGTGTTCTGTTTAGTAAAATGTCCACAGCATGCGGTACCATTACTGTGAGATCTGATCCCAATACGATCCCTGCCGATTGTCTTATAGAGACCGCAGCAGCCGCCGTGGCTCTCAGACAACTCGGCAGCGCTCTTGCCACATTGTCGAGCATTGCAGAGAAATAAGCACAGGGTCTCTGCTTCCCTCCGTGCAACTGTGTTAGGACAGACAACGCGCAACCTTCCGCCTCATGTACGTAAAGAACAAAAGGCTTCTGGTAATCAGGTGTTCCAAGAACAGGCGCAGAACATAAAGCGTCTTTTAGTGACTCAAACGCTTCTTGACATGCAGGGGTCCAGGGTAGGGGTTTGCGCACTTCTTTGGTAGTCAGATACAATAGGGGTTTTGTTAGTAACGCATAGTTAGGTATCCACTGGCGACAATACGATGTTATGCCCAGAAATGCGCGCACCTCTCGCTGCGTGTTAGGTACCTTCATGTTAGTGATAGCTTTTATACGCTCTGGCGTCAATCTCCTCCCCACTTTCGAAAGGAGGTGACCGAGGTAGGTGACCTCCGTTCGACAGTATTGAAATTTTGGAAGGGACACTTTATGCCCCCTTTTTGCCAAATGGTGCAGTAACTTTACAGTAGCATCCCGACAACCCTTCTCGTCGTCTGACGCTATCAGGATATCATCCACGTACTGCAACATGACGTTGCCAGGTGGAAGTTCCAGTTCATCCAATTGTGCCTTCAGAGCCTGACTATATATGCTCGGACTTTCAGTGTACCCCTGGGGAATTCTCTTAAACCTGAAGCTTTGGCCAGCCAATGAGAATCCGAATAGATATCGGCTGTCCTCATGGACTGGAATACTGAAGAAAGCATTTTTCAAATCCAAAACGGAGAAATATTTGGCAGAAGGGGGAATCATCGTCAATATCGTAGTGATATCCGAGACCACCGGGTATTGTGGCTCCACTACTCTATTCACCTGACGCAAATCAATCACAAACCTATATACATCAGGAGTGTCATCTGTAGCATCTGGCGATCGCCTTTTAAGTATAGGTAAAATAGGGCTGTTACATATGTTCGAGTCCGTCTCTTCCACTACACCAGACTGTATTAAATCCTGTATTATCTGCAACAGGGCCTTTTCTCCCTCCCTAGGAATCCTGTACTGCGGGACCCGGGGCAATTTCGCACCCACTTTTACTCTGATTGTCACTGGGGCTATATCCATTTTTCCTACATCTGTGTCATTGACAGCCCACAGACTGTCGGGTATCCCTTGGAATTCAGGTGGTAATTTTTCATCCTTGGAGAAACACTGTAGTGGCCGAGCAACATTTGGACCTAACGTAAGATACACGCCATCCGGGGAACAATAGATAGTGGCGTGCAACCTCTTCAAAAGATCTAAGCCCAGTAAATTTTCTCCACAATTCGAAGTCAATAAGAACGGTGAATCAACAGTAAAAGGACCAATCGTTAACGTGAGGGGTTTAGAAATGGGGCTAATCACTGGGGTACCTGCAAAACCCACAGAGATGTTATTCTTGCCAGACAGAGCCGCCCCTGGGACCCGAGAATGAGCCACTGAACTTTTCATTGCACCTGTATCCACTAGAAATTTTTGTTGAGACCCCAGTAAGTCTGCCTCGACATAGGGTCCCCTTTGATCAACTTCCACAGGCACTGGTCCCTCGCTCTGTCCTACGCTGTCCTAGTTGTGGGAGAACCCAGTCAGATCATCCACTGAGTAATCATCATTATAGTACTGAGCACCGCCCCTCTGCAACTGTTGTCTGTTCGCACTGTTGTCAAAATAATTACCTCCCGGTCTCCCACCTCCGTCCGACCGTGCAACCTGTCTCCCAGAATCACCACTACCTCTTCCTCGTCCTCGCCCTGAACCGGCATTCGACTGAAACAGTGGGCAATCTCTCCACCAGTGCCCCTCCTGCTTACACTTCGCACACTGATTCGGTCCCAGTCTTTCCCTACTCTCACCTCTCCCAAAACCGCCACCACGACTCAGCGCCGCACCTCTTCCTCTGCCTCTAGACACTTGCTGCAACAATACCCTAGTCTTCAAATCCTTGGCCTTCTTTTCCTGCTTGTCCTTACTTTCATTTTCTCTGTGCTCATACTACTGTGCCATACTAAGGATGCCTGAAGGAGAGGACGTTGTCCACGTACTCTCCGACGCTTGCAGTCTCGCTGAAATTTTGGGCAATAAGTTCATGACAAACCTATTGACGAAAAGCCGCAACCCTCCATCCTGTGACACATCTTGCCCACTAAAATCCATAAATGTTTCTTCAAACCTCGTAAAGAAGTCCGAGACTGCCTCATTCTTTTTTTTGCTTACAAGCCGTCAACTTGTCCCAATCTACCTTCTTCGGGGGAATGAGAGAATGCATGTATTTTATTATGCGCCCCGGCAGGGCCAAAATCTCAGCCTTCGGCTTCTCTCCTGGCTTACGGTCCTTATCCCAATCCTGTTACTCCTGCCACGTACCTCCTAACTCTTCCGAATGATCCGTACCTTTCACCTGCCGCCACACATCAACTGGGACCAAAAGCCCAAAAAACAATTCAACATCTGCCAAAGTCATTACAGTAGAAGACGCAGCTTCCGTTAGTTCTTTGTAGTAGGCAGTCGGGTTCTTTCTAGAATCTGGGAGCTGAGCCTTCAACGACAATACCTCACTTCTCTTCCATGGTGTATATACCCATTGTTCCTGGAAATGTGCATCTACTCTGTCCCTGGTGACAGCCTTCGTAACTGGATCTACCATTTCTGGGATCTCGGGATGAAAAATAGGGTGTACTTCACGCATTGGATGTATACCTGGAAAATGGGGCGTAACTGCAGAAGGCAATTCATTTCTATACTGTAGTAGAGCCTTTAAACTCCGCATCACTTCCTTCACCCCAGTATTCGTTCTGAAAGCTCCACTCTGTACGTCTCGCAACGTCGCCGGAGCCACACCTCCATACCCCTGTTCCCATAGCTGTATCAATACATTCGACATATGCCACAAAGCGTGCTGTTGCATCAAGGGCTCAAAATCTTTCATAGTGGACCAAATATCCTCAAACGAATAAATATTGTTCCTTGCCCACTGGCAAGCCTGATTAGCCACTATACTCTTCTCATCCAAACCAACTGTAGAACGCGTAAGCAACTTCCGTACCTGTGTGAGCAATCCACTCCCTGCGCCTCGGCTCGGCGTTAACATCTCCTGACTGGGGGTCGTGCTAGCTGAAACAGTAGGAAGCGCTAAAGAAAATTGGGAGGGTGCAGGTGAGGCGGTCTGGAGTAAAGAAACGAGAGGTGTCGGGGGCGGGGAAACTGCGCCAGGTTGGGGGGCACTCGCTGATGGACCCGGGTCCCCGCTAATAGAGGCCGGAGCTGGCAAGGAGGGATACAAGGACTGCGGGGCATAAGGAGGAGGGGGTCTAGTATTCAAAATGTCTTCCATCTCATCTGGGTCATCCTCTCGTACGACATAACTTTTATTTTCTTTCAACCTGCAAAGTCTATCTGCGCGCTCCAAACGCAGTGCATTCTCATTCCCAACATGTTCTCTCGCTTTCTGTGCCATAGTTTGTGCGGACTTTTTAAAAGCTTCTTTCTCCTCTCTCATCTTTCTCTTCCTGGCTTCTTTCTGCCAGACCCTTAAGGAATCAAACATGCTTTGACAGCTACGCCTAGCAAACAATTTATCCTGTAAATAATCCAATTTAGCTTCATCAAAAGAACCCGTTAAGGGCCATTGCAAATCCACATTGTCAGCAGTGTACCGGTGCCACAAAGTACCAAACAAAAGCGGGACCAGTCCATGCTTGACATACATATCAAAGCTTGGAGTGCCCTCGGGTGGTGCAGGTTGGCTCTCGGCCAGTCTAGTATCTGAGGGTCGACAACAACAACCAAAACATCGTAACTTACTAAAACACGGCATTTTTAAAACACTTCTCTATCAACAGACTTCGTTACCTTGACTCACGTAGCTCGAGCTCGTTCATACACACATATAATTATGCATTTAAAAAAAAGAATCACGCACACACATATACAGTACCTCCAAACACGTGTTACCAAATGGGACAAGGCCCGTCGACCAAGTCCTGGGGAACCTGGACCCTACCGCAGACCGAACAGCACACTAACTGTTCTGAGGATGGGGAAACAAATCCGCTCCCCGCGCGGCACTATGTATCACTGCGCACTTTACCACGGGAGACCCAGGTCTCATCTCCACTGAACCACCACTCTAGGAGTTCAGGGTAAGCACCGGAGTCCACCCGCAATGAGCCACGCCTTCACCACAGTACCACCCGGTCGGATCACTACAACAATATAACTAGACGTTTCCCCCAACCTCATCAAGCCTGTCAGAGCGCCTACTCACACTCTGAGTTCCCCAGAGCACACTAGCCCCAAGAGCACACCGGCTCCTTCAAACCTCTGGAGACACCCTAGTCTCCCGGAACACTCCAGTTCCTGAAACAATCACAGGCGGACCACTCACCTTCCGTAGGCGGCACCGACCTCTACCGTTCTCCACCTCCGGCTGCCAGGACCAACACGGTCAGCTTCGAGTTCCGCCTTCTGGACCCCGGTGTAAGATCCGAACCGGGACCTCTCCCGATCAGCAGGGTGGGGCAGCGCTGCGAGAACCAAGCTCGGCATCAGATGGGTACCCGGGCCCACCGTGCCGACCAGCGGGTCCCCGGTCTTCTGCTACCCACCTACGGGTGAGAAAGATCTTTATCGCGGGGTCCCTATTCGGGCGCCATCTGATAAGCGTAGCTCAAATCCACCCGAGTGACTTACCGCACTCACCTATAATAATTATATAGGAAGTCAGCCGGACAGTGGAGAAGAATAAACAAAATCTTTATTAGGCCAAACAACACTCATATGAGAGGGCCCTGTCCGACCTCACTCCTGGGAGTGCGAACGAGAGGACTGACTCTCTGCATCACAGCAATACATTATAATGCAATACAGTTAGTTAGGGTACGCCCCTTGTGGAAAATTACCGAAACCCAGACCAGTGAACAATGCCATCATACAGCAGGCATCTGCACCTGCAAGGGATACATCGCTATCTCTACTCAAGGCCATGGAGCTAGGCTTCGGCGTCTCTGGGGCATGAGAACATTACTGATAAAGAGACTTGTTAGTTTCGGCCACAGCAAGCCGAGAAACGAAAACTGCTGTCTTAGTGAATTTCTGTATTCCTGCGGGAGGGTCAGATGAGCGAGCAGGGCCCGCGGACACAGAGGGATACGCAAAATGGTGGCACACAGGCTAAGCTAAGGAACTAATATAGTCACACGTACATTTGAATATAAAAGCAGCAAGTAAAATAGTTCAACATAGGTGCATATACGAACTTCATCAGTTAGCCATATGATGCTAACTCACATATCATCAATGGGTAATTGGGGTATCGAAAAGTGAATTCTATCACCCTGCTCTGACCTGCCATTGTCCGGTGGAACTTTGACCTGTAACCTGGGAGCCCGTGTGCTCGGTTACCAACCTTGCTGGGTGCTGCTGTGGGGAGAGCCTACGCCTCTGACACCGGGAGCGGGACTGCGAGGACCAGAGGTGCTTGCGCCAGGACATCGCGCGCACCTGGTGCCTCTTCCCGCCCCCCTCCTCCTACTTAGCCCAGCCCCCTGACGCGAACGAGGGGCGCGCGCGGACGGAAGCGCGGGCGAAGAACGGGCAAAGAGCGGGCCGTTTTAGGCCGTTCGAGGCCGGACCGGGCCACCTCTTATCGAGGCTATATACCCCCCTCCGTGTACCATCATTATTGTATTGTATTGTATTGTATGTTGGATTTATGTAGCACTTATAACCCAGGGGTCTCTAAGCGCTTGCCTTGGGAACCCGTCCTGGCTTTTCCCTGTGAGATAGCCCCTACAGGGCATCCCCAAGGTGAAAGCCAGGCATCCCGCCACGGGGGCCGTTGTGGAGATTAAGCAAGCTTAATGCCCAGAGTTGCAGAGTGTGAACCCATGATTAGGTCAGGCACCGAAGCGAGAATTATCGAGTCTGTGGACATTTGAGCTCAAGACCCTGCCGCGTCGGGAATTGAACCCTGGTCCTGGGTCTGACCTCTGCTTCAGGGTCTGCCTGCTCTAACCAGTGAGCCACACTTCTCCACTCTGCCAGCCTCCCTAAATAGTTCTCCAACAATGAGCAAAATGGAGACTAGGAGCAAAACCAATTTGGCTGCGGCTGGACCTACCACGGCTGCAACGGCCCAAGGTAAAATTGACAACTACTTCCTTAAGGAGGGTTCTTTGCTGATCGATGACATTACTGTTTTAGAAAGACGCATCTCCCAGGAAATCGAGTGGGTTAGGAGATCATCCATGGGCATCCTAGCGCTGGCCAAAACCCCTGAGGAAAGGCTGAACATAAAAGGCTCGCCGGCTGGAGCTTGTGGGGGGGACTAACCACCTATCAGTCTAGATCTTTCCGAGGAAACCTTAAGTGACCTTGAAGACATGAGTCTACTGACCCTCCCACTGACCCAAATTGCACAACCTTCAACCTCTATCACTGTGGAGGAACCCACTGAACAAATTCCCAATTCATCCAGGGAAGAACTCCCACCGACAACGCACACCATAGACACAATAGATCCATCAAGTACAGCTAGGGGTGCAAGGGAAGGAGCAATACAAAAAAGGAAGATGGGGAAACCAAGTTATAGAGAGAGGAAGGCTAAAACACCGAGGCTAGGTACATTACATGATAAAAGTAGCCTTGACAACATCAGACCAGAGACCCCACCACTAGACAGAACGGAGCCTCCCCCTCCACTTAATGCTTCAATCGAATCTCCACCTCCCACAACAGACCACATCATGGATGTAGCCGAAGAGGACATCACACTTGCAGACATAGGAAATTTGCTCAGGTCATTGCTCAGTCCCATAGAAGCCCGCCTGATTAAGATAGAAGCGAGGCTCACTAAATTTGAGAAATCCACCACCCAGTTTATGGATAGTTGGAAAGTTACGAAAAACTGCCCCATAGTACCAAGTGTTGACCCAAAACATAAGAAGAGTCCCAGACCTCGATTAAGAAAAAGGAGGCTAAAAATACGAAATCCTCAACCTTAACTGTAAATTCAAAACTAGCCACCCATCATGCTCCAAGCCTGAAGCAAAATAATCCCTCCTCTTGCGTACAGCAACCAGCAACACCTGCAGACGTAGCTCACAAACAACCCCCCTGCATACAGCAAACAGCAGTAGCTACCGACGTAACACATTCACAGTCATTAACTACAACTGCACCTAAACCTCTACAAATCAATACACAGAACCCCCAAAATCCTAATACTACATCACAAAAAATACAAAAAACAGTAACAGTAAATCTTCCACCAGAGGTAGCTGCATACACTGTCATCTTAGCCGGGGTACCGGAACTAAAACCAGCGACCACCTAAACAGAGGCCTCGTTGAAAAATAAAGTAATTAACTGGCTATCTACATTTAGACCACTTCCCAGAGGCATGACATGTGATAAAATCGCATGGTGAGAAGAGTTTCATGGGTAGGGAAGAGGCCCAAAACGATCAGTGGTGACTGTATACTGGTCAGCTTCAAAGAACCAGGAACAGTTTCCTACATTTGTGGTTGCTTCCCAGAGGATGAGGGAAATAATATTCACCCACTTCCCCTCTCATTCTTCTACCCAGCAAACACCCACAAAGCCAATGACCAGAGACGGGAATATCCTCATGAGTCACTGGGAAATTGGGGGGGAAACCAGGGAGGGAGGAGGAATCCTTACAACCAAATGCGAATGGTATCGGGTTACCCTTTGACCCATGACGAGGTTTAGGGATGGGAAACTGTCACTTGAAGAGGGATGGGAAGGGGTGGCTTGGAGCGAGGAGCTACCTGGCCCCCTAGATACTATCAGCCCCCATTTCTTCCGACTTTCAATCGATTTGATTGTCTCGAAATGGTGGATTGACAGTACGACTCTGAAGATAGGGCACATCCGCACCCATCCGGGCAAGCCCCACCCAACATCATCAGTGGCGGCGGGCATAAACCCTCCAACGGGGTGTAGCCTACCTTGGGATCCGTTGAAATATAGATCCCCAAGTATTTGAATCCCTGCCGCGCGACCTGTATGTTGCAATCCCTTGGAAGCCGAGGTGTCCCACCTCTCAGCACGTATAGGTGTGACTTTGACCAATTAATAACCAGGCCATAGTGCCGACCAAAAAGACGTAGCACATCACACACCACAATGAGTGACTTACAAGGAGAGGTGAGATATAGCAAGATGTCGTCTGCATACAGCGACACACGGTCCTCGAATCCAGGGGACCACCGTATTCCGTTTATATCCGGGTGGTATCGCAGCCACGCCGCCAGCGGTTCAAGCGCCAATGCAAACAACAGGGGCGACAGGGGGTAGCCCTGCCTGGTGCCTCTGCGGAGAGCAAAGGACGCAGATACACGACCATTAACCATTACGTTGGCTAGCGGGCTAGCGTACAGGAGTTTGACCCATCCTATGAATTCCGGACCAAACCCGAACTTCACCAACACTGCCCACAGATAGTTCCACTCGAGGGAGTCAAACGCCATCGTAGCATCCAAAGACGCCAAGACGGCTGGCTCCCTGAGCGTGTGGACCCTCGCGAGGGCCCCATGTAGTCTCCTGAGGTTAAGGGCAGTGTTGCCGTGTGGAATAAAGCCCGACTGGTCCGGGTGAACCAAGTCGCTAATCGCTCCAACCAAATGGTTGGCAAGCAGTTTAGCCAGAATCTTGGGTTCAGCATTCAACAGAGAGATGGGATGATACGATCGACACAGGTCTCTGGGCTTCCCTTCCTTATGAATGACCACAATGGTGGCCAGTCTCTGGTCCAAGGGAAGCATGCCCGTCTCCCGTGCCTCCAGGAACATGTTCCGCAGGGGCAGGGAGATGGCATACCATTGGGGCCGGGCGCTTTGCCAGATCTAAGGGAACGTATTGCGACGGCAATCTCATCGGCGGTAATATCCCTATCCAAGTCGTCCCGCTCCGCTTCCGACAGGCACGGGAGCTCCGCTTCTGTCAAGAGCTCACCAGAGTCAGTCTCGGACATGTCGGAGACCGAGGTGTAAACGGTCTCGAAATAGTCTGCAAACGCCATGACAATGGCACTCGGGTCGGTGACAGTCACGCCGTCCTCCCCCAGCACCTCCGGGACCACACGGCTGGCTCTCTCTTTTTTATCCAGCTAAGCGATGAGTTTGCCCGCCTTGTCCCCGACATCATAGATCCTACCCTGTTGCTCTCTACCCATGACCTTGGCAGCGTCAGTAACAGTAGCTCGATACTCTGACTGTTTAAGTGAGAGAACATGGAGTAGGTCCGGTGTCGGGTCGACTTCCAATTGGGAGTCCAGATCTTCAATTTCAGATTCAATCCGCACCACATCCGCGTCCCTGCGTCTCCGAACCTCAGCTATAAGGGAGAACGCCTCACCCCTCAAGACCGTCTTAAATGCCTCCCATAGGGAGATAGCTGATGTAACTGACCCCGAATTTTCAGAGAAATAAAGCTCAATAGCCTTAGCCATGAGTCCACGAGTCTTGGGGTTGCAGAAGTACCACGGATTAACTGATACCACCCTCTCGGTCGCCACGATGTCGAAGTCAAAGGACACCCAGACCGGAGAATGGTCTGAGATGCCCCTCGCCAGTAGTCTGGCCTCAGAGACTGCCGACGCATGGGCCGCTAGAGCCAGAATATAATCAATTCTGGAGAGGCTTCTGTGTGCCCCTGAGTGGAATGAGTATTGACTCTGGGTAGGGTGCATGAGCCGCCAGCAGTCAATAAGTCCCATAGTGTCCAGGAAGTCGGGAAGCCAGGATTGTGAACCTCGGAGATCTCTGAATGGATGTCTGTCGAGGGTCCCCGAACAAACTGCGTTGAAATCACCTCCTATAATAAGCAAACCCTCAGGGAGACCTAAAATGGCACCCCCAATGTCCTGAAACGTGTTGTTTTGCAACCCAGGGGGAACATAAACCGAAACCAGAACCAGGGACCGTCCCTCCCATCTCCCCGAGACGGCGACATACCGCCCCCTCTCATCGGCAACACTAGAGTCAATCTCAAATGGGAGAGACGCGCGCACCATGATCCCCGCCCCCCGGGATCCTGAAGAGAACCCCGAGTGTGCCACCATCTTGAAACCCTTCCTGTTAAGCGCTTGGCACGTGTTCCCCACCAAGTGTGTCTCTTGTAGCAAAATAACGTCGGGCATACATCTTTTAAACAGTTGCAAAACCACACCTCTCTTTATGCGATCCCCCAGCCCATTGACATTCCAACACAATACTTTTAGGTTCCTACCCCCCATCGTCGAATTGTGGGCCTTCGCCAGTCCCGGCAGGCATCATAGTTACAGAACCATAAGAATTACAGTTTTTACATTGCCTTGGAGAAGAGAAAGGGAAAAAAGGAAAAAACATACAACCAACAACCAAACCACCCCCCACCCTGCACCCCTGAATCAGACTAAGTAGCACCCCCAACCAGCAGTGTGCCTGTCGCCCCAGAAAACTACGCTACAGAAAGACCCTAGAGGAGAATGGAGATCACGCAGGCCCCCCCGCCACCCTCCATAACCAAGTAAAGGATATTAATCATAAAGTGCAGGAATGTGATACCGGTTGTCACCAGCAGTCCCATTGTCCGACAATGTTCCGAAGATAGACTCTACTCCTGTTGCTCAGGGCCTCCCGAGGCGCCCTCCGATTGTTCCTCGTGGTCATCATGTCTCTGCGGCAAAGTGTCCAACCACTCGCTCACCACTTCAGGCAAATCAAAGAATATGGCACGGCCATCATGTTCAATGCGCAGTTTCGCGGGGAACATCATCGAGTACTTCATCCCCAGGTCTCTGAGTCGCCTCTTCAACCCCGTGAAGCTTTGTCGCCGCCGCTGTACCGACCGAGTAAAGTCTGGGTAAAAGTTTATGTCCGCATTTTGGAACTTAAGCGGCCCGTCTCTTCTTGAAGCCTGCAGGATAGCATCCCTATCCCTGAAGTTAAACAGCCGTGCTATAATGGGCCTCGGCGGGGCACCCAGTTTCGGGCGTCCCCCTGGCAGTCTATGAGCTTGCTCCACTGAGAAGAAACGGCTGGGGCCCATGAGGAAAATTAAATTTTTGGTCATGTTATGTTCCCTAGCGCGTACCCCACCGACTCCATGTACCAGCTTAAAGTGCATGTAACTTCCCTTCTGTGCCAGCTATGAAGACGCAAATACATTTGCGTCCAACGTTAACTTGTCCTCTTTCAGATCCACCATGAATGGATTATATAGTCCGTTCCTAAGTATGCTATGCCACCGTCTTTTTGTAGTACACTTTACATGTTTTCCTGCTCTAGCAGAGTAGGCCCTGAATTTCTGCCATCGAACCTCTTTTTTGGCTCCTGACTCTGACAGCCTCTGCCCAGGCTACCTCTGTACCCGTGAACTCTGACTTACTTTCAGCGCGGCCCCTCGCGCTCAGCTCAGCCTGCTTTCTGCCAAGACTGACTATAACCTTCGAGTTATCTGTTCCGCTCCTCGAGAATGCATTCCTGCCTACTAGCTCCAGTAAACATCCTCTCCAGCTGCAGAGCCAAAGGGCCGACCTGTCTCAATGCAAGTAATTCATAGCCTCTGTTACCATGCTTCCATGGAAGGCCCCGTGCCCCCACGCTTCACATGCAGACACTTAGGCGCTTATACACGCATCCACAGTTAGCATAGAATAGCTTCTGCCCTAGAGACCTTTCCGCCCAGATAGTATGGTTCCTAAACACCAGATATCAGATATGATAGAAGTACAAGTTGATCTGACATGCCAGACTTCTGTCTCTTTCCGTCAGTGTAAATGTCAAGTCCCCTGCACCCCTTCAATCACACGTCATGCAGCTGCGCGCGCATCCAAGCTTCCGATTTCTGCTGACATTGCAACCATTCTGTTAGCACCACCCCTTGGTGCCACCCACTTGCGTCACCTATCAGTGACGTTTCTAGCACACACCTCTAGTTCACGCCTCTTGATCACGTACTAGTACCACGTGTATACTGTTATCTTGTCTTCTCTCAGCTGTTACGCCTCTTACATTATTACTTATGATGTGAATTAAGTATATAAGCTATGTAATGTCAATAAAGTTTGCTCTATCCCTTCTGACACCCCTGTGGTGGTCAGAACATGATATCCTGGTCAAGACCATTCCTTAATGAGGAATAAAACCCTTAGAAACTCTAACACCACGGACTCTGTCTTTTTTCATTCCGATTGAGTTATTATTGATTAAGTACTTACCTGCATAGAAATTAAGAGAGTAAATTAATTATTTACGTCATTTTGGCGCCCGAATAGGGACCCCTCCCCCACCTCACGCGCCGGTTGGTGCGTTGCAAGCTCTGTCCCCTGCCATCAGTTAGAAGGAACCTACGCGTACTGGCAGGATTTCCTGCATCTCCCTCTAACCCACGGAGGTGACGAAGACTGCGATCAGTGCCCAGACGAGGCGGTGAGGAGTGCGGAGGATCCCGACCAGAGCCTAGCCGAAAGAAGCAAGGTCCGAGGTGTCAAGAGGCCCACCGAGGTTTTCCGAAGTTTTCCGAGGTTTTCCGAAGTTTTCCGAAGTTTTCCGAAGTACCGAGTCGAGTCCAGTCGAGTTTTCCGAGGCCTTCTGTTTCCGTGCTTCCCGGTGAGTACCATTGCTGGGTCGTATCTAGACGGGTTTGGGTACGCAAGTCCGGTCTGCACTGTTTTTAGGCAGTGTATCTGTACTGTTTAGCAGTATATCTAGTATTCCGAATTTCTGCACTGTTACACCAGTGTATCTCTACTGTTGAGCAGTACATCCAGTATAGGGGGGTAGTCATCTATGTCTTCAATGTTCTTATGTGATTAATGTCGTGGTATGAATGTGACTGTTTAAATGTGTATTATTGTGTTTCTCGTATAAACTAGCTGTCAAGAGTATTAAGGAATAAGGATTGAGCATTCAGTAATAAGTAAGCAAAATGCCGTTTTTCAGCAAGTTAAAACAGATAGGAACTAGGAAAGGGATACTGGAGGAAGAAATTCCTATTCCCCCTAGGGACACTCCAGGTAACTTCATGTATCACAAACATGGCATAGATGCCATATTATATCTAGATTTATGGGCCGATTACACCAAGCACCTAGACGAAAGACACAGATGGCCTGTTACCGGAACATGGGATGCCGAGTGCATCATGAAGGTAGAAGAAGCATTATGGAAAAAGAAAGCTAGACAATCCCAGAAAGACGCCATAGAATTCTGGCGTAAGGAATCACATAAGCGTGCTGAGAAAGCACTCCGTAGAGAAGACAGACTTAAAGAATCAGAAAAGGCCCAAGAAAACGAATTAGTTATTGAAGGGATCCGAGTAAAAACAGAACAAATAGACCGTGCCCGAAACAATCTTGTAAACGGAATGTATCTCGCGGCCGAGGGCACATCTGAAGGCCTATCAGAATTACCGAAAAATTTACCGCCACCATTAGTTCCAACTAAAGTAATGCATAAAACTACTAAAGACATGAGGAAAATTAAATTTTGGCCATGATGTGTTCCCTAGCGCGTACCCCACCGACTCCATGTACCAGCTTTAAGTGCATGTAACTTCCCTCCTGTGCCAGCTATGAAGACGCAAATACATTTGCGTCCACCGTCAACTTGTCCTCTTTCAGAAGCACCATGAATGGATTATATAGTCCGTTCCTAAGTATGCTATGCCACCGTCTTTTTGTAGTACACTTTTCACTTTTTCCTGCTCTAGTCAGAGTAGGCCCTGAATTCCTGCCATCTGAACCTCTTTTGTGGCTCCTGGCTCTGCCCAGGCTACCTCTGTACTCGTGAACTCTGTCCTACATTCAGCGCGGCCCCTCGCGCCCAGCTCAAGCCTGCTTTCTGCCAAGACTGACTATAACCTTCGAGTTATCTGTTCCGCTCCCCGAGAATACATTCCTGCCTACTAGATCCTGTAAACATCCTCTCCAGCTGCAGAGCCAAAAGGCCGACCTGTCTCAATGCAAGTAATTCATAGTCTCCGTTGCCATGCTTCCATGGAAGGCCCCGTGCCCCCACGCTTCACATGTAGACATTCAGGCGCTCATACACGCATCCACAGTTAGCATAGAACAGCCTCTACCCTAGAGACCTTTCCGCCCAGATAGTATAGTTCCTAAACATCAGATATCAGATATGATAGAAGTACAAGTTGATCTGACATGCCAGACTTCTGTCTCTCTCCGTCAGTGTAAATGTCAAGACCCCTGCACCCCGTCAATCACACGTCATGCAGCTGCGCGCGCATCCAAGCTTCCGATTTCTGCTGACATTGCAACATTCTGTTAGCACCACCCCTTGGTGCCACCCACTTGTGTCACCTATCAGTGACGTTTCTAGCACACACCTCTAGTTCACGCCTAGTTTACGCCTCTTGATGATGTATTGGTACCACGTGTATACTGTTATCTTGTCTTCTCTCAGCTGTTACGCCTCTTACATTGAACCTTATGATGTAAATCAAGTATATAAGCTATGTATTGTCAATAAACGTGAGCGCGCTCATCTATCCCTTCTGACACCCCTGTGGTGGTCAGAACATGATATCCTGATTCCTTTATGAGGAATAAAACCCTTAGAAACTCTAACACCACGGACTCTGTTTTCTTTCCTTCTGATTGAGTTATCATTGATTAAGTACTTACCTGCATAGAAATTAAGAGAGTAAATTAATTATTTACGTCATTTTGGCGCCCGAACAGGGACCCCTCCCCCACCTCACGCGCCGGAAGGTGCGTTGCAATCCGTGTCCCCTGCCATCAGTTAGACGGACTACACGTGTTCTGGCAGGATTTCCTGCATCCCCCTCTGACCCACGGAGGTGACGAAGACTGCGATCAGTGCCCAGACGAGGCGGTGAGGAGTGCGGAGGATCCCGACCAGAGCCCAGCCGAAAGAAGCAAGGTCCGAGGTGTGAAGAGGCCCACCAGTTTTCCGAAGTTTTCCGAAGTTTTCCGAAGTTTTCCGAAGTTCCGAGTCGAGTCCAGTCGAGTTCTCCGAGGCCTTCTGTTTCCGTGCTTCCCGGTGAGTACCATTGCTGGGTCATATCTAGACGGGTTTGGGTACGCAAGTCCGGTCTGCACTGTTTTTAGGCAGTGTATCTGTACTGTTTAGCAGTATATCGAGTCTTCCGAATTTCTGCACTGTTACAGCAGTGTATCCGTACTGTTGAGCAGTACACTTAGTTAGCTATGTCTTCAATGTTTTCATGTGATTAATGTTGTGGTATGAATGTGACTGTTTTACTGTGTATTATTGTATTTCTTGTATCAACTAGCAACTCGTATCAAGGAATAAAAGACCTAGCGTTCAGCAATAAGTAAGCAGGATGCCGTTCCTCAGCAAGTTAAAACAGATCGGAACTAGGAAAGGGTTACTAGAGGAAGAAATTCCTATCCCCCCTAGGGACACTCCAGGCAATTTTATGTATCAGAAACACGGCATAGATGCCATATTATATCTAGATTTATGGGCCGATTACACCAAACACCTAGATGAGAGACACAGATGGCCTGTTACCGGAACGTGGGATGCCGAGTGCATCATGAGGGTAGAAGAAGCATTATGGAAAAAGAAAGCTAGACAATCTCAGAAGGACGCCATAGAGTTTTGGCGTAAGGAATCACGTAAGCGTGCTGACAAAGCACTCCGTAGAGAAGACAGACTTAAAGAATCAGATAAAGAACGAGAAAACGAATTAGTTACTGAAGGGATCCGAGTAAAAACAGAACAAATAGACCGTGCCCGAAATAATCTTGTAAACGGTATGTATCTCGTAGCAGATGGCCCATCCGAAACTGAATCAGAGATACCGAAAAACTTACCGACACCATTAGTTCCAACTAAAGTAATGCATAAAACTACTAAAGACATATTCCTGAATTCGTATCTAGAGGATGTAGCACCAGCTTACACCAATCTGCCTGTTCGTGCCCTGCCTACTGACAGGGATGGGGGTGGCACTGCGCCCCCAGATAATGTTCCGACGGTACCGCGACAGACCTCCCCTGTTCCCCCACCTCCGCCACTTCCTCCACTCAAGACGGATCTACCGAAACCAGTATTACCCGATCTTACTAAAAGACAGATTCAAGTCCAGATACAGACTCCGCGGAGAGATAATGCCCAAGCATCCGCCTCAGGAGGTGCGACAGCGGGTCTACAGACCCCGCCACCGACACACAGATTGCATTTAAAGGACACACAGAATCCTTTCCAGTCTCCCTACTCACCCCGGCTTGAGGCATTCAAAAATAGGATGTCATTTTGCAGATATGATCCAGTACCCGGAAAAGACGATCTAATGGTATTAGCATCACTGCGCTTAAGATCTGCCACCGATAACTTGCTATGCTGTGTAGGAATGCAGGAAGCTCTCGACAGACTATACAAATTCATACAGACAGGGAAAGACCCCGAAAGTGTCAAAGCTGCCATGTATAAACAGAAAGTTGACATTCAAAAACAGATATTACGATTCTTCATTAATTGTGTGATAAGAGAACGAGACAGGCCCGGGACAGATCAAAGTGAGTTAGACGCCTTAAACAAGTGGGGCCAAAATATAGCAGACGCGAAACATGACAAGGGGACTTGCATAGCCACTATGTCCCAGAAAATTAGAAAGGCAGTATTAACTGCACATCAGGAAGAAAATGATAAAACTTCCTCCGAGGAGGAAGATGAAGATGAAACATCAGAAAAGTCTACAGATATAATAGCGTATGTAGGTAAGGGAAATTACCTTAGGAAAGGCATCCGTCCGGAGAGCAAGAGAGTTCTTTTCTCCGCTTTGACAAATCCGAATTCTTCAGAACATCAGTTCCAGGAAACTGATAAAAGGCTTCGAGATCGAGTAGGGTACCATGTACTCAATTCTATGGACGAACAGGAACTAGCCCGGTCAGCTGTGTTGTGGGCCGAAAACGCAGACATATATAATGATGACACGTTAGTGCAGACATTCTTGAACCTTTCCCCGGAAGAGCAGAAAATAGCAGGTGTATACATGATTCAGCACCTCCTCATCAAGTTCAGAAACCATCATTCTGATCCAGGTCCCTTACACGAAACATTAGAAGCACTAATCATGGATAGATGGAGAGGTTTTAGTACCAAATTAATACAAATAATTCTAGAACAACGACGTAAGTATAACACCTTCCTGAGCTCTGAATATGTTCCCGCCCCGCCTCCAGAAAGAAAAATGTACCACATGCAATGCGGTGGCGGCATTGAAAGTCAGAATCCCTTACGAGAAGTACATCCAGTTATGGGTGAGGATCGTACTCTGAAACGTGTGTATGTTCACACACCACTGACTAAGTTAGAACTGTTAGAAATGAAGAAATTAGTTCCGTGCCATGATAAAGACCCTGCGGGTTTTCACAGAGAGCTTAAAGACATGTTACTGATGGGAGATTACACGTATGATGATATTATGAAAATGTTAAAGGTACTGTTGCCCACGGGCATTTACGAGAAATTAAAGGAGAAGGATTGGGAAGTGGGAGAGTCAAAGATAGCATGGGCGGAGATAGAAGACGAAGAAAAGAAACGAGTCCCAGGGTTAGGCCTTGGGGATCTGACTAAAGCATTACCAGGTTTAATAGTACAGGTTCTGCCAAGATTATTGACAACTAGAAAGGAAGATTGGGACGCAATCTCGTCCTGCAAACAGAAACAAGATGAAGATACTAGTGACTTTTATTCAAGATTCGAGAAATGTTTCATCATCAATAGTGGCCTAAAAACTAGTAGCGAGTCATATCCACACCTTTTTGTAACAAAATTAGTAGAGAACGCCCTACCACTAGTTAAAAATAGAGTGTACAAGGTTGAAAGTACTTGGCAGGCAAATACGCCATCACAGATGTTACAAATGTTACAATATCACCAGAATAGAATTAGGGAAGAACAGGACCAGGAACAGAAACGTATGAAAGACACGAAAATGAAAATGTTAGTAGCCCAGACAATTCCAGCCGAGGGTCATAGAAAAGGTGGGGCCCAGACAAATCATTCTGCCGCTCCCGTTAAAGGGACATGTAATTATTGCAAGCAGCCAGGTCACTACGTCCATGAATGTCCAGTCCTGAAACATAACATCGAGACAGGTAAAACTAAAGAAAGACCGCGTCCGCCTAGACATGAACAGGGTCAACAACAGACCTCACAGAACGAACAGCCAATGCAGAATACACAACCTATGCATGATCAGTCCCATACAGTACAGACAGTAGCAGTACCGCAGCCACAGCATGCTCAGACACAGCCCGCTGCCGCAACACGACAAGTATCACAACAGATGTACCAGTATGCCCAGTCGGCATATCCAGATTATCAGCGTTATACATGAAACAGCCTAGGGAGGGAAAGTGATTTGCCTCTTATTGAAATTCCTGTAGATCAAGAAGGTCCTTCTGTACATAGTCACGTATTAGGGAAAGACAGAAAGTTTTTAATTGACACAGGGGCAAGTCGCACTACTATAAGTCATAATGAAGTTCCAGGGGCACCCCTCTCAGGCTCACAGAATGTTTCCCTTGGTTTTTCAGGACAGCCTATTGTAAATGAAGTATCAGAACCAGTACCACTAGCTGTGGGTCCATTATCTCGAGTTACAGATTTGTTACTTACGAAATCATGTCCCGAAAATCTGTTAGGAATTAAAACACTGAAGGCTCTAGGAGCTATAATTTGCTGTTCCCCGGAGGGAGTCAGACTCTTTCTACGGGATTTCAAGGGTCATTATGTTCTACGTGACTTTGATGTCAGACTGAAAAATGTACCAGATCACTTATGGGCAAAAGGCCCAGCTGATGTAGGTTGTATGCATATCACACCATACCGTGTTACACTCAAGACAGGAGTTGTTCTACCCAGAATCAGACAATACAAGTTACCACCCGATGCTGTAGTGGCTTTACTGAAAATCATTGAAGAGCTTATTGCCCAAGGAGTGGTCGTAGAGACCGACTCCAATATCTGTAATTCGCCTATCATTCCAATTCTTAAACGTACAGACCGCAATGCACCGCCAGTATATCGGCTGGTGATTGATCTTCGAGAACTGAACAAATGCATTGTACCACAGTATCCTGTGGTCCCCGATATCTCCTCCCTGTTGACTGCTATTGATTCAGAAGCAACGTTCTTTACTGTAATCGATCTCAAGAACGCTTTCTTCAGTGTGCCTATTGACCCGGAGAGCCAATATCTCTTCGGATTCAGTTTAAATGGACGAAGTTTCAAATTTTCCCGCGCACCTCAAGGATTTACAGAAAGCCCCAGCATCTATAGTCAAGCACTGAAAAGACAACTAGATTGTATCCAAATGCCAGTTAATACCGCTTTACTACAGTACGTCGATGATCTGCTGATCACCGCACGAAGTGAGCCCGAATGTGAACAAGCATCTCTGATAGTTTTGCATTTTCTGGCCGACAAGGGACACAAGGTGTCTCCTTCGAAGCTACAATTCTGTGTTCAGCAAGTTGTGTACTTGGGTCACTTGCTGTCCAAAGTGGGGAGACAGCTCACTCCCGATCGCATTCAGTTAATTGTAAACATGCCCCGACCCCAGTCACAAAAAGAAGTGCGGGCCTTCATAGGCCTCACCTCGTACTGCAGACAATGGATTCCCCAATATGCATTTCTAGCTAAACCACTCATCCAGTTAACGACACAGGAGGCAGCGACTTCGACTGTCCTCCCTTGGACTCAGGAACACACACAAGCCTTTGAGGAATTAAAGAAAGCTTTATGCCAAGCGCCAGTTTTAGCGACACCATGTTACAGCAAACCGTTTACACTTTTTGTTACAGAACGTGATGGTACAGCATTGTCTGTCCTCACTCAAGATCAAGCAGGATCACATAAGCCTTGCGCTTATTTTTCAAGCACATTGGATTCAGTAGCACAGGCACTCCCTGCATGCTTAAAGTCAGTAGCAGCAACAGCGTTAGCAATCAGACAAAGCGACTCAATTGTTTTAGGTCATCAGTTAACAGTACAAGTTCCACATTCTGTAGAGGTTCTGTTAAACAGAACCCAGACTCAACACTTGACTATAGCACGATTGACAGGTTACGAATTGACATTATTCCAGCCACACATAGAAATCAGACGCTGCAGTATCTTGAATCCAGCAACATTGTTACCTACAGTTATGACAGATCCAGCTCCACATGATTGTATAGAAATTATTAATGCAGTAACAAAGCCCAGACGAGATTTAACAGATGTTCCATTGACAAATCCAGACCTGACACTTTATGTGGATGGTTCATGCATGAGAACAAGTACAGGAGAGTTAGTGGCCGCGTATGCCGTGACCACTGAAACTGAAGTTAAAGAAACACATCGTATTGATACACTGTCTGCTCAAGCAGCAGAGCTCATCGCTCTGACCCAAGCCTGTATTCTAGCAAAGAACAGAAATGTTAACATATACACAGATTCCCGCTATGCGTTCGGAGTCGTACACGACTTTGGTATGCTCTGGCAAGAACGAGGTTTTCTGACCTCTCATGGTACAAAGATACAGCATGGTCCCCTCATTCAAGCACTGCTAGAAGCAATACATCTGCCTTCAGCCATTTCAGTCATGAAGTGTAAAGCACATACTAAAGCCACAGATTCTGTTTCCCAGGGTAATGACCTGGCAGATCAGACTGCAAAACATACAGCACTGACTCACACTCAGACAACTGATACGATAAAGACAACAGATCCGACAAACTGCATGACAGTCAGAGATCCCACACTAGACGTTATTGACATTCAGACACATGCTACTGCAGACGAAATAAAGAAATGGACCGAACTAGGAGGGATCCAGACAGATCAAGGTTGGATGACGGGAAAATCTACATGGTTTCTCCCTGACTCTATGGTTCAAGTCATGATAAATACAGCACATAGTCCTGCCCACCTGGGAGAGAAAGCCATGCTAGACAGTTTGCAAAATCTCTGGTACAATAAACACTTACGAGCAGCCGCAAAACAGAAAGTGCGTACTTGCATGATCTGTTGTCAGTTCAATCCAGGTAAAAGCGTCCCTGTAGAGCAAGGTGGATTTCATCCTCCCGATCACCCTTTTGAAGTCCTCCAGATGGATTATATCCAGATGGACCGTTGTCGAGGATTTAAGTATGTTCTCGTAGTTGTCTGTGCTCTGTCCCGCTGGACCGAAGCATACCCAGTCCCAGATTACACTGCTCCGACCACTGCCAAACAGTTGGTTCGTGAATTTTTCCCACGGTACGGCTTGCCCCGTGTCGTGTACTCAGATAACGGTCAGCCATTCTCGTCTGCCCTAATGAAAGAAGTTTCCTTGTTATTGGGATACCAGTGGAAGTTCCATTGTGTCCGACATCCAGAAGCCGCAGGCCTTGTTGAGAGGCATAATCAGACATTAAAGATTCGCCTTGCCAAAATATGTCAGGACAAAGGGGTCGACTGGATAGTCGCCCTGCCGGTGGCACTATTCTATATGAGAATGGTCGCCCATTCGAGATCAGGGCTATCTCCGTACGAAGTGGTCTTTGGCAGACCACCGAATATGTGGGGGACGCCCATTCCAAAAAAAATAACCGATGTTGATTCTAATATGTTGACAGATTACCTTGCCTCCTTGATGTCTGCACTCCAATCATGTCGTTCACAGGTTGCCGCAGCCTTCCCTGACAACACCGATGTGAAGGAGCATGACGTCCGCCCCGGAGATGTTGTTCTAGTCCGTAACTTCGACAGGAAAAGTCCGTTGGAGCCCCGCTGGAAGTCTCCGAAGACCGTTCTACTTACGACAAGGACCGCCGTCAAGTTGGAAGGAAGAAAGGGGTGGGTCCACCTAAGCCATATCAAAACATTCCCAGGACTGAAACCGGAACAAGACACACCCACCCCCACCAAAGACTGTGATCCCAAAGACTTTTCCGAACCCAAACGAGAAAAAACTCCTCAAGAACAATATCGTATGAAGTTACGATCTAGCAAGTCAGACAGTTTAATTGTTTAAGTCCTCCCCTAGGTGAATCGGTTAAATAGTTTCTGACATGTATCCCCTAGATCGAGTTAGAGAGAGAGAGGAAAAGAAAAGAACATATTGCAAATCACTTCGTAGTCACTGCATAGTGACACTAATAATTATGTTTATTCTAAGTATATTAATAATTGTTGCTAGCATCTTGTTACCTATATACTATCCTATTTTCAAGCGTGAACAATCTGCCTACAATGTCTCTGCTGAACACACTTTTAGTGAGTTACCTCCTCATGAGCTTTCCTACAGACTTGCGCTGCGCAACAATACATTCATTAGTATGTTACATCATTCTCATCAAACTAACAATGCTACAAATTGCTGGATATGTGGCCGACTCCCTCCCTACCAGAATTACAAGGGAGCGCTGCCTCTCTTTCCGTATCCGTTCACTCACAATGGCTCCTGTGGAGCATGGTTTAAGATAATTAATTCTTTAGATCCCGACATTGCTGTTTTCGATGGGGGTAGGGTTTGGGGAAACCTGAACTTGGTCCTACTAGACGTCTGTTACCCGGATAAGGAGGGACTGCCCATTAGAATAGGAACTGATCTAGAAAATGAAGTATATGGATTAGGTAATTATACAATTAGCCTTATGATTCTTACTGTCGAATCCGAAGCCACACCAGTTCTACCTATTATGTCAGTACTGCCAGTCACTGGTGAATTATGTATCAAGAAGAAAGGTTCAGTACACTTAGGTCATAGTAAATGCGCTACTGTGGTCGAATTCAGTGATGATGGAAAGTCATCTTTCAAAGCTATCAGTCATTCTTACTTTGTTTGTGGTCATACCGCATACATTCGTCTACCTCCAGATTGGGATGGTACCTGTTACATTGCATTCCTTCTGCCACCTGTTTTTCTAGCTCCTTCTGATTACCATAGAAATAGCAATCTAGTAAAGAATAGACCCAGAAGAGATGCCCCCCTTGTCGACTACACAGAAACGGCATGGGAACAGTACACTGATTTTAATAAAGGATTCTTTTTCTTTTTAGGCCCTGTCCAGAATAGTAAATTAATACGCAGATTAACTAGAACACTTGAAGCCGTAGTAAATGAAACTACCTCCGCCTTAGGTAACTTAACAGAAGAGCAGTCCGCTATGCGGGTTGTTGTCCTTCAGAATCGTCTTGTAATTGACGTCATCTTGGCAGATAGAGGTGGAGCCTGTAAGGTCATCGGGTCAAGCTGCTGTGTTTTCATTCCACAGAATGCACCATCTGTATATCAAGCTATCACCCGTCTTCATAAAATTGCAAATCAGATACATCAGAATCCAGGCACCTGGACTTGGTCCGGTTGGTTCTGGACAACGTTAACAGCTTGGGGATGGAAGATCCTATCCTTCCTAGGCATTGGCCTAGTCCTAGTATTCAGTTGCTGCCTGTGCCTGCAGTGTGGGCCAGCAATCTGTGGACTGTGTGCCACTTCTTGTATTGAACATTCTAGTTTGCACTCAAAACGTAACCGAAAGAAAGAAGAACAAATGATGTTACAAGAACAGACTGATCGATTCATGAGGATCGATATTTCATGAAGGGTCCGTAGGGACAAAGGAGGGAATGAGGAAAATTAAATTTTGGCCATGATGTGTTCCCTAGCGCGTACCCCACCGACTCCATGTACCAGCTTTAAGTGCATGTAACTTCCCTCCTGTGCCAGCTATGAAGACGCAAATACATTTGCGTCCACCGTCAACTTGTCCTCTTTCAGAAGCACCATGAATGGATTATATAGTCCGTTCCTAAGTATGCTATGCCACCGTCTTTTTGTAGTACACTTTTCACTTTTTCCTGCTCTAGTCAGAGTAGGCCCTGAATTCCTGCCATCTGAACCTCTTTTGTGGCTCCTGGCTCTGCCCAGGCTACCTCTGTACTCGTGAACTCTGTCCTACATTCAGCGCGGCCCCTCGCGCCCAGCTCAAGCCTGCTTTCTGCCAAGACTGACTATAACCTTCGAGTTATCTGTTCCGCTCCCCGAGAATACATTCCTGCCTACTAGATCCTGTAAACATCCTCTCCAGCTGCAGAGCCAAAAGGCCGACCTGTCTCAATGCAAGTAATTCATAGTCTCCGTTGCCATGCTTCCATGGAAGGCCCCGTGCCCCCACGCTTCACATGTAGACATTCAGGCGCTCATACACGCATCCACAGTTAGCATAGAACAGCCTCTACCCTAGAGACCTTTCCGCCCAGATAGTATAGTTCCTAAACATCAGATATCAGATATGATAGAAGTACAAGTTGATCTGACATGCCAGACTTCTGTCTCTCTCCGTCAGTGTAAATGTCAAGACCCCTGCACCCCGTCAATCACACGTCATGCAGCTGCGCGCGCATCCAAGCTTCCGATTTCTGCTGACATTGCAACATTCTGTTAGCACCACCCCTTGGTGCCACCCACTTGTGTCACCTATCAGTGACGTTTCTAGCACACACCTCTAGTTCACGCCTAGTTTACGCCTCTTGATGATGTATTGGTACCACGTGTATACTGTTATCTTGTCTTCTCTCAGCTGTTACGCCTCTTACATTGAACCTTATGATGTAAATCAAGTATATAAGCTATGTATTGTCAATAAACGTGAGCGCGCTCATCTATCCCTTCTGACACCCCTGTGGTGGTCAGAACATGATATCCTGATTCCTTTATGAGGAATAAAACCCTTAGAAACTCTAACACCACGGACTCTGTTTTCTTTCCTTCTGATTGAGTTATCATTGATTAAGTACTTACCTGCATAGAAATTAAGAGAGTAAATTAATTATTTACGTCAGACATATTCTTAAATTCTTATCTAGAGGATGTAGCACCAGCTTACACCAATCTGCCTGTTCGTGCCCTGCCTACTGACAGGGATGGGGGTGGCACTACGCCCCCAGATCATGTTCCGCCAGTACCGCGACAGACCTCCCCTGTTCCGCCAGCTCCGCCACTTCCCGCACTCAAGATTGACCTACCGAAACAAGTCCTACCTGATCCTACTAAACGACAAATTCAAGTTCAGATCCAGACTCCGCGGAGAGATAATGCCCAAGCATCCGCCTCAGGAGGTGCGACTGCGGGTCCTCAGACCCCGCCATTAACACACAGATTCAATTTAAGGGACACGCAGAATCCTTTCATGTTCCAGTCTCCCCGTCTTGACGCATTAAAGGAAAACATGTCAGTTTGCAGATATGATCCAGTACCCGGAAAAAACGATCTAATGATATTGGCATCACTACGATTAAGATCTGCTACTGATATCTTGCTATGCTATGTAGGAATGAAGGAGCGTCTCGATAGAATATACGAGTTTATTCAGACAGGGAAAGACCCTGACAGTATCAAGGATGCCATGGATAAACAGAAAGTTGACATTCAAGCACAGATATTACGATTTTTCATAAATTGTCTAATAAGAGAACGAGACAGGCCCGAGACAGATCAAAGTGAATTAGATGGACTAACAAAGTGGGGTCAAAATATAGCCGAAGGAAAACATGACAAGGGGGCTTGCATAGCCAGTATGTACCAGAAAATTAGAAGGGCAGTGATAACGGCACATCAGAAAGGGAATGATAAAGCTTCCTCCGAGGAGGAAGAAGAACTTACAGAACAAGGAAGGACTACAGATACTATAGCGTATGTAGGTAAGGGAAACTACCTTAGGAAAGGCATCCGTCCGGAAAACAAGAGAGTTTTTCTCTCTGCTTTAACAAACCCGAATTCTTCTGAACATCAGTTCCAGGAAACTGATAAAAGGCTTCGAGACCGAATGGGGTACCATGTACTCAATTCTATGGATGAACAGGAACTAGCTCGGTCAGCCGTGTTATGGGCCGAAAACCCAGACATATATCATGATGATACGTTAGCACAGACATTCTTGAACCTTTCCCCAGAAGAACAGAAAATAGCAGGTGTATACATGATTCAGCACCTCCTCATCAAGTACAGAAACCACCATTCCGACCCAGGTCCCTTACACGAAATATTAGAAGCCCTACTCATGGATAGATGGAGAGGTTTCAGCACCAAGTTAATACAAATAATTCTAGAACAACGACATAAATATAGCACCTTCATAAGCCCTGAATATGTTCCCCCCCCCGCCTCCAGAAAGAAAAACGTACCACATGCAATGCCTGAGTGGCATTGAAAGTCAGAACCCCTTACGAGAAGTACACCCAGTTATGGGTGCGGATCAAGTTTTGAAGCGTGTGTATGTTCACACACCACTGACTAAGTTAGAACTGTTAGAAATGAAGAAATTAGTCCCGTGTCACGATAAAGACCCTGCAGGTTTTCACAGAGAGCTCAAAGACATGTTACTGATGGGAGATTACACGTATGATGATATTATGAAAATGTTAAAAGTACTGTTGCCCACGGGCATTTACGAGAAATTAAAGGAAAAAGATTGGGAGGTAGGGGAGGCAAAGATAGCCTGGGCAGAAATAGAAGACGAAGAAAGCAAACGAATCCCAGGGGTAGGCCTTGGGGACAGGACTAAAGCATTACCCGGATTAATAGTACAGGTTTTGCCAAGATTATTGACAACTAGAAAGGAAGATTGGGACGCAATCTCGTCCTGTAAACAGAAACAAGATGAAGATACTAGTGACTTCTATTCCAGATTCGAGAAATGTTTCATTATAAATAGTGGCTTACAACCTAGTAGCGAGTCATATCCACACCTTTTTGTATCAAAATTAGTAGAGAATTCCCTACCATTAGTTAAAAATAGAGTGTACAAAGTTGAAAGTACTTGGCAGGCAAATACGCCATCCCAGATGTTACAAATGTTACAATATCATCAGAACAGAATTAGGGAAGAACAAGATCAGGAACAGAAACGTATGAAAGACACGAAAATGAAAATGTTAGTAGCTCAGACGGTCCCAGCCGACGGTCAAAGAAAAGGTGGGGCCCAGACCAATCACTCTACAGCTCCCGTTAAAGGGACATGTAATTACTGCAAGCAGCCAGGTCACTATGTACATGAATGCCCAGTCCTGAAACACAACATCTCGACAGGTAAAACTAAAGAAAGACCGCATCCGCCTAGACACGATCAGGTTCAGCAACAGACCTCACAAAATGTACAGCCAATGCAGAACACACAGCCTATGCATGCTCCATCCCACACAGCGCAGACAGTAGCAGTACCGCAGCCACAGCCCATTGCCGCGACTCAGCAAGTCTCGCAACAGATGTACCAGTATGCCCAATCTGCATATCCAGATTACCCCCGATATACATGAAACAGCCTAGAGAGGGAAGGTGGTTTGCCTCTTATTGAAATTCCTGTAGATCAAGAAGGTCCTTATGTACACAGTCACGTATTGGGAAAAGACAGAAAGTTTTTAATTGACACAGGGGCAAGTCGCACTACAATCAGTCATAATGAAGTCCCAGGGGCACCCCTCTCAGGCTCACAGAATGTTTCCCTTGGTTTTTCAGGACAGCCTATTGTAAATGAAGTATCGGAACCAGTACCATTAACTGTGGGTCCATTATCCCGAGTTACAGATTTGTTACTTACGAAATCATGTCCAGAAAATCTGTTAGGAATTAAAACACTGAAGGCTCTAGGAGCTATAATATGCTGTTCCCCAGAGGGAGTTAGACTCTTTCTACGGGATTTCAAGGGTCATTATGTTTTAAGAGAATTTGATGTCAGATTGAAAAATGTACCAGATCACTTATGGGCAAAAGGCCCAGCTGATGTAGGTTGTATGCATATCACTCCATATCGTGTTACACTCAAGACAGGAGTTGTCCTACCCAGAATCAGACAATACAAGTTACCACCCGATGCTGTAGTGGCTTTACTGAAAATAATTGAAGAGCTAATTGCCCAGGGGGTGGTCGTAGAGACCGACTCCAATATCTGTAATTCACCTATCATTCCAATTCTTAAACGTACAGACCGCAATGCACCGCCAGTATATCGGCTGGTGATTGATCTTCGAGAGCTGAACAAATGCATTGTACCGCAGTACCCTGTGGTCCCCGATATCTCCTCCCTATTGACTGCTATTGATTCAGAAGCAACGTTCTTTACTGTAATTGACCTCAAGAACGCTTTCTTCAGTGTGCCTATTGATCCGGAGAGCCAATATCTCTTCGGATTCAGTTTAAATGGACGAAGTTTCAAATTTTCCCGCGCACCTCAAGGATTTACAGAAAGCCCCAGCATCTATAGCCAAGCACTGAAAAGACAACTAGATTGTATTCAAATGCCAGTTAATACCGCTTTACTGCAATACGTCGATGATCTACTGATCACCGCACAAAGTGAGCCCGAATGTGAACAAGCATCATTAACAGTTTTACATTTCCTGGCCGACAAGGGACACAAGGTGTCTCCTTCGAAGCTACAATTCTGTGTTCAGCAAGTTGTGTACTTGGGTCACTTGCTGTCCAAAGTGGGGAGACAGCTCACTCCCGATCGCATTCAGTTAATTGTAAATATGCCACGACCCCAGACACAAAAGGAAGTGCGGGCCTTCATAGGCCTCACCTCGTACTGCAGACAATGGATTCCTCAATATGCATTTCTAGCTAAACCACTCATCCAGTTAACGACGCAGGAGGCAGCAACTTCGATTGCCCTCCCTTGGACTCAGGAACATACACAAGCCTTTGAGGAATTAAAGAAAGCATTATGCCAAGCACCAGTTTTAGCGACACCATGTTACAGCAAACCGTTTACACTTTTTGTTACAGAACGTGACGGTACAGCATTG
The DNA here is from genome assembly GCF_964263255.1 of Lissotriton vulgaris. Classification (NCBI taxonomy): domain Eukaryota; kingdom Metazoa; phylum Chordata; class Amphibia; order Caudata; family Salamandridae; genus Lissotriton; species Lissotriton vulgaris. The sequence goes on from NC_141691.1 coordinate 1,067,030,063, forward strand.
TCTGTCCTCACTCAAGATCAAGCAGGTTCACATAAGCCTTGCGCTTATTTTTCAAGTACATTGGATTCAGTAGCCCAGGCACTCCCTGCGTGCTTAAAGTCAGTAGCAGCAACAGCGTTAGCAATCAGACAGAGCGATTCAATTGTTCTAGGTCATCAGTTAACAGTACAAGTTCCACATTCTGTAGAGGTTCTTTTAAACAGAACCCAAACGCAACACTTGACTATAGCACGACTGACAGGTTACGAATTGACATTATTCCAGCCACACATAGAAATCAGACGTTGCAGTATCTTGAACCCAGCAACACTGTTACCTACAGTTATGACAGATCCAGTTCCGCATGATTGCATAGAGATCATTAATGCAGTAACAAAGCCCCGACGAGACTTAACAGATGTTCCATGGACAAATCCAGACCTGACACTTTATGTGGACGGTTCATGCATGAGAACAAGTACAGGAGAGTTAGTGGCCGCGTATGCCGTGACCACTGAAACTGAAGTTAAAGAAACACATCGTATTGATACACTGTCTGCTCAAGCGGCAGAGCTCATTGCTCTGACCCGAGCCTGTATCCTAGCCAAGAACAGAAATGTCAACATATACACTGATTCCCGTTATGCGTTCGGAGTCGTACACGACTTCGGCATGCTGTGGCAAGAACAAGGTTTTTTGACCTCTCATGGTGCCAAAATTCAACACGGTCCTCTCATTCAAGCACTGTTAGAAGCAATACATCTGCCTTCAGCCATATCCGTCATGAAGTGTAAAGCACATACTAAAGTTACAGATTCTGTTTCCCAGGGTAACGACCTGGCAGATCAGACAGCAAAACATACAGCACTGACTCACACTCAGACAACTGATACGACAAAGACAACAGATCCGACAAACTGTATGACAGTCAGGGATCCCACACTAGATGTTATCGACATTCAGACACATGCTACTCCAGAAGAAATAAAGAAATGGATCGAACAAGGAGGGATCCAGACAGATCAAGGTTGGATGACGAAGGGAAAATCTACATGGTTTCTCCCCGACTCTATGGTTCAAGTCATGATAAATACAGCACATAGTCCTGCACATCTAGGAGAGAAAGCGATGTTAGACAGTTTACAAAATCTCTGGAACAATAAACACTTACGAGCAGCCGCAAAACAGAAAGTGCGTACTTGCATGATCTGTTGTCAGTTCAATCCAGGTAAAAGCGTCCCTGTAGAGCAAGGTGGATTTCATCCTCCCAATCACCCTTTTGAAGTCCTCCAGATGGATTATATCCAGATGGACCGTTGTCGAGGATTTAAATATGTTCTCGTAGTTGTCTGTGCTCTGTCCCGCTGGACCGAAGCATACCCAGTCCCGGATTACACTGCTCCGACCACTGCCAAGCAGCTGGTTCGTGAATTCTTCCCACGATACGGCTTGCCTCGTGTCGTGTATTCAGATAACGGTCAGCCATTCTCATCTGCATTAATGAAAGAAGTTTCTTTATTACTGGGATACCAGTGGAAATTCCATTGTGTCCGACATCCTGAAGCAGCAGGCCTGGTAGAAAGGCATAACCAGACACTAAAGATACGCCTTGCAAAAATATGTCAGGAGAAAGGGGTCGACTGGATAGTCGCCCTGCCAGTGGCACTATTCTACATGAGGATGGTCGCCCATTCGAGATCAGGGCTATCCCCGTACGAGGTGGTCTTTGGCAGACCACCGAATATGTGGGGGACGCCCATTCCGAAAAAGATTACTGATGTTGATTGTAACATGTTGACAGATTACCTTGCCTCCTTGATGTCTGCACTCCAATCATGTCGTTCACAGGTTGCCGCAGCCTTCCCTGACAACACTGATGTAAAGCCACACGACGTCCGTCCTGGCGATATTGTGCTCGTCCGCAACTTCGACAGAAAAAGTCCGCTGGAGCCCCGCTGGAAGTCCCCGAAGACCGTTCTTCTCACCACCAGGACGGCCGTGAAAATAGAAGGAAGAAAGGGGTGGGTTCACACGAGTCATATAAAAAAATTCTCTGGACTGAAACCTGACCGAGACTCGTCCACCCCCACCAAAGACTGTGTCGAACAAAAAGACTTTACAGAATCTGAACGAGAAAAAACTCCTCAAGAAAGTTATCGCATGAAATTACGATCTAGCAAGTCAGACAGTTTAATTGTTTAAGTCCTCCCCTAGGTGAATCGGTTAAATAGTTTCTGACATGTATCCCCTAGATCGAGATAGAGAGAGAGAGAGAGAAGCAAAGAAACGTACATACTGTAAATCACTTCGTAGTCACTGTATAGTGACACTATTAATCATGTTTATTCTGAGTATTTTAATTATTGTTGTCAGTATCGTCTTGCCTATCTATTACCCTATTTTCAAGCGTGAACAATCTGCCTATAATGTCTCTGCTGAACACACTTTTAGTGAGTTACCTCCACACGAGCTTTCCTACAGACTTGCGCTGCGCAACAATACATTCATTAGTATGTTACATCATTCTCATCAAACTAACAATGCTACAAATTGCTGGATATGTGGCCGACTCCCTCCCTATCAGAATTACAAGGGAGCTCTGCCCCTCTTTCCGTACCCGTTCACTCACAATGGCTCCTGCGGAGCATGGTTTAAAATAATTAACTCCTTAGATCCTGATATTGCTGTTTTCGATGGGGGCTGGGTTTGGGGAAATCTGAACTTAGTCCTACTAGACGTCTGTTACCCAGATAAGGAGGGACTCCCCACCAGAATAGGAACTGATCTAGAAAATGAAGTGTATGGATTAGGTAATTATACAATTAGCCTCATGATTCTCACTGTTGAATCCGAAGCCACACCAGTTCTACCCATTATGTCTGTATTACCAGTCACTGGTGAATTATGTATCAAGAAGAAAGGTTCAGTACACTTAGGTCATAGTAAATGCACTACTGTGGTCGAATTCAGTGATCATGGAAAATCGTCCTTTAAAGCTATCAGTCATTCTTACTTTGTTTGTGGTCATACCGCATACATACGTCTACCTCCAGATTGGGATGGTACCTGTTACATTGCATTCCTTCTGCCACCTGTTTTTCTAGCTCCTCCTGATTACCATAGAAATACCAATCTAGTAAAGAATAGACCCAGAAGAGATATCCCACTTGTCGACTACACAGAAACGGCATGGGAACAGTACACCGACTTTAATAAAGGATTCTTTTTCTTTTTAGGCCCTGTCCAGAATAGTAAATTAATACGCAGATTAACTAGAACACTTGAAGCAGTAGTGAATGAAACTGCCTCCGCCTTAGGTAACTTAACAGAAGAGCAGTCCGCTATGCGGGTTGTTGTCCTTCAGAATCGTCTTGTTATTGACGTCATCTTGGCAGATAGAGGTGGAGCCTGTAAGGTCATCGGGTCAAGTTGCTGTGTTTTTATACCACAAAACGCACCATCTGTATATCAAGCTATCACCCGTCTTCATAAAATTGCAAATCAGATACATCAGAATCCAGGCACCTGGACTTGGTCCGGTTGGTTCTGGACAACGTTAACAGCTTGGGGATGGAAGATCCTATCCTTCCTAGGCATTGGCCTAGTCCTAGTATTCAGTTGCTGCCTGTGCCTGCAGTGTGGGCCAGCGATTTGTGGACTGTGTGCCACCTCTTGTATTGAACACTCCAGTTTTCTCTCAAAACGTAAACGAAAGAAAGAAGAACAAATGATGTTACAAGAACAAACTGATCGATTCATGAGGATCGATATATCATGAAGGGTCCGTAGGGAACAAGGAGGGAATGAGGAAAATTACATTTTTGGTCATGTTATGTTCCCTAGCGCGTACCCCACCGACTCCATGTACCAGCTTAAAGTGCATGTAACTTCCCTTCTGTGCCAGCTATGAAGACGCAAATACATTTGCGTCCAACGTTAACTTGTCCTCTTTCAGATCCACCATGAATGGATTATATAGTCCGTTCCTAAGTATGCTATGCCACCGTCTTTTTGTAGTACACTTTACATGTTTTCCTGCTCTAGCAGAGTAGGCCCTGAATTTCTGCCATCGAACCTCTTTTTTGGCTCCTGACTCTGACAGCCTCTGCCCAGGCTACCTCTGTACCCGTGAACTCTGACTTACTTTCAGCGCGGCCCCTCGCGCTCAGCTCAGCCTGCTTTCTGCCAAGACTGACTATAACCTTCGAGTTATCTGTTCCGCTCCTTGAGAATGCATTCCTGCCTACTAGCTCCAGTAAACATCCTCTCCAGCTGCAGAGCCAAAGGGCCGACCTGTCTCAATGCAAGTAATTCATAGCCTCTGTTACCATGCTTCCATGGAAGGCCCCGTGCCCCCACGCTTCACATGCAGACACTTAGGCGCTTATACACGCATCCACAGTTAGCATAGAATAGCTTCTGCCCTAGAGACCTTTCCGCCCAGATAGTATGGTTCCTAAACACCAGATATCAGATATGATAGAAGTACAAGTTGATCTGACATGCCAGACTTCTGTCTCTTTCCGTCAGTGTAAATGTCAAGTCCCCTGCACCCCTTCAATCACACGTCATGCAGCTGCGCGCGCATCCAAGCTTCCGATTTCTGCTGACATTGCAACCATTCTGTTAGCACCACCCCTTGGTGCCACCCACTTGCGTCACCTATCAGTGACGTTTCTAGCACACACCTCTAGTTCACGCCTCTTGATCACGTACTAGTACCACGTGTATACTGTTATCTTGTCTTCTCTCAGCTGTTACGCCTCTTACATTATTACTTATGATGTGAATTAAGTATATAAGCTATGTAATGTCAATAAAGTTTGCTCTATCCCTTCTGACACCCCTGTGGTGGTCAGAACATGATATCCTGGTCAAGACCATTCCTTAATGAGGAATAAAACCCTTAGAAACTCTAACACCACGGACTCTGTCTTTTTTCATTCCGATTGAGTTATTATTGATTAAGTACTTACCTGCATAGAAATTAAGAGAGTAAATTAATTATTTACGTCATTTTGGCGCCCGAATAGGGACCCCTCCCCCACCTCACGCGCCGGTTGGTGCGTTGCAAGCTCTGTCCCCTGCCATCAGTTAGAAGGAACCTACGCGTACTGGCAGGATTTCCTGCATCTCCCTCTAACCCACGGAGGTGACGAAGACTGCGATCAGTGCCCAGACGAGGCGGTGAGGAGTGCGGAGGATCCCGACCAGAGCCTAGCCGAAAGAAGCAAGGTCCGAGGTGTCAAGAGGCCCACCGAGGTTTTCCGAAGTTTTCCGAGGTTTTCCGAAGTTTTCCGAAGTTTTCCGAAGTACCGAGTCGAGTCCAGTCGAGTTTTCCGAGGCCTTCTGTTTCCGTGCTTCCCGGTGAGTACCATTGCTGGGTCGTATCTAGACGGGTTTGGGTACGCAAGTCCGGTCTGCACTGTTTTTAGGCAGTGTATCTGTACTGTTTAGCAGTATATCTAGTATTCCGAATTTCTGCACTGTTACACCAGTGTATCTCTACTGTTGAGCAGTACATCCAGTATAGGGGGGTAGTCATCTATGTCTTCAATGTTCTTATGTGATTAATGTCGTGGTATGAATGTGACTGTTTAAATGTGTATTATTGTGTTTCTCGTATAAACTAGCTGTCAAGAGTATTAAGGAATAAGGATTGAGCATTCAGTAATAAGTAAGCAAAATGCCGTTTTTCAGCAAGTTAAAACAGATAGGAACTAGGAAAGGGATACTGGAGGAAGAAATTCCTATTCCCCCTAGGGACACTCCAGGTAACTTCATGTATCACAAACATGGCATAGATGCCATATTATATCTAGATTTATGGGCCGATTACACCAAGCACCTAGACGAAAGACACAGATGGCCTGTTACCGGAACATGGGATGCCGAGTGCATCATGAAGGTAGAAGAAGCATTATGGAAAAAGAAAGCTAGACAATCCCAGAAAGACGCCATAGAATTCTGGCGTAAGGAATCACATAAGCGTGCTGAGAAAGCACTCCGTAGAGAAGACAGACTTAAAGAATCAGAAAAGGCCCAAGAAAACGAATTAGTTATTGAAGGGATCCGAGTAAAAACAGAACAAATAGACCGTGCCCGAAACAATCTTGTAAACGGAATGTATCTCGCGGCCGAGGGCACATCTGAAGGCCTATCAGAATTACCGAAAAATTTACCGCCACCATTAGTTCCAACTAAAGTAATGCATAAAACTACTAAAGACATATTCTTAAATTCTTATCTAGAGGATGTAGCACCAGCTTACACCAATCTGCCTGTTCGTGCCCTGCCTACTGACAGGGATGGGGGTGGCACTACGCCCCCAGATCATGTTCCGCCAGTACCGCGACAGACCTCCCCTGTTCCGCCAGCTCCGCCACTTCCCGCACTCAAGATTGACCTACCGAAACAAGTCCTACCTGATCCTACTAAACGACAAATTCAAGTTCAGATCCAGACTCCGCGGAGAGATAATGCCCAAGCATCCGCCTCAGGAGGTGCGACTGCGGGTCCTCAGACCCCGCCATTAACACACAGATTCAATTTAAGGGACACGCAGAATCCTTTCATGTTCCAGTCTCCCCGTCTTGACGCATTAAAGGAAAACATGTCAGTTTGCAGATATGATCCAGTACCCGGAAAAAACGATCTAATGATATTGGCATCACTACGATTAAGATCTGCTACTGATATCTTGCTATGCTATGTAGGAATGAAGGAGCGTCTCGATAGAATATACGAGTTTATTCAGACAGGGAAAGACCCTGACAGTATCAAGGATGCCATGGATAAACAGAAAGTTGACATTCAAGCACAGATATTACGATTTTTCATAAATTGTCTAATAAGAGAACGAGACAGGCCCGAGACAGATCAAAGTGAATTAGATGGACTAACAAAGTGGGGTCAAAATATAGCCGAAGGAAAACATGACAAGGGGGCTTGCATAGCCAGTATGTACCAGAAAATTAGAAGGGCAGTGATAACGGCACATCAGAAAGGGAATGATAAAGCTTCCTCCGAGGAGGAAGAAGAACTTACAGAACAAGGAAGGACTACAGATACTATAGCGTATGTAGGTAAGGGAAACTACCTTAGGAAAGGCATCCGTCCGGAAAACAAGAGAGTTTTTCTCTCTGCTTTAACAAACCCGAATTCTTCTGAACATCAGTTCCAGGAAACTGATAAAAGGCTTCGAGACCGAATGGGGTACCATGTACTCAATTCTATGGATGAACAGGAACTAGCTCGGTCAGCCGTGTTATGGGCCGAAAACCCAGACATATATCATGATGATACGTTAGCACAGACATTCTTGAACCTTTCCCCAGAAGAACAGAAAATAGCAGGTGTATACATGATTCAGCACCTCCTCATCAAGTACAGAAACCACCATTCCGACCCAGGTCCCTTACACGAAATATTAGAAGCCCTACTCATGGATAGATGGAGAGGTTTCAGCACCAAGTTAATACAAATAATTCTAGAACAACGACATAAATATAGCACCTTCATAAGCCCTGAATATGTTCCCCCCCCCGCCTCCAGAAAGAAAAACGTACCACATGCAATGCCTGAGTGGCATTGAAAGTCAGAACCCCTTACGAGAAGTACACCCAGTTATGGGTGCGGATCAAGTTTTGAAGCGTGTGTATGTTCACACACCACTGACTAAGTTAGAACTGTTAGAAATGAAGAAATTAGTCCCGTGTCACGATAAAGACCCTGCAGGTTTTCACAGAGAGCTCAAAGACATGTTACTGATGGGAGATTACACGTATGATGATATTATGAAAATGTTAAAAGTACTGTTGCCCACGGGCATTTACGAGAAATTAAAGGAAAAAGATTGGGAGGTAGGGGAGGCAAAGATAGCCTGGGCAGAAATAGAAGACGAAGAAAGCAAACGAATCCCAGGGGTAGGCCTTGGGGACAGGACTAAAGCATTACCCGGATTAATAGTACAGGTTTTGCCAAGATTATTGACAACTAGAAAGGAAGATTGGGACGCAATCTCGTCCTGTAAACAGAAACAAGATGAAGATACTAGTGACTTCTATTCCAGATTCGAGAAATGTTTCATTATAAATAGTGGCTTACAACCTAGTAGCGAGTCATATCCACACCTTTTTGTATCAAAATTAGTAGAGAATTCCCTACCATTAGTTAAAAATAGAGTGTACAAAGTTGAAAGTACTTGGCAGGCAAATACGCCATCCCAGATGTTACAAATGTTACAATATCATCAGAACAGAATTAGGGAAGAACAAGATCAGGAACAGAAACGTATGAAAGACACGAAAATGAAAATGTTAGTAGCTCAGACGGTCCCAGCCGACGGTCAAAGAAAAGGTGGGGCCCAGACCAATCACTCTACAGCTCCCGTTAAAGGGACATGTAATTACTGCAAGCAGCCAGGTCACTATGTACATGAATGCCCAGTCCTGAAACACAACATCTCGACAGGTAAAACTAAAGAAAGACCGCATCCGCCTAGACACGATCAGGTTCAGCAACAGACCTCACAAAATGTACAGCCAATGCAGAACACACAGCCTATGCATGCTCCATCCCACACAGCGCAGACAGTAGCAGTACCGCAGCCACAGCCCATTGCCGCGACTCAGCAAGTCTCGCAACAGATGTACCAGTATGCCCAATCTGCATATCCAGATTACCCCCGATATACATGAAACAGCCTAGAGAGGGAAGGTGGTTTGCCTCTTATTGAAATTCCTGTAGATCAAGAAGGTCCTTATGTACACAGTCACGTATTGGGAAAAGACAGAAAGTTTTTAATTGACACAGGGGCAAGTCGCACTACAATCAGTCATAATGAAGTCCCAGGGGCACCCCTCTCAGGCTCACAGAATGTTTCCCTTGGTTTTTCAGGACAGCCTATTGTAAATGAAGTATCGGAACCAGTACCATTAACTGTGGGTCCATTATCCCGAGTTACAGATTTGTTACTTACGAAATCATGTCCAGAAAATCTGTTAGGAATTAAAACACTGAAGGCTCTAGGAGCTATAATATGCTGTTCCCCAGAGGGAGTTAGACTCTTTCTACGGGATTTCAAGGGTCATTATGTTTTAAGAGAATTTGATGTCAGATTGAAAAATGTACCAGATCACTTATGGGCAAAAGGCCCAGCTGATGTAGGTTGTATGCATATCACTCCATATCGTGTTACACTCAAGACAGGAGTTGTCCTACCCAGAATCAGACAATACAAGTTACCACCCGATGCTGTAGTGGCTTTACTGAAAATAATTGAAGAGCTAATTGCCCAGGGGGTGGTCGTAGAGACCGACTCCAATATCTGTAATTCACCTATCATTCCAATTCTTAAACGTACAGACCGCAATGCACCGCCAGTATATCGGCTGGTGATTGATCTTCGAGAGCTGAACAAATGCATTGTACCGCAGTACCCTGTGGTCCCCGATATCTCCTCCCTATTGACTGCTATTGATTCAGAAGCAACGTTCTTTACTGTAATTGACCTCAAGAACGCTTTCTTCAGTGTGCCTATTGATCCGGAGAGCCAATATCTCTTCGGATTCAGTTTAAATGGACGAAGTTTCAAATTTTCCCGCGCACCTCAAGGATTTACAGAAAGCCCCAGCATCTATAGCCAAGCACTGAAAAGACAACTAGATTGTATTCAAATGCCAGTTAATACCGCTTTACTGCAATACGTCGATGATCTACTGATCACCGCACAAAGTGAGCCCGAATGTGAACAAGCATCATTAACAGTTTTACATTTCCTGGCCGACAAGGGACACAAGGTGTCTCCTTCGAAGCTACAATTCTGTGTTCAGCAAGTTGTGTACTTGGGTCACTTGCTGTCCAAAGTGGGGAGACAGCTCACTCCCGATCGCATTCAGTTAATTGTAAATATGCCACGACCCCAGACACAAAAGGAAGTGCGGGCCTTCATAGGCCTCACCTCGTACTGCAGACAATGGATTCCTCAATATGCATTTCTAGCTAAACCACTCATCCAGTTAACGACGCAGGAGGCAGCAACTTCGATTGCCCTCCCTTGGACTCAGGAACATACACAAGCCTTTGAGGAATTAAAGAAAGCATTATGCCAAGCACCAGTTTTAGCGACACCATGTTACAGCAAACCGTTTACACTTTTTGTTACAGAACGTGACGGTACAGCATTGTCTGTCCTCACTCAAGATCAAGCAGGTTCACATAAGCCTTGCGCTTATTTTTCAAGTACATTGGATTCAGTAGCCCAGGCACTCCCTGCGTGCTTAAAGTCAGTAGCAGCAACAGCGTTAGCAATCAGACAGAGCGATTCAATTGTTCTAGGTCATCAGTTAACAGTACAAGTTCCACATTCTGTAGAGGTTCTTTTAAACAGAACCCAAACGCAACACTTGACTATAGCACGACTGACAGGTTACGAATTGACATTATTCCAGCCACACATAGAAATCAGACGTTGCAGTATCTTGAACCCAGCAACACTGTTACCTACAGTTATGACAGATCCAGTTCCGCATGATTGCATAGAGATCATTAATGCAGTAACAAAGCCCCGACGAGACTTAACAGATGTTCCATGGACAAATCCAGACCTGACACTTTATGTGGACGGTTCATGCATGAGAACAAGTACAGGAGAGTTAGTGGCCGCGTATGCCGTGACCACTGAAACTGAAGTTAAAGAAACACATCGTATTGATACACTGTCTGCTCAAGCGGCAGAGCTCATTGCTCTGACCCGAGCCTGTATCCTAGCCAAGAACAGAAATGTCAACATATACACTGATTCCCGTTATGCGTTCGGAGTCGTACACGACTTCGGCATGCTGTGGCAAGAACAAGGTTTTTTGACCTCTCATGGTGCCAAAATTCAACACGGTCCTCTCATTCAAGCACTGTTAGAAGCAATACATCTGCCTTCAGCCATATCCGTCATGAAGTGTAAAGCACATACTAAAGTTACAGATTCTGTTTCCCAGGGTAACGACCTGGCAGATCAGACAGCAAAACATACAGCACTGACTCACACTCAGACAACTGATACGACAAAGACAACAGATCCGACAAACTGTATGACAGTCAGGGATCCCACACTAGATGTTATCGACATTCAGACACATGCTACTCCAGAAGAAATAAAGAAATGGATCGAACAAGGAGGGATCCAGACAGATCAAGGTTGGATGACGAAGGGAAAATCTACATGGTTTCTCCCCGACTCTATGGTTCAAGTCATGATAAATACAGCACATAGTCCTGCACATCTAGGAGAGAAAGCGATGTTAGACAGTTTACAAAATCTCTGGAACAATAAACACTTACGAGCAGCCGCAAAACAGAAAGTGCGTACTTGCATGATCTGTTGTCAGTTCAATCCAGGTAAAAGCGTCCCTGTAGAGCAAGGTGGATTTCATCCTCCCAATCACCCTTTTGAAGTCCTCCAGATGGATTATATCCAGATGGACCGTTGTCGAGGATTTAAATATGTTCTCGTAGTTGTCTGTGCTCTGTCCCGCTGGACCGAAGCATACCCAGTCCCGGATTACACTGCTCCGACCACTGCCAAGCAGCTGGTTCGTGAATTCTTCCCACGATACGGCTTGCCTCGTGTCGTGTATTCAGATAACGGTCAGCCATTCTCATCTGCATTAATGAAAGAAGTTTCTTTATTACTGGGATACCAGTGGAAATTCCATTGTGTCCGACATCCTGAAGCAGCAGGCCTGGTAGAAAGGCATAACCAGACACTAAAGATACGCCTTGCAAAAATATGTCAGGAGAAAGGGGTCGACTGGATAGTCGCCCTGCCAGTGGCACTATTCTACATGAGGATGGTCGCCCATTCGAGATCAGGGCTATCCCCGTACGAGGTGGTCTTTGGCAGACCACCGAATATGTGGGGGACGCCCATTCCGAAAAAGATTACTGATGTTGATTGTAACATGTTGACAGATTACCTTGCCTCCTTGATGTCTGCACTCCAATCATGTCGTTCACAGGTTGCCGCAGCCTTCCCTGACAACACTGATGTAAAGCCACACGACGTCCGTCCTGGCGATATTGTGCTCGTCCGCAACTTCGACAGAAAAAGTCCGCTGGAGCCCCGCTGGAAGTCCCCGAAGACCGTTCTTCTCACCACCAGGACGGCCGTGAAAATAGAAGGAAGAAAGGGGTGGGTTCACACGAGTCATATAAAAAAATTCTCTGGACTGAAACCTGACCGAGACTCGTCCACCCCCACCAAAGACTGTGTCGAACAAAAAGACTTTACAGAATCTGAACGAGAAAAAACTCCTCAAGAAAGTTATCGCATGAAATTACGATCTAGCAAGTCAGACAGTTTAATTGTTTAAGTCCTCCCCTAGGTGAATCGGTTAAATAGTTTCTGACATGTATCCCCTAGATCGAGATAGAGAGAGAGAGAGAGAAGCAAAGAAACGTACATACTGTAAATCACTTCGTAGTCACTGTATAGTGACACTATTAATCATGTTTATTCTGAGTATTTTAATTATTGTTGTCAGTATCGTCTTGCCTATCTATTACCCTATTTTCAAGCGTGAACAATCTGCCTATAATGTCTCTGCTGAACACACTTTTAGTGAGTTACCTCCACACGAGCTTTCCTACAGACTTGCGCTGCGCAACAATACATTCATTAGTATGTTACATCATTCTCATCAAACTAACAATGCTACAAATTGCTGGATATGTGGCCGACTCCCTCCCTATCAGAATTACAAGGGAGCTCTGCCCCTCTTTCCGTACCCGTTCACTCACAATGGCTCCTGCGGAGCATGGTTTAAAATAATTAACTCCTTAGATCCTGATATTGCTGTTTTCGATGGGGGCTGGGTTTGGGGAAATCTGAACTTAGTCCTACTAGACGTCTGTTACCCAGATAAGGAGGGACTCCCCACCAGAATAGGAACTGATCTAGAAAATGAAGTGTATGGATTAGGTAATTATACAATTAGCCTCATGATTCTCACTGTTGAATCCGAAGCCACACCAGTTCTACCCATTATGTCTGTATTACCAGTCACTGGTGAATTATGTATCAAGAAGAAAGGTTCAGTACACTTAGGTCATAGTAAATGCACTACTGTGGTCGAATTCAGTGATCATGGAAAATCGTCCTTTAAAGCTATCAGTCATTCTTACTTTGTTTGTGGTCATACCGCATACATACGTCTACCTCCAGATTGGGATGGTACCTGTTACATTGCATTCCTTCTGCCACCTGTTCTTCTAGCTCCTCCTGATTACCATAGAAATACCAATCTAGTAAAGAATAGACCCAGAAGAGATATCCCACTTGTCGACTACACAGAAACGGCATGGGAACAGTACACCGACTTTAATAAAGGATTCTTTTTCTTTTTAGGCCCTGTCCAGAATAGTAAATTAATACGCAGATTAACTAGAACACTTGAAGCAGTAGTGAATGAAACTGCCTCCGCCTTAGGTAACTTAACAGAAGAGCAGTCCGCTATGCGGGTTGTTGTCCTTCAGAATCGTCTTGTTATTGACGTCATCTTGGCAGATAGAGGTGGAGCCTGTAAGGTCATCGGGTCAAGTTGCTGTGTTTTTATACCACAAAACGCACCATCTGTATATCAAGCTATCACCCGTCTTCATAAAATTGCAAATCAGATACATCAGAATCCAGGCACCTGGACTTGGTCCGGTTGGTTCTGGACAACGTTAACAGCTTGGGGATGGAAGATCCTATCCTTCCTAGGCATTGGCCTAGTCCTAGTATTCAGTTGCTGCCTGTGCCTGCAGTGTGGGCCAGCGATTTGTGGACTGTGTGCCACCTCTTGTATTGAACACTCCAGTTTTCTCTCAAAACGTAAACGAAAGAAAGAAGAACAAATGATGTTACAAGAACAAACTGATCGATTCATGAGGATCGATATATCATGAAGGGTCCGTAGGGAACAAGGAGGGAATGAGGAAAATTACATTTTTGGTCATGTTATGTTCCCTAGCGCGTACCCCACCGACTCCATGTACCAGCTTAAAGTGCATGTAACTTCCCTTCTGTGCCAGCTATGAAGACGCAAATACATTTGCGTCCAACGTTAACTTGTCCTCTTTCAGATCCACCATGAATGGATTATATAGTCCGTTCCTAAGTATGCTATGCCACCGTCTTTTTGTAGTACACTTTACATGTTTTCCTGCTCTAGCAGAGTAGGCCCTGAATTTCTGCCATCGAACCTCTTTTTTGGCTCCTGACTCTGACAGCCTCTGCCCAGGCTACCTCTGTACCCGTGAACTCTGACTTACTTTCAGCGCGGCCCCTCGCGCTCAGCTCAGCCTGCTTTCTGCCAAGACTGACTATAACCTTTGAGTTATCTGTTCCGCTCCTCGAGAATGCATTCCTGCCTACTAGCTCCAGTAAACATCCTCTCCAGCTGCAGAGCCAAAGGGCCGACCTGTCTCAATGCAAGTAATTCATAGCCTCTGTTACCATGCTTCCATGGAAGGCCCCGTGCCCCCACGCTTCACATGCAGACACTTAGGCGCTTATACACGCATCCACAGTTAGCATAGAATAGCTTCTGCCCTAGAGACCTTTCCGCCCAGATAGTATGGTTCCTAAACATCAGATATCAGATATGATAGAAGTACAAGTTGATCTGACATGCCAGACTTCTGTCTCTTTCCGTCAGTGTAAATGTCAAGTCCCCTGCACCCCTTCAATCACACGTCATGCAGCTGCGCGCGCATCCAAGCTTCCGATTTCTGCTGACATTGCAACCATTCTGTTAGCACCACCCCTTGGTGCCACCCACTTGCGTCACCTATCAGTGACGTTTCTAGCACACACCTCTAGTTCACGCCTCTTGATCACGTACTAGTACCACGTGTATACTGTTATCTTGTCTTCTCTCAGCTGTTACGCCTCTTACATTATTACTTATGATGTGAATTAAGTATATAAGCTATGTAATGTCAATAAAGTTTGCTCTATCCCTTCTGACACCCCTGTGGTGGTCAGAACATGATATCCTGGTCAAGACCATTCCTTAATGAGGAATAAAACCCTTAGAAACTCTAACACCACGGACTCTGTCTTTTTTCATTCCGATTGAGTTATTATTGATTAAGTACTTACCTGCATAGAAATTAAGAGAGTAAATTAATTATTTACGTCAGCCCACAGGGGCCAGATGAGTTTGTATCAGGTCTTCCACGAAAAGATCGGTGGCCGAGTCCTCTACCCCTTCTGGTACGCCGATGATTCGGACGTTCTGTCGCCTGGCACGTCATTCAAAATCATCCAGCCGTCTCGCGGAAATATCGTTGGCTGATCTCAAGTCTCGGACCTCTGTTTGTAGGTCCGATACATCAGTTGTGAGGCTCGCGGTTTTAATGTCCAACGATTTGACCCTACCGTTGGTCTTGCCCAGATCGGCTCTAATCAAGTTGACCTCGATCGCCAGGGTGTCGACTTTATGCGTCAGGACCTCATGTTGTTTATGCATCTCCGTTTTGATGCCCGCAATGGCGCCCATAACGTCCCGGAGTGTCGGGTCCGACGTGTCTGGCGACTTGTCCCGATTTGAGTCCTTAGGCCGGGCAGCTGCACCCGGCGAGCTCTTCTGCTGGGCATAGCGATCCATATTGTTTGATTGGGAATAAGTAGTTTTCCTACTCCCACGGACCTTCGCCTTGTCCGACTCGCCTCTGCCCGCCATGATGGTTTTGGGGACCAGCACAATGGATCGCACACCGGGGCCACACCGGCTCTTCAATGCGACTATCGGGCGCCGCGAACACCAGTTGCAGATCAGCACCGTCCCACTCCGCAACTCCGCGTGCTTCGTTGGGCCAGCGGAGTAGTCACTCTCACACCACACCGCTTCCGTGCGACAATGTAGCCGTCCTCAGCCACCGCACGGGCAGTAGCACGTCCCTGGCACGAATCTTCTACACGGTGTAACTCCACCTAGGAGTGTCGGATTTTGAATCGGACAACGAGTCCCGCCTCAACAACCGTTCACCCACAATATTCCACTACCGTGGATCAGGATTCTCATCAGGATTTATGTGGAGGATCAGAGGGTCTCCGGAGCTCCGAGCTTACGCGGCCATCTTGCTTGCCCGCGAAGCTCCTCCTCCCAAAGCACAATTTTAACACACAAGAAGTGGTGTGGAGACTAGAAATACATGTATAACAGCACAAGACAGAAAAACACAATCGTTTTGAAAAACTGCCCTTACTCACACACCGAAGTGTGTGACATGCTTCATCATTAGGTCTGCTTACAAAACGCCCTGGTGTAGCCACATTCAGGGCGGAGCATGAGGGAAGGGGTAGAACAAAAAAAATCACAAGACACAACACAAAACCAAATACAGTGATGGAAAGGTGAAAACCACCCTGTGGCTGGGAATAGTGATACGACAAAGTGCAGTTTATGGACAGTGCTTTAAAACTGGTTTGAGGATACCAAGCAAGACTTTATTTATAGGTTCCTCCCCCAGGATTAAAAAAGAATAAGGTAGGTAGTGTTTAAGTGAGACTATTAGGTTCTCAAAACACCCCCCCAGCTTCTGCTAGTGTCAACATGTTTCAACCAACTCACTGTGCCTTAAAGGTCAACCGGTCTTCTTCAGGACGTCTATCGTTCCCAGTCCTGTTACAGGCCCAACCGTAGTTCGGACAAAAAGTCACCCAAGTAAACTCGTCTCTTGTGATCATAGTTTGATCATCACGTGTAGAGGATGTTCCCATCAACACAGAATCCAAATACTGAAAGAAGAGCACAATAATAAATGCCCTCACATCTACACGCCAAAGTAAGGAATTCCCTTTCAAGTAATAGAATCTATTGTGTCTACCATAGACCCCTTCTATAATTATTAATAGCCTCAGCTTATGTGCTGTAAAGCCCTACTGATGATCGCAATTATCACATCAGGTATTAATCAATTAAGAAGTACCTTCACATATACAATTGCTAAAAACAGATTACCACACCTTATTGCATGTACAGCCTTTCTCAAAGTCATCATCATTATGAGATGGCGTTCCTGGAGCATGTAAATATATGGTCACTGTAAGCTGGTACATGCCATATACTCACGAGTTTACCCATAGTAAAAACTCGAAATGGCATCCGGCAGGGGAGGTTTCCCGAGAACACAACCTTGGTTTGACAGTACTAGGCTAGCAGATTGAGATTTGATGTCATCGAGGCAGCCATGGAGCACGTCCATTTATTTGGACATTTTTTGCAATACCACTTGTGTTTTTAAATGAGAGGCCTTGAAAGCGAGTGAGTCGTTTTTATATTGTTCCCTGTGGAGTTGAAGCAGATTTAAAATCAATGCAAGATGCAAGAGAGGGGGATCTGTAGTGGTGGGCTCTGGCTGCCCTAGGTACCCAACTTTGCTGTCTGGGGGTATTCGGTGGATGATCACCAAGCGAGAGGGTAATGTTCTTGGCAGCAGTCAACTGGGGCACATCTCGTAGAGTTTCAATGGTAGTAGCTAGCTCTACTCCCTCAGGATCCCATATTAGCTCATCCTCGCCAGTATCCCTGAACACTGCTGTGATGTTAAGGTGGCTCTTCGATTTAACTACTGGATTTATTGAGGTCACAGGGGTCCCGCTTCCACCTACACCTGCAATCTAAGCCTTGAGTATCTCTGTGCTTTCGTCTGGTCAAATTCGCCATTTGAACCTGAGTCTAATGTAGTCAGACTACCAGTTTCGGAAAGGTATGAGAATAAGATAAAGCTTCCAGTGCCTCTTGATTCACGTGAGACTCATTAATGCCGTGAGCCATACTGCCCCTTATGCGTAACACACTTTTGGCAATTACTGTTGCTCACTACATTGATGGTACCTGTAACCTACATTTAAATATACAGCAGCATTTCTTCCATCCACCCTATAGTCATTTCAACAATAAACAAATTCACGTAAAATAACCCAGACATATTGTCTTTGCTTGCTTTTGTGGCTTGTTTCCTAAATAAATAAATGTGAGAAACTAATAACACATTTTCAGAATAAGTATTAATAGCAGGTGCAAAAGGAGCCATATTTAGATAGAGCAACCTGTTTTTGTAGCTTGTTAGGTACCATATTGACTTATCCTCTGGTGTCACAGATATTTTCTATAGATTCTAGTAGTTGGAATGCCTCTTGTGTGCACAGATGAAATATAACTAGCACATATGACAGATAAGTAGAACTTGTATTTGGAAAAAAGCGAAATGTGAATAAATAAACTACTATGATATCTGAAGTGTTTGTGTTTTTTTTCCCTACATACACAAACGTTGGAATATTTTGTAAATGTTTCTGAGACATTTAATGCATCTCTATACGTTGAAAAGTGTATACAACGTTAAGAGTTTTATTGCGATTGCTTTAGAGCAAATGTTAATTGGAAAGTTTAGTTCTGATTGTTCTGAAATTAAATGATATAATTTGTACATTTATAAATCCTGATTATTTTTCAGCTCTGCTTCAAAGGTTTAATGTGTTCATAAACTAATAATCATCTGTAGCAATTTACAGCTCTACTAATTCCTTGGCAAGTTACTGAACTATGTTGCTTGCAATGCAATAGAATTAAACACACTTTTACAACAGACCATCTATCATCATGTCAAATATAATTTTAGAATGATAGGTTTACTGTTTATGCACCGGTTGGAAAGTCTTTATAATTAAGTAATAGAAGGAAGGCCGTGAGTTGCCCCTGATGGAGGCTGTAGCATTCTTACAGTTGCTGTGTGGCCCAAAGGCTTGTATTGCAGCATCTCCTTGAAGGCATGTGGTACTGGAGCAGTACTGGAAAATATTGGGAAACATACAATAAAGGGGGATTATTACGCTGTAACGGTTTTATTTGGGCTGTATATGTTGGGGCGTTTTTGCCCTAAGATGTTATGAACAAAGTTAAAGTTATTAATAATTCTATTTCAAGGTGTTAAATTAGATCGCGTTTGTGCGCCATACAATTGTCGGGGCTGTTTAATAGTACAGCAAGGAACATATGCTCATTCGTTTACTCACAGACCTTAAGAGAAAAACCTTGAATGGAGCCACATACTACCGAACCGAATCTTTTGCATCCCTGAATCAGAAATATTATTGTATCTTGTGTCGGTACCTTTCGTTATTTCCTTGTGCCATTTCTTGTCATGGTTTCATGTGTCTGTAAGGTGGAAACTGAAAACGCTACCAGGGACAGAGCCAATGATATCATACTCGACTACCTAAATAATGTACTGATCTACATGGTAATACATATTTCCACATAAGTACCTTCCTACCATCAATAATGTATACCTGCGCCTACTATTGTCTTATGGTGAGGGGACACCCATTGACCTCGTTTACCTGTTCCTGACGCGGGAAGTAGCCCAGGCACACAAGTAGGTGTTTTTATTGGCAAAAGTGTGGTAATGTTGACTGGTAGGAATTTTGTGGATTCTGGACGTTTCATGTCGCCAAAACATAAGGAAAATGTGCAATTTCAGGCAAAGTTTGAGGTTTGCAGGGTATTTTGGGTAAGAAACCCTCATGGGATCCACACCACTCTGGAACCCCTGATTGTCTAGTGTTCAAAAATGTGTGTGGCTGGTAGGTTTGAATGGGTGGCGTGACAGGAAATACTGCAGCTATCCTAATTCCTTATCTCTCAATGTACCGCTTGAAGGCCTATTGTGTCGTGGGCTCATAGTCCACCCACACAAGCAGAGTACCATTCTTATCAGGGACAAGTAAGAACTCAGGATGGCAGGAAATATGTGGCTTTCCGCAGATTCCAGAACTTTCCCTCACAGAAATGTGACAAAAATGCATGTTTCTTACCTAAGTTTGATGTTTGCAAGGGCTACAGGGTAAAATTACCTAATGAGAGTCGTACAAGTCATGCACTTCTATTTACCCCTGGCAGTCTAGTTTTCAAAAAGTTGCAAGTTAGTGGGTTCCCAAGGTGCTGGCTGAGCTGGAGCCCAAAGTCCACAGTTACCCACTTTGCAAAAAAAAAGGATCAGTTTTGATTGAAAAACTGGGATGTATTCATGTTGTGTTTTGGGCCATTTCCTGCTGTGGGCACTAGGCCTACCAGCACTAGTGCGGTACCATTTTTTTCAGGATACTTAAAAATATACTGGGTGGACGGAAGTTTGTGGATCCCCGCACATTCTATATCTTACCATCACTGAAATGTGAGGAAAATGTGCTTTTAGTCAAAGTTTGAAATTTTCAAGGGATTCTGGGTAGAAAAATCTGGTGAGAGCCATGCAGGTCACCCCCAACTAGATTTTGCCAGGTGGGTGTCTAATTAAAAAAAAATTGAAGGTTTGCCAGGTTTACCTGGGTGTTGGCTGAGCTAGAGCCCAAAATCCTCAGCTACCTGCTTTGCAAAAAAGGGTCAGTTTTCTGTGGAAAAATGTGATGTGTCCATGTTGCGGTTTGGGCCCTTTGCTCCCACAGGGATATGGCTGCCCCACAGAAGTGAGGTACCATTTGATCAGGAGACTTGGAGGAATGCTAGGTTGTAGGAGGGTTGTGGGTCCCCACAGATTCATGAACTTTCCATCACAGAAATGTGAGAAAAATGTGTTTTTTTAGTAGAAGTTTGAGGTTTGCAAGGTATTCTGAATATAAAATGCACGTGAAAGCCACACAAGTTCCCCCACTTGGATTCCCCTAGGAGTCTAGTTTTCAAAAATACCCAGGTTTGCTAGGTTTCCATAGGTGCCAGCTGCACTAGAACCCAAACCACACAGCTACCCACATTGAAAAAAGGGGTCCGTTTTGAGTGGAAAATTGTGATGCTTCCATGTTGCGTTTTGCCTCATTTCCTGTAGGCCTATTCTCACAAGTGAGCAACATTTTTTATCAGAAGACATGTGAGAACATAGAACAGTAGAACGTTTGTTATTACCTATTGGATTTTTCTGCATTTGTGCCTCCCAAATGTAAGCCAGTGTGTAAGAAAGAAGTTTTGAAAAATACCCTCCAAATCATACGCTAGCACGGATACTGATAAATTCAGAGATGCACAAATAACCCCTGCTCCTAAACTCCGTATGTTGTGCCCTTTCAGAAACACATAGGTTTCCTTGATACCCATTTTCATCTTACATATTGCGCCATATGAATTGGCCTATACTTGGTACACAATGAAAAAACATTGTACGGTGCAGCTTAGTTCTTGGCTCTGGGTAACGTGGGTTCTTGGAGAAACTGCAAACTGTATATATACCAGAAGGATCTAGCAGACATAATGGTATATTGCTTTTGTAAATTGATCATGGTGATAAAAAGTTTGCTGTCATGAATGGCCATTTTTTCCTACTGATTTTTAATATTTCTTTATTTCAACTGTTAGTTTCTGTATACATATGACTTCTTGCTCAATTCAGAATGTTGTCTATTTTTCAGAAATCTATACTTTCCTAGATCACCCATGGGTTTCAAACTGCTTTCCACCACAAACTGGGAGTAGGTTGAGAGCACAAAAAATGGAAAAATTGGCTACCTCTTTGGAAAATGCCAAAACTGTGGAAAGCAATTCGTTTTTTAGGTCTCGCGACCTATCGATGTGCGCAAGCGCATCTAGCGGAGCAAGAATTCATGTGGCGAAAACAGCTTCAAACCAAAGGGCTTTCAGCCCCGCGGTTTTCATGCTGTTCACGTGAACCACGTGATAACATGCACGCGCATTCAGGGCCAGCCAGCCCAGCACATCAAAGGGCTTCTCCTCCCCTAATTATTCATGGCCGGCCGCAGGCCGGCCGTACTTTCAGTTTCCCCGGAACGGCTTCTCCTCACCTAATTAGGGGAGGAGAAGCCCTTTGATGTGCTTCACACCAATGCACCTCAGTCATTCCTCTTCTTTGTATTTGCTACCAGACTCCGATCTGCTCATGGGCACAATATGGCTGAGATACCCGCCACCCCCTCTCAACACAATCCCCAAAGGAGGGAAACCGGAAACAGTTCTTGAAGTTTTTGGAAGTGGGAGGGAGTGACCCTCCCGGCCGTATTTATTAAAACAAAAAATTAAAACATTTAAACATTAATGTACAATTTCATACCACATTGCGATGTTTGGCTAACCTTAACAGATTCTCTAATACAGAGGTTCTCCTAGCCGAACTAACATCCTACAAAACATTTACTTGCAATATTGAAATTGTACATCCTAACGTTTAAGGGCCAACGGCAAGGTCGTAACCGGTGTCAAGATCCCTAACCAGACATACCCCCCCCACTTGGGAGGGGCGACAGCACTGAGGCGTACTCAAGTGCAACTACTACCAATTTCCCTTGACTTGACGGGGGCACTTATCAACTCGACGCCAGTTAAAGGTCGTTCGAAGACTCGTGTGAGGTATCTAGAAGGTATCGTAGACCTCCCCCCAACCCCACACAACTTACCGCATCTGCCGTCGCAGATGTCACTGGCCCCGGGAAATTCCCCAGGAGGGGGCTGTAACCCCTCCTACACAGGAAGGGGCCTTGACCGCCTTTCCTCTTCTTTCGGCGACCCATCCTTAGAAGGGACCGCCTCCCCGTTGAGGGGCCAAAGGCCACCTCCCCCGAGCGCTCCCATCCGTGTTGGGTGACGCCCACTCATAGGGATCTTCCAATTAGTGCTCACCGATCATGACCTTACCGCCCGACCAAAAATAAATACGACAAATGCTAACTAAACGAAACTACATTGGCCACTATGACCGAAAAAGCCTGTTTATAAATGGACCTTAAATCCGAAGTTCTTTAATCACAAACTTGTAAAATTAGACCAATCTTTATTACACATTCAACATCAACATAACACTAAAACAACCTGTAAACGAAATAGAATAATTGATCAATTTTATTAAACAACTGGCTGTCCTCAGGGGCTGGTGGGTGGGTCAAAATTGGCTCTTCGTTCCGTCTCGAGCTCACGTGCAGCGAGGAGGTGCAGCTTCAGAGCACAGGAACAAGAGGATGTCTTCTGGTCTTGCGTCCCTTTTTATCCATCTTCAGGGCGGGCGTAAACCCGCCCCTGCCTGCCCAGAGGGCGTGGCCGGGCGCGTCAGTGTCTAGGCCAGCCCACTCTAGGGCGGGAAAAAGCGCGCCCCGGCTACGCCGCTTCGGGCATACCAGCCGAGACGCGCCTCCCGCCCAAAATGGCTTCCCGGGGGGATCGAGGCACTCTGCCATACGTTCGGGGGGACCGAGTGGTCGCCCCTTTCCATATGGCTGAGATACCCGCCACCCCCTCTCAACACAATCCCCAAAGGAGGGAAACCGGAAACAGTTCTTGAAGTTTTTGGAAGTGGGAGGGAGTGACCCTCCCGGCCGTATTTATTAAAACAAAAAATTAAAACATTTAAACATTAATGTACAATTTCATACCACATTGCGATGTTTGGCTAACCTTAACAGATTCTCTAATACAGAGGTTCTCCTAGCCGAACTAACATCCTACAAAACATTTACTTGAAATATTGAAATTGTACATCCTAACGTTTAAGGGCCAACGGCAAGGTCGTAACCGGTGTCAAGATCCCTAACCAGACATACCCCCCCCACTTGGGAGGGGCGACAGCACTGAGGCGTACTCAAGTGCAACTACTACCAATTTCCCTTGACTTGACGGGGGCACTTATCAACTCGACGCCAGTTAAAGGTCGTTCGAAGACTCGTGTGAGGTATCTAGAAGGTATCGTAGACCTCCCCCCAACCCCACACAACTTACCGCATCTGCCGTCGCAGATGTCACTGGCCCCGGGAAATTCCCCAGGAGGGGGCTGTAACCCCTCCTACACAGGAAGGGGCCTTGACCGCCTTTCCTCTTCTTTCGGCGACCCATCCTTAGAAGGGACCGCCTCCCCGTTGAGGGGCCAAAGGCCACCTCCCCCGAGCGCTCCCATCCGTGTTGGGTGACGCCCACTCATAGGGATCTTCCAATTAGTGCTCACCGATCATGACCTTACCGCCCGACCAAAAATAAATACGACAAATGCTAACTAAACGAAACTACATTGGCCACTATGACCGAAAAAGCCTGTTTATAAATGGACCTTAAATCCGAAGTTCTTTAATCACAAACTTGTAAAATTAGACCAATCTTTATTACACATTCAACATCAACATAACACTAAAACAACCTGTAAACGAAATAGAATAATTGATCAATTTTATTAAACAACTGGCTGTCCTCAGGGGCTGGTGGGTGGGTCAAAATTGGCTCTTCGTTCCGTCTCGAGCTCACGTGCAGTGAGGAGGTGCAGCTTCAGAGCACAGGAACAAGAGGATGTCTTCTGGTCTTGCGTCCCTTTTTATCCATCTTCAGGGCGGGCGTAAACCCGCCCCTGCCTGCCCAGAGGGCGTGGCCGGCCGCGTCAGTGTCTAGGCCAGCCCACTCTAGGGCGGGAAAAAGTGCGCCCCGGCTACGCCGCTTCGGGCATACCAGCCGAGACGCGCCTCCCGCCCAAAATGGCTTCCCGGGGGGATCGAGGCACTCTGCCATACGTTCGGGGGGACCGAGTGGTCGCCCCTTTCCATATGGCTGAGATACCCGCCACCCCCTCTCAACACAATCCCCAAAGGAGGGAAACCGGAAACAGTTCTTGAAGTTTTTGGAAGTGGGAGGGAGTGACCCTCCCGGCCGTATTTATTAAAACAAAAAATTAAAACATTTAAACATTAATGTACAATTTCATACCACATTGCGATGTTTGGCTAACCTTAACAGATTCTCTAATACAGAGGTTCTCCTAGCCGAACTAACATCCTACAAAACATTTACTTGAAATATTGAAATTGTACATCCTAACGTTTAAGGGCCAACGGCAAGGTCGTAACCGGTGTCAAGATCCCTAACCAGACATACCCCCCCACTTGGGAGGGGCGACAGCACTGAGGCGTACTCAAGTGCAACTACTACCAATTTCCCTTGACTTGACGGGGGCACTTATCAACTCGACGCCAGTTAAAGGTCGTTCGAAGACTCGTGTGAGGTATCTAGAAGGTATCGTAGACCTCCCCCCAACCCCACACAACTTACCGCATCTGCCGTCGCAGATGTCACTGGCCCCGGGAAATTCCCCAGGAGGGGGCTGTAACCCCTCCTACACAGGAAGGGGCCTTGACCGCCTTTCCTCTTCTTTCGGCGACCCATCCTTAGAAGGGACCGCCTCCCCGTTGAGGGGCCAAAGGCCACCTCCCCCGAGCGCTCCCATCCGTGTTGGGTGACGCCCACTCATAGGGATCTTCCAATTAGTGCTCACCGATCATGACCTTACCGCCACAGGCCGGATAGTTGACCGGCTATCCGGACCCCCCACAAAACTCCTACCTAAAGGTCATGTTTCAACGATTTTAACCATGCTAAGAAGTCTCCTAAGAGTAACTCATTCCCCACCCAAGACAAATGCACACCATCCCCCAAATACATACTGTCATCATTAATACAGCTATGAGAAATAGAATGCAATGTCCTGGAACGGAACAACCTACTCACTTTATTGTTAAGCTTCCTAACAGAATGGTTCAAAGCAGGAATAGAGATAGCCCCCCGCCACACCTTTCGTGGAATCAAATGGGACCATGCAATCGTGCACCCCGGAACTCTCCTCGCCAACCAACTTACAGTGGAAAGCATTGCCTCCAGGAGTAGTCGTCTACCGATGGTGACCAAATCATTGCCCCCAACATGCACTATAACTATAGACGGCGGTGACCTTGTCCGCCCTAACAAACCCTCGAAAAATGTCTGAAACTGGTCAATACAGAGACCGCCCCTTCCGTAGAAGGACATCCTGTACCCGTATTCCCCAGCTACGTGAATCATGTCACCTGCTTTGAATACGTCTGCGGCACGCCTCACGTATGAGTGGCCCACGACCCACACCTCCTTTTTCACAGCCGGTGATGTCTGACCGCTGGCCCGGTGTAGGGTCGACTGCATAGTCCGCCCCGCCTCGTAGGCTTGCGTAACTGAAAACCAAACAAAAACAAGAAGCGTGAGTACATTATTACAGCTTCACAACATGTGCAACCGCACGTATCTTTTATAACAATTGGAGGACCAACGCCCCACTCGTTTCACTTGCTCAACATTAAGACCCCTGGCTGTAGCTTCCGTAGCAGCCCCTATCCGAAAGGAATGGGTCCCAAATTCGCCCGGGTTCAAGCCCGCAGCGGCAATTGACATCGCAAGCACCCGCTGAAACTGAAATTTCGTCAGTGGGGTGGCGTCAGCGTGTCTTAACAAAGTCCCCCCCCATGATGCCACCCTTCGTGCTAGCTAATCCTCTAAACACTTTACCGGACATATGGAGGACCCAGGAATCCTGCGTATGATGACGCAGTCACCCATCCCATCTTGGTCAGTCTTGGACTTTACAAAGGAGACAGTCATTGTTTCTCCCCTGATCTGAACGTGTTCTTGGCACAAACCCCCTGCCACATCCAGTTTGTTCCTTGCAACTAGTTCGCTTACCCGCATTGCTCCGTGAAATGCTAGCGTAAAAGCGGCTCGGAACAGCACCGCCTCAAACTGAGATGAACATGTGGCCGGGAGTGTGGCCAACAACTGGGACAATCTATCCAAACCTATCGGGCGCCTTTCATCTACTCTGCGACCCTCAAGGCGTTGCCACCCACGCAGCGCTTTCTGTACAACGAAAGACGCTGTTGGGTCCTGGATAGCGTGTGCTCTGGCAACAAAGGAAATGGCAGCACGATGCCTCTGGGCCGTAGCCACCGATTTCCCAGCCCTACGTAAGGACATCAGGAAATTCACTACCCATTCCTCGTGACCCCAAAGTCGCTCTCTATCACTCCCCAAAAAGGCTAAATAGGCCCGAAACGCCCCTTCGTATGCCTTCCTCGTCCTTGGTGCTAGACTCTCTCCCACGAGGTGACGAAGTTCGGGGCACCGAGAGACCAGAGAGCTTCGGGAAAGGGTGCCGGCTCTGGGTCCGCTGAGGGGAGGAAACCCGAAAAAGCCTGCATTTGAAAACGAGACAGTGCGTCAGCCGCCTGATTCATCACCCCTGGAACATGCTTTGCTCTGAATAGCACGTTCAATTGCATACACAGTAAAACAATTTCCTTAAGCAGTCTTAAAATCAGTTTACAACGTGCTGCCTGACTATTGATGCACTCGACCACGGTCATATTGTCAGACCAAAATATGACAGAGTGATCTTTGAACCCATCGGGCCATGTTCTCAAGGCCACCAAGATGGGAAACAGTTCCAGGAAAGCAATATTACTCGTCAGACCATTCTCATGCCACCATGTCGGCCATCTTTGTGCCGACCATTTCGTGCCGAAGATGGCGCCAAAACCTATGCTTCCTGCCGAATCTGTCCATAGCCCCAGCTCTTCAGAAGACACGGCTGGTTCATTCCAGACGATTCTACCATTGAAATCCGCCAAAAATGCTAACCAAATACGCATGTCCTGGCGGATCTCGGCCGATAGTCTCGTGCGATGATGGCCCTCTTTAAGGCCGACCATCGCTTGGGCAATTGAACGGGAAAAGGGGCGGGCCATTGGTATTACCCTCAAGGCAAAATTCAACTGTCCCACCACCTGCTGTAATTGTTGCAGCGTAACTTTTGATGCATTTATACACATTTGCAGCGCAGCCCTGAACTTCAACACTTTCTCAGCTGGCAAACGGAAACACCCCTCAATGGAGTCCAACTCGATCCCCAGAAACTCGAGGCAAGTCGTAGGACCCACTGTTTTACCCGGCGCCAATGGCACACCAAACTGTTTCATTAACACACAAAATTCGGCCAAGGCCCGGCCACATTCAAGACCCCCGGCTGCCCCAAGAAACAGAAAATCATCAAGGTAGTGCATTACATCTTGGAAACCTGTTTTCTTTGTGAAGACCCATTGTAGAAAACTACTGAATTTCTCGAAATAAGCACAGGATATAGAGCACCCCATTGGCATACACCTATCCATGTAATAACAACCCTGAAACATGAATCCTAGGAGACGCTGGTCGTCTGGGTGTACCGGGAGCAATCGGAACGCTGACTCGATATCTGACTTCGCCATCAGCGCCCCGGGCCCCAGGCGATTCAAAATGGCTACGGCCTCATCGAAGGATGCGTACCGCACCGAACACACTTCTGGATCGATTGCATCATTTACGGAAAGACCTCGTGGAGCTGATAAATTATGAATCAGTCGGAACTCACCGGGGTCTTTCTTGGGGACTACCCCTAAGGGAGAACAAACAAAATTCTGGACCGGGGGTACACTAAACGGGCCGGCGACCCGACCTCGAGTCACCTCTTTCCGGATCTTATCCTGTACTACGGTCGTATGCTGCAGGACGGAAAGTTGATTTTTACACTTATCCACACCCTGAAAGTCCCCTACCGGGATGCGGAAACCATACGAAAAACCGTTCCGCAGCACCCCAGCAGAAGTACGATCCGGGTAGTCACTGAGCCAAGGAATCATCGCCAGGGTATCAATCGGAGTGGGTAAAGGCGCCCCTCGGACTATATTAGACCTGTTTGGCACCTCCTCTCCCCCCGTTATCACCCGTTCTGGCTCTGCACGAGGACTCAGGATGGGACGACCCACAACCACTACATTCATGTTTGAATTTACACGATCCCTGGGGTCTAGTACATTTACCTCTGTTGTAATTAAAGCAGAAACCCCTTTTTCCGGTATTGCCGGTAGGTTTCGAGTGATCGTCGGCACCCGTACCTGATCGAAAGGGCGTCCCCGCATATTGCCGGGAGGATTCGCCAACATTACTTCCCACCAACGGCATTTTCAACATTCCTGACTCCTTCATTTTATCCCAAGTCAAGGCATCATAACAATCCCAGGTTAAACTTTTATTATGCTCCTTTTCCTTTCTGAACAGATTATCGTAACAGAACCAATGATTACCCTGGTGCGATGTCGAGTACCCCATGATTCGTGATTGATAGATTGGGAACTCGGAAAGCAACTCAGGTCTACGTTCCCCCAAGATTGATGTAAAGATTCCCCAAGCATTGCCCCAATTGCCGATATTCTCATTCACTTTAAAGGCGGCCATTTTTGCGCGCCAAACACTCGGATGCATGAGATCCTTCTGACTCTTTACATGCTCTACCTCATAATGATCAACAAGCAATGAAAAAATGTTCACATACTCCCCCGCCCAAATCTTTTCCTTAATTGCCAAAGGAACATGTTGCCCCAACTTTTCTCTCCGAGAGGGTGTTGACTCATCCCTCGCGATCGGCAATGGCCGCTTACCTGCACCTGACGCTGCCTCTGTGGTCGCGATCGTCCCTGGTGTCTTGTCCCCTACTGCAGCCGGCACGGGCACCTTGGCTGCTTCCCGTTTCTCACGCAATTGCTTTATCAGCGCCTGCGCATCGACAGCCGTGGCGCCCTCGTCACCTTTACCCAACCACGCTGCCAATTGTGCTGCCAGCTCGGGCGGCATATCATCCTCGGACACGGGGGTGACCACAACGGGAATCGGATTCCCCTCCTCCGGCAGGGGAGTTGGAGCCTCGAGCGGGGCACTGGGACCCGGGATGTCTTCACCCGCTGCCCCCCTCCTGGGCCTCTTGTTTTTCCCTCCCGGGGCTGCTCCCGCCAAAGGACGTTTTGGACCCCTTTCCTCATTCTTGTCCACCCGCTTCTTTAGCTCGGACATCTCCTTCATGAGAACACGCAGCATCTGGTCGGTAGTCATGCGCTTTCCCACCTTCTTCGGCATTCTCCAACAAAGTAACTGCAAAACAAACAAGAACGATTAAAACGCTCAAAATTGGCTCTTCGTTCCGTCTCGAGCTCACGTGCAGCGAGGAGGTGCAGCTTCAGAGCACAGGAACAAGAGGATGTCTTCTGGTCTTGCGTCCCTTTTTATCCATCTTCAGGGCGGGCGTAAACCCGCCCCTGCCTGCCCAGAGGGCGTGGCCGGCCGCGTCAGTGTCTAGGCCAGCCCACTCTAGGGCGGGAAAAAGCGCGCCCCGGCTACGCCGCTTCGGGCATACCAGCCGAGACGCGCCTCCCGCCCAAAATGGCTTCCCGGGGGGATCGAGGCACTCTGCCATACGTTCGGGGGGACCGAGTGGTCGCCCCTTTCCAGACGCTTTACACATTACACTCATCTGCCTGAAGTGGGAGTTTTAAACAAGCAAAGCTGGTCCTTCTGTACTTGCAGTTTCACTTCTAATGTGTGTTGTTATTTATCATGATTTTTAGCTGAGGTGTATCACGCTCGTTCATGAGTTTGATCTCTTCATACTGTGAAATGTTTTCAAAGTTGTTTTTGATTGTCTTACCGCTGGAGGTCTCCCTGTGCTACATTTAGCCTCTGACACATGCAACGCCACGCAACCACGCAACGCCACTCAACCACGCAACGCCACTCAACCACGCAACGCCACTCAACCATGCAACGCCACTCAACCATGCAACGCCACTCAACCATGCAACGCCACTCAACCATGCAACGCCACTCACACACACATGCAACGCCACTCACACACGCATGCAACGCCACTCACACACACATGCAACGCCACTCACACACACATGCAACGCCACTCACACACACATGCAACGCCACTCACACACACATGCAACGCCACTCACACATGCAACGCCACTCACACATGCAACGCCACTCAACCACGCAACGCCACTCAACTACGCCACGCAACTACGCAACGCCACGGCAACGCCACTCACACATGCAACGCCACTCACACATGCAACGCCACTCAACCACGCAACGCCACTCAACTACGCCACGCAACTACGCAACGCCACGCAACTACGCAACGCCACTCAACTACGCAACGCCACTCAACTACGCAACGCCACTCAACTACGCAACGCCACTCAACTACGCAACGCCACTCAACTACGCACGCCACTCAACTACGCAACGCCACTCAACTACGCAACGCCACTCAACTACGCAACGCCACTCACACATGCAACGCCACTCACACATGCAACGCCACTCAACCACGCAACGCCACTCAACTACGCAACGCCACTCAACTACGCACACATGCAACGCCACTCACACATGCAACTCCACTCAACCACGCAACGCCATGCAACTACGCAACGCCACTCAACTACGCAACGCCACTCAACTACGCAACGCCACGCAACTACGCAACGCCACTCAACTACGCAACGCCACTCAACTACGCAACGCCACTCAACTACGCAACGCCACGCAACTACGCAACGCCACTCAACTACGCAACGCCACTCAACTACACAACGCCACTCAACTACGCAACGCCACGCAACTACACGCAACTACGCAATGCCACGCAACTACGCAACGCCACTCAACTACGCAACGCCACTCAACTACGCAACACCACGCAACGACGCAACGCCACGCAACGACGCAACGCCACTCAACTACGCAATGCCACGCAACGACGCAACGCCACGCAACGACGCAACGCCACTCAACTACGCAACGCCACTCAACTACGCAAAACCACTCAACTACGCAACACCACTCAACTACGCACCGCCACTCAACTACACAACGCCACGCAACGCTACTCAACTACGCAATGCCATGCAACTACGCAACGCCACTCAACTACGCAACGCCACTCAACTACGCAACGCCACTCAACTACGCAACGCCACGCAACTACGCAACTACACGCAACTACGCAACGCCATGCAACTACGCAACGCCACGCAACTACGCAACGCCACGCAACTACGCAACGCCACGCAACGACGCAACGCCACTCAACTACGCAACGCCACTCAACTACGCAACGCCACTCAACTACGCAACGCCACGCAACTACGCAACTACACGCAACTAGGCAACGCCACGCAACTACGCAACGCCACTCAACTACGCAACGCCACTCAACTACGCAACGCCACTCAACTACGCAACGCCACTCAACTACGCAATGCCACGCAACGCCACTCAACTACGCAATGCCACGCAACTACGCAATGCCACTCAACTACGCAACGCCACTCAACTACGCAACGCCACTCAACTGAGCAACGCCACTCAACTACGCAACGCCACGCAACTACGCAACTACACGCAACTAGGCAACGCCACGCAACTACGCAACGCCACGCAACTACGCAACGCCACGCAACTACGCAACGCCACGCAACGACGCAACGCCACGCAACGACGCAACGTAACTCAACTACGCAACGCCACTCAACTACCCAACGCCACTCAACTACGCAACGCCACTCAACTACGCAACGCCACTCAACTACACAACACCACTCAACTACGCAACGCCACGCAACGCCACTCAACTACGCAATGCCACGCAACTACGCAACGCCACTCAACTATGCAACGCCACTCAACTACGCAACGCCACTCAACTACGCAACGCCACTCAACTACGCAACGCCACTCAACTACGCACACATGCAACGCCACTCACACATGCAACGCCACTCAACCACGCAACGCCATGCAACTACGCAACGCCACGCAACTACGCAACGCCACTCAACTACGCAACGCCACTCAACTACGCAACGCCACTCAACTACGCAACGCCACTCATCTACGCAACGCCACTCATCTACGCAACGCCACTCATCTACGCAACGCCACTCATCTACGCAATGCCACTCACACATGCAACGCCACTCACACATGCAACGCCACTCACACATGCAACGCCACTCACACATGCAACGCCACTCACACATGCAACGCCACTCAACCACGCAACGCCACTCAACCACGCAACGCCACTCAACCATGCAACGCCACTCAACCATGCAACGCCACTCAACCATGCAACGCCACTCAACCATGCAACGCCACTCACACACACATGCAACGCCACTCACACACGCATGCAACGCCACTCACACACACATGCAACGCCACTCACACACACATGCAACGCCACTCACACACACATGCAACGCCACTCACACATGCAACGCCACTCACACATGCAACGCCACTCACACATGCAACGCCACTCAACCACGCAACGCCACTCAACTACGCAACGCAACTACGCAACGCCACGGCAACGCCACTCACACATGCAACGCCACTCACACATGCAACGCCACTCAACCACGCAACACCACTCAACTACGCCACGCAACTACGCAACGCCACGCAACTACGCAACGCCACTCAACTACGCAACGCCACTCAACTACGCAACGCCACTCAACTACGCAACGCCACTCAACTACGCAACGCCACTCAACTACGCACGCCACTCAACTACGCAACGCCACTCAACTACGCAACGCCACTCAACTACGCAACGCCACTCACACATGCAACGCCACTCACACATGCAACGCCACTCAACCACGCAACGCCACTCAACTACGCAACGCCACTCAACTACGCACACATGCAACGCCACTCACACATGCAACTCCACTCAACCACGCAACGCCATGCAACTACGCAACGCCACTCAACTACGCAACGCCACTCAACTACGCAACGCCACGCAACTACGCAACGCCACTCAACTACGCAACGCCACTCAACTACGCAACGCCACGCAACTACGCAACGCCACTCAACTACGCAACGCCACTCAACTACGCAACGCCACTCAACTACGCAACGCCACGCAACTACACGCAACTACGCAATGCCACGCAACTACGCAACGCCACGCAACTACGCAACGCCACTCAACTACGCAATGCCACTCAACTACGCAACGCCACTCAACTACGCAACACCACGCAACGACGCAACGCCACGCAACGACGCAACGCCACTCAACTACGCAATGCCACGCAACGACGCAACGCCACGCAACGACGCAACGCCACTCAACTACGCAACGCCACTCAACTACGCAACGCCACTCAACTACGCAACACCACTCAACTACGCAACGCCACTCAACTACGCAACGCCACGCAACGCCACTCAACTACGCAATGCCATGCAACTACGCAACGCCACTCAACTACGCAACGCCACTCAACTACGCAACGCCACTCAACTACGCAACGCCACGCAACTACGCAACTACACGCAACTACGCAACGCCATGCAACTACGCAACGCCACGCAACTACGCAACGCCACGCAACTTCGCAACGCCACGCAACGACGCAACGCCACGCAACAACGCAACGCCACGCAACGATGCAACGCCACTCAACTACGCAACGCCACTCAACTACGCAACGCCACTCAACTACGCAACGCCACTCAACTACGCAACGCCACTCAACTACGCAACGCCACGCAACGCCACTCAACTACGCAATGCCACGCAACTACGCAACGCCACTCAACTACGCAACGCCACTCAACTACGCAACGCCACTCAACTACGCAACGCCACTCAACTACGCAACGCCACGCAACTACGCAACTACACGCAACTACGCAACGCCACGCAACTACGCAACGCCACGCAACTACGCAACGCCACGCAACTACGCAACGCCACGCAACGACGCAACGCCACGCAACGACGCAACGTAACTCAACTACGCAACGCCACTCAACTACCCAACGCCACTCAACTACGCAACGCCACTCAACTACGCAACGCCACTCAACTACGCAACGCCACGCAACGCCACTCAACTACGCAATGCCACGCAACTACGCAACGCCACTCAACTATGCAACGCCACTCAACTACGCAACGCCACTCAACTACGCAACGCCACTCAACTACGCAACGCCACTCAACTACGCACACATGCAACGCCACTCACACATGCAACGCCACTCAACCACGCAACGCCGTGCAACTACGCAACGCCACGCAACTACGCAACGCCACTCAACTACGCAACGCCACTCAACTACGCAACGCCACTCAACTACGCAACGCCACTCATCTACGCAATGCCACTCATCTACGCAACGCCACTCATCTACGCAATGCCACTCACACATGCAACGCCACTCACACATGCAACGCCACTCACACATGCAACGCCACTCACACATGCAACGCCACTCACACATGCAACGCCACTCACACATGCAACGCCACTCAACCACGCAACGCCACTCAACTATGCAACGCCACTCAACTACGCACACATGCAACGCCACTCACACATGCAACGCCACTCAACTACGCAACGCCACTCAACTACGCACACATGCAACGCCACTCACACATGCAACGCCACTCAACCACGCAACGCCATGCAACTACGCAACGCCACTCAACTATGCAACGCCACTCAACTATGCAACGCCACTCAACTACGCAACGCCACTCAACTACGCAACGCCACTCAACTACGCAACGCCACGCAACTAAGCAACGCCATGCAACTACGCCACGCAACTACGCAACGCCACGCAACTACGCAACGCCACGCAACTACGCAACGCCACTCATCTACGCAACACCACTCAACTACGCCACGCCACTCATCTACGCAACGCCACTCATCTACGCAACGCCACTCACACATGCAACGCCACTCACACATGCAACGCCACTCACACATGCAACGCCACTCACACATGCAATGCCACTCAACCACGCAACGCCACTCAACTACGCAACGCCACTCAACTACGCACACATGCAATGCCACTCACACATGCAACGCCACTCAACCACGCAACGCCACTCAACTACGCAACGCCACTCAACTACGCAATGCCACTCAACTCCCCCACGCCACTCAACTACGCAACGCCACGCAACTACGCAACGCCACTCAACTACGCAACGCCACTCAACTACACAACGCCACTCAACTACGCAACGCCACGCAACTACACGCAACTACGCAATGCCACGCAACTACGCAACGCCACTCAACTATGCAACGCCACTCAACTACGCACACATGCAACGCCACTCACACATGCAACGCCACTCAACCACGCAACGCCACTCAACTATGCAACGCCACTCAACTACGCACACATGCAACGCCACTCACACATGCAACGCCACTCAACTACGCAACGCCACTCAACTACGCACACATGCAACGCCACTCACACATGCAACGCCACTCAACCACGCAACGCCATGCAACTACGCAACGCCACTCAACTATGCAACGCCACTCAACTATGCAACGCCACTCAACTACGCAACGCCACTCAACTACGCAACGCCACTCAACTACGCAACGCCACGCAACTAAGCAACGCCATGCAACTACGCAACGCCACGCAACTACGCAACACCACTCAACTACGCCACGCCACTCATCTACGCAACGCCACTCATCTACGCAACGCCACTCACACATGCAACGCCACTCACACATGCAACGCCACTCACACATGCAACGCCACTCACACATGCAATGCCACTCAACCACGCAACGCCACTCAACTACGCAACGCCACTCAACTACGCACACATGCAATGCCACTCACACATGCAACGCCACTCAACCACGCAACGCCACTCAACTACGCAACGCCACTCAACTACGCAATGCCACTCAACTCCCCCACGCCACTCAACTACGCAACGCCACGCAACTACGCAACGCCACGCAACTACGCAACGCCACGCAACTACGCAACGCCACTCAACTACGCAACGCCACTCAACTACGCAACGCCACTCAACTACGCAACGCCGCTCACACACGCAACGCCACTCACACATGCAATGCCACTCACACATGCAACGCCACTCACACATGCAACGCCACTCACACATGCAACGCCACTCACACATGCAACGCCACTCAACTACGCAACGCCACTCAACTACGCACACATGCAACGCCACTCACACATGCAACACCACTCAACCACGCAACGCCATGCAACTACGCAACGCCACTCAACTATGCAACGCCACTCAACTACGCAACGCCACTCAACTACGCAACGCCACTCAACTACGCAACGCCACGCAACGCCACTCAACTACGCAACGCCACTCAACTACGCAACGCCACGCAACTACGCAACGCCACTCAGCCACGCAACGCCACTCAGCCACGCAACGCCACTCAGCCACGCAACGCCACTCAGCCACGCAACGCCACTCAGCCACGCAGTGCCACTTTCACACACACTGTGCAGTGCACAATAGGTCTCGCAGTAGGAAAGTTGGAGATATTGGTTTTTTAAATGACAAAGCCCTTTATGTTTTTAACATGCAAAATAAAAGGCATTGTTATTTGCAATTGTAATAGCTCCAACTTTCCTACTGCGAGACCTATTGGCAACGCCAGTGCTTGTTTATTAAGCTCTGCAAGTTCCTGAAAGCTGTGAATATGGTGAAATCAGCATGACAAACCGTTCGTTGTTGCCATTGTTAAGAAAAGAGACTTTTTAATCCAGATCCCTTTTTTCCTATTTTTTCCCCACAAAACTCAAAATGTAGATATATTTTATATACTTTTTCGGTCCCCTCTAGGAGAATTCACAAACTCTGGGTGCCTTTAGAATGTTTAACGATGGTACAACCTGTCTCTTCAGTTTCATTTGTCAATGTCCTTTGACACAGTTGTTAATCACAGGCTTTTTTAGGTTATGGTAGGTTAAGCACACAGGGCTCTTAATTGTTTTCTTTTTTCCTTGTGGCCATTAGTAGTTGGTGAGGCTAAGGATCCGTTTTAGATTCTTCACCCATACTATGCAGAAGTCCATAGGGGTCAGTCTTGATGCCTTATTTGATCTTTCTGTACATAGAGCTACTATAAGTTCAGATTGAAGAGGCAGGATAGGCCATACACAAATACAAATATGTTGAAATTACTCAGATCTATCTGAAGATATCCTGCATTCAAGACTTTATTATACTGAAAACAATGACTCAACATTTCCAAAATTGGATGCCCTGTAATATTCTAAATCCTAAGCCAGAAAAACAGAATTTTTACTTATCAAAAGATCTTAGATTCTAGTCCTTAAAATTCTCACCTAAAGAGCTTCATACTTTTATCAGTATCACACCTTCAATAGCCAATAGCTAAGGAAATGAAATCTCCACAGGTGTGCTAAACTTTATTTGCTTCCTTCTACAAATATCAACCAAACTGCCTCAAATGTCAGTGCCATACTTCATGCCTTGCAAAAGGTCTAACCATTGGTTGTGCAGCTCTTGGTACTTTTGAGGATAAACTACCATAACTCCAAATTAATGCATACACCACAAGGGAGTAGCCAGAAAAATACCCCTCCTTTGTCCCTTATAAGGCAAGAAATGTGCGAGGAAAGTGAGTAACCCCATCCCTTCCTATGAGGTGCCATGGCAATTGTATCCTGGGAGAATGTTGCAGAAAATGGTGCAAAATAATTAATATCGTTGCATGATTTTAAAGGAATTTGGCCCCAAACTACACATTCACCAGTACTGATGCATCTCTCTTAATCAACCTTTCCATCTTCTTTCTTTCCTTTGATGTTTTCTTTCTGTCCTTCCTTCTTTTTATCATATTTTTTCTGTTTTTATATATACTTCATTCTTTCTTTCCAACGTTCTTTCCGTCTATTCTTCTCTCATTCCACCTTTCCTTTTTTATAGCTTTCTATCCTTCTTCAAATCCCTTTTTTACTATCATGTTCCTGTCATTCCTTCGCACCTTTGCATATTTTCATTTGGTATTCCTTCCATTTGTTAATTTTTCTTTCTCTTCTTTCCTTCAGTAGTCCATCCTTTAATCGCACATTTCTTCTTTGTTATTGCATCATATAAGCTGCTTTCTGTCTTTCTCCACTTCATTTTCCTTTTTTTTATTTTCTTATTTACATCCATTTCCATTCCACTCTTCATTATTTCTTTTCTTCCTTACTTCCTTTTTCGTATACATTTTTTACTTTTTTTGTCATCTTTCCTTCATGCCTCCTTTTTCCTACCTTTTCATTTTACTTTCTTTCCTTTGCTCTGTCGCACTCCATTTGCCTCTAACTTCCTTTTTCTTTGCAATTTTAATACATTTTTTTCTCTCTAAAACTGTTTTAGGCCGCTTTTACATTTCCTCCCACAGTTATGTTTTTATAGTTTATTCTCGCTAAATTTATTAGTTTCACATTTTAACCTGCGTTGACCTTCAAGCCAGAGATGAAAGTAAAGGGCCATGAAACTATTTATTCTGCTACAGTAGAAATCCTGCTTACGCTGGTATAGCAGGTAGTTCACCATGTTCTTGTACACCTTCCACTTCGCTAACCTCAGACTAAGATGTTTTCCACTCATCAAGGCTTACATCTGGCTTGAGAAAATATGAGCATTTTGCCTTGTCCCTACAGATCTTTATTGTCTCCCACTGTAAATTAGAATACTATTCAAACTAGCCTACATCCCTATTACATAATTTAAAATGCAACAACTTAAACTGTCTGAGCCAGAATTACATAATATATGGTTATACAATCTGTGTTTGGAAATCAAGAAATGTAGCACATATAAAGCTAGAATTCAATCCTTTTCCGCTGCAACTCTATTGAATTCACTCACACTTGGTGTGCAATGTGCTAACACCCTAATGACTTTCTAGTGAAAGCTGAAAACACATCTGCCTAAATTGCACTTTAGCTGAATTTGGGTCTTTTGCCTCATCTCTGCTTTTTCATAGTCTGAGGGCATGATACACAAATAAAAGCTTACACCTTTGTGTAATTTTACCATTGTTTCTATTCACAAAGGTATTTTACAAGTAGTATCTTTACGACTTCGGAGTCTTTGCATATTAAAAGATAGGACTGTCCTATCTCTTTTTGTACACGGAGTCCACAGTCACAGGAATCTACCCAGTTGCTACCCCCCTATTTCCTTGTTAGATTCTACTACTAAAATCTTGGGCAGAGTACTTCTTTTAAGATTGGAGACATGGGCAAAGGGAAATAGCACACTGTCTGAAGCACAATTAGAATTCTGCTAGGGTATGGGAACTGTAGAGCAGTGCCTTAACTGCTGCCTTCTATTGGGGAATATGTCGGGGCGAGGAAAGGTGCCATTTATATGGACCTTATCTGTGTTTTTGACTCAGTAAAACGATTTGCATTGTAGCTTCTCATGGAAAATATAGGGGTGGAAAAGGCACTACCTCCTTTCACTGCCCAGCCGGCAAACAGCGTCCCTGACTGGCTAATTTGCATTCTCCTGAGCATCCGATCCCTCCACAAACACACCACAGAAATCTAGAGGCCTCCTTGATGCCACATCTCCCGACCTTGCCTTCTTCAGAGAAACCTGGACAAACCCCTGCTCCAGCTTGGACATCGCCACCGTCATCCCAAATGGCTACAAAATCGAAGGCAAGGATCGCACCGACCGACTAGGAGGAGGCATCGCCATCATCCACAAGAACACCCTCCATCTGTACACTCACTCGAACAACCCTACGATAACCATAAAACACCTCCATTTCCAGATCCAGACCAACCCCAACACCATCCTCCATGGCACCCTCATCAACAGGCCTCCCAGAGCTTGCCCACCCTTCACCGACACGATCAGAGCTCACATGAGGCCCAGGCTCTCGCATCCACAGATTACATCCTAAACTATGACCTCAACTTTCACAAGGACAACCCTTCAGGAGAACCTTGTCAACATGGAACTCAAGCAGCTAGTTACCACCTGACCCACGCAGCCAGACACAGGCTCAACCCTGTCTTCAATACCAGTGGAAACATCACCTACGCCCACACCACCGAACTCCTCTGGACCAACTACCAATGCATGCACTTTGCCTTCAGCACACTTACTGTCCACTACCTATTTTAGCTGGAAAAAAAGGCCACCGAATAACACCTCACTGTCTTCCTCAACTCTACCACACCACCTACATTAACAGACACCAACATCTCAGCATGCAACCATCACCAATGGATCTCCAACTGCGCCAACACTCTGCCACCCCTCAAGAAGGCACCAGGCAAGCAACACTCCAAGAAAGCCAGCTGGTTCACTCCCATCCTCCCTGAGTCCTGACACACCTGTAGATGACTCGAGAAAAGATGGAGGAACAACAAAACACCAGAAACCCATGCAACATTCAAATACTGCTGTCAACCACCTCCTCCTCAAAACCACAAAGAAAACGGCCCTCTAAGACAGAACCAAGGCCAACGCACACAACAGCAAAGAACTCTTCACCATCATCAAGGAGTTTGCCAGGCCTAACAGTGAGACCACAGACCTCACACCCTTCCAAGACCTCTGCCACAAACCCAGCATCTTCTTCCACCACAAGATCAGGCAAATCCACAACAGCTGCGACACCCAAGACCCTGCCACAATACCCGTCACCACCGCGGGCAACCACACTCCACCCCAACAAATCCTGCTCAACTGGACTCCACTTACCACTGATGACACACGCAAGACTATGAAGAGCATCCAATCTGGAGCCCCATCGGACCCTTCCAGTATCACATCTTCCATTGAGCAGCCGCCTCCATTGCCCCAGAGGTTTGCTGCACCATCAACTTCTCCATCGAAACCACCACCCTACCCGATGACTAGGAAAACTCTGAAATCAACCCACTGCTGAAGAAGCCAGCCTCTGACCCCACAGACCGCAAGGACTTCAGACCCATCTATCTCCTCCCCTTCTCAGCCAAGGCCATCCAAAAGGCCATCAATGTCCAGCTCTCTGAGTTCATCGAAAAGAACCAAGTCCTTGACATCTCACAATCTGGCTTCCGAAGCAAACATAGCACTGAGACTAAACTCCTCACCACCACCGATGACATCCGCTCCCTCCTTAACCATGGCAAAACCACAGCCCTCATCCTACTGAACCTCTCAGTCACCTTCGATACCGTCTCCCACCACACTTTAATACCAAAATTCCACAACTCCGGCATCTGCGACAAGGCACTGGACTAGATCCACTCCTTCTTTACCAGCCGAACAAAGTGAGTTAGACTACCTTTGTTGGGTTTTAGGGGGTAAGTAGGATTGGGGCTTTTATTAATTCCCCCTTCTTCCTGTTAGTCACATACTTGAGTGGGTGCACTTGCAGGAGTGATTAGCTTACCGGCAGCAGGTATTTAAGATCCTGCCTGCTGGATGTCTGTGCTTGGTTTCACTTCCAGTTCTTTGTCACCGGGAGGCCTACTCCGACAGCTCCTGTTACCCTTGTGGTTCTCTGGATCTTTTCCCTGCAGAGGATTCGTTGCATCGGGATTTGGACAGACTTGTTTGGATCCTCGCTGGGACAATTCTTACTTTAATACCCTCTTCCTTCACTGGGGTTTTCCTTTGGTTATTGGACCTTGTTTGCTTGGGGATAGGGGTGAAGTTATAAACAAAACAAAAGAGGAGTACCATCAGAGATAGCTTGGATAAAGCGGTCTGAATGGGATGAATGAAAAAAGAGAAGAGAGTCCTTCCTTTTTTAAGAAACCCCTCACTCACCGACCTAGTCGGTGACATGCTTCATCATCGGGGTCCACCCTGACAGCCGAGTGCCATCAGGGTGTGCTGCGACACCTGGACTACAGTGGAGCTGGTATTTTGTGTGTGAAGTGAAAAAAAGTGTTAAAAATTGTCCTGGTATACTTGTGTGGAAAATTTATTCTCAAGGAACTGGACAATATTAAAATTAAGTGTGTGGATACGTTTAGGTGTTATGACCGTGTGTATCACTTATGTGTGAGGTCTACATGTTTCAACCCGTAGGATGGAAGGTACTGGGTTTTCGTCAGGACCAGAAGGAAAATGGGTGGTCAGGACACACTAACGCCCTGCCGGTCCCTAGATTCCTGTGCACTACTGACAAATAGTCAGAGTGAAAAAGCTCAAAAACAAAATGGTCGAGCTAAAAGCAAAAAGACCTGGAGGAAGAAAATAGACAAAAGGTCACAAGTATGATTAATACAAGCCTGTTACGAAGTGCCATGCTGGTTCTCACGTGTCTTCTGCTGTATAGTGCATTCCATTCAGGGCTTAAAGTGATCGGTAGTGACTGACTATCACTAAAGCTGGCACACTCTATCAATAGTGTTGTGCTCGGTGATCACTAGGTAGTTAATATGGCATTCAATCATATTCAGCACTTAGTAGTGCGTGGTAAAAAATGCTCACATTTCCATTAGCGTGAGGAAACAACGATGTGGAATCTACGTGTTTCACCTTTGACTCAGACTGGCACACTCGAGTGATTTTGGTGTGCACGGTGGTCGAGTGGTCATTAAATATTTATTAGACACAGTCGATAGCACTCAGCACTTCCGTGTGCACGACTCAAATACTCACGTTTTTGAGTTAAAGTGAGCAAAAATCAACGCAATATGTTTGTCCCATCAAACATACACTCACACTATGCAAACACACAAACAACACACAAACATAGGCCGAAAAGGGAAACAAGGCTTACTCCTATTTTGGATCTTTTAGGCTTCACGGGGTGGAGGGAAGGTAAAAACCCAAACTGCCATATTCTGCAATAGGGAAATAATCAAACAGCTATCATGGGTTATGTTTAAGAAAACCAAATCCAAGCTGCCAGGATCGGGCTCTGAGCTTTGTATTTACTTACAGTTCAGTTGGGTAAAGGGTTCTGAGTACCTACTCGCCTCTCCGTGCCTCCCCGTGAGTGATTCAGAAGCCGCCAGTGTAGATATAGCGGCAACTGTGCTTCCGGGATGGGCGTGGTCCCGCAAATGCGTGATGACGCATTAGCGTGAAAATGGTGGAAATAGAGGACGGGAGCGAGTACGTCCCGAGCGTTGCTAAGCAATACTGGACTCTTGAGTCGGATATGAAGTGTTTACACAGTAATTTCCGCAACGCTAAGAAAACAGTTAAAA
Organism: Lissotriton vulgaris; assembly: GCF_964263255.1. NCBI lineage: Eukaryota > Metazoa > Chordata > Amphibia > Caudata > Salamandridae > Lissotriton > Lissotriton vulgaris. The sequence continues at coordinate 1,067,073,790 of NC_141691.1, forward strand.
TAGTCTGGTGAGATTACTGAATTGGAACAAAACTATGGATTAGCCCCGTCTTGGCATAATTAACAGAGAACGGGGGTGTACTACGTTCTAAAATGATGTCAACCAGAGGTCAGATATATAGTGACTACACACAGTTAAATTGGGGATCATACTGTCTGCGGTAAATTCAGATGATATTTGCCCAAGGAATGTTATCGTTCAGTCCTGTGACATGTGTGGATAATCTATATATCCATCTTTGTTCTTTCTCGAAGAGCCGTTTCTGCATGTTAGGTCCAGCCCTGACTTGTTCAATGACTGTCCACCTCATGTCATTGGGCGTGTGGTTGGATTCAAGGAAGTGATCTATCAGTTTTGTAGCATTTTTTCTGCAGCGAATGGTGCTGCGATGTTCGCATATTCTTAGCTTTACTTTTCTTGTCGTCATTCCCACGTAGCGTTTGTTGCATGTGCATTCAATCAAATAAACCACGTTGCAGCTATTGCAGTTTGTGTGGGATAGCTGCCGCCATGTTTTGCAGTTTCAATGTTCAGAGTTTTAGTGTTGCTCGTTAGATGACAAACGCTGCAGTTCCCGCAGCGAAAATGCCCTGTGACATCAGGTAAACCCCAAGTTTTCGTGATTGATTGATTGTCAAAATGTTCTTTTGCCTTTGGTCTAGTATTGACCAGTGAGTCTTTTAGGCTTGCTGATTTCTTGTAGGAAAAAAGGGGCTTTTCCCAATGAAGGGTACCAGTGCTGAGAATGGACCAATGTTTTTTAATGCTCTTAGACACTTGGTGGGAGACACTGTTAAAGGTGGTTACACAGGTAAGTGGTATTTCATTAGCTGGGGCTGTTTTTGGTTCAAGGAGAGCCTCTCTTGGTTGGTTCCTGGCTCTTTTTTGACAGGTGTTTATGATTTGTGCAGGGTACCCACGAACTAGAAGTTTTTCAGTTAGATCAGAGGCTTGTTTTTTATACTCAGTAAGCTTACTGCAGTTGCGCCTTAGTCTTAAAAATTGACCGTAGGGAAGATTCTCTTTGAGAGGGCGCGGATGGAAGCTTTCAAACTTAAGCAAGTTATTTTTAGCAGTGGGTTTGTAGAATGTTCTGGTTTCTAGATGATCATTCTCCTTTGAAATCACCACATCAAGAAAAACTATTTCTTTTTCACTGAAACAGTGGGTGAATTTCAGGTTCTGGTCGCATGTATTGATCCAGGTAGTGAACTCGATAAGTTGGTCCAAAGGTCCTTGCCAAATGGCAAGGACATCGTCAATGTAGCGTTTCCAGAATTTTAGATTGTCTCTGAAAGGGTTGAGGTTGCTGAGAATGAACTTGAGTTCAAAATCATGGACATAAAGACCAGCCACACTGGGGGCAAAAACACTGCCCATAGAGGTACCCCCTGTTTGGAGAAATAGGGTCCCCTCAAATTCAAAGTAATTACGTTTGAGTGCTAGCCTAGCACACTCGATGATGAAGGCTCTTGGTGTGTTGAATGTCCAGTCCATGTTGCCTAGGGTTTTCTCCAACACTCTCAGCGTGTCATCTTGCGGTATGCTTGTATATAGACTCTCTATATCAAAGCTTAGCAGGATAGTGTTGTTGTCCACAGTGATTTCCTGTAGAAGATTTAGGAGACTCTTTGTGTCCTGTAGATAAGTGGTTGTTTGTTGCACGATAGTTTTCAGGAAAAAGTCACAGAATCTTGACAATGGTTCAAGTAGTGACCCGATGCCAGAGACAATGGGGCGGCCTGGTGGTGGTAGTTTCCCTTTGTGCATTTTAGGCAGAGTATAGAAATACAGTATCTTGCCTTCGGTGTCACATAAGTACTCTGAATTAAACAGAACACTCGTACCCAGTCAACAGATCAGGGCTTGATCCATCACCGTTTTGTCCACCATAAGCGTGGAAGGGTATACTCAGATATGAGTCCCTTGCTCACTGCACCATCAGGATTCAAGCAAGCCGGGCCGAAGACGGCTGTACTGCCAGAAACCGGTCCCCGGAAGCTTGTTTCCTTTCCAGTATAAGAATTGGCTTGGTAGTTTGGTCTGCCCTGTTCCCATGATGCACTGGGCCAGGGACAGACTAATTTGCATGTAGCCAGGTTCTGAGCTGGGATGGTGCAGTGAGCTAAAAAACGGTGATGGATCAAGCCCTGATCTGTTGACTGGGTACGAGTGTTCTGTTTAATTCAGATACTCTGTCCATCACCACCCCCTTTTCTGAATCGTTTTGTCCACCATAAGCGTGGAAGGGTATACTCAGATGGGAGTCCCTTGCTCACTGCACCATCAGGATTCAAGCAAGCCGGGCCGAAGACGGCTGTAATGCCAGAAACCGGTCCCCGGAAGCTTGTTTCCTTTCCAGTATAAGAATTGGCTTGGTAGTTTGGTCTGCCCTGTTCCCATGATGCACTGGGCCAGGGACAGACTAATTTGCATGTAGCCAGGTTCTGAGCTGGGATGGTGCAGTAAGCTAAAAAACGGTGATGGATCAAGCCCTGATCTGTTGACTGGGTACGAGTGTTCTGTTTAATTCAGATACTCTGTCCATCACCACCCCCTTTTCTGAATCGTTTTGTCCACTATTAGCGTGGAAGGGTATACTCAGATGTGAGTCCCTTGCTCACTGCACCATCAGGATTCAAGCAAGCCGGGCCGAAGACGGCTGGAATTCCAGAAACCGGTCCCCGGAAGCTTGTTTCCTTTCCAGTATAAGAATTGGCTTGGTAGTTTGGTCTGCCCTGTTCCCATGATGCACTGGGCCAGGGACAGACTAATTTGCATGTAGCCAGGTTCTGAGCTGGGATGGTGCAGTGAGCTAAAAAACGGTGATGGATCAAGCCCTGATCTGTTGACTGGGTACGAGTGTTCTGTTTAATTCAGATACTCTGTCCATCACCACCCCCTTTTCTGAATCGTTTTGTCCACCATAAGCGTGGAAGGGTATACTCAGATGTGAGTCCCTTGCTCACTGCACCATCAGGATTCAAGCAAGCCGGGCCGAAGACGGCTGTAATGCCAGAAACCGGTCCCCGGAAGCTTGTTTCCTTTCCAGTATAAGAATTGGCTTAGTAGTTTGGTCTGCCCTGTTCCCATGATACACTGGGCCAGGGAAAGACTAATTTGCATGTAGCCAGGTTCTGAGCTGGGATGGTGCAGTGAGCTAAAAAACGGTGATGGATCAAGCCCTGATCTGTTGACTGGGTATGAGTGTTCTGTTTAATTCAGATACTCTGTCTATCACCACCCCCTTTTCTGAATCGTTTTGTCCACCATAAGCGTGGAAGGGTATACTCAGATGTGAGTCCCTTGCTGACTGCACCCTCAGGATTCAAGCAAGCCGGGCCGAAGACGGCTGTAATGCCAGAAACCGGTCCCCGGAAGCTTGTTTCCTTTCCAGTATAAGAATTGGCTTGGTAGTTTGGTCTGCCCTGTTCCCATGATGCACTGGGCCAGGGACAGACTAATTTGCATGTAGCCAGGTTCTGAGCTGGGATGGTGCAGTGAGCTAAAAAACTGTGATGGATCAAGCCCTGATCTGTTGACTGGGTACGAGTGTTCCATTTAATTCAGATACTCTGTCCATCACCACCCCCTTTTCTGAATCGTTTTGTCCACCATAAGCGTGGAAGGGTATACTCAGATGTGAGTCCCTTGCTCACTGCACCATCAGTATTCAAGCAAGCCAGGCCGAAGAAGGCTGTAATGCCAGAAACCGGTCCCCGGAAGCTTGTTTCCTTTCCAGTATAAGAATTGGCTTGGTAGTTTGGTCTGCCCTGTTCCCATGATGCACTGGGCCAGGGACAGACTAATTTGTATGTAGCCAGGTTCTGAGCTGAGATGGTGCAGTGAGCTAAAAAACGGTTGTTAGAACCGGCTGTCTCTAGTTGGCAGAGGTATACACTTCTGACAAATAGGGACACACCTTTTCTAGTCAGGGCAAGGGGATCACACCCTTCGATAACCCCTGCTCACCCCCTTGGTAGCTTGGCAGAGCAGACAGGCTTATCTCAGAGGCTGTGTGTTAAGCATTTATGACCACATACAGTAATAAAGTGAATACACTACAAATGGACACGACACCGTAGTATTATAAAAATAAGTATTTTTATATAAGGCTTAGCACAAGACCAAATAACGACAAAAATGTACACAATCTTAATAAATACTCTGGGAAGGGGAAAAATAGTTCAAGGTAGTTTTTTCTTTAGGACAAAGTCTTTCGTATCAAAAGCAAATCTTCTTCTTGGAAACACAGATCTTAGCAACAGGGTAACCCACACGGGGGCTACACGACGTCGAAGCAAAGTTAATCCAAAGGTTCGGCGTCGACCGCGAGGAGCGCTACGTCGAGCCCGGAGTCACACGGACCCCCAACAACACAGTACCTTTGGATAAGGAAGCACACGATGATCAGCAACGTTGAGCAATCCGGCGTCGCGTCTTCGGTGTCGATCAGGCCTCAGCAGGCGTCGTCGTCGATGATGCGGTTGCACAGAGTGAGCAGCGCTCACGGCGTCGAGAGGGCACGAGGGCGATGCGATCAGCAGCGGTGCAGACACGAGGTCTCTTGGAGCTGGAGCCGTACTCCCATTCGCTGGCGTTGCTGCTGGCGTCGATCGGGCCCGGCGGCCGGTCGTCGAGGAAGCGGGACACTGGGGCCGTTACCCACTATGTCGAGCTGGATTCGGCGACGTCCGTCGGCGTCGAGATTGCTGGTTCTTTCAGAGGTGCTGGATTCACAGGTTCCAGCAAATAGCACTTTAAGCAGATGAAGTCCTTTAGCCCTGTGACTTCAGCAGGAGACTGGCACTCTTCCAGTCCTTGGAGATTTTCTTAGCAAGCGTAAGAGTACACACACAGTTCCTCTCTCCTGGTTCCTTGGCAAAAATAAAGAAGCACTGCAGGATTCCCCCCAGCGAACAGCACACTGGCAGGAGGGGTAGGCAAGTCCTCAGATCAGCAGGCCTCTTGTCCTTGGTTACAGGGTTCCTTGTCAGAAGTGATCTAAATTCTTGGTTCAGGGGTCCTTCTCTTATACCCCTTTTCGGCTTTGATCCCTTTGTCCATGCAGGGGACTTTCCCAACATCCTGGGTCTGTTGTGGGTGGAGCCAGGCAGAAGCACCTGCCTATTCACTGAGCAGGGCTGGGTCCTCAGACGCCCAGCAGGAGGTGGAGCCAGCATTGACACTGGCAGGAGCGGAGCTATCAGCCTCCTGGCAGGAGGTGGGGCTAGGATCGTCCATGGCAGGCACAGAGCCATCAGCCGCTTGGCAGGAGGTGGAGCCAACATTGTATCAGGCAGGGCAGGCTATCAACAACTACTCTCCCCCTATTCTCAACGCAAATGTCCCACTCATCCCACACTGACTCATCCAGACCTCTGGAGCCACCCAGCTCCTGTCACACACACGCAAGACCAGCAGAGACCAGATATGGTTAGACAAGAAAATAGACACTTTCTAAAAGTGCTATTTTCAAACCCAGAGTCCAAAAACCATCCACACCAATGGATGCGTAATTAAACCCCGAGTTCAGGGATACCAAACTCGACATTGCACCATGCTCCCCGAGCCAGCTAGGATCATAGCATTAATAATCCCAGCGGCCCATTCTACCCAACGGAGAGCAGGCTACCTTACAATAGTGAAGAACGAAGGTGGCGGTAATTCACTATTAGGACATGCCAACTTGGTCAGGCGTGTCCTACCTTATACTTACAATGCACCCTGCCCGCGGGCCTACCATAGGGGTGACTAACATGAAGTCAAGGGAAGGTTTGAGGGGCTGGCAAGTAGGTATACTTGCGCAGCCTGCGTGACAGCACTAGGCTGCACGTGGGTCTCGCAATGACCGACCCGTAGACATTCTTTTACGAGGCCGCTCCTGTGGGTGGCACAACACGTGCTGCAAGCCCACGAGCGGCATTTGTATTTACAAGCCCCGGCACTCCGGTGCACTAGACTAGGGACTGACAGTAAACCAAATCAGCCAAACGTGGATACAATAGATACATCAATTTAACATAGGGAGCACTTGCGCTGTGGCACTGATCAGCAGTGGCACAGCGCCCAAAGCATATACCAGCAAACCATCGTAAAAACAGTGGAGGCAAAACAGAAAAAAATGGAGGAGAGACTTAAGCCAATGATGTCAGGTCAAACACGTGTCCTCTCCAGCTGAAATGTGGGGAGAACTACCCTTGACCTAGGGAGTCCTCTTCACTAAGGCGGAAAAATCTGGCCAGACCATCAGCATTGGCGTGATCTGTACCAGGGCGGTGTTCCACCGTAAAGTCCATCCCCTGTAGGGAAATGGACCACCTCAACAATTTTGGATTCTCACCCCTCATCTGCATCAACCATCTGAGGGGCCTGTGGTCTGTCTGAACCCGGAAGTGAGTCCCAAACAGATAGGGTCTCAACTTCTTCAGTGCCCAGACCACAGCAAATGCTTCTCTCTCTATCGCACTCCACCTTGTTTCCCTGGGAAGTAACCTCCTACTGATGAAGGCTACAGGCAAGTCTCGGCCCTCTTCATCCACCTGAGCTAGAACAGCCCCCACGCCATGCTCTGAAGTGTCCGCCTGGACAATAAACTCTTTTGAAAAGTCGGCTGCCTGGAGTATAGGTGCTGTGCACATTGCAGTTTTCAGGGTGTCGAAGGCCGTTTGACAGGCATCAGTCCAGATCACGCTTCGTGGCTGCTTCCTGGAAGTCAGCGAAGTCAAGGGGTGCACAATGTTACCGTAATCCTTGACAAACCTCCTGTAATAACCCGTGAGTCCTAAGAAGGCTCTCACCTGAGTTTGGGTTTTGGGCGGCGCCCAAGCCAGGATGGTATCAATCTTGGGTTGCAGGGGGGCAACCTTGCCGCTCCCTACTTGGTGCCCCAAGTACACCACAGAACCCTGCCCAATCTGGCACTTACTGGCTTTGATTGTGAGGCCTGCTCTGCGCAGGGCCAACAACACTTCCTGGAGGTGGCGCAAGTGTTCCTCCCAGCTGGCGCTGAACACTGCGATGTCGTCCAGGTAGGCGGCACTGAAATCCTCCAGTCCAGCCAAGACCTGGTTGACCAACCTCTGGAAGGTGGCAGGGGCATTCTTCATCCCAAAGGGCATCACCCGGAACTGGTATAGCCCATCTGGTGTGGAGAATGCTGACCTCTCCTTTGCCCCATCGGTTAACGCGATCTGCCACTACCCAGACGTTAAATCAAACGTACTAAGGTACCGGGCATCCCCCAATCGATCGATGAGCTCATCAGCTCTGGGGATGGGGTGCGCGTCAGTCTTCGTGACCGAATTGAGTCCTCGGTAGTCCACACAGAACCGAAGTTCCGGTGAAGCACCAGGCGCTGCAGCCTTCGGGACCAAGACCACTGGGCTGGCCCAAGGGCTGCTAGAGGACTCAACCACCCCTAACGCAAACATTTTGGAGACCTCCTCCTTAATGTAAGCTCGTACCTTGTCAGTCACCCTGTAAGCCTTGTGCTTCGCAGGAGGGCTGTCTCCGGTGTCAACGTCATGGACACACCAATGAGTGACAGCTGGAGGAGGGGGAGGCGGACTCTCTGGGTTCTTCCAGCAAGGAACGAGATGATCCAGTCCAAAGCTTTTCCTTGTATTCTGACATTGCTGAGGCGTTGTATGAGGGTGCTATGACAAACTGTGTCGAAGGCGGCGGAGAGGTCAAGTAGGATGAGGGCAGCTGTTTCTCCGTTGTCCAGTAGTTTTCTAATGTCATCTGTTGCTGCGATGAGGGCGGTCTCGGTGCTGTGTTTGGCTCGGAAGCCGGACTGTGAGGGGTCGAGGGATTTGTTGGATTCCAGGAAGGCGACGAGCTGATTGTTGATGGCTTTCTCAATGACTTTGGCAGGGAATGGGAGGAGCGAGATGGGGCGGTAGTTCTTAAGTTCAGAGGGGTCTGCAGTGGGTTTCTTCAGAAGGGCGCTGAGTTTGGCGTGTTTCCAGATTTCCGGGAAGGTAGCGGAGGTAGCGGAGGTGAAGGAACAGTTGATGACATCGCGGAGATGGGGTGCGATGATGGAGTCTGCTTTGTTGAAAATGTGGTGGGGGCATGGGTCGGTTGGCGATCCTGAGTGGATGGAGTTCTTCAGGCGGATGGTGTCTTCAGTAGTGATTGGGTTCCAGGCGCAAAGGTAGTTAGAGTGCTGTTTTGGTTCGGAGGTGGGTGGAGTGAACTGGACTTCGGGCTGGTTTTTGAAGCTGTTATGTATGTCAGCGATTTTGTTGTGGAAGAATGAGGATAAAGAGTTGCAGAGGTCTTGGGAGGGAGAGATGTCGTTGGAGCCGGCGGTGGGGTTGGTAACTTCTTTGACGATGTTGAAAAGTTCTTTGCTGTTTTGGCCGTTGTTGTCGAGTCGATCTTTGAATGCTGATTTCAAGGAAAACAGATCTGGGAATTGTCCCAACAGGTGGCGACAATCCTGTTTCTGTTCAAGGGTCAGTGTGTCAGAGAGGACAACACCATCCACTGACCCATCTTGCTCTTTAGCACACAGGAGGTCCGGAAGAGGCTCACTCTCCTCCTCCATTCCAGCATCTGTAGCTAGGAGCATGCCCACTTCGGACCTCTCTAAGTGGGGCTTCAAACGGTTGACATGCAGGACCCGCAAGGGGTTCCTGGGAGATTTCAAGTCCACCAAGTAGGTGACATCGCTCTTCTTCTCCACAACCTTAAACGGTCCAGTCCACCTGTCCTTGAGCGCACAAGGTTCCACAGGGGACATGACCCACACTTCTTGACCAGGCTGAAGCTCTACCAGAGTGGCATTCCGGTCGTACCATCGCTTCATCTCCTCCTGGCTGGCCTCCAGATTAGCCTGAGCAAGTTCTCTGAAGCGCCGAGTCTGGCTCCGAAAGGACAGCATGTAGCTGTATACATCCTGGGGAGGTTTCCTGGGAGATTGCTCCCAGCCTTCCTTGACCAGACTCAAAGGTCCTCTTACCGGGTGACCGCACAAAAGCTCAAAGGGGCTGAACCCTAGAGACTTCTGCGGCACCTCTCGGTAAGCAAACAACAGGCATGGCAAGAGGACGTCCCATTTCCGCCTCATTGGTTCTTCAAGACCCATGATCATGCCCTTCAGGGTCCGGTTGAATCTCTCAACCAGCCCATTCCCTTGAGGGTGGTAAGGAGTGGTGAACTTGTAGGTTACCCCACACTCCTTCCACAGAGACTTCATATAGTTCGAAATGAAGTTGGTGCCCCGGTCTGACACCACCTCTCTGGGGAACCCCATCCGGGAGAAAACACCCATCAGTGCCCGTCCCACCACGGGGGCCGTCACTGTTCAGAGAGGGATGGCTTCCGGGTACCGTGTGGCATGGTCCACCAAGACCAGGATGAACCTGTTGCCCAGGGCTGTCTTGGGGTCCAGGGGCCCAACAATGTCGATACCCACCCGGTCAAAGGGGGTACTGACCACTGGAAAAGGTTGGAGGGGAGCCTTCTGCTTCCTTCCGCTTTTCCCACTTGCCTGGCAAGTGTGACAAGTCTTGCATGGATGTCTACATCCCTTCAAATCTGAGGCCAATTAAAATGGGTGACAAGCCTATCATAGGTCTTGTCCTGCCCCAGATGTCCAGCTAACGGAACGTCATGAGCCAAACCCAGTAGGAAGGCTCTGAAGCGCTGGGGTACCACCAGCACACGGGCTGACCCAGGCTCAGCAGCCTTAGGCTCGCTATACAGGAGGTCGTTCTCCCAGTACACAAAATGTGACCCTGACTGATCACCTGAGGATTGGGCTGAAGCCTGCTGCCTCATGCCCACAAGAGAAGGGCACACCTTCTGTTCGGCACAGAATTCCTCCCTGGAGGGACCACCATCCTGCTGCCAATGGGTCAGCTCGGGCAGGTCTCCCAGTTCGGCAATTTGTTCCCCTGTGGGCTCCAGGGCATCCCCCTCAGGGTCTACCTCCTCCTGGACCACGGGAACTACGGTGGCCGGTTTCCCACGCCTCCTGCCTCTTCTCTTCACAGCTGGGTCCTGGGCCGTACTTCCAGGCTCCGGAACCCCATCAACACCCTTACTTGCTGTCATCGATCGAGTGGTTGCACACACCCACTCTGGCACACCCAACATTTTCAAGTGCGCCGCTCTCTCCACCTTAGCCCAAGGGGAGTCTTCCAAATCATTGCCCAGGAGACAATCGACAGGCATGGCGGGCCTCACAGCAACCTGAAGAGTACCTGAAACTCCCCCCCATTCAAAGGAAACCTGAGCTACCTCACACTCTTTCTGGGAGTTGTCAGCAGCTATCACAGGGTAGAATGCGTGGGGAACCACCTGCTCTCTGGACACTAAGTGACACTTGAAAGCTGTCACACTCGCACCGGTGTCTCTGAGAGCTTCCACTCTATGGCCATTATTGGTCACCCACTGCCTATATTTACTAGTGTTACTAGGCAGAGGGGGCGGAGGGACCATTTGCATGTCTCCTAGCGAGACCAGGGACATTTCTGCGGGACCCCTCCCACCATGGACAACCATCTCCTCCCCTCCCAGGGCTACACTCGCCAACTGACGGGGGGGGGGGGTGCACGCGGCGGTGCATTCGAATCCTTTTTGGGACACTGGGGGTCATAAAACCGGTGTCCCACCTGCCCACAACTGTAGCAGGTTAGGGGGCCCCTATGAACAGGTTTACCCGTCGGGGCCCCTGGCTTCTTCTCAGGGGGAGGCTGGGAACCTTTCCCTTGGTTCCCTTGGGGATTACTTTGGGGCCCTTTCTGAGACTCCTTCTGTTTACCCTTGTCCCCCCCACTCTTCTGCTGGGGACCCTGCCCACCTTTGGCTGAGTCTCCCACTGGACCCTTGTGGACCCTGGTACTGACCCAGCGGTCCGCCTCCTCAGCAAGTTTTCTAGGGTTAGATATCTTGCTATCAATCAGGTGCTGGCGCAGCTCTGGAAAACAGTTATTAGACAAGTGCTCCCAAGCAAACCAATCATAAAGAGCTTCATAACTTTCCACGTTGCTGCCCTTTACCCAACCATCCATGGCTCTGCAAAAATAAGACACATATTCAACCCACGTCGTACCAGGCAACTTCTTACATTCTCTAAAAGCTTGTCTGTACTTCTCGGGGGTTAGGCCATACCTCAACATTAAAGCATCTTTCATATGAGCATACGACATCCTATCCGCAACAGGCATGTCTAACAGGGTATCTCTCCCCTCATTCACAAAGCGACCCCACAACCCCGCTCCCCAATTCTTCTCAGGGACCTGGTGGGCCAACAATGCTAACTCATATGCTTTAAACCACTGACCAATATCTTCGTTCCTATGATAATCTTTTATCACATCTTTGGGAAAGTAAAACTTACTTTCTGCAGGCCCAGATGGAATACTGCCACCAGAGGGATTCAATTCTAATTTCTTAGCTTGGATGTCCAACTCCCTCAACTTGGTATCACGCTCCAAAGCTAACTTCTCTCTTTCAAAATCTAACCTTTTGGTCTCCAAATCAGCTTCTCTTCTACCTCTTGCATTTTCTAACTCCAACTGCCCATTTATCTTTAGCCTTGCCATTTCCATGTTGTATGCACGCTCCTTCGCCCTTTCTTCTCGTTCTTCAGGGGAAAGACCTTTGGAGGAAACACTGCTTCCGGGAGAGGACTCAGGCCCATTCGCTGGCGCCTCCTCTTCCCCTTCCACTGGCGGTACCACCACCGGATCAGTGGGATCTCTGGATTCCAACCAGGCATTCAAAGCTTTGAGGTATTCCTCTTTAATCTTGAGGCCCTTGGTAGGAACTTTAAATTTCTTGCAAAAGGATTTCAGCTCCTCCAGTTTGTAGACGTTTATCTTCGCTCTGTCGAATTCCTCCCCAACAACAACAGGGGTAGTGACTCCGGTGTCACTCATGGTCAAAACTGGCAGTGTTCAAAAAAATCAGGCTTCAGAAAAGCAGAGAACCAAAAATAGGATCCTTCCCAATTAGATTGTGACTGCGTTATGGTCTGCTTTCACTATGTAGCGCACACTAATCACTGTGCATGGGTCATAAATGCATCCAATGTTAGAACCGGCTGTCTCTAGTTGGCAGAGGTATACACTTCTGACAAATAGGGACACACCTTTTCTAGTCAGGGCAAGGGGATCACACCCTTGGATAACCCCTGCTCACCCCCTCGGTAGCTTGGCAGAGCAGACAGGCTTATCTCAGAGGCTGTGTGTTAAGCATTTATGAACACATACAGTAATAAAGTGAATACACTACAAATGGACACGACACCGTAGTATTATAAAAATAAGTATTTTTATATAAGGCTTAGCACAAGACCAAATAACGACAAAAATGTACACAATCTTAATAAATACTCTGGGAAGGGGAAAAATAATTCAAGGTAGTTTCTTCTTTAGGACAAAGTCTTTCGTATCAAAAGCAAATCTTCTTCTTGGAAACACAGGGGCAGATTTATGAAGGGCTTGCGCCACGTTTACGCCACCGTTGCGTGACGCAACGGCGTGGAAACGTGGCGCATCCCTGCGCCCTATTTACAACGTGACGCATCTAGGAGATGCGTCACGTTGTACAGCACTGCGCCATGAGGAGGCGTTCCTGCGCAGGGGGGGGCGTTCCTGCGCAGGAACGCCTCTTGAAAGTGGCTGAGTGAAATCTATGAGATTTCACTCAGTCACTTTCAGGGCAATGCTGCGTCAAAACCCTGCGCCTGCTTGAAGCAGGCGTAAGGCTTGAGGCAGCATTGAAAGAATAGGCCCCCCCCAGAGCATTGCTGGAGCTGCGTCGCGCTTGCGACGCAACTCCAGCATTGCGCCACATTTCCGGCACAGATGCGTCACGCATCTGTGCCGTTTTTGCCCCATGGTGCGCCGCATCATAAGTGCGGCGCACCATGGGTGGCGTAGCTGTGGCGCACTGTGGCGCATGTTAACTGGCGCATCCCTCGGGATGTGCCAGTTAACATAAATCTGCCCCACAGTTCTTAGCAACGGGGTAACCCACACGGGGGCTACACGACGTCGAGGCAAAGTTAATCCAAAGGTTCGGCGTCGACGTCGAGCCCGGAGTCACACGGACCCCCAACAACACAGTACCTTTGGATAAGGAAGCACACGATGATCAGCAACGTTGAGCAATCCGGCGTCGCGTCTTCGGTGTCGATCAGGCCTCAGCAGGCGTCGTCGTCGATGATGCGGTTGCACAGAGTGAGCAGCGCTCACGGCGTCGAGAGGGCACGAGGGCGATGCGATCAGCAGCGGTGCAGACACGAGGTCCCTTGGAGCTGGAGCCGTACTCCCACTCGCTGGCGTTGCTGCTGGCGTCGATCGGGCCTGGCGGCCGGTCGTCGAGGAAGCGGGACACTGGGGCCGTTACCCACTATGTCGAGCTGGATTCGGCGACGTCCGTCGGCGTCGAGATTGCTGGTTCTTTCAGAGGTGCTGGATTCACAGGTTCCAGTAAATAGCACTTTAAGCAGATGAAGTCCTTTAGCCCTGTGACTTCAGCAGGAGACTGGCACTCTTCCAGTCCTTGGAGATTTTCTTAGCAAGCGTGAAAGTACACACACAGTTCCTCTCTCCTGGTTCCTTGGCAAAAATAAAGAAGCACTGCAGGATTCCCCCCAGCGAACAGCACACTGGCAGAAGGGGTAGGCAAGTCCTCAGATCAGCAGGCCTCTTGTCCTTGGTTACAGGGTTCCTTGTCAGAAGTGATCTAAATTCTTGGTTCAGGGGTCCTTCTCTTATACCCCTTTTCGGCTTTGATCCCTTTGTCCATGCAGGGGACTTTCCCAACATCCTGGGTCTGTTGTGGGTGGAGCCAGGCAGAAGCACCTGCCTATTCACTGAGCAGGGCTGGGTCCTCAGACGCCCAGCAGGAGGTGGAGCCAGCATTGACACTGGCAAGAGCAGAGCTATCAGCCTCCTGGCAGGAGGTGGGGCTAGGATCGTCCATGGCAGGCACAGAGCCATCAGCCGCTTGGCAGGAGGTGGAGCCAACATTGTATCAGGCAGGGCAGGCTATCAACAACTACTCTCCCCCTATTCTCAACGCAAATGTCCCACTCATCCCACACTGACTCATCCAGACCTCTGGAGCCACCCAGCTCCTGTCACACACACACAAGACCAGCAGAGACCAGATATGGTTAGACAGGAAAATAGACACTTTCTAAAAGTGCTATTTTCAAACCCAGAGTCCAAAAACCATCCACACCAATGGATGCGTAATTAAACCCCGAGTTCTGGGATACCAAGCTCGACATTGCACCATGCTCCCCGAGCCAGCTAGGATCATAGCATTAATAATTCCGGCGGCCCATTCTACCCAACGGAGAGCAGGCTACCTTACAATAGTGAAGAACGAAGGTAGCGGTAATTCACTATTAGGACATGCCAACTTGGTCAGGCGTGTCCTACCTTATACTTACAATGCACCCTGCCCGCGGGCCTACCATAGGGGTGACTAACATGAAGTCAAGGGAAGGTTTGAGGGGCTGGCAAGTAGGTATACTTGCGCAGCCTGCGTGACAGCACTAGGCTGCACGTGGGTCTCGCAATGACTGACCCGTAGACATTCTTTTACGAGGCCGCTCCTGTGGGTGGCACAACACGTGCTGCAAGCCCACGAGCGGCATTTGTATTTACAAGCCCCGGCACTCCGGTGCACTAGACTAGGGACTGACAGTAAACCAAATCAGCCAAACGTGGATACAATAGATACATCAATTTAACATAGGGAGCACTTGCGCCGTGGCACTGATCAGCAGTGGCACAGCGCCCAAAGCATATACCAGCAAACCATCGTAAAAACAGTGGAGGCAAAACAGAAAAAAATGGAGGAGAGACTTAAGCCAATGATGTCAGGTCTAACACGTGTCCCCTCCAGCTGAAATGTGGGAAGAACTACCCTTGACCTAGGGAGTCCTCTTCACTAAGGCGGAAAAATCTGGCCAGACCATCAGCATTGGCGTGATCTGTACCAGGGCGGTGTTCCACCGTAAAGTCCATCCCCTGTAGGGAAATGGACCACCTCAACAATTTCGGATTCTCACCCCTCATCTGCATCAACCATCTGAGGGGCCTGTGGTCTGTCTGAACCCGGAAGTGAGTCCCAAACAGGTAGGGTCTCAACTTCTTCAGCGCCCAGACCACAGCAAATGCTTCTCTCTCTATCGCACTCCACCTTGTTTCCCTGGGAAGTAACCTCCTACTGATGATGGCTACAGGCAAGTCTCGGCCCTCTTCATTCACCTGAGCTAGAACAGCCCCCACGCCATGCTCTGAAGCGTCCGTCTGGACAATAAATTCTTTTGAAAAGTCGGGTGCCTGGAGTATAGGTGCTGTGCACATTGCAGTTTTCAGGGTGTCGACAGGCATCAGTCCAGATCACGTTTCGTGGCTGCTTCCTGGAAGTCAGCGAAGTCAAGGGGTGCACAATGTTACGATAATCCTTGAAAAAACTTCTGTAATAACCCGTGAGTCCTAAGAAGGCTCTCATCTGAGTTTGGGTTTTGGGCGGCGCCCAAGCCAGGATGGTATCAATCTTGGGTTGCAGGGGGGCAACCTTGCCGCTCCCTACTTGGTGCCCCAAGTACACCACAGAACCCTGCCCAATCTGGCACTTACTGGCTTTGATTGTGAGGCCTGCTCTGCGCAGGGCCAACAACACTTCCTGGAGGTGGCGCAAGTGTTCCTCCCAGCTGGCGCTGAACACTGGGATGTTGTCCAGGTAGGCGGCACTGAAATCCTCCAGTCCAGCCAAGACCTGGTTGACCAACCTCTGGAAGGTGGCAGGGGCCTTCTTCATCCCAAAGGGCATCACCCGGAACTGGTATAGCCCATCTGGTGTGGAGAATGCTGACCTCTCCTTTGCCCCATCGGTTAAGGTGATCTGCCAGTACCCAGACTTTTAAATCAAACGTACTAAGGTACCGGGCAGCCCCCAATCGATCGATGAGCTCATCAGCTCTGGGGATGGGGTGCGCGTCAGTCTTCGTGACCGAATTGAGTCCTCGGTAGTCCACACAGAACCGAAGTTCCGGTGAAGCACCAGGCGCTGCAGCCTTCGGGACCAAGACCACTGGGCTGGCCCAAAGGCTGCTAGAGGACTCAACCACCCCTAATGCAAACATTTTGGAGACCTCCTCCTTAATGTAAGCTCGGACCTTGTCAGTCACCCTGTAAGCCTTGTGCTTCACAGGAGGGCTGTCTCCGGTGTCAACGTCATGGACACACCAATGAGTGACACCCGGAACCAAGGAAAACAGGTCCGGGAATTGTCCCAACAGGTGGCGACAATCCTGTTTCTGTTCAAGGGTCAGTGTGTCAGAGAGGACAACACCATCCACTGACCCATCTTGCTCTTTAGCACACAGGAGGTCCGGAAGAGGCTCACTCTCCTCCTCCATTCCAGCATCTGTAGCTAGGAGCATGCCCACTTCGGACCTCTTCGGGAAGACGGGGTCCTCGGACCCGCAGTCCAGGAGGGCGGACGGAACAGAACCCATCACGAAGGCGTTTGTTGAGTCCATGTTCACCGCCCTGAGGGAGGACATCCATACCCTGAAACAAGAATTTGCATCTGAGATCCGGGAGGTCAGGCGTGATGTGGACGGCATTGGCGAGAGAGTGGCGGATCTGGAAGGGAAAAGCGATCGGAGGGACACGGAAGTAGCTGCTCTGCAACGGAGACCTCGAGCTGCGGAAGTAATGGAGGGCAGGAAGGCGGCGCTGGAGGCTGTCTCGGCGGATCCATCGGGCGGCCCCACCGGCTGACCATAGACACAAACTAACTGTTTGCTTGATCTTCTATGGCCCAGGCCGTTGGTGGGAGGGAGATGTCGTTTCTATTGATATTTCACCCCAATAATCTTATACTGATCAACCATGGTTGATGGACTATATATTCTTCTTCTGTTTCTTTTATTTAGACTGTTTGGTAGTTGGGGATTTGTGGGGGGGTTCGAGGGAGGGGTCCATTGTTCTATGTTCTAATTTGCTCTAGTGCCCGCGCAGTTTCGCCGAACCGCCTGATCTTTCTCTGTCCGGCGCTCATGAGTGCAGAAGTTGTCCCGCTAGGCTCCCTACCTATTAAGCATGGCCTTGCCAGTAATCTGTCGTGCCCGACACCACCCTTAAGATTTTAACCCTCAATGCGAGGGGCCTAAATAACCCAGTGAAGCGCAGAGCAGTGTTGTCTTGCCTAGAACATACCCAGGCTAATATATGTTTACTTCAGGAGACCTACCTGCTGCGGAGCGATTGTTATAGGCTAAGGGCGCGCAGATTTCCCACATAGTTCTTCTCCTCATGCTCTACTAAGACATCTGGGGTCGCGATTCTAGTGGCGCAGTATTTTAAGGGGGAAGTTCTACACAAAAGCGCTGAAATTCAGGGGCGACTTCTGGCGTACCGTTTAGCCCTAAGCGGCCTAACGTTTACTATTGGGTCCCTGTATGCCCCGAACGAGGGTCAGGAGAGGTTCCTACATTCTGCATTAGATGAGGTCCCAGCCACGCCAGATTATAACATCATTTTGGGGGGCGACTTAAACTTGGTATTTGATAACCAACTGGATAGATCCAGCCAGCGCACCCACCAGGTGGGGGCGATCTCTGTTGAGGGGCGGGAAAGATAGCATGACCTAGGGCTCTGTGACCTCTGGCGAAGTTTCCACCCCCTAGATAGGAATACTCCTATTACTCTAACGCCCATAAGACCTACGCAAGACTTGATCACCTGCTAGTCTCGGCCCGATACGCACACTCACGACCTCGGTTGAAATAGGGGTGGCCTCACTATCGGATCACGCTCCAGTGGTCGCCACACTCTCCCTCTCGCCCACATCACGACCTTCCAGGGTTTGGCGCTTTAGGGACAATCTCTTACACAGAACCGAGATTGTAAAGCACATACACGGCGCCATCATTTACCACCTCTCCCATAATGCGAATACAGACACATCTCTTGCAATTCAATGGGCAGCTCTGAAGGCGGTGATTAGTGGGGACTTTATTGCTCTCTCGATGGCAGACAATAGGGAACGCCAGCATAAACGCGAGGAGCTTACGGGACAGGGTCGCGAACTAGGGCAGATGCACTGAAGGACGTGTGCCCCAGGGTATGGCCCCAGCTCAAGGCTGCAAGACAACAACTGGTGGCACTTGACCAAGACAGGGCAGAATATGCTGCCCTTTGGCTGAGGCAGGCCTACTATATAGGGGGGGATAGATGTGGACGCCTGCTGGCAAATAGGCTTAGAGAGGCCCATCAACAACAGGGGGTTAAAGAAATTTCCCGGACGGACGGGACTTTGGTTTCTGAGGATGCAGATATAGCAGAAACGTTTCGTGACTTTTATGCTGGCCTTTACGCTGGAGGCCCGGGAGCTGTCCCCGAGGAGGCCGCTTTTTTAGATTCGGTCTCCCTACCATCTCTGTCACCGGCACAGGCCGAACACTTATAAAGGAATATTCAAGTGGAGGAAGTCATTGCAGCTATCTCCCGTCTGAAATTGGCGAAAGCTCCGTGCCCAGACGGCTTCCCAGCTGTTTTCTACAAAAAAATGTGCGTGGTACTTGCCCCAATCCTTACTCATCTGTTTAACTCTTTCGCTGAGCAGGGAGCAATACCAACCGACTTGTTAGGAGCATCCATAGCAGTGATACCCAAGCCGGGGAAAGACAGAACTAAGTGCGGATCATACCGCCCGATTTCCCTCCTTAATGTTGACCTTAAACTGTACACCAGAATTCTTGCCGCCCGTCTAGGCCCTCACATGCCCTGTCTCATTGACCCCGACCAGGGAGGTTTTATCCCCGAGCGACAGACATCCAATAACTCTAAAAGGATCCTCCACCTCATAGAGAAAGCTACACGAGTCCAAGGGGAGTACATGATGCTAGCCATAGATGCCGAGAAGGCGTTTGACCAGGTTCACTGGCCCTACCTGGAATGAGTGCTGGAGAGGGTGGGGATACGGGAAAAGTTTTGCACCTATATATTTAACTGTTACAAATTTCCTACAGCGGCAGTTCGGGTAAACGGGTACACTTCCTCTTCCTTTCCTATAGAGAGGGGTACAAGACGGTGGTGCCCACTGTCGCCCCTTCTATTTGCCCTGTATATGGAGCCTTTGGCTCAGAGAATTCGGCAGAACCAGGCAGTGGAGGAGATCAAGTTTGGTGGCTATATTCAGCTTGTACGCGGAGAATGTTCTGATTTCCCTGACTAATCCGAAGGAAGTCTTGCCGGAGTGCTTGGCGGACCTTGATGCCGTCGCTCGAGTGGCTGGATTTAAAGTCAATGCAGACAAGTCCATGGCTCTAGATCTTCGCTGTCGCGCTCCACCAGGGAATACTTACAGAATTCATTTCCCGTACAGTGGGCGGCGGACACCATTCCATATTTGGGGATCCAGTTAGCCTCCTCCCTCCCTCTCATGGCCTCCACTAATTACGCAGCCCTCCGGGGGACCATCCGACGTGAGATGGGCTGCTGGAAGCATTACCCTCTCTCCTGGTTGGGCAGAATCGCAGCGGTTAAAATGACTATCTCACCCCAGATTCTGTACCTCTTCCGCGCCCTTCCTCTCCGGCCACCAGTGGGATGGATACGACAGACACAGTCCGATTTGGCCCAGTTCATCTGGAATGGCAGTAAACCAAGAATGCGGAGAGCGCTGGTGACGCTCCCCGTGAGATGGGAGGCCTAGGGGTTCCTGATTTACAGTTGTACTTTCAGTCAGAGAAACACTGGCTGTTTCAAGATCAGGCAGTCGCGGCGAGACCACTGCAGGAAATTATTTTCCTGCGCAAACCGCATAGGCCTCCTAATCTGTATGCCTCACATATAACGCGGGTCCCGTGTTATATGTGAGGTGTCCCGCGATGCAAAATATTCTCACCCACTGGTGCACCCCAACCACACCCTCCTTTGTGGTATGGCTTCATAGATTGTGGCATGTTCTTGGGATGGAGAAGTTAACCCTTACTATAGCGGGAAAGGGATCTACCTACGATGAGTTATGGCACCCATTTCTGTCAATTTTGGTGTCAGAGTTCCACGAGGTCACATGCCCACAATATCTTAGACTGCTACGCCTTACAGCACCGCGAGAGACGGATCACTAGATAGGACACTGGGGGGGGGGGTATGGTTGGAGAAGGGACTGTTGGGGTCAACAGGGGCGGTAAGAGCACTGGACTGGGGAGGGGGGGTTTCTGGGGACGGGAGTTGTTTTGTTCTTTTTGTATAATTCCATAGCTTTCTTCCATGTATGTGAAATAGACTGCAGCCATTTTCCATACTGGGCTCCCGTTCTCGATTCACATTTCCTGGTTGTGTGGAGTAGATATTGCCTGAAATTTGCTAAAAGTACATGGCCGCCTCCAGGAAACAGCCTCACAACAAAGGTACGGTTCGAATGCCGCCCTATGCCATGGACTCTGCAAATGACCCAGACCATCCGCAGCGCCCCCTGAGGTCCCCTTGAGGTCCTGCTCCTTTGCTTCGCATCGCGACGCCTGCCACGAGCCGGACCAACAACAGAGAGCTGCCGACCAACGTCCCGTAGACGTCTTCACCTGCCCCCGCATTTGTTCATCGCGAAACCTACGATCCTAAGAGGTACTGTGTACGCATCGCACCAAAGGGTGTACGCCTCGGACCAGAGTGTCCGCTTTGTAGTCAGACTCTTTTTGTTCGTTTTTACCACCAGAGAGTCGCACCAAGAGGTACGAACCACACAGAACTCAAAACTAAGCATATTTACAAGAACTTTTTATTCCTGAACAGTATTGTGGTCCTTTACACGCTATATGGTCTTGTGCTAAGCCTATATAAAGAATACTTATTTTTATACAAATCCTAGTGTTGTGTCCATGTGTGGTGTTGTCATTGAATTACTGTATGTGTTCACAAATGCTTAACTTATGACGCTCTGAGATAAGCCTTGTCTGCTTGCGCCACACTACCTAAAGGGTGAGCAGGGGTTATTTTAGATGGTGATCCCCTTATCCTGACTAGAGGAGAGGGTCCCTGCTTGTCATAAGTCTTTACCTGTGCCAACCGGAGACCCCCAAATCTAACAAGACAGTGCTGGTGGCCCTCTCTCAGGGTGGATGTCAAGGAATGGGTGTCTTCATGTGGGTTTGTGCAACAGAGAAATCGGATCACCGACATCCACAGGGATTGCTTCAACCTTTGCCTACCTCTTCCAGCCCATGGGAAAACATCTCACTGGACTTCATCATTCAAAAGAGCGCTTCAGCATCGTAAAGGAACTCTCCAAACTCTGCTCCAACACAAATGACATCCCCCCTTCACAGCACCTTAGCGAGTCACTTGCCACCTTCTTCCACGCAAGATCGCCGACATCCACGACAGCTTCAAAGCCACGACTCCTCCGCCAACCACCGTGACTTCCACCCCGCGACCACCAGCCACCTGATCGCCTGGTCCAACATCAAGGACGATGACACCATAAAGATCATGAACTCCGTCCATTCCGGATCCCCGTCTGACCCATGCTCACACCAAGTCTTCAACAAAGCCAGCACAATCATTGCTCCCCATCTCCGGAAAGCTATCAACATTTCCTTCAAGACAGCAACCTTCCCGGAGAGCTGGAAGCACACAGAGATCAACGCCTTACTCAAGAAGCCCAAGGCGGACCCCAAGGACCTCAAGAACTTCCGTCCCATCTCCATGCTCCCGTTCCCAGCGAAGGTCACCGAGAAAATCGTCAACAAACAACTGACCCGCTATCTCGAGGACAACAACATCTGGACCCATCCCAGTCCAGTTTCCGCAGCAACCACAGCACCGAAACCGCCCTCATTGCCGCCACGGATGACATCAGGATCCTGCTCGACAACGGGGAAACAGCAGCACTCATCCTCCTGGACCTGTCAGCAGCCTTCAACACGGTCTGCCACTGCACACTACCAACATGCCTACACAGCACCGGGATCCAAGAGAAGGCCCTGGACTGGACCAGATCCTTCCTCTCCGGTAGAACTCAGTGCATCCGCCTCCCACCCTTCCGCTCCATCGCCACCGAGATCATCTGCGGCGTACCTCAGGACTCTTCCCTAAGCCCAACGCTGTTCAACATCTACATGGCACCCCTCGCCCACGTCGCCAGACAGCACGACCTCAACATCATGTCCTACGCCGACGACACCCAGCTGATCATCTCCCTCACCAAAGACCCTCACACCACCAAAACCAACCTCCACGAAGGAATGAAGGTCGTTGCTGAATGGATGAAGAACAGCCGACTGAAGCTGAACTCGGAAAAGACGGAGGTCCTCATCGTCGGCTTCATCCATTCAGCCTGGGACAACTCCTGGTGGCCAACATCACTGGGAACAGCCCTGACACCCACCGACTTCGCACCCAACCTGGGGGTCATCCTCAACTCCACCCTCTCCATGTCTAAACAGGTCAATGCTGTCTCCTCTTCCTGTTCAACACCCTCCGAATGCTCAGCAGGATCTTCAAGTGGATCCCCACTGAAACGAGAAGAACAGTCACCCAGGCCCTCATCACCAGCAGGCTGGACTACGGCAATGCCCTCTACGCAGGAACGTCAACCAAGCTCCTGAGACGGCTGCAACGCATCCAGAATGCCTCAACGCGACTGATCCTCGACATCCCCCATCGCAGCCACACCACACCCCACCTGGGAGACCTACACTGGCTCCCCGTCAACAAGAGTATAACCTTCAATCTCCTCAGCCACGTACACAAGGGCCTCCACAACACCGGCCCAGCGTACCTCAACAGACGACTCAGCTTCTACACCCCTACCCGCAAGCTCCGCTCCGCCGGCCTTGCCCTCGCCACAGTCCCCCGCATCCGAAGAATGACTGCCGGCGGCAGATCCTTCTCCCACCTCACTGCGGAGACCTGGAACACCCTCCCCAACAACCTACGGCAGACCCAAGATCTACTGGCCTTCAGAAGACTTCTCAAGACCTGGCTCTTCGATCAGTAGCACCACTCCCCCCAGCGCCTTGAGACCCTCACGGGTATGTAGCAAGCTTAACAAATATCCTGATGGATTGATCGTTGGACTGTCATTGAATAAGGGATGAACCACGATTTTAGTGGTCATTGATTTTCTGACTAAGATGAGACACTTCATTACCTGCCAACAGGTACCCACAGAAGGGCAATTGGCACTTTTATTGATGTTGCATGTGGTGCGGTTGCACGGACTGCCGAGTATTATCGTGTCTGACAGAGGATAATAATTAAAAGCCCAGTTTTGGAAGCCCTGGTGTTCTTCCCTACATATGACCACGGCCTTATCTACCAGTTTTCACCCTCAGACGGATGAACAGACTGAGCGTCTCAACCAAACGCTGAAACAATATTTGTGGTATTATGTTGATCACACCAAGGAAGCATGGGTGGATTATCTTTGGCTTGCGGAAGTCGCATATAACAATGCTACTCATAGTTCTACGCGAGTGTCTCCCTTTTCCTGCAATTATGGTTGACATCCTAGGTTCCTTCCCTTTCTCATCCTATCAAGGAAAACAATGTACCTGAGGCCGCCAAGAGGGCCTCACACATCAAGGACACACTTATGATGGCTCAGGAGAATTTGAGGGCCACTAAGATTGCTTACAAATCCGCAGCTGATAAGCACAGACGGCCTGGGCCTTTGTATCAGAAGGGGGACTCCATCTGGTTATCTACCAGGAACATACGTTTCAGAAAACACAGTGTGTTTAATCCTCGTTTCATAGGGCCATACCCTAACGAGAAATGTATCAGCCCGGTGACTATGAAACTCAAACTGCCTTTGCATCTGCGGATCCATACAATCCATACAATATTTTACGTATCACTATTGAAACCCTCCATGTCCCCGGTAAGAAGACTCCCTCCGCCTCTCTTAGTCAATGAAGAGATGGAATATGAAGTAAAAGGCCTACTGGATTCCAAGTGGCGTGGACGCAAGCTATGGTACTTGGTGGCATGGAAAGGATATGGCCCGGATGAGAATTCATGGGAGCCTGTGTCTGGAGTTCATGCGGCTCGACTGGTCTCCCTGTTCCACAGAAAATACCCTCAAAAATCCGGACCCTTGTTGCGCTCTCAGTAATAGGGGATGTACTGTTATGAGCGCTGGAATAGAGCGCAACAGTACGATACGTTCCTGTCTATCGGAGATACTACATCTCCCATCACGCCTTAAGAAGCACGTTTTTTGACATTGTAGGCAATCCTACTTAGTGCCCCCGTAACCGGAAACCGTGTTGGAAATTCTTTGAGTACTGTGATTTCCTTGGAGAGCAACTCCATTATTCTTCAAATGAATTTTCCTTATAGACGAGGTAAAACCTAGACACCTTCAGTATCTTAAACCTAACAACACTTTACAATGGCAATTTCTTAAAGCAATTACAATGTTTCCAACAATTTCAGGACATATTCCTCCTTTCTAATGGTGGATCTGAGGATGTCATAAGCGCCCTTTGGGACCATACCTGTTCAAAGTCATGCACCTCACCATAACCATACTATCAGTAAAAATAGTCACTCTCCATTGGTCTGAAACCCAGAAATCTCTAGTAAGAGCAACCAGTTGAGCCATTTGTGTCAAGGCTACACCTTGAACCAGGAGGATCCCACTACTCCTCCAACAGTACAGACTACATACACAGCTCTTGGAGGTCCCCCATCATCTCTTAGTCAAGAGCCATCCCCAAACAGTATATAATCGTACTCTGACAGAGGCTCATCCCAAATATCTGGTCTTGGCGCATTATTCCATGACGTGTAGCCAGTCATGTTCTAGTTCCCCATCATCATTTAAATTTTCAAGCAGTGGTAACAGTATAGCAGGATTCAGAAAAGCACATCCCCTAAGGGTGCTCCTCTCCATGGCAAGTATAATCTGTTCATATTTAGTCAACATTCTATTTGTTAAGTACTGGGTGCAACTAAGTGTCAACAGTATTTGAATAGAGTGGGCCACCATGAAAGTAACAGGGTATACCCTGGCTATGCTCTTACATCTTTCATTTCTATTGGAGCTACAGCTTTAAGGCAGTAGGGCAGTTCTGTGCCTACAGGATCAAGAATAGCAAAAAAATAACTTATTGGTCTTCTGGTATCCCCATACATTTGTGTAAGCAGTGAGAGAGCGCGTCCCTCCCTCTGACTGCAGAAAAGCATAAAAGCTTCATTGTGATCCAGCATTCTAGGTGCAAGGACACAACAGATTCTCACTCTCAGCTCTTGGAATCATGGTAGCAGATAATGCATTTCCTTGTACAGCAGCCTTTGCAGAGGCGTGGCCACTGGGGAAAAGTTGTATATCCACTGGCGACAATAGTACACCATTCCTAAAAACATTCGGATTTCTCTTTGTGTTTTTGGCAGATTCATTTTTAGAATAGCAGAGATTCTTTCTTGTAACACCTTTCTTGCTCCATTCTCAATGTGGTGTCCTAGGTACAGGACTTCCTTTTTACAGTACTGCAACTTACTCGGGGACACTTTATGTCCAGTCTCGGCTAAGTGGTTCAGCAATGCGATAGTGTCTTGTTTACAGGCCTCTTTGGTATCTGATGCCACAAACAAGTCGTCGATATACTAGACTAGGACAGAATTACAGGGCATTACCAAGGAGTCAAGCTTCTTCTTCAGAATCTGATTAAAGATCGAGGGGATCTTCCGTATACCCTTGTGGAACTTGGCATCATACTAAAACACAGTTCTGAAATGCAAAAATTTACTGACTGTCCTCATACAAGACCGCAGTGAACCACTCATCCTCACATGGAATTTGGAACAGTATCACAGCTGGATTCGGTATCAAAGGACAACAAGGGATAATTAAATTGTTACTCTTCCTCAGGTCCTGTGCGATCCAGTATTTACTGCCTGGTTTCTGCTGGCCCATAATGGATGCGTTACATGGAATTCCCATTATTTTTTTTCAAAATGCCTTGATGTATCATTGACACATCACTGGTGTAATACCAGCTAACAGTTAAGGCGTTAAATTGTACTGAGGTGTTCTAGGGTACTCGGCATTTGGTTTAACTCTTATTGGAACAGGCTCAACACATTTGTGTGACCAATCTCCTTTCTTGAGTAATCCCAGACATCAGGCTTCACCATATCCTCAAGACCCGGTGGTAATCATCTGTAGTCCTTAAGGGGTATAGTTTAACAGCTGTCCCTTGGCTTGCCAGCTTGAAATTAACATCTTCATTGTAAGTCTAATATTCCAAACCTTTCTTTTGCAATAGATAGTACAGTTTAATTTACACAGCAAATCATGTCCCAAGAGATTTATGTGACTAGAATTGCACACCACAAACTGATTGTTCTCTTCAAATGACCCTATTTTAATTGTAACTTTCTTTGTAATAGGGCCTAAAATTTGTTTATTAGCAACTCCTACAACTTGGATTCTCTTTCTCAAGATGGGTAGGTATGGAACTTCTGCTGTTCCAACAGTGAAATGAGTAGCACCTCTGTCAATAAGGAATGACAGAGTAGCTGTTAGAAATGGGGGTCTCTAGTTGGCAGAGGTAGGTACCTTTGTCCAAATAAGGACCCTTGCTTCTAGTCATGGTAAGGGGGATGCACACTTTAGATAACCCCAGCTCACCCCCTTGTTAGCTTGGCACGAGCAGACAGGCTTATCCCAAAGGCAATGTGTAAAGTATTTGTACCGACACTTACAGTAACACAGTGAAAACACCACAAGTAGACACTACACTAGTTCAGAAAAATAGAATTTT
The DNA here is from genome assembly GCF_964263255.1 of Lissotriton vulgaris. Taxonomy (NCBI): domain Eukaryota; kingdom Metazoa; phylum Chordata; class Amphibia; order Caudata; family Salamandridae; genus Lissotriton; species Lissotriton vulgaris. The sequence goes on from NC_141691.1 coordinate 1,067,100,563, forward strand.
TTATCTAAACTAAACAAGACCAAAACTACCAAAATCCAACATACACAGCTAAAAAATATGACTTTAAAAAGGTTTCAAGAACTTGTACCATAGAAAACTATGAATGCGTGACTTTTTACCAAAATACCTGCAGATGCGTCAAAGTTCCAAAAGTCAAACAGCTGCAGAGTCAGAAAACAAAGAGATGCAACACTCCTGAGACCTTGGGGTGGCCATGTGACATGCAGAGGACGGGTTGCATCAATCCGGTCTGTATGAGGAGTGATGTGGCGATCCTTCATGACGGTTCCGGTTTGCCGGTGATGCGTCGGCGATCAATGCGGTGGCGTCGAGCGACGTTGCGTCAGTCCTCTTTAGCCGTGATGCCTCCGTTTTTGCAACAGGTGCTGTGGTGGTTTCCGCAGCGGCAGGGCAATGCATGGAAATTCTTCTTGCGCTGTGGAGAAGCATCAGGAAAACAGACACAAGAAGAGCACTGCGTCGATTTCCATAGTTCTTTATGTCTCTTCTTTCTTCCAGCTCCCAAACAGCAGCAACAACCTCCAGAAGCCCATAACTGGCACAAGCACCTCTTGGCAGGTCAGAACTCACAGCAAAAGAGTTCAGGGGAGCTGGGGGTGAAGTCTTTGTGTCCCTGAGACTTCAGAGCAGGAGGTCAGCATCTTCAGGCCATTGGAGATCTCCTTCAAGCAGGGGACACAGCACACAGCAAAGTCCTTCTTCTTTCCTTGGAAGAAACAGCCACTGCAGGCCAACTCCAGACATACAGTCTGGACTGTATGTCACTCTCTGCATGCGAATATTCACCAAGAGTGTAGTCATGCTCTGTGCAGTGCATTATTAATCATGCCCACAAACCAGAGTTGGCCACAGCTGCATATGTATTATATCTAGACCGTGCGCTGATCAAACCGAACAACAAGCGCCGTGTTGAAATAACCTTGAAGGCCTCGGCACTCACTGTTCAGACATAGCTTACCAAGTAAGGCTGATATTATAAGCAAACATATTATTCTCGTGTGAAGCAAAATATTCAACTAGGCGAAAAGCTTTAATAACAAAATGTGTTGTGTGCAGAGGGTGCAGAAAAGGAAAATGGCGTTTAAACTTTTAATAAGCTCTTGCTAACATAACACAGTGTGAAGGTAACACCTATCTACATGACAAGGGAGACTGGTTAGTCAAAGTAGATTAAAAAGATGCATACTTTACAATCCCGATGGCCAAAATTCATCAACCCTTCCTCCAGTTCATTTGGAACAACCATCTGTTCCAATTTCAAGCCCTTCCTTTCGGCCTATCATCTCCCCCCTGGTGTTTCACTAAAGTCATGAGGACAATCGCCTCACTCCTAAGAGAAAGAGATATTCCACTAATCATTTACCTAGATTACATCCTCATAATGTCCAAAGACCACACACAGGTAATTCAAGATCTGAAGACACTTATGGATCTATTAGAAAGCTTAGGGTTTATTATAAACAAAGAAAAATCGATACTATATCCCTCCAGAACCCTGGAATGTTTAGGTTTCACCATAGATACAACAAAACGTCTCCTTTTACTCCCCTCAAAGAAAATAACCTAGATCTGAAAGGAAATAAGACTTGTCCTGAAACAAGAAAGCCTAACTCTGAGGAAACTAGCCGGACTCCTAGGCGTCCTCTCTTCATCTATTCAAGCCATCTTCCCAGGAATTATCAAGCTCTTCAAAGGGTAAAAGCGAGAGCTCTAAGATCTGGCCTTTGGTACAGAGATCGGATATCCCTAGATCAGGATGTCAAATCAGAACTGACTTGGTGGCCAGAGAATTTAGATGCCTAGAATGGCACAGCAATATTTGGGTCAACATCAGAATTTATTTTGGAATCAGATGCAAGCCTTCATGGCTGGGAAACATGCCTTCCTGATCAGAACACGGGCTGTGTCTGGTCTCAAGAAGAGTCTTCTCATCACATAAGCTACCTATAACTGACTGCTGATCTTTATGCATTGATGAGATTCAAACATTTTCTCCAAGTGAGGTCAGTCATTCTAAAGATGGACAACATGTCTGTGGTAGCTTATATAAACCGTCTGGGGGGGGGGGACAAAATCTGCAGACCTCTCGAACTTAGCAAGGAAACTTTGGATGTTCTGTCTGGAGCACAAGATCGCCCTAAGAGCAGAATATCTCCCAGGGAAAATAAACATATCTGCAGATTGGAACTCGAGATTCCTTTTAGATCACAGCAATTGGAAAATCAAAGTATCGTCTTAAGGGCTCTCAACAAAATATGAGGCCCATTAGAAATAGATCTCTTTGCGAGCAGACTGACCTTCTAATTGGAGAAATATTTCAGCTGAATGCCCGACCCGGGTGCTCTTGCAGAAAACGCCTTTCTCCAATGCTGAAAAGAAGTCAAAGGATATGCATTCCCTCCTTTTGCCATGATTCAGAGAGTTCTACAGAAAGTGAGACAAGACCAATGCTCCCTTGTACTAATAACTCCCTTCTGGCCATCTCAGGCTTGGCTCCCTACTACTTTGGAACTAGCTTGCAACACTCCCTTTTTAATTCCAGCTGAGGCGGAACTCCTAACAGACGTAGATGGAAGAGATCACTCCCTAGTATTTGAACCTCCTTGCCTGGAAAGTGTCAGGAGATCCAATTAAGTCTCTGGACTTTCATCGACAGCTGCAAATCTCCTCGGAGAGTCTTGGGCACCCGGCACTCACTACAGGTATAACAACATTTGGAGAAGCTGGGTACATTGGTGCCTTGAGAGGAACCTGGATTCCTTGGAGGCTCCTATTGTCCACATAGTAAATTTCCTTGTAGAACAGTTTGAAAAGGGTCTCAGTTATAGAACAATTAATTGTTATAGATCAGCTATCTCTGCAGGTCATGCTCTAGTCGACGGTAAAGCGGTAGTTAAGAACGTCATAGTTTGTAGAGTCTTAAAAAGTATCAGACTAAGGAGCCCCCCAAACCCAAGTATGAGCCGCTATGGGAAGTTAAATTAATCTTAGATCTTTTCACAATTTCGCAGGATAATAGACATTCAGATAAGAAAAGTCTTTCCATTAAACTTGCAACCTTACTGTGTTTAATCTCTTGCCCTAGGGGGCCCGACATCAAAGCTCCTTAAATCTTAAATAGTTCATATAATATGTTTTGAGTTAAATTTGAGATTATGCGAAGAATTAAAACTATGTCAGATTAAATTTTTATCCACGTTTTGACTTGTACAAAAATCTTTGTGTTGTTGATTGCATGAAAGAGTATGATCGCAGAATGATTGGTCTTTATGCTCATGGTGTGAATCAATTACTTATTTCCCTTGTCAAACCTTTCAAAGCTATAACCTCTGCTTCTATTCCCAGATGGGTTAAATCTGCTATGAATTTAGCTGGCATTGACTTAAAAAGAAATTCCATGCACATTCCCTTAGAGGTGCTCTGGCCAGTACATTCTTCCGGTCTGTTAGACGACATTCTCAAAGCGGCCGACTGGTCCAATGCTAATACCTTTGCTCAACACTACTGCAAACCAATTGAACATATGTCTGATGTAGTCTTACAAAGCTACCTACATGCATAATGGTAGCCCCCGGTCTTGTAATGAAATTGGGATTCTCCTATTACCATGACTAGAGAATCTGGATTCCATTAAAGACACAGAGGCTAACATTATCCCACCCTCCCTTCCCAAGGATGGTGGATTAGTGGATGGTTAAGTTTTACCTTTGGATTTTAATTGTGAACCTTTCATATTTAATTGTCTTTAAATGATTTTCTGAGTACCATAACAATGTATAATGTTTATTGCTTTTCTTTTTCTCCTCTCATTCCATCGAAGTGCTTATATCTGTCTCTTTTAAGGCAACCCTTTATAGTTACCAGATGTTTTGACCTTTGGATCCTTCATTGTCTTCCGTTTTCTACTGGTTTTAAATAAGAAGAGTAAAGAAGAATACATTATTGAACCTTTTCATATCTCAACACATTTAAAAGAGGCAGACTGTTCTGTGCACATGACTGGTATATGTTCCTAATGTTCTGTTCTGGAACTTTTTCGCTCTGTGATGTAATGCTTTCAAGTGGCTGCTTTAAGTTACATTAAAGAAATTTGCATAATGTTAGCCTCCGTTTCTTTAATGAAATCCAGATTCTCTAGTCATGGTAAAATGAGAATCGCAACTTCATCTTGACTTTAAGATGGAACAGATTACTCTTAGCTGGGCTTCCTGCTTCATGCTGGACACTTTTATTATTTTCTTCAAACTTCTTCTCAAGTTCAATTTTATGCCGACATCCTCGTTAGATTTTCCATTTAGAGAATTTTGGTCCTAATCTATGCTTAGATTAGAAAAGGAAAGTGTCTATGTTGAAAACTTTATTGCAACAATATGTTTCCTTTGCATTGTGGCTGTTACTATTTTGTATCACATTCTGTTATGACAATTTACTGGCACATTTTGTTCTGCAGACTGTATTGCTATATCTTTTGAATGTATTCCTGCTTTACATATATATGATTGGATCAACCTTCGAAAATAAACCTTTATTTTTTAAATAACTGATTCTGGATTGTGAAGTTACATTGACTTCACAGAATTGGAAATGTATTTCTGATTGTTAGCTTCTTACACTGCTTCAAGTCAACTAACAAAGGTCCATACTACCATTGTGGAAATATATTTGATTATTTCACTAAGAGATTGAGGCTCAGATATCCACGCTCCATCAGCATTGTAATGAATTGGTTACGGTCATCTCTCTTGGTCTTGTAGACCAGTTCATTAGGGTCAAATTGGTTTGGAAGGTATGTGTGCCTGTGTTAGCACTTATCAGGGCATTAAGTTGGAAAAAAAACTGGTGGTGCTCTAAATGAGGCGTGACAAATGTCTTAAAGGGGTGTGACCTATCCGAGTAGGGGCGTGGTCTAAATCAAGATAACTAGCATTGTGTGCTTAAGAAAATCATGAAGTCGCATTCAGCAAAGGATAATAAAATAGGCAAAAAGGTATATTTATTAAGTATAAGCCATAAAATACCAAACACTTTAAAACATGTAAAAATTATTTACATTACTCCCTTGGTCCTCTTCCTCGGCAATCACAGCAACTGTAGGTCAGCTCCCAGAAACTCAGCACGGATTCCTTCTTGATCACGAAGTTCCCTAATCTATTTTTACTGGGGCTCCAGTCCTACTTTTATACCCTAAAAGTCTTTGTTCTTCTTATGTGAGGGGTCCTGGACCCAATCTAAACCAGTTCTGGGTGCACTCTGCCAGTACACCTCTTCTTCCTTTGTGAATGTGGACCAGGGTCATCAGACGCACCACAGGAGGTGGAGCCAGCATTGTGGAAGGCAGGCACAGCCCTATTGAGACCCACTTGCTACTCCTCCCACCACTCCCAATTCTGATAGGTCTATTCAGCCTTGTGCTGACTTAACCAGCCTCCTGGAGCCGCCCCCAGCCCCTGTCACTCACAAACCAGACAGTCAATACACAAGCAAGCAGAGGCACACAGAAAGGTTGAAACAGGAAAATAGCCACTTTCTAAAAGTGCTATTTCCAAACTAGGAATTTAAAAACCATCTTCACTAAAGGATGTATTATTAAATTCAGAGTTCAGGGATACCAGATTCCATATGTCTATCTTACCGTTTTGGGAAGATATGCAGGTAAACATGTTACACAGCATTCCCCATGTTATCCAATGGGCAAGACAGCCTTTCAGTAGTGAAAAACTAAATTGGCAGTATTTCGCTATCAAGACATGTTACCCAGACTAGTAACACCAAACAAAAATCGGGACGTCTGGTCACCCTATATACCTTTGACCTTTGAGGCCCAAAAATAGAACCCCCTAGAGCTCGCTTTCAAGGCCCCCCCCAAAAAAACTGGGGGGGGGGCTCAGACCCCCACAGACCCCCCCACCCCACTTAAAGCCCTGGCACTTATATCTGGAGTTCAGCACAAATTGCTCTTGTTCCTGATTTGCTCATGCGTTTAACATCACCCTTTAGCTGATGGTACTTGCCAATTCAAAATAGTGAAAATGTTTACTTCTCATTCGGAATTTAAAGGTATGTGCTGTGTTTTGGCACGAAACATAGCAGAACTTGTTGACATTTGAAGAGTAAATAACATAACATTACCACACTCACAAAGTAACATAACAACACAGGTAAAACACAAGGGCACAGCACAACAAAACAGTTAAAAACAAAACGCCATAAAACAACCACAACACAATAACATCACAGTGCAGTAATGCAAAACTAAAACACAGCAGTGCAAAAAAAAACCAACAGAAGGCATCACCACCACAGCAAAGTGCCACACAACAAATCTGCACGAATATTCTTGTCACACATCACCGCCTTCTTAATATGGTGGTAAAATGTGTTTGGCTCAATCTCTGCCTTCACTTACCACACAGGAAATACTGCCCGTTAAAAATGATTAGTCATTCAGCACGACTTTGGGGGTCATTGTGATGAACTATTTGGTTTTGCGAAATCTTTCTCGTGTTCATTAGAATATGTATTTTGTTTACTGTTATTTTTAAATTAACTGGTTAAAAAAACAGTGCCTTCACTCGGTAGTTCTGCATACGCTTCCATGACGAAGATGATGAAGGATAGCACGTGGTAGATATAGCGTGTAATGGTAAGCTCACACAGGAGCGACAGTTGATAAAAGAATCCTGACATTTTGATGGCTTGAAAGACCCTTTTTTGGCAGGTTATATACTGTGCTGCTTCTTCTCCGTGGAGCCTATTTGAGAGTATTTCAAAAACGGCTTTCGGGTGAGCATTATTACACATTTGATGAAATAGAACAGCCCCGGGGCAGAAGAACAGGAAGCATGTTTTATTTACTCCGCTCGAGGGTTTGAAAATAAAAAAAATATTTTCGTTAAACATTGTCTCATCTTGCGCTTAAAATGTACATTGAGAATTCGGAATACGGAAGATTTCCAACTCCATGTTTGAATTCCAAAACAACTGAGCAATTGTTAACATTTAAGGATGTCGGTAATAAGGCCGCCGAACAGTATTAAAGATTGTCAGAACACCCGTGCCTCAAATGAGAGACATTGGTGGAGTGTCTGCTGCTGTCTCCAGGGCTCTAGCGGTTATAGGGAATATTATTCAATCAGCCACACATCTGATGCTTGCTTGTTTGAAAGGTAGGTTCTCCCTTATATTGCCAGGTTTCCAGCAGTGCCGGAGGACTTACATTATGGGACTGTTTCATCAAGACGTGCATAGGAACATTTAAACTTCAGTGGGAAAATCCTTCCGCGCAGGCAGACACCACTTCAGAGAGGCAGCTGATCAAAGCGCGTTTCAACATGCAGTGTCTGAAGACAAATTTCATTCCAATAGACAGCTAATATCTGCATCGTTCCTACAAAAGATGCCACACAGACCTCCGAGACCTCTAGAAGGTAGCACTTTTAAGTGAGATCCTCCTCTCACCGAGTGGCTAGGCTGAACATTATTTCTTGCCTTAAAAGAGAATCCAGGCCATAACCCAACGCAAATCTATAGTACATCAGTGGTGATGTAGTCGCATCTGCCACATGAAAGCATCCACATTGTGCCTTTGTTAGTCTTTAAAAAAAAATTTCTATCAGGAAGAGAGACATTTGATTAAGGACATACCTTAAAGAGAGCTGTGGAATGTGATAAGCCTTTAGAGCTGTGGTACTCATAGTAGGGCCCGCGGGCCACCAGAGGCCCCTGCCTGTCTTGGCGGCCTGCGGACCTTGTAGGTAATGTACCCATGGCCCCCCAGAGAAAGAGAGTGTGGAGTGGAGTGAGAGAGAAAGTAGAGAGAAAGAGAGTGGCGAGAAAGAGAGTGGCGAGAGAGAGTGGAGCGAGAGTGTGGAGAGAGAGAGTGGAGAGAGAGAGAGAGAGTGGAGAGAGAGAGAGAGAGACAGTGGAGAGACAATGGAGAGAGAGTGGAGAAAGAGTGGAGAGAGAGACTGACTGACTGAGAGACTAAGATACTGACTGAGAGACTGGCTCACTGAGAGACGGAGCCTGACAGAGAGAGAGAGCCTGACATACTAAGAGAGATATGACTGACTGACAGAGAGAGAGCGAGAGAGACTGACAGAGAGAGAGAGAGGCCGACTGGCTGAGAGAGAGAGAAAGAGAGAGAGAGAGACTGACTGAGAGAGACTGACTGAGAGAGAGACTGACTGACTGTGAGACTGACTGAGAGAGAGACTGACTGACTGAAGGACTGACTGAGACTGACTCAGAGAGAGCGACTGACCGAGAGAGAGAGACAAACTGGTAGACTGGCAGAGTGTGGCTGTAAGATGTTATGTGAGTCATGGCTCCGGGTATGCTTGCAATCCAAGAAGATGTCACTGAATAATAGGTTCTAGGTGAGGGATTACAAATACGTCTACGTCACCTGATTAATATAATCAGATTCAACATTAAATATAAACAGAAGTGACAGGGTTGTTATATTGCGAAATAAACAACACGGGGGCGTGGCTACGAGCCGATCATGGCGGACTTGTAGTGACAGAGCTCCTTCCTTAGCCCTTGAAACTAGCTAATTATCCTGTCTGCCTGCAACGCGACCCACCTCAATTTTGCACTCGGAGGTTCAACTGGCGAGCGGTGAGCTGTGACGGCGAGCTGCCTCCCTCAGACGCAGCCTAACACCCTGGTGGACTGTGGCGATTGCTGGGGCCTACTGCCACGAGGAGAGCCGCGACCTCGATTTGCCCGGAGGCCTGCTTGCTGCTTGGTGCCGGCAGGCTGCGGAGGGGGCACAGGAGGTGAGCGAGGGCGCAGGGCTCGACGCGCGCTCACAACCAACATCTAGCGCCTGCTCCTTCCGACACCGAACTGTTTCCCCCCTCACTGGAGAGCCCAGGGAGGTCCGCCCTACCCTACCTGTCCCGACCACAGCCGGAGAATCATCAGGACTGGCCCAGCGCCCGACTATACGGCGGGGAGGTGTACGCACCCGCCTGCGAACCAGTGAGGAGCATGGGACTGCGGGAATTGGGACGAGAACTCTGACGCCCGGAAGACCGTAGCCGCTGCCTAGGACACACGGCGGCCGCAAGGCACGAATCGGCGCCGCGGCGGTGCTAGCGGGCGCCATCTTGCCTCTTCTTTGGGCCCCCGAGATCCCTGAGTAGGCGGCGCGGAGGTCTGCAAAATCCAAAGCACAGTGGAACAGCAAAGGTGCCGTAGCCCTGGGGACACAACACAACGTCTGCATGGCCTCTGCAATCGCCTTGCCGGTGACGACCCCGATTAGCATGGAGGGGTCCAGCTGCGTGGAGACCCACCTGGCAGGTCGCCGTCTGCAGGACCACCTCTACTGGGGCAGGTACGCAGCGCCTCTCTTCTGTCCTGCCTCTAACGGACCCCCTACTGCAACGCAATAGCCCATACCTGCCGCCTCGCCGAGGCCTGCACTGCAACCGCGCGGAGGATCTTCCACAGGGCGCCGCCACACCCACCAGAAGCGCTACCACTGCCACAGAGCCGGCGGCACCACCCAACTCACGGTGACTAGTACTACCAATGCCTTCTCCACTGTAACATCGGTGGCTGCGAAGACGCCCTGGACCCGGAACAGTGTGTGTCGCAAAGCTGTAAAGACTGAGAACAGAGCGCGCGCTTGACCCAACATCACCCTGCCTACTAGATCGATGGGGAGGCACAGGGGCAAGGCTAGGACCACGGCGCGTCGACGGACATGCAGTCCACCGGCTCGGAGGACCCACTAGCCTCCTCCAATATAGACATTGTCCCACCGACAGGGAAGGGAACGCAAGACGCCAAACTGGACCTCATCCTAAATGAAATACGGGCCACAAGGGAGGCACTAGAATCACGTATGGATAGCATGGCGACGGGCCTCTCGTTGCTCCGAGCAGATCACAACAAACTTGCGGAGAGGGTCTCAGAACAAAAACTTGCGCTGAATGATCTCATACCACAGCATACGGAACATTCCACGAAGCTGGAAGGCATGGAGAAACAACTCAAGCAGCTGTGGGACAAGGTTGACGATGCAGAAGGACGAGCCCGCCGCAACAACGTCTGCATTTTAGGCATTCCGGAACGCAGTGAGAGGAGGAATCCTACTCAATTTGTGGAGGACTGGCTCAGGAAACTGGTGGGCCCGGAAGATCTTACTGCCCTATACAGCGTAGAACGGGCGCATAGAATGCCTTCAAGACCGCCGCAACCAGGGGCACCTCCACGTCCCTTAATCGCGCGCCTCCTTCATTATAAGGACCGCGACACTGTGCTGTGCGTAGCCCGAGAGAAAGCGCCGATCCGCTATGAGGACAAGAATATCTCCGTATATCCTGACTTCACACCTACGGTGCAGCGAGCCAGGTCCACCTTCCTGGGGGTGAAATGCAAGTTACATGAGAGAGACTTGAAATATGCCCTCCTGGTCCCCGCCTGCCTCAAGATCCTACATGGTAACAAATCATACTTCTTTGATTCGCCAGAGGAAGCAGAGGAGTGGATGGGAGTGACGCTAATGCCGCTGGCCTCGCAAGACCCATTTACGGACACCAGGAGCGACGGACGTCGGAGCCCAACTGGCCGGAGACACACCGCTTCCAATACTGGACAAGCCCCCTCACCAAGGTCATCACCGAAGGGACGAGCCGCAAAGAACCGCTCGGAGGAACAATCACCGGTGGAACAGTTGACGAAAGAGGCTCTCGCCGCTCATGACGCGGGCACAGCCAGGGACCTGGCTAGCAACTCTGACACACATACGGAGGTGTCAGGATCGGCAGACAGCCTACAGCTCTTCCCCAAGATCACGGCACAGATGGCAGAGGAATTTTAACACCAGCGCCTTGAACGATATCCGGGTGGTAATGTATGAACCATATAACTCTCCGCACACAGGTGGGTTGCCTGAGGGTTTGGTTTACTAAAGGCTGCTATGCCACCGCAGGCCAGTACAAGTCAGGCACACGTAGTCTGCACCCCCATCACATGCACATGGAACTGTTTGACTTATACCCATGTTGGGTATCATGGTTCGGACCCCGAGCCCGTTGGCCTGGGGACCTTAATGTTCAGGGGTTAACTGTTTGCATGACACTCCTCTCCTGTCGTAAGATGTACTTGGCGTGTACACCCACAAGCTCAGCATTTCCAAGTTACACGATCAGTCATGGGGCCACTTAATGTTTACAACTTGTGCACCTGGAATGTACGGGGCATGGGCTCGATTCACAAGAGACACAGGATACTGGCTCAGCTTAACCGTAGGGGAGTTATGATAGCTTGCCTCCAAGAGACACACTTGAACTGTGCTGAGAACTCGAAACTACAGAAGAAATGGAAGGGACAACTTTTCGCTACGTCCTACTCCGCATTCTCTAGGGGGGCCGCTATCTGGCTTCGTAATTCTGTTCCCTTCAAGCCAATAGAGCAGAGAATTGACAAGGAGGGTAGATATGTGTTTGTGAGGGGCTTACTAGATGGTGCCGCTGTTGTGCTTGGATGTGTGTATTCACCAAACTCGGGCCAATCGGAAATTTTGGTCAATATCAATGGAGTCCTTGCGGATTGGGCAGATCATCAATGGGTGGTTGGAGGGGATTTTAACGCTGTGTTAGATATTGCACTGGACAGGTCACACCACCACTGCACGCCACGGAAAGCAGGAGACAGGCGGATGCGCTAGCACAATGGGCAGAGATTGGGTCCTAGCGGATGCATGGCGCAGTACACATCTGCTGGACAGGGAATATACTTTTTTCTCCCCGCCACACCAACTGCACACCAGAATAGACCGCATATTTTGCTCCCGCTCCCTATTAGGATCGATTATCCAGGGCCAGCACATGGGAAAGACCCTCTCAGATCACAATCCTGTCGAGTTGACTTGGCAATGGGGCCGGCTACTGGCACCAATACCGACTTGGAGATTGCCCACGGAACTACTAGAAGACACGGTCTTCAGGTCGTCCATGGCAGACACCATTGAGAGTTACTTCGACACGAATGCTGACACTGCTAGCTCCCGACAAATAGAATGGGACACTTTCAAAGTCTTCATCAGAGGGGAAGCGATGGCCACCCGAGTGGGCAGGAGGAGGGAAGTGATCGATAATCTAAAAGAAGTGGAGGGTAGACTGGCAATGCTAGAGAGTGAAGCTGCGGGCATGAACTTACACTTCACACCGCTACAAGACGCACATATAAAACACGCTGAACTGCTAGAGGACTTGAGATTGTTAGACTACAAGGAATATACTAATAGACAGTACACGCAGGCGGATAGATCGGGCCCTGTAAATGTGCCCTCTGCTGGCCCGTATTATATGAGACTCTCCGGCATACCACCCGATCTTGGAAATAATAGATCAGGAAGGCATACTGGCTTCGACTCAAATAGGAGTCAACACTGCATTCAAGGATTACTACACCACACTATATGTCCCACACCAACACCTTTCACAGGCAGCACTTGAGGACTTTATGAGGGACTTAGAACTACCCCAACTCACTGCCAGGCAAAGCGATGACTTGAAACGTCATTACTGTTGCGGAGATTAGACAGGCAATACACGCACTCCCGAGGAATAAAACCCCTGGGACGGACGGCCTGCCGGCCGAATTCTATGCCACATTTATAGACCTACTAGCCCCGCGTTTACAAACCATTTATCTAGAAGCACTGCGGACCAACTCCTTACCACAGTCATCCCTTCAGGCTTTGATAACTTCCCTCCTAAAACCGGGTAGAGATGGCATGCACCTAGCTAACTACAGACCCTTGTCTCTCCTTAACACTGACTATAAGATACTGACCACACACCTTTCAAATGGCAGACACCACCTTCCGCTACCTCAGGATACAAATATATAGAGATGCCGAGGAAATGATAAACGGCAACCTCGGCAGAGCTATGAGGGCACTCAAATCACAGATACAATTTTGGTTGTCGTTGCCTCTATCGGTGGCTGGCAGAGTAGCCATCTCCAAGATGGTAGTGCTTCCCCGCCTTATTTACTATTTCACTAATTTGCCATTCCTGATCCCTGCTACGACGTTCAAGGAGCTAGATACACTCCTCACGGAACTCATATGGGGACCAGGGCGGAGGCGCATAGGACTTGCTAAGTTGCAGCTCACCTCTGGAACTGGAGGTATGGGAGTACCAGACTTCAGAGCCTACAACTTCGCATGTCAACTGCAGTGGCTGGCCTACTGGCTAGCGGGTCGGAACCTGCATGAGATTAATATGACAGAGGACGACTGCTCTAATGGGAAAATCCATGTCTTACTATTACCCCACTCGGAGTTGCCGAGGGACACCTCACCACTTCTCCGGCTTGCAGTACAATACTGGCGGAAAGCGGTAAAATACACGGCCCGATGACATCATATGCCCCCACAATTCCACTACAGGGTATCCCGCTGGAATCGGGACTCCTCACGACTCACAAACTCGTGTCATGGCACGACGCTGGTGTGACGCACGTAGGAGACCTCTTTGCAGAAGGACGCATGTTGTCCTTTGAAGACTTCAGGACCACACATAGTGTCCCCGGGGGATCGTTCCTCCTTCATGCTGGCCTCCGTCACTACGTAACGAGAAGGTGGGCGCACGAGGGAGTGGAACCACCCACGAACCCTTTGATGACAATGCAGTACCTCATGGGAACGGGAAGTCATCTGACTAAATGGCTCACTGATGGTATCAGAACAGGAAGGGCGGTCTCGCTATCGCCTCTCAAAACCAGGTGGGAGGGCGATATAGGGAGGCCACTTAGGGACAAGGAATGGGAGCGTATCCTCCAATTTCCCAAAAAAGTAGCTAGGAACCCCAAGTTTAAGTTCATTCAGCTAATGATCCTGCATAGAGTGTATTTAACGCCACACCGCATACACGCCATGTTCCCTGACGCTGTCGACACATGCCCCCGATGCGCTGCAGATGATGCATCACTGGTACACATGTTGTGGGACTGCCCAAAACTGGGCTATTACTGGACCACTATCAATGAGTCGCTCACCGGAGCAGGTGCCACGATACAAACACTCACCTTGGAGTATGCGCTACTGGGGCTAGGACCAGCAACACATAAAAGGAGTGTAGCAACACGTTTCACTGATATGGCCATGCTACTTGCGAAAGGTGCAATCACTATGAGGTGGAAGTCACCCAAGCCACCTGATCCTGAATTGTGGAAAACGGAAGTAATACGTTGGGGCAAAGCAGAGGGTGAAGCGCTGCAGCGCGAAGAACGCAGGGGCCTCAGGAAAACGCCGATTTCACTGGACTGGTTTGCCATGCTGGGGATATTCGAGGCAGGGGGGGATGATGAGTCTGATGTTTCGATACCTATAGACTGAACTGTGTCCTGCCCTCAGTGGGCTCGCATGTACCGTAGAAAGACATGGTGCGCTTGAATATGATATGGGATAACCCATGATGTTATTGCTTATGTCACTGACTGATTGTATAGAACGACATTTTTGAAAAGAGCTGTTTTATGGGTACGGCCAAGTACCAACTGATATATACACACATGGTGTAAGAGTGTCTAGGGTGGGGCTTTTATGGGTGGCGGGTGGGAGTTCTTCTGTTCTTAAGGGTTTTGTTCACCTACTCAGAAATACAACAAAATGTAAAATGTACAATATACCTGCTGTTATCATGCCTAATAGAGCACACCTATATGTGGTTTCGTCATATGGTAACCTTTCTGTACTGTAGCTCTAATCACTATGCCAATAAACAGATTTTCAAAAAAATTGCGAAATAAACAACACGCTGCTCTATAAGTTTGAACCTCAGCCGTTTTTTTGTACATATTAACTTTGCCTACAAAATGTGCCAATCTCTGAGGTTTAGAGGTATTGATATTTGAGATGCAAAATTTGCATACTAGGTTGCTCAGCCAAAACTGTTTGCATTATGTTACTCGTGAAGGCCTATTTCGAATTCTCATAAGCTCAGCTAGGCACCTGCATATGGGATGCAATGTTTGGGCAGGAACGGGGGAAGCCCTGGTAACTGGGAGGTTGATGTGTGAATGAAAATCCTTGGCACTAAATCCATCGGGAGGCTTGGGAGGAAATCAGGAGGCTTGGGTGGGAAGGCAGGGTTGCTAGGTCCCAAGTGCACATCCTATAGAATTAATGTGTGTAGGAGGTACACTAGTTCGGCCACCACAGACCATCTTTGGGCATTAACAGGCTGTGACCAGAGCTGTTACGACTGCAAGGGTGCCAGTGGACAAGCCTAAATGTACTTTCTGACCTTCCCCAGTAGATTTAATTGGTGGGTAAGTGGGTAAGAGCTTCGCGGCACTTCCCCCGTCGTTCCCTGAAATTTTCCACCCCCTCCACAGGAATGAGATAAGATTAAATGACTACCTAAACGTTTTACCTGGATGTAAAGAAAATTGGAGCTGAAGAATCCAAACAGAATGTAGTCCCACTTAAAGAGACTTGCACTCATGACGTACAACCAATATTGTAGAAACAAGTGCAGGTTTATTGAGAATTGGGTATAATTCACTGCTGATGATAAAAACAAGCCTTTTCATGAATAAGAGACATTCAGTACTGAACAGCTAGCACATTTTACATGAAAGTTTAAGAACCAACAAAAATAAAACTACCTCAGGGTAATGGTTGGCCTATCCAGTATTGGCATGAGGAAGCAACAAAACATCCGCAGGAATCTCAGTTGAGGGGTCATAAAGACATCCAGGAGAAACTTAGGGGCACATATATGACTTTTGTGGCGCAGGGTAGCACAACAAGTCACCTTGCTGCCCTCTCCTACATCACAGGGAAAGGGCAGGAATGCAATGTTTTTATCCAATACCACACATTCCTATCCTTTTCCTTTGCGCTGGTGGCATTTTGGGAGCCTAGTACCAATGCAGGCACACTTACGCCATGGTGCAAGGGTGCCTGTGTTGAAGGCATAATTGTTATGTGAAGAAAGGGGCACTTTCCTCCCAAAAATAACCCTGAGAGGCTAATTCCTCTTTCTATGTGTGCTGGAAAATTAAATATATTTCTCCTCGATATGCCTCACCTGGGGAGGCACATCCTTTTGGTGCATTCCCAGGTTTACAAGGGCATGCAAATCTGGTAATACATCAAAAGCCATGGGACCTACACATTTCCCATATAATGCCTACCCAGAACAGAGTAACTCAATGCAGTGATTTGCGCTGCATTGTGTTACTCCAGATTTGTGGAGCCACGCAAAGTGGCTTTGCATGGCTTCAAAAATCTGACTTAAGGTTTGCATCACTATTGCACCACGTTGCGTGGTGCAAGAGCGACGCAAACTGGGTCATAAATATGGCAGTAAGTCACCATATTAGTCATATAAGGGACTGAATCTGAGCTTATGTCTCACTACAGCCCATCACCCAACTTCTCCTTCTCTCTTTCCTCAAATGATTAACAATATCTAGGAGGAGGCAAAGGAGAGACGGGACGATCTGTTAAATATTCCTGTAAAAGACGCTCATAATAGGCATGTACCGCTTCATCCTTGTTTAGAGTTGTTCTGTCTATTTTTGTCCAATCTGTCTCTTTTGGGGGTACCTTTCCTTTTAGGTAAGTCATTACCTAATTAAACTTTTTCTTTACATCATCTGACGGAGCTCTTGTTTTTGGATCTCTAAGGTATTCATCATTTGGCCAATTGTTAGAACTGGCTATTTCTGATAGGCTAAGGCTGACGCCAAAGCCAGGCAGAAACCACCATTCTAGTCAGGGCAAGGAAGTCACACGCCAAGATAACCTCTGCTCACCCGCTTGGTAGCTTGGCACAATCAGTAAGGCTAAACTCGGAGGCAATGTGTAAAGCATTTGCGCCAGCGCACAACAGCAACAACATACTAGGCACACCACAAAAGAGACTCCACACAAGGTTATTATAAAAATAACTTTTGTATTGTAAAAACACATCAGATAAAATCACACATATACATGGTGCCAACTGGCACGGGTAATATTCACATGGGATTATTTACAAGACAGGGCCACATGGGCCACTGTCAGAATCAGATATAGTACTTCTAGAATAAGAAATAATAAACATAAAATGGTAATCACAAAGGTCACAACCAGTATCCACTGGTAACAGGAACCAGGACCTTACTAGGACCACCTGTACTAAAAAGGACAACCACCTAAGAATAACCACATTTAGGGGTACACCAGAACACATTACCCATGATGCATAAACCACATTCAGAGGAGTAATAAAGAGAAACACATGATGCCATAAAATACATTCAGAGGTGTTAAGAATAAAGCACATGATGCAATAAAATACATTCAGGGGTGCAGCGCAAGAAGACACATGATGACTAAACATTCAGAGGTGCAGCGCATGGAAAGAAAGACACATAATGCATAAACCTACACATTCAGAGGTGCATAATAAATCAATAGCGCAAAAACTCACATTAGCAATAACTATTAAAAAGCATAGAAATCACATTGCGCCAACACTACATAAGCCACTACCTGTGGCAGTCCCTAGGCCAACTGGCCTTGTGGGGCAAAGATGCCCTGAGTCCAAAGTCAGGGTACGCTGCCATGCAGCGCCAGTTTCAAAAGTACAAAAACTTAAACGTGGCAGCCGCCCACAAAGTGCTGGGCAGCTGGGATCAAAAAGCTGTGGCAGAGCTCTCAGTAGCCCCTACAACAAATCTGCGCCACCTGAGCCACACAGGCTCTAAAACAAAGATTGCTGCGCACGTTGGAGCCACACAGGCTCTGGCCAACACTGGTCAAACATTGGAGCCACACTGGCTCTAAAGCAACATGCCCCCTGGAGCCTCCCTGGACTCTCCAAGCGTTGGGGCGACCCACTGCCAACCAGGGCCGCCCTTGAAGCCCTCGTGGCTTCACACTGACCATGAGCGCGAGCTCGCGCTACTGGGGAGGGGCGGACACCGACAATGTGTCCCGGCGCCCCTCCTTGCTCTTCTGCCCCCTCGTTGGAGCCATCTGGGCCCGAGGAGAACGGTGGGGCGACCCACTGCCATTTGGGGCCGCCCTAACTACCCTGAACATCCTGGGTAGTGCACTGGTGCCATCACGTGCCCCCACGGAGCCTCTCTCAAGTAATGCCCCCAGAGCCGTCTCAGGCTCTACACACCGTTGGGGCGGCCCGCTGCCATCCGGGGCCGCCCTGAAGCAGTGCCTCTAAACCGGCACCAACACGAAGCCTCCACTCACCGGAACTCTGACGCGGCGGCCTCTTCTTCTGGCCAGCGCGGGGCTCCTCTTCCACCACGGAGCCCCGCCGGCGCGCTCAGACGCTCTCTGCCGCTCTCCTTCTCTCGGCGCCCTCCTCGTGCTGCAGCTTCACTGGCGGCGGGGGTGGGCCCCGACCAGGTGCCCCGCGCCCCCTCCGCTCTCGCTCCTCTCGTGGCAGGGCTCCCTCGACACACGGGAGCCCTGTTCACCGGCCATCTTTCTTCCTCCTCTCGTCACCAGGGCAAGCCACGAGCGATGGGCCAATCCCATCGCGGCTCTTGCGGCGAGCCCCCAGTGAAGCGGCGAGGCTGGAACAGCGCTCGGCCAATCCCAGCGTGGCATTTCCGGAGCAGCCGGCTTCCACAGCCAATCAGGGAGCGATCTCTTCGCACCAGCTTTACGAAGCCCTCAGTCGGCTTCAGGCCCCCGGGTCGCGGCGGTGAGCTGCGGCTTGATGTCTTCACGACGCCCAGGGTCAGCAGGACGAATTAGGCACCCCCAAGTCCAAATACCAGCGCTTAGGGGCAACAGCAAAAGCGTGCTCAGCGCTATAAGTAAAAAATAAAGCGCTCCTAGCGCTATGAGCAAACCACAGCGCTCCCAGGCGCTGAGGCAACCACACTGGTCCACAAGCCCTCCAGCAGGCCTGGAACAATAAAGATGGAGCAACAAAGCTCCCTGCAGGAAAAATCCATCAGCCGTCTAGGAAAGGCAGCAGGCAGGGGGACAGCCAGGAAGAGTCCCCCAGCAGTCCATCAAATGTCCAGGAGCTGGGCAGGGCCCAGGGATTCCCCTGAGCCCCAGCAGCAGCATGCCCCTGGCAGATTCAAGTTGAAAACAAGAACATTTTGGAAGGGGACACAGCCCCTTCTTATACACAGAAAAATCTTTGAAGTCCTTTGAAGTCCTTTGAAGCAGGCAGTGTGAGAACCAGCTAGAACTGGTTACAGGGAAGTCCCTTCAGTATCAGGGACAGAGGTGACAGTCGCCCAGCGGTAGGTGGAGCCAGCTTTGTAGTTAGGCAGGCACAGCCCTTCACTATCAGGTGCCATATCCTCCCACTTCCCTGGCAGCAGATGCTGCCTTTCATCCACGGGCTGACTTCAGACAACCTCCTGGGCTCTCCAGCCCCTGTCATCCTCAAACCAGACAGTTAATCCACAAGCAGGCCCAGGCACTCTGGGCCAGGCTCACCAGCCAATCACACGGCAGCACCAACTTACACAAATATGCCAACTTCCAAAAGTAGTACTTCTAGACTAGACACAGTCATGCCGCATACATCATTTTGCAGCATTCATTCTCACGAGTTCATACATACTAAACTCTCCCCTGCACTCCCCACACATCAGGAACTACCATGGGCATACATATTCCCCATTCATTCACAGAGAGCTCAAGCACTTTACACTGTACCACAGTGAAAAAGTGCGCAGAGGCCTAAAATCACCAACACAAGGTTCCATAAACAGGCTAGGAAAAAGCAAAAAGTCTAGGGGTGAACCTGCCCAACGGGCCGGGTCCAACACCAATCTACTGTAATTTTGCATTCTGTCCATAAATCTGCAGGGATACTATATCAAACAAACCATCTACATTTTTTAGCAGTACTTTTGAAACTTTCACAAACCTTTTGACTTGCCTGTACCATTCTACAGGGTTTTCTCTGAGTTTTGGGAAGTCATTTTTAAATTATAAAATATCATGCCGGGACCATGGGACATGTACATAACCTCCTCCCGGCACTTCTCTCATTGGACACAACCTTTCAACCTTTTCTGGTTCTTTCATTAGATATTCAGATGCAGTTCGATTTGCCTGTGCTTCTTCCTTTTTCTGTGTCCATCTAGCTTTCCATCTGTCTAAGTCTCCCCATTTTTGTAACAATTACAATAATTCTCTTATCTGCAGTTTTCGTCCTGACACATTCATGTTTTCCAAATCTTTGTCAGAAAATTCAGCTCAATAAGGTTTCTGTAATACTTTTGATTTACCTATGTCAATTCCCATTTCTGAGGCCAAATTAATTAATTTCTTATGGAATATTTTTTTATTTCGGGTAATGCTTCTGCATATAAACAATACATCTTCTTCATTAAAAGATTTCAATCTTTCTAATCCTACATTTCCAGCTACCATTTCCTCCAATTCTACCCTTAATTTAAAAATGTCTAATACCTTTGACTGTGATTTTGGCTTTTCTATATCTCGTGTCCATCTTTCTATTTCCTCAGGGATTACTACAGTAGCACTTCTCGTTCCTGTGGAGGTTTCGATTTGTACTTCTTTTGAGAATCCAGGAGTCATTTCCCTGATCGAGTCACCCACTGATTCTCTTGGAGGTAAATCCATCAAGGAAATTACTGACTCGCATTCACTTGCCTGGTCATCAATTATTATATTTTCTTTCCTGGGCTGTACTATGGGCGTAGTCAGAATGGGAGTTTTAGGACTGGGTGGCTTTCCTTCATATAAGGGAACAACAGGACCAATAGTTACTAGTTTTGTTAGGGCTTCAGGACTTGTATTCTGTTGAGTTATTTTCTGAATTAACTCACTTCTCTGTTTGCTTATTGCTTCTCTTTCTTTTTCTTGTAGTACCTTTTCCATTGTAGCTTCATGTACAATCTTCAGAACCAAAGGTGGTTTTAAGAAAGGAGCACTAGGGGTAACTCTATTTGTTTCTTCCTGATAAGTTGGTGGATTTTTTGTCAATCATGTTTATATTAGTTTGTGAACAACTTACATCATACAACATACCTTCCAAGTCACCCCTCAGAGGGGGGCCTCAAGATGGGTTTCCTGCCTTGGGAGGTGCGAGCACCTCCCCAGACAGGCTACAGTGTATTGGGGCAGGGTGGGTTGAAAGAAATGAGACACTGCCTGGGGCACACAAGGTGCTCCATGCATAGCCCGGTTCAAACAAGTTGCTGGGGCACTCCAGCCCCAGCTCTGGTGTGAAACTGGACAAAGGGAGAGGGGTGTAACCACCCCCTTCCCAGGTTCCACCCATAGGAGGGACCTAGCAGGTAATCCAGACCCTTAGATTAGTATAAAGCTAGGAGCTGTGTCTAGAGACATTATATTATCCTGAACTGAAACTTTGAAACAAAACTCTGGACCTTCGACATTCTACTGCAACTAGAAGACTGAAGAATCTCCCTTGTGGTCAAGGAGTGACCACCCTTGTGCAAACAGGCACCATCAGTGACTTGCTGGTTTGCTTTGTCGATGCTCCCTCCGGAACCCGAAGACTTAGTGACACAGCCTCTGGACTTCCAGACTTCTCTGACTCCAACCCACATCCACAGCAAAGCTGAGACCTGTGGCGGACACGAGAGACGTGGGACCGGACTACCTGCAGTACCTGCTTTTTGCTAACTGTGCAGCTTCTGAGGCATTCTCGAAGTTGTACATTGGGACTTGAGAAGCCCAAACCCCGAGCTGCAAGTGCACTGAAGCTCAGCCTTCCACACTCCATGAGTGCCGCGTGGGGTGTGCACCTTCATTTCTCCTCAATGCATCTTCGCGGTTGCTAGCCCGTTGGCTAGTGGCCCTCCTGAAGACATCCTTTTGAATCAACACCACTTGCCTGGTTGCTCTGGGCTTGCTCCTGCTTTCCTGTAAAGGGAAAGCTCCCCAGACCTTGCTGGTCTGAACAGAAGCCGATCTTCCCTTCCTGCGTGGGTTGCCTTTGCCAAGGCTTGTTGACTCTAATCCGGAAGCCGACACTGCCAACAGCGAGATCCTTTGTGAGACAGTTCTTATCCAGCTCCTGGTCATCGTCGACACCTCCTGGTCAACGTGGCTGCAGAGACAAGCTTCACTTCTTCATCTGTTTGCATCTCGACATCGCCTGGTTTCTTCCTGGTTCCTTCCTGGTCACTGGCTAGTGACCCTGACTCTGTCGCCTCTGCTTTCAGGTTCTTCACTGCTTCAATCCACCCTTGTATCCATCCGGACATCTTCCTCCTGGTCGCCTGCAGCATCTTTGTGCAGCTCTCCATAGGATTCGACGATGAAACCCGACACGAAAGAACACCTATGCACCCGGCTTCCCTGGTAAGGTAACTCGAGTACTCCGGTGCTCCAGTGGGTAATAACTATCCAAGTGTCCTAGTTTAACTGGGTTTTCCCGTAGCCCATCCGGAAGTGCCCGAAATCAACTACTTTGTAAACTTTACTTTCCCATTGAAAGTCTATGAGAACCCGCGTGTGTGTTTAGACACTGCACACGCATCATGTGGGACTCCTACTTCCTAACCTTTGTTGTTCAGTGTAGTCCCAGCGATTTCCTACTCCCTAGGCCTATCCACTTTTCCTGAAGTGGTTCTTATACCACTTTCTAAGTATATGGTTTGTGAGGCCCCTAGGGCAGAATTGTATTTGTGCAACTTATAGTATGCTTATTGAGTCACTTGTGCTGTATCTCGAACTCTAACCTCATAAAGAGAGCAGAGAGGTTGTGTTAGTAATAAATACATATATATTTGATATATACCTTGTGTGGTGTCCTTTCATTTGGTATTCAAGGGGTTATTATTGGTAAAACAATTGGCTTCACATGCTCTCTGAAGTATTAGCCTAAGACTGCTTTGTCCATGCTACCACTAGGATAGCTGTTCTATAAGGTTGACTTTACAACCATCACAATAAGGGTTGTTTGGACTGATACAGGGTGCCCACTAGAATAGTGGACATCATATATCAGGCCAACTTCTCACAACAAGTACTTACCTGTGCCAACCAGAGACCCCCAAATCTAACAGTGGTGGTCAGCGGTGAGGGTTCTGAATTTGCAGTTGTGATTAATGTACAGTATATTGGTGAACACCACGTAGTGAGTTCAGACCAATAACGCAGCCACATACTTGTTGATTTTGCTTTGCTGAGAGATCTCAATTTTTTTTAAGAAGTCATGCCTGGTTCACTCTGTGGGGGAAAGGCAACATCTGTAATCCCTGACATTGAAGGAATAGACTGGGAAGAAGAGAGGTTGGAGAGCTACACCGTTGCCCAGCTGAAGGGCTTCTGCCTCAAGTTTAGAGTTTCACAGGCTGGATGCAAACACAAGCCCCACTATCAAAAGGTGCTGAGGGCCTCGATAGAGTCAAGGGCACCTGAGAATGCGGTGGAAATTGAGCCACCAGAACGCTTCCATGATTTTGGCAGAACCCTGTCTCCACAGGAGCTGGCAGACAGTAAGGAAACCCCGGCACATGAAATGGAGATGGCAAGACTTAATGGACAGATGGCAATGGAAAGCCAAAGGTTGGCCATGGAAGAGAAAAAGATCCAATTGGAACATGAGATGAAATTGAGGGAGCAGGAGCTGAAAGCTAAAAGTTTGGAGCATCCTCCCTCTGGTGACAGCACAACAGCAGTGCAGGTAGAATCAAGGGTATACATGCCAAAAGATGTGGTGAAATAATTTAAAAAAAATTATGATATAGGGCAGTGGTTCAAGGCCTATGAGGTAGCCATGTCATCCCACAGGGTCCCTGAGGGAGATTGGGGAGCGGGGTTGTGGGGGCGGTTCCTTAGTGAGGGGCGGGACACACTGCTAGATTTGCCCTCTTAGGTTTATAATTCTTAACCACACATGAAGGAAGCTTTGATGACCAGGTATGGGTTAGCTCCTGAATTGTACAGACAGAGGTTCAGGGGTTGTACAAAGATTCCTGGGAGTACCTATGTTGAATCTTCCCTTAGCTCGATATTGTTTAACATTTACATGGCCCCTCTTATTTTGTTGATAGCATCCTTTAATAATGAAACCCTTCTTATGCCAATGATACTGAGTTGATTCTAGTCCTATATAAAGACTCCACTGAATCAGAACACAATTTTAAGTTATGCCTCGCTGAAGTCATCCGATGGATGCAATTCAACCGTCTTAGATACAATACTGAAAAAAATGAGATTATACTAGTAGGGACATCTCACACATTTGACCTATACTTATGGTGTCCCAAAGAT
Organism: Lissotriton vulgaris; assembly: GCF_964263255.1. NCBI lineage: Eukaryota > Metazoa > Chordata > Amphibia > Caudata > Salamandridae > Lissotriton > Lissotriton vulgaris. Next base: position 1,067,124,816 of record NC_141691.1, read on the forward strand.
ACCCCTCCCTCACCCAATACTGTAGAGGTGGTAAAAAACATTGGTGTAAAATGTGATGCTTCCCCACCCTTCTGGCCACAAGCACTAGCTGTGGCAGGGAGGTGTTTCAATTTGATCTGCGAGATAGACAGTGGCAGTAGCTCTTATTACATCAAGATTGGACTATTGCAACAGCCTGTATGCAGGTACTAATAAGCAGGTGCTGAGAAAATTGCTGACAGTAGAATATGCAGCCCCACATTTGATACTGAAACTGCTGTGCGCTCCTCAGCCTCAGCAGCCCTAATAACCCTACAATGGTTACCTATCCATAAAAGAGTACTATTTAAGACCCTGTTGATTACTTTTAAATCATTTAGATAATTTGAGCCTAAATATCTAACATCCAGGTTCATGCCTTATGTTACTCCTCGCCTTCTCAGATCCTCATCAGCAAACTTACTCAAACCTCCTTCTTTCAGATGTAAGACAAAAGGTAGCAAATCCCTGGCTACACTTGTGTCCGAACCCTGGAACCTACTACCAAGTCACCTGAGATTTACTGAATCAGAATCCCTCTTTAGGAAACTATTGAAAACCTGGATCTTTGCATCCCCTGACTCTTTGTGTTCCTTACTAGTCAAATTACTTTGATCTGGCCATTCATGACTCTTGAGGCTTAGCTAAATCTCCGCACAGCCGCCAGGATGCATCTAGAAAGGCAAGAGAGGTGCAGACAGTGGCAAGGGAGATGTATAAAGAAGAGAGTGAGCTGCAGAAATAGGGACAAGAGGTGCAGAAAGAGGCAAGTGGGGTGCAGAAAGAGGCAAGAGAGGTGGAGCAATAGGCACGAGAGGTACAGAAAGAGGCAAGAGAGGTGCAGAAAGAAGAGAGTGAGCTGCAGAAAGAGGGAAGAGAGGTGCAGAAAGAGGTAAGAGAGGTACAGTAAGAAGAGAGTGAGCTGTAGAAAGAGGCAAGAGAGGTTGAAAAAGAGGCAAGCGGTGTGCAGAAAGAGGCAAGAGCGGTACAGAAAGAAGAAGAAAGATGCAAAAAGAGGCGGTCACTTTGTGTAATTTTGGAACAGCGTGCAGAGGAGGAGTTTGCCATAGGACTCTTACCGTGATTTTCTTCCCTGACTCACTGACTCTGTCTACGGCTCGCAGGACCCGCTTCGCGGGTCCCGCTAAGGCAGTCCTAGAGGGTGTTTGTTCGTGTTGGAGCGGAGCATCAAGAGCAAGGGAAGAACAAACAGCAGGGCTGCGAGCAGTGTTGCAGGGATTCCATATCCCAGGAGTCGCTGCACTGGCCAGCAACACACCTGGTCTGCTCTCCCTGCTGCCACGCCCACCGCCCTCTCTTCACCCATCATAACAGGATCAGTACACCGCTGTGCAGGAGCGCGCGGGAGCGTCCCGGGAGAAGCCCAGGCAAAGGGCGGGCCGTTTGAGGCCGTTACAGACCGAGTGAGACCGTACCAGGCCAGCCCTCTTGGTTTCTGTTCTTTTCATTGTTATTGTTTTTCGCCTATTAGTTCTTGGTGGGAACCTAGTGTAGGAGAGTAGGGTCTGCAATCCTATGATCACCCAGATTTTTTGCTTTTGTTTCACTGGTTTACGACTTTCTCTGGCTGTGGGCCTGCTAATCAGACCCACAGCCTGGCTGTTCTCTTTCTAAATTACAATATGTACCCTAGGTGCATTTACCAATTGGTACTGGGCCACCTTATCAGACCCTGTAACTCAGGGCATAGGTGTACCCAGGGCCGTCAGGGGCTGCAGCATGTATTATGCCACCCCTGGCTGGCCTCCTAAATTTGACACAACTGGCTGCATGACAGCTGGGGCGAAGTCGTGTAATCACCCTTTGCTTTAGATATAGTAGCCCTATATCTAACCATACAATGGACACTCGAGTTCCTATCAGTCACTCCTATGGCAGGCCTTGACAATCCTGAAGGCAGAGTGCATGGGCTCGTGTGAACTAGGTTCTGGCCCGAGCCGAGCCCGGTTGCAGCTTGCGGAATCAAGACCCAATGGCTGTTCCATGATAACGCGTACCACATCGGTAACTTCGGTGTCGCGTTATCAAGACATGTCGAGTACGGTGTCATACGAATCGGGATGCTGCCCTCTCACCAACTCTGGCGACGAGGTTAGCATTCCGCCCTTCTAGAGGGACACGACATGTACGTAACTGTGAACCCCGGTTAAAGTTAACTAAAGCCTCAGCTCCACAAAATGGATGCTGCCACCACAGACACGAGTCTGACCTCCTGCTGCTGGGAGTCCTTCCAGCGAGGAGAGCTTGGACAAAGGGTTTCCTGTCGAGGGCGGTGTTCGCACCGTCCCAGACAGGGTTTGTGTATTCTGGGTAGGTAGGGCTTTTGCGAGAAGGTGACTGCGGAGTGGCACCCCGGTGCTCACTACGCATCTGCCGGTCAGAACCAGTTCCAGGGGCACCAGCCCTGGCCTGGGGAAAGTCCGGCAGGGGAGAGGGGTGTAACTACCTCCCTTCCTGGTCCCACCCTTAGGGCAGGACCTAGTCATGTACCCACCCCTTTCCTTAGAATAAAGGCCGGAGCGGGGACCCTTCCAAATTAGATCATCTTTGAATCAAGAACTACTTTCTACGAAAGGACACTCAAGACTCTTCTCAAGATTTCTCCCTTGTGACTAAGGAGTAGTCACCCTGCATCAGCGGGCACCATCTAAGAACTCTGCGGTTTGCTGCAAGTCCTTCCTCAAGGATCCGACGGCCCAGCTCGACGAGAACCGGCTTCCCTGGCACCTCTGACCTCTACCCACGTCATCAGCTCAGCTGTGATCGGTGGGTGCGACGAGACCTCGAGGGACCGGCCATCATCAGAACCTGCACGCTCTTAACCAGCACGACCATCGAAGCGATTCCCTGGTGAGTGCTCTGGGGTCCGAGAAGCCCCGACCCTGAGCCGCTCCAGCACCGAAGTGCAGTCTCCCAGCATCTCCACGATCTGCGTGGGGCCCTTCTGCTCGCTGCTCAGCACGTTGTCTGGTCACTAGCCGCTGGCTTGTGCCCTTCTGTGACGACATCCGACAATCAACACTGCTGGTCTGGTTGCTCCAGACTGGCCCTTGCTTCCATCTTTGCGAGAAGCACCCCGGACCCTCCTGGTCCACTCAAGACGCCATCTTAGGCCCACCACGTGGCCCTGAGATCTGCCAAGGCTTGTTGCCCCATCCTGGGCCCAGCGACGCCGACAGCATCATCCTTCGTGGGACAGCTCGCACCTCCGCCGTGGTCGCCGACAACGCCTCCTGGTCCGTGAGACTGCAGAGCCTAGCGTCGCCCACTCACCTGGTCGAGGTGACGGCCAACCGGTGCCATCCTGGTACCCTCTGACTACTGGCTAGTAGTACGAACTTGGTCCCCTCTGCTTTCAGGTATCAACAATCTCTGATCCAGGCTTGGATCTCTACGAACTATTCATCACTGGTCGCCGGCCAGCAACTCCTTTTCTTCCGGCTCCTGGCTCGTCAGCGAAGACCCCGACGCCTGTAAGACTTGTGCAGCCGCAGCCCTCGTGGCTAGGTAACTCGGCATTTCGGTGCCTGCATAGCCTCTTTACTCTAGGGTCCCGAGTCCCTCGCTTCCGACTTGCCTTATCAGGTCCGCCCGAGACCTTAAACTTTCCGTGTCCTCGGACACTTGTTTTAATTGTGCACTTGAAGTATTTTCCTAAGAGATTTGGTTTGTGCTTAGTACCCTGTCCTCATAAAGAGTCCAGGGCTGTTGTGAATCTTAATAAATATCCTGTTTATTTTCATAACACTTGTGTGGTGTCCTTTCACTGGGTGTTCAAGGGGTACATGTGTGGTAAACAGCTGGCTTAACGCGCCCTCTCGAGTCTTTAGCCTTAGACTGCTCGTATCCACGCTACTAGGATAGCTGGTCTATAGGTTGACTTACAACCAAACACCATAAGGGTCGTTGGAACGATACATAGCGGTCGCTAGAATAGCGAACGGTGCATATCGGGCCAACTTCTCACATTGGTGAGCAGCGGTTGGGATTTGAGCTTGCTGTTGTTTTACCACACGTATCCTAAGAATATCTTGTTGAAAGATCGCATAAGTACTGTTAGTACATATAACTAAAGCGTAGAATACTCTGAGTTCTACTGAACCAGCTGTTGCAGCTTCTCAAGGCTTAGCACACCTTGGCTGCAACTCTTAGCAAGGGAACAGTAGGTAAACACGTAGTGTAGGTAGGTGCATCACTTACACCACACTAGAAACAGTATGTCGGACAAAGGAGGAAACTCTGAGTCTCCCCTTGTGTCAGTTGACCCTCCACAGGTCATCCCTTCAAGATATACTGTGCTGAGCTTCAAGGAGTTAAGACAGGTGTGTCACTCCCGGAAGATCAAGCAGGGGTCTAACCCCACCACGTCCTTTCTGATTGGTCTCTTGGAGACTTATGATGCCAGAAAAGCTGAGACCCGTCTTAGCTCTTCTAATCCAGAAGGAGACATGCCTCCCCTCGAGGGAACCAGAGACGATCCTGACCTCATCCACCTCGCAACTGAGAACGAAGATGTGGAGGATGATGAGGATGAGGATCCCTCTGGGGATGAGGCAGATAAGGGACAGGTAGAAGTCGTTAGACTAAGCAGGTCCAACTTAAGCAAACATGATAGTGGTACTGGGGGACCCCCAGCGCTACTGTCAGGTCCGCTTAACATGGGGAATGGACGAGCCCGATCTCTGTCGAGAGACTCTGGCAGATCCCTTCAAACCAATGGCTCTTGCAACTCTTCGCAAAGAGGGATGACGTCCCCTCAGCGGAGAGTATACGAAGCTAAGGAAAGGGCAGCTAATCTGAGGATCGAAAGGGAAGAACTTGCCCTGGCCAAAGAAAGGCTTGCCTTTGCGAGAGAGCAACAGTTAAGTGGGGTAGTCCCCACTGGTGGCAGCAATGTACCTAGCAATAGGGAAAAGAGTTTCGATACGAAACACCTTGGTAAGATAGTGCCCCCCTTTAAACAAGGGGACGACATCCACAAATGGATTACTGCTTTGGAGAGGGCCTGCACGGTGCAAGGTGTTCCCCAGAGTCAGTGGGCGGCTATCTTGTGGCTCTCCTTTGAAGGTAAAGGAAGAGACAAGCTCCTCACCACAAGGGTGGAGGATGCGAACGATTACCAAGTCTTGAAAAATACACTCGTTGAAGGGTTCGGCCTAACCACTGAGCAGTACAGGGTGCTGTTCAGGGATACCCAGAAAACGCAGTCTCAAGATTGGTCTGACTTTGTCGATTGTGCCACTAAGGCTTTTGAGGGCTGGTTGCTGGGCAGTAAGGTTACTGATTACAAAGGATTGTATAATTTGATGATGAGAGAACAAATTTTAAACAATTGTCAGAACCAGTTGTTGCATCAGCATCTTGTCGACTCGGATCTGACCTCTCCCCAAGAATTGGGAAAGAAGGCAGACAGATGGGTTCGTACGAGAGTTAAGCAGAACCAGGGCTAGAATCAAGGTGGTCAGAAGAAAGCAGACCAGAAGGGTAAAGATTCTAAGGGGGAACAAAATGACCAGAAGTCTTCGACAGGTCCCCAACAACCCAAAGAGGGAGGGGGTCAGGCTCCCCAAAAGAAGAAAGAAGGCCAATCCAAAAGATGGTGCCAGTACTGTAAAAGTAAATCTCACTGGTTTAGTGAGTGCACCAAGAAAGGAGGAGGGCAGACTCCTGCCACTGCAGCCCCTAAGGCACCTGTGCCCCCTAGTACAGTCAGCAGTGGTAGTGCGCCTCCCAAGGGTTTAGTAGGGTTAACCCTGGGTTCTGAGGGGCGTGACAACTTAGTTGGCACACTCACTCAGGCTGTCCTTGTCAGTACAGGGGACGCGGACGTGTCCCCTGACATAAGTCCCAATACCTTGGGCAAATACAGACAGACGCCTTTCATAAATGGAAAGATGGCTCAGGCCTATAGGGACACTTGTGCCAGCGTCACCATGGTGACGCCTAACTTTGTGGACCCTGGACAGATCATGCCAGGTACAGAATTCCTGGTGACCAATGCAAGCAATGTCACTACCAATCACAGTATGGCAATTGTAGCTTTCTCCTGGGGAGGGGTAACTGGCCAAAAGAAGGTTGTAGTTAGTCCAGACCTCCCAGTGGATTGTTTGTTGGGCAATGATTTGGAGTCATCACAATGGTCAGAAGTGGAGCACCGGACTCACATGGAAATGTTAGGTTTGCCAGCACATGTGTTCGCTGTGACCAGGTCACAGGTCAGGAAATGCCCCACTGAACAGGTGCTGGATCCTGGAACAACGGACCAGACACCTCCCAAGAAAAAGAGCAGTAGGGTTAAGGCTGCGCCTTCCCCCTTGCCCCAGGTCGTGGATCAAGTCTCAGAGGAGGCTGACCTACAGGAATTGAGGGAAACTGAGCCTAGGGAGTTCGAACTTGATCAAGTTGAATTCTTGGGTCCAGGGGGACCCTCAAGGGAAGACCTGGGGAAGGACCAGTTAGACTGCCCTTCTCTTGAACCCCTCAGACAGCAGGCTGCTGCTGAGGCTGCTGGGAACGCCACAGGTACCCACAAGGTATACTGGGAAGATGGACTCCTGTACACTGAGTCAAGAGACCCCAAGCCTGGCATGGCCAGGAGGCTGGTTGTACCCTTGTCTCAGCGTGGTTTCCTACTTACCTTGGCCCACGAGATTCCCTTAGCAGGTCACTTAGGCCAGACGAAAACGTGGGACAGGCTTGTCTCACACTTTCACTGGCCTCATATGAACGAAGATACCAAGGAGTTTTGCCGCTCCTGTGTCACTTGCCAAGCCAGTGGTAAGTCAGGTGGCACGACAAAGGCCCCCCTTATACCAATGCCTGTGGTGGGGGTGCCCTTTGAACGGGTGGGGATCGACATCGTCGGTCCCATGGAACCACCAACAGCATCAGGGCACAAGTTTATACTGGTGGTAGTGGATCATGCCACCAGGTATCCTGAAGCTATTCCCCTTAGGACCACTACAGCACCTGTTGTGGCAAGAGCCCTAGTTGGAGTATTCTCCAGAGTGGGCTTCCCTAAGGAGGTCGTCTCCGACAGAGGTGCAAACTTTATGTCGAGCTACTTAACTGCTATGTGGAAGGAATGTGGTGTCAACTACAAGTTCACTACACCCTATCATCCACAATGCAATGGGCTTGTTGAGAGATTCAACAGGACCCTTAAAGGGATGATTCATGGACTACCTGAAAAGCTTCGGCGTAGATGGGACGTCCTGATCCCCTGCCTCTTGTTCGCCTACAGAGAAGTCCCACAGAAGGGGGTTGGCAACAGCCCTTTTGAACTTTTGTACGGGCATCCTGTAAGAGGACCCCTGTGTTTGGTGAAGGAAAGATGGGAGAGACCTCTCAAAAAGCCTGCAGCCAACATAGTGGACTATGTGCTTGGCCTCCGCTCGCGGATGGCTGAATACATGGAGAAGGCATCTGAAAACCTTAAGGCCAGCCAAGAACTCCAGAAAGCTTGGCATGACCAAAAGGCTGTCTTGACTGTTTACCAGCCCGGACAGAAGGTGTGGGTGTTGGAGCCAGTGGCCCCAGCAGCACTCAAGGACAAATGGTCCGGGCCCTACACCATCCTGGAGAAAAAGGGAGAGGTCACCTACCTGGTCGACCTGGGAACTCCCCGGAGCCCCACAGGGTGCTTCATGTCAACAGGCTCAAGGCATATGTCGACAGGAAGGACACGAGTTTGCTCATGGCCCTAGATGAGGGACAGGAAGCAGAGAGTGACCCTCTCCCCGACCTGCTCACTCAGAATCCTGACGATGGATCGGTAGATGGTGTTGTCTTTTGTGGCAGCCTCTCCGAACATCAACAGAGCGACTGTAAACAGGTTCTTCAGTCGTTCAGACATATGTTTTCTCTAACACCCAGCCAGACCGATTGGTGCACCCATGAGGTTGACACTGGTGACAGCTTGCCCGTTAAGAGTAAAATCTACCGGCAGCCTGATCACGTTAGAGACTGCATCAAGAGTGAAGTGCAGAAAATGTTGGAGCTGGGAGTCATTGAACCCTCGGATAGCCCTTGGGCTAGTCCCGTAGTTCTAGTGCCGAAACCTCACACCCAGGGTGGTAAGAGAGAGATGAGGTTTTGCGTAGACTACAGGGGTCTCAATGCAGTCACTAAGACTGACGCCCACCCAATACCGAGGGCAGACGAGCTTATCGATAGATTGGCCTCGGCCAACTACTTAAGTACGTTTGACCTGACAGCTGGGTATTGGCAAATCAGGTTAGCTGAGGACGCCAAGCCTAAAACCGCATTTTCAACCCCTGTTGGGCATTATCAGTTCGTGGTGATGCCCTTTGGTCTGAAAAATGCACCTGCCACCTTCCAAAGGTTGGTGAATCAAGTCCTTACTGGGCTGGATGACTTCTGTGCGGCGTATCTTGACGATATTGCTGTCTTTAGCTCCACCTGGGAGGATCACCTGGTCCACCTGCGGAAAGCGTTAGAGGCTCTGCAAGCAGCAGGCCTCACTATCAAGGCCACCAAGTGCCAGATAGGGCAGACACAGGTTGTATACCTGGGCCACCTTGTAGGTGGAGGCCAGGTTCAGCCACTGGAGAGCAAAATACAGTCAATCAGGGACTGGGCTCCTCCAACAACCCAGACACAGGTTCGAGCTTTCTTGGGCCTGACTGGATACTACCGGAAGTTTGTCAGGAACTATGGTTCCATCGTGACACCATTAAACGAACTGACAAGCAAGAAAATGCCAAAAAAGGTTCAGTGGACAGCGAGCTGTCAAAAAGCATTCGATGACCTAAAGCAGGCCATGTGCACGGCGCCTATCCTCAAGAGTCCGGACTACTCCAAACCATTCATTGTCCAAACAGATGCTTCTGAGTTGGGTGTGGGAGCTGTTCTTTCTCAACTGAATTTTGATGGTCAAGACCAGCCCATTGCTTTTATAAGCAGAAGGCTGACCCCTAGAGAGAAGAATTGGTCAGCTATTGAGAGGGAGGCCTTTGCTGTGGTTTGGGCCCTGAAGAAGCTGAGGCCATACTTGTTTGGCACTCACTTCAAGATTCAGACCGACCATAAGCCCCTCTTGTGGCTAAATCAGATGAAGGGTGAAAACCCCAAACTGCTAAGGTGGTCCATTTCCCTACAGGGGATGGACTTTACAGTGGAACATAGACCTGGTACTGATCATGGCAATGCCGATGGGCTCTCCAGATATTTCCACTTAGAACAAGAAGACTCACCTGGTCAAGGTTAGCTTATTGTTCCGACGTTTGGGGGGGGGTCATGTAGGAGAGTAGGGTCTGCAATCCTATGATCACCCAGATTTTTTGCTTTTGTTTCACTGGTTTACGACTTTCTCTGGCTGTGGGCCTGCTAATCAGACCCACAGCCTGGCTGTTCTCTTTCTAAATTACAATATGTACCCTAGGTGCATTTACCAATTGGTACTGGGCCACCTTATCAGACCCTGTAACTCAGGGCATAGGTGTACCCAGGGCCGTCAGGGGCTGCAGCATGTATTATGCCACCCCTGGCTGGCCTCCTAAATTTGACACAACTGGCTGCATGACAGCTGGGGCGAAGTCGTGTAATCACCCTTTGCTTTAGATATAGTAGCCCTATATCTAACCATACAATGGACACTCGAGTTCCTATCAGTCACTCCTATGGCAGGCCTTGACAATCCTGAAGGCAGAGTGCATGGGCTCGTGTGAACTAGGTTCTGGCCCGAGCCGAGCCCGGTTGCAGCTTGCGGAATCAAGACCCAATGGCTGTTCCATGATAACGCGTACCACATCGGTAACTTCGGTGTCGCGTTATCAAGACATGTCGAGTACGGTGTCATACGAATCGGGATGCTGCCCTCTCACCAACTCTGGCGACGAGGTTAGCATTCCGCCCTTCTAGAGGGACACGACATGTACGTAACTGTGAACCCCGGTTAAAGTTAACTAAAGCCTCAGCTCCACAAAATGGATGCTGCCACCACAGACACGAGTCTGACCTCCTGCTGCTGGGAGTCCTTCCAGCGAGGAGAGCTTGGACAAAGGGTTTCCTGTCGAGGGCGGTGTTCGCACCGTCCCAGAGAGGGTTTGTGTATTCTGGGTAGGTAGGGCTTTTGCGAGAAGGTGACTGCGGAGTGGCACCCGGTGCTCACTACGCATCTGCCGGTCAGAACCAGTTCCAGGGGCACCAGCCCTGGCCTGGGGAAAGTCCGGCAGGGGAGAGGGGTGTAACTACCTCCCTTCCTGGTCCCACCCTTAGGGCAGGACCTAGTCATGTACCCACCCCTTTCCTTAGAATAAAGGCCGGAGCGGGGACCCTTCCAAATTAGATCATCTTTGAATCAAGAACTACTTTCTACGAAAGGACACTCAAGACTCTTCTCAAGATTTCTCCCTTGTGACTAAGGAGTAGTCACCCTGCATCAGCGGGCACCATCTAAGAACTCTGCGGTTTGCTGCAAGTCCTTCCTCAAGGATCCGACGGCCCAGCTCGACGAGAACCGGCTTCCCTGGCACCTCTGACCTCTACCCACGTCATCAGCTCAGCTGTGATCGGTGGGTGCGACGAGACCTCGAGGGACCGGCCATCATCAGAACCTGCACGCTCTTAACCAGCACGACCATCGAAGCGATTCCCTGGTGAGTGCTCTGGGGTCCGAGAAGCCCCGACCCTGAGCCGCTCCAGCACCGAAGTGCAGTCTCCCAGCATCTCCACGATCTGCGTGGGGCCCTTCTGCTCGCTGCTCAGCACGTTGTCTGGTCACTAGCCGCTGGCTTGTGCCCTTCTGTGACGACATCCGACAATCAACACTGCTGGTCTGGTTGCTCCAGACTGGCCCTTGCTTCCATCTTTGCGAGAAGCACCCCGGACCCTCCTGGTCCACTCAAGATGCCATCTTAGGCCCACCACGTGGCCCTGAGATCTGCCAAGGCTTGTTGCCCCATCCTGGGCCCAGCGACGCCGACAGCATCATCCTTCGTGGGACAGCTCGCACCTCCGCCGTGGTCGCCGACAATGCCTCCTGGTCCGTGAGACTGCAGAGCCTAGCGTCGCCCACTCACCTGGTCGAGGTGACGGCCAACCGGTGCCATCCTGGTACCCTCTGACTACTGGCTAGTAGTACGAACTTGGTCCCCTCTGCTTTCAGGTATCAACAATCTCTGATCCAGGCTTGGATCTCTACGAACTATTCATCACTGGTCGCCGGCCAGCAACTCCTTTTCTTCCGGCTCCTGGCTCGTCAGCGAAGACCCCGACGCCTGTAAGACTTGTGCAGCCGCAGCCCTCGTGGCTAGGTAACTCGGCATTTCGGTGCCTGCATAGCCTCTTTACTCTAGGGTCCCGAGTCCCTCGCTTCCGACTTGCCTTATCGGGTCCGCCCGAGACCTTAAACTTTCCGTGTCCTCGGACACTTGTTTTAATTGTGCACTTGAAGTATTTTCCTAAGAGATTTGGTTTGTGCTTAGTACCCTGTCCTCATAAAGAGTCCAGGGCTGTTGTGAATCTTAATAAATATCCTGTTTATTTTCATAACACTTGTGTGGTGTCCTTTCACTGGGTGTTCAAGGGGTACATGTGTGGTAAACAGCTGGCTTAACGCGCCCTCTCGAGTCTTTAGCCTTAGACTGCTCGTATCCACGCTACTAGGATAGCTGGTCTATAGGTTGACTTACAACCAAACACCATAAGGGTCGTTGGAACGATACATAGCGGTCGCTAGAATAGCGAACGGTGCATATCGGGCCAACTTCTCACACCTAGGAATAATGTGTACGCGAGAGAGTCGTAGCAAGGCTGCCAAAGGAGGGAAGCAGCTAAATGGGACTCTTGATGACTTCATAATCAGGACTAATACTGCTATAGATGTGGAAATCACTAAAATGCAACAGAGAGTCTCTATAGAACTAGATGCAGCTAGAAGATTGTCCCAGGATCTTTCTATGTTTAAGAAATCATCCTTAGGGCACATTGCATCTGCTAAAACCCCCGAGCGTTCGACTGGTCCTGTATCAATTATGGCGCTAGCGGACGTGCATCATACCCTGGACATATCCCCACCCACGACAGTTACCAATTCAGAGTCACTCCATCCACCGACCAACCAAAGTTCATCTTTGCATGTAATGGATCTTGAATCGGGGACATACACTGAGATAATTCCTAAAGTAAAAGGGGTGAGTGGGAGCAATTTGTGTGTCAGCAATGAGGGTGCAATCCAAAAAAGGAAGCGTAATACCACATCTGTTTATACCAGGAAGAAGGCTAAAATCGCAAAGGCACAGTTTCTTAATGGTGGGAAGCCTATCGTAGGAGGTGGGGGTGGCGTGCCATTTCAGGCGCACCCAATTATCGAGAAAAATCGTTTGAATGCTGATGACCCTAATTTGGATGTAACAGAAGGGAAGCATGACTCACTAATGGGTGCTGTGAATGGTGGGGTATCTGCATGTGAGGTAGAGGGAAGAGATGAGGAAGTTCTGAAAATTGTTTGGGAAACGCTAAAAAAACTCCTAACCCCTCTAGAAATTAGACTATCGCGTATAGAAAATCATCTGCTTGAGGTAGAAAAGAGCATTTTAACCCTAGCAAGCCTTAGTATAGAGGATAATAAATTAAATAGCTCACCTAGCGATGATAAAATCACACCGGCACCCATTGTTACTCCCCCAACATTACCTCTAGTTAAACCCATACCCAAACCTTGCTCAAAGACTTATGACATTAAAATTAATAAACCTTTGGTGAAGGCACCTAAACAATTGCCTGCACAATCTATACCAACCCAGAAAGATACCGCTGCCCCGAGGGCGAAACCAGCTAAGGCTCACCAAACTAACCCACAGGGGACTCAAATTATAGAGAAACATCGTGAGGGCTTTATAGATCTTCCTCCAGATACAAGTCCGTACGTTATAGTGCTAACAGGGGTACCTGAAATTGGCAACCATTACCAGGAAAACATTTGGTCATTGAAAAATAAGGTAACTCACTGGTTGGATGAAAATAGGCTGTTACCCAACCACCTGGGAAGCAAAATCTTAATGGTGCGAAGGGTACCATGGATAGGCCCCTCATATAAATCTATTCTAGGCGATTGCATTGTTGTCATATTTGAAGACCCAAACACGGTACACCACATACGCTCATGGAACACCTATGGCGGGAACTCGACTATTGAAGTTAGATCACTTACTTTCTTTTTTCCTCCGCGGACACGTTCCAATCATGGGGGGAATTGGTCACTGACTAATCACCATGTTCGGGGAGGGGCTGGAGATGCCTGGCAAGGCAACCACAGTTGGTGGAATGGGGCACCAACTTACAATAGGTTCAGCTGCCTTGAAGAAGTGGATTGACTCACCCCGATGATAGCTTGTCCAACTAGCTCTGAAGGTATATCCTCTACTTTTGGCACTAAATCCATGCTGATTAGGTGTAACACAGGAAAAAGTAACCTACCTGTAAGCACAGAAATTGCCACAGGGGGGAGCGAGCAGCTGTTTAGATATTGACTCAGTCCCGAAGCTCATTAGTGATAAGATAGGCCTGGCAGTACCGGTGGAACAGGGCGCGACGAGCAATCCCTCACAAAGGGTGGTGCACGAAACATGCAGTTTGCCCCAAGCTGTGTCGATTCCTACGGTGCCACCGCCACCAGATGCAGTAAGCCCAAATGAAGGTCCTCCTGGTAGTAGTTCCAACACACCATTGACGTTAATTCCGGGGGGGAGCTTGCCCGGCCCCCCTCGGAGGTCCCTGGGGGGGATCTCTATAATTGCTCATGGATAAGGCTCCTAGCACTACTTTTGACCCTCTCGTGAGTGATCTTATGTTGGGGATGGGAGGAGCTGGTGGCGTGGCCCTGAAGGTGGTCAGTTGGAATATAGCGGGCCTTGCACGGAATATTGACATACCCGAATGGAATTCATTTGTGGAATCCTTCGGGATCTGCTTATTCCAGGAAACTTGGTGCTTGGAACCACGTCACAAGGTGGGTTATACTACCTACTTTGTGCCCGCGATACAATCGCCTGGAGGGAAAGGCCGGCCCTCTGACGGCCTATTAATTTGGGCTAGTGTCTCCCTGGGTTTTAACATCCGGTCTATAGTAACCAAATCATCTGACCTGCAGAGAATTTCAGTTAGAGGGCCATGTGGGGGGAGGAAGCTCGAAGTCTTTAACATCTATGTCAGAGGGTCAAGGGGTGGTACATCTATGCTGTCCCTCACGGGCATTGAGGAGGGACTCGGATCTTGTGGTGCTGACTCCCTTGTCATACTGGCTGGGGATATCAATTGTACATTTGAACCCCTTGCCAGGGAGGATATATTGGGCACCAGGGAGGATGATGTTAGGAGAGGTATTATCCCCCTTACTTTACCACCCATTAGAAGCTGGACCCAAAGCGCCATTGACCTTAATGCCCTTTGCCTGGAATATGGCCTTAGGGCAACTAATGGTAGATCAAAATCAGACCCCTCCGGGGCACATACGTTTAATAGAGTGGGCCACTCCTCTCGAATCGACTACATTCTTTTGAATTATAGACTCTGGGCTCACTTGATAGACATGGTGGTTTTACCATCTATTGACAGTGACCACAACCCCCTAGTCCTGACCCTGTCCCCTCCTTGCACGGGAGCGATTCTAGTCCCAACCCCACACGTATGGAAAACAACGCATGAAGTACGCCCTTCCAATTGTGGTAGACGTCTGAAATGGAACACCTTTGCTGCCAGTGAGGGAAAGATCTTGGAAGTAAAATCCATAATGTCTAATACTATGCTGCGTTTAGACTCCCCTGGATTCAGCAAACATGAAGTACCAACTTTGTTTGCCGAAACCACTGACGCGCTAGGTGAATTGTTTTTGGTTCGCTCTGTAGGCACAAGGGGCAATGCAAAAGGGGGACCCATGGGTAATGCGAGTTGGTTCTCTTCTGCCTGCTGTGCTGCCAAAAGGGAGCTAATTAAAGCGGTGAAAGCCAAGGATGGTGACCTGATTAGCCTTGCTAGGAGAAACTATAGAAGGGTTCTATCTAAGGCAAGGGTTGAACATGAGAACCAGTTTTGGAACGATCTGAAGGTGGCTAGCTCAAGGAAGGATTCCAAGGGATTCTGGGATTTGCTAAGAGCTAGGGACAAACCAGTGGACTCGCTGATAACTTGCAATATAGCTGGGGGAGTGTGGTTTGACCACTTCTCCCAGCTTTATACACTGCCTGTGGGTCCTGATGCAACCCTGATGGACCAGCCCCCGATAGAATGCATAGAGCCCAACAAGGAATTACTCTTTACACCCAAGGAAGTAGTGGGGGCGGTCAAGTGCCTTGTTCCCAACAAGGCAGCGGGCCCGGATGGCCTTCCTGGGGACTTGCCCTGGGTTAATACAGATGAGTGGGGGAGACTTATTGCTTCCCTACTGAATGCTGGCTTGGCTGGTGGGACTCTCCCGGATTCATGGAAGGGCGCAGAGGTCGTCCCGATCTACAAGAAAGGGAGTCGGGACGACGCTGCTAATTATCGCCCTATAAGCCTTTTGGACTCCACACAGAAGGTGGCAGGCAAAGTGGTTCTGGGAAGGGTCTTGCAGTGGGTAGAGGAGAAGCAAATTCTCTCAGACTTCCAGGCTGGCTTTAGAACTGGTATGGGGACTATTGAGCAATCATTCCGGTTAATGATGCTTTTTGGGAAAGTGGTTGTACTGGGCAAAGGCAGTCTGTACCTTGCATTTATAGATCTTCAGACTGCCTTTGACCTGGTCCCACGTAACCAACTCTGGAGTGTACTTGATGCATGGGGAACACCAGAAAGCGGAAAGCTTACCTGCCACGCCAACGGGCTGGTCAGGGGCCGTGAGGTGAACGGCGGCAGTCTACTCTACCGGCGGCGGCGGAGCGCTGGGAGAACCACAGCCCCCAGCAGCCTCAGGGGCAGCGCGCGCCTGTGACGTGATTGGAGCGCCCGGAGGCGCGAGATAAAGGCTGACCCCCCTCTCGCAACCGAGAGTCGCGCGCGGGAGGCGCCCGGGAGAAGCCCGGGACAAGGGCGGGCCGTCTTTGGCCGTCAGTGGACTTCAGCGGCCGGCCGGCGCACCCATCTGACATTTTCCATTAGGTGAGTGAAGTCCCATTGAACATGGAAAGTATCTCTACCACGCCCGCACCGGATGATTTCCCAGTTCCGCCCCCCTCTTTTGAAACCCTATTAGAAAATGCTTTAAATATGGTGTCCAATGAAATCGCCAACACAGAAAAGAGAATGTCAATGAGCAATTCTAATACAAACCTTAAGGAGTTACCAACCCCTATTATTCCTATTTCCCCTGTGGTTTTGATTACGAAATCTACCTCCGGCTCTCTGCCACAGGAGCCCACACCGGACGAAACTGGCCCTGCCATAATCATTGATTCCCAGATTGACACTATTTCATCTAACCCGTTGAATGGAAGTACTAAACCGGCAGGGGAAAAATGTAAAAGGGCTTCCTCCAAACCTTTTGCTAATAAAAGGAGACAACCCACTTGCAACAAGAACCAGCCCACACCGCAGAGTATGTGGTCTAAGCAGAAACAACAACCCTCGAGTGGGCCAACAATCTCTATTGCTGACTCGGAACTTGTTGATCTCGATGTTACTTCCACTCCTACTGACATTCCTATTGGTAATAACAATACAATATGGACACAGACTGCCCCAGTAGGGGATAATAACCCCTTAACTAAACAAAATGGGAACCTAATAGAGACTATTGTGGACACTATTTTTAAACGTTTAGAGAGTCAAATGATCGTACAGTTTAAGAATGTTTTTAAGAGATTGGATAGGTTGGAAAATCTGGTAAAAAATGATGAAGCAAAAAGAAAGGGAACTGTTGCCCTTGATCAGATTAGGGGCGATCGTCTGCTGAAAGACTTGGAGACACTGAGTAACACCTTATCCACTGGGGGGCCTCCTACCTCTTGTACTAGTACTAAATCTGTCAGTGAATCCAGCACTGGCGGCACCCAGACACCTAGCCAACCACCCATCCCTCCAGTAAGTACTAACAGTGCCGGACATAATAAGGCTGCAACTAGCTTGCAACCTAAAACAATTACATCTAATGTCTCGAGCACTCCACATAGTGCCTGCCCTACCACTAGCAACCTGAAAGACTCTCAAATACCAGCAAGATCAGGGTCTAACTTGGCTAGTACTAGCAACACGGGTCGGTCTAGGGACAGTAGACCCATAAAACATCAGGGACCCGCTTTGCACTTGCCCCCTGATGCCTGCCCTTATGTTTTGGTTTTGGCAGGCATTCCATCACTCAGAGAGGGACAAGGCGAATCATGGGTCCAGCTAAACAACAAATGTATTGACTGGCTGACAAAGCACAAAGGGGTTGGCTATGATATATCAAATGAGATTGTCTCAGTCCGTAGGGTATCGTGGGTAGGCCCCCTATTTAAAGACATTCAAGGTGACTGCATTGTCATTAACTTCAGGAACCCCGGCACAGTTAGATTTTTGCTTAACACAAACATGGTACGTCCTGGCCCGTCCAACGTTGTAATCCCACTTCCTCTAAGTTATTTCTATAGACCCCCACAAAGGCCACTACATCCAGCTCTCTCTCCCTTTGGGTTATACAATAGGTTTGCACCCCTATCAGATCTGGATACTTTGGACTGACCACCAGTTGTCAAATTAGTATCCACCATAGTGACTGATCAGCTACCAGAGCTAGCAAATCAAGAATTAGTACCAACGACCCCTGTGACCGTCTCACCCACTGTTGAGAATAAATTGTCATGCATCACAGAAACGTTAGGGCAGAATTCTGACCTGTCTTTTATGAGTTGGAATGTAGCTGGCCTTAAGTCGAAATTAAAAATCAAAGAATGGACCGATTGGATAAAAAGCTTTGATATATTAATGATGCAGGAGACCTGGTGTACCACCCCACTCACACTAGAAGGGTTCTGTTGCCACAATCAAATTGTAAATACCCCGCCTATGGGTCGACCAAGCGGGGGTCTTTCAATCTGGGTGAAGATAAAAGCTGGTGTGCAAACCAAATTGATTAAGAGTAACGCAAAGTGTTTTATGGCCTTGAAATATACCAACAGGTTAAAGTTATGTTTAATTAATTTTCATAATAATGATTTTACATCTCACCCAAATGAATTTTTTTAATAGTGTTCAAATTTATTGATGATGTGATTGTCGGGCAAAAACATGGAATTTTTGATGGTATTTGTATCGGTGGAGACTTTAATGCTCATATGTATCGTAGCAATTATACGTGTAGGAGTGGAGAAGAATTGAGGGACCATCTTGCCCCTCGTGTCTTATTAAATGCTATGGAAATTGCCGGTACTGAGGGGAATAATGTCTCTACCCCCACATATATTGGTCAGGGGAGCCCCTCAACTATAGATTATATATTTGTCTCTCCGACATTGTGTGACATCTTGGAAAAAGCTGAGGTTGTTTGCTCTCCCTATAGTGACCATTACCCACTATTAATACAACTAAAAAACCATGAGATTAATCAAGATGAAATTAATAGGTTAACCGGAGTAAAAAACCTGGAAGCATCCACAGATGGGTTAAGGGTTGTATGGAAGGGAGTGGACAATAAGGGCGTTTTAGCAAATGTGATTCAAAAACATCACACACTAATTATGAACTGCCTGGCCTGCGACAAACCGGGGCACGTTATTATTGATTCCTTCTGTGAACTCTGTACTGCCATCAAAAGAGAGACCTCTAAACCGGCACGGGCTAATAGAACTAGCAACCCACGCTGGTTCGATTCGTCGTGCTCCCGGGCTAATAGAGATCTGAGGGACGCTATTAAGACCATACCGAGAGATTTGGCACTTGTAAGAACATTGAGGGCCAGATGTAAGTCCACATTACGTACCCGCTCTGAAGCATTATTGAAGGATCATTGGGAGGCTCTTGTACGTACTGCAGTTTTAAAAGACACTACAGGGTTTTGGAGGGAGGTCAAGGCCCTTAGATCGCTTGGCTCCAATTTAACACCTATTAACTGTAATATCACAGGGGATACATGGGCCGAGCACTTTTCTAAAATTTATGCTGTATCAGGGTTTCCCCCTGACACCGTCTTCCCCGTCAGGCCTTTGAAGATTGAATTACACGAGGTTGAGGATGCCATATCAGAAAGTGCGGGCAATAAAGCCCCTGGCCCTGATGGTCTATCAATAGATCAAATTAAATCAGAAATTAGTTTTTGGGCACCCCTCCTTTGTAACCTTTTCAATAATTTATCTGATAACTCCATCCCAGATTCATGGTCTAACAGTGTTATCGTGCCAATATTCAAAAAAGGCGACAGATCAGACCCAGGCTGCTATCGCCCGATATCACTGATCGACAACACTTTAAAGGTTCTTGGGAGGGTACTTTTTAAGAGGATAAGCAGCTGGGCTAATGATAAAGATATTTTACACCAATGTCAGCTCGGTTTTAGATCTAATGTGGGCACTGTTGAACAATGTCTGAACTTGAATCTGTTAACAGCAAAATATACTATTGTAAAAAAGTCCCCCCTGCATTTTGGTTTTATGGATTTAAGTTCTGCCTTCGATTTTGTTAACCGTTCACGTTTGTGGTCACTACTCCTTAAATATGGTTTAGACGATTCCTTGGTTTATTTTCTTTCCTACTTGCACAGGGACTTAAAAGCCCGTGTTCGCATCAATTGTGAGGGTGAGGTCTCCAAGGACATTTTAATTGGCAGGGGGGTCAGACAGGGCTGCGTGCTCGCCCCCCTGCTTTTTATTTTGTATATCAATGAGCTGAGCAACACCCTATGCACTTTAACCAATGACGTTCCAATTGTTAATGGCACCCCCATCCCCGCCCTATTGTACGCGGATCACGCGGTGCTAATGGGCCGTACACCCAACGCCCTACGTATTTTAATTTCAGGCTTTGTTTCCTTTATGGCAGATTTGGGTTTGTCAACCAATTTTAATAAATCGTATATTATGAACTGCGGCCCCAAAAGATATAACATTACCACAATTAAATCTGGAGAAAATATTCTAAAAAGCACAAGCACTTTTCCATATTTGGGACCACTTTTCTCAAATTCTGGATCCTGGCACCCACATGTCGCTTATGGGAGAAACAAGATTGGTAAATCTATCAACTCGGTTCTCTCCCTTCGTCAACCTAGACATGCAGATGTTATCTCCTCCCTTATAAAGATTTACCGTACCCAATGCCAACCCACTGGCACGTATGGCTCAGAGGTGTGGGGATATTCTAACTGTATCGCTATTCAAACTGAGGAAAACAGATTTTGTCGAAAGGTATTGGGGGGAGTTGTTTAAGCGGCAACATACATTTGCCATAAAGAACTTAACTTACCCTTTATAGAAGACTTCATCCATTCAAGACCAGCGCTTTTCTGGCTAAAAATTTGGCTTAACTCTTCGGCCACCCTAACACGCAGCATACTAACTGACTGACTGCCTACAAAGTGATAGGTCCCACCATATTCCATCTCCCGATTAGAGGATTCGTGTCCGGTTCCTCCGATTGGAACTCCAACATATGAGTTATATATAAAGCACGGAGTAGGTCCTATCACGTATAATGAAGTATGGATAAAATACACCCGCAAGGATGGTGTTTTAAAATGGCCCCAATATGGTAGTTTTGACTCAGAAGTTTAGACAACCTCGAGGTCAAATTGTTCAAGAAGAAAGCCCGCCCGGCGATGTTTGACTCTTTTCGCTTATGGCGCAAAGAAGCCAAACAGAAAGAAATAAAATTAGCAAAGAAAAATAAAAGAGGTATGTCAATGGTGCAAGCCGCCGTTGCATACAGGGATAATGAGGAAGAACAAGAAAGTGAACGAATGCTTAGGAGCAAGAAACTAGCAGTAGATAAATGCTACCCGATGTTACCACATGAGGGACAAGGCTCAAAGGGAACATCAGAGAAAGATCCGTTAATGTCCCACTTATTAAGCTCACCACCCCCATATGCGTTAGACGCTACTGCACCCCCAAAGCGCTTTGTTATACCACGCCCCAGTGCACAAAATGCAGCTCTTGCACAAGCACCAGCTCCTCTTCAGCTGGTTCCTACTTCTCCGGCGCAGCCTTCTCAAGGGCCGCCGCCTTTGCTACATACTCCATCTATTTCTACAACTTTGCCCACTGCTCCAACTGTTAATCCTGATACTACTTCTGCTACTGCTTCGACTTCTTCTGCTGTTGCTTCGACTTCCTCTTTACATCAGCCTGTCTTTTCTGGCGCATCTGCCTCGCCGCAAGCTTCTCCTTCTGTCAGACAGAGAGTGGCAAGTACTGTCACTGGTCTATTCTCACCCTTCTTTGGGTCGCCTAAAACGACCCCTAAAACGGGACGTAGACAGTTGCGTAGTCAACTGCCCGACTACGAGGAAAGAGAAGTGCTAAATGAGTTAGCACGCAAATGGGTTACTAACACTGCTAAATATGATGTTCAGTCCGTTATGGAAGTTTTCCGTCAGTGGGATGCGCCCACTCAGAGATACGTATTCGAAGAGATGTGTGTATATCTTTGTGAAGATTTGGAGACAAACGATCCCAAGCGCAAAATGCAGGAATTATTCCGCATGCGATGTTGAAAAAGCAATAGATTTATTGTTATCCTATAGGAGTAAGGGAAATGTCTGTAGATCATTGTATGAAGATGATGTGTCAGATAGGAAAAAGGCGCGACAGTACCCCATGAGAGAGGTTCCTCCAGTATGGAGGGAAGGTGATGCGAATGTAAATCCACCAATTCTGCCGCATTTTCAGCGTGTGTGGGTACATGTCCCCTGGAAAAGATCTGAAGTTTTAGCACTCAAACAGACAATACCTGATCCACGTAAAAACCCAGCTGGGTATTACAAGGAGTTATCACAGACTGCCAGCTCATGTATAATGAATTTAGCGGATGTAGACATGTTGTTCGGGAATGCTGTTCCGCATCCTTTATGGAGTAAAATTCGTCATACAGATCATGATCAGGAACTAGGTGACTCATGGGCTAACATTACTGCTACCGATGCTAGACAAGTCGGTGGTTCTAAACCCGAGCCTTTAATAGCGGAACTTCCCGGTAGGATTATCACGTACATGAAAACGTTAATGCCTGAATTACGTGTAAATTGGGACAAGCTATCTGCATGCAAGCAGAAGAAAGATGAGAATGTGTCTGACTTTTTCACGAGATTTGAGGAGACCTTCGTCGATCATAGTGGTAAGGATATGGCTACCGAGGGTGGCCAAAGATTGTTTGTGGACAAATTTGTACATAATTTGCTTCCTGAACTCTGCAATAAATTGAAAGATTCAGAGAGTGCTTGGGCTGTTTCCACGTCAGCGCAGATTTTAGCCACCGCCCAGTACTACGAAAATAGGCGCAAAGACGAGCTAGATAAGGCAGACAAAAAGACTAAAGAGTTAAAAACTAAAGTTCTTCTCCAGCAAGCCTATCCGCCTCGCACTCCTAGTCAGCCCAATTATCAGCAACCACAGCAGTATTCGAGAAACGCGCAAGGAAACGAGTTTTCCTATCAGCGTTCTACGTATGGCCCGAATCAATGTGCCTATTGTAAAGAAGAGGGTCATTTCAAAAGTAATTGTCCAGCTCTTGCGCGACGCTTAAACAGTGTTTCCGGTACAAGAGGTAGAGGTGTTCAACAGGCTCCTAGAGGTAGGGGCCATGGAAATTTCCCCCAGAATACCACTTCTTTTCCGCCTCAAAATTCCATGAATAGCTTTGACCAACAGAATAATGCGTCTTCCAGGTCAGCTCAGTACTATGCAGATGACTATTACGCAGAAAACGAGAATGAGGGTAATAATTGCTAGGACAGCCATGGACAAAGAGAGGGAGTTGTTTCAGTTCCAGTAGATCAGAATGGACCTTATGTCGAGGTGATTACATCCGGAGTGTCGGAGCCATTTCTGCTGGATACTGGTGCTACAAAAAGTTCTATTATGCACTCAAAACTTCCTGGCGCACCTTTGTCTGGCGAAATGAATGTTTCAGTAGGTTTTTCTGGCGCCCCTGTTAGAAACCCGATCTCCAGTCCCATGCCCCTTTCTGTTGACCCATGCAAATTAGAAGCACCCCTCATTCTTACAACAGGTTGTGGCGAAAACTTGTTAGGTTTGGATTTGTTAAAGAGATTATATGCAACTTTGTACTGCTCCCCTTCGGGAGTACAGCTTACTGTAGGAAGAAAAGTTATTTCTCCAATGTATTTGGCAAAGGAGAATATTCCAACCGAATTGTCATCTCTTCCGGATGTACTTTGGGCGAATGGTTCTAATGATGTAGGTCATTTGGAAATAGCGCCATATGTCATAACATTGAAAGCTAATGTTAGGTTACCACGCATTCCCCAATATAGAATATCAAACGAATGTGAAAAGGCTTTGTTAGCGATCGTTTACGATCTGATCGAGAAAGATGTCATCGAAGAGACAACAGGCAACATTTGTAACAGTCCTGTTTTGCCTGTCTTAAAGCGTACCGATCCTTCACAGCCCCCTGTGTACCGATGTGTGATTGATCTCAGGGAAGTGAATAAGATCGTTGTACCACAGTTTCCAGTCGTCCCCGACATTACTGCCTTATTGACAATGGTTCCAGCTTCAGCCAATTGGTTTTCAGTGATTGACCTGAAGAACGCTTTCTTCAGCATCCCGATTGCCGAGGAGAGCAGAGATATCTTTGGCTTCAATTTAGGAGGACGAAGCTTCCGCTTTAAACGAGCTCCTCAGGGCTACTGTGAAAGTCCATCAATATTCAGTCAGGCTCTGAAAACACAACTAGACACGATTGTTCTGCAGGATGGTGCAACTTTAATTCAGTATGTGGACGATCTGCTGATCGCTGCAGACACCGAAGAAGTTTGCAAACAAACGACATTGTCAGTGTTACATCATTTATGTGACATGAAGCACAAAGTCTCGCTTTCCAAATTACAATTTTGTCGACAAGAAGTAACCTACTTAGGTCACATCTTATCGAAGGAGGGAAGGAGACTGACCCCAGAAAGAATACAAGCAATTGCAGAACTGAGTGTCCCAAGGACACAAAGAGAAGTGCGTGCCTTCTTGGGCATTACATCGTACTGTAGACAATGGATACCGAACTTCTCACTATTGGCCAAACCTTTGCTGGCATTAATGCGTAAAGACACACCCAATCCTTTGCCTTGGTCTGAAGATTGTCAGACGAGTTTCCATGAGTTGCGTGAGGCATTATGTTCAGCTCCTGTATTGGGCCACCCCGACTACAGCAAGCCTTTTACATTATATGTCCATGAGAAGGAAGGTTGCGCATTATCAGTCTTGACGCAACACTTTGGGGACAAACAACGCCCATGTGCGTATTTCTCTGCGACTCTAGATCCTGTAGCTAAGGCATTACCAAGTTGCTTGAGGGCCACTGCTGCAGCAGCTGTCTGTATTCGACAGTCTGCTGGGCTAGTCATGAATAATACTCTGATCGTTATGGTCCCACATGCAGTAGATATCCTACTAAACAGGACGAAAACACAACATCTAACTAGTGCTCGACTATCCAGCTATGAATTGACACTGTTAGCAAGTCACATTCACATAAAGAGGTGTGATACACTCAACCCTGCTACGTTATTACCCATTCCAGCAGAGACAGATGAGGTTGAAAAACATGATTGCTGCTTTAGGACAGAGGAAGAGACAAAAGGGAGAGTAGACTTGCAGGACACTCCCCTCCCTGAATGTAATGATGCGTTATGGGTTGATGGTTCATGTTTCAAGTTGCCAAATGGTGATACGACTGCAGCATATGCCGTGACAACATTACACACGATTGTAGAGACAGCTCGCATCCCCCACAATTCAGCGCAGGCAGCAGAGTTAGTCGCACTCACAAGAGCGTGTATGTTGGCAAAAGGAAAACGAGTGAATGTGTATACTGATAGCCAATACGCCTTTGGCGTAGCCCACAGTTTTGGAAGATTGTGGCGTGAACGTGGGTTCCTGACGTCACATGGTGCAAAAATTCAACACGGCCAGCTAGTACACGACCTTCTCGAGTCACTGACCTTGCCCCTACAAGTTGCAATTGTGAAATGCAGTTCACACAGAAAGATTCAAGATGACTTTGGTCGAGGGAATGCATTTGCCGATGAGGTCGCGAAAGAGACTGCAAGGAACACAATGAGTCGGATGTATGTTGTAGGTCCTGCTAGATGGACCCTTGATGTGGGTATGTGTGAGGACACCATCGAAAGCGTAAAATCTATACAAGCTGATGCTACTGAGAAAGAGGTGAATGAATGGAGAGAAAGCAAGGGTAGATTAGATGCGAATGGTTGTTGGGTCGACCTGTCAGAACATCAGCGATGGATGTTACCTAACGCCTATGTGCTCGCAGTGGTGACGATGGCCCATGGAATGGCGCACATCAGTGTGAAAGGAATATGTAAACTGTTGGCCCCAGTATGGCAGAATAGTGGTATCCCAAAATGTGCCGAGAATCTGGTAAGAAACTGTATGGTGTGTTTGAAGCACAATCCCGGTAGGGGAACCCCAACCCCAGTTGGTCATTTTGCGCCTCCAACGTACCCGTTCGAGGTCTTGCAGCTCGATTTCATTCACATGGAGAGGTGCAATAACCTAAAATATGTGCTTGTTGTCGTTTGCGCCTTCTCCAGGTGGGTAGAAGCGTACCCCCTTAAGGACAACACTGCATTGTCAACTGCCAAAGCCCTTGTCAAAGAATTCTTCCCTAGATTTGGCATGCCTAGGATTGTCTGGAGTGATAATGGAAGTGAATTCGTGGGACGAGTGATGAAGAGAGTGTGTGAGTGTCTAGGCATCCACCAGAAATTCCACGCTGCAAACCACCCCCAATCGGCAGGATTGGTAGAGTGCTATAATGGCACGTTAAAATTGAAATTGGCCAAGATCCAAGCCAGCACAGGTCTCAAGTGGCCAGACGCCCTGCCTTTAGCACTCCTGTCCACCAGAATGATTGTCCATTCCAGATTAGGACTTAGCCCACATGAAATTGTGTTTGGCCACCCAGCTAACATCTGGGGTGTGCCCAGACCCAAGAGATTGAGTGAAATAGAGTACCCCGCACTGTTTGACTATTTGCACGAATTGACAACTAAACTGCATGCTTTACATCAACAGGTCCACAGCTCCTCTCCATCGGCGTCTGACGTTCCAGGCCACGCCATTGAACCTGGCTCCTTGATCCTAGTTCGGAACTTCAGGCGAACAAAGAACGAGGAGCCTCGCTGGACCGGACCTTTCCAGGTCTCGCTATCTACCCGCTCTGCAGTACGTGTCCACGGAAAAAAACACTGGGTGCACGGCGCCCATTGCAAAAGGGTCCCGCTGCCCCTTCCATATGACCGGTGGGTCCGGCAAGGAGTCGCTGATTCCGAGACAGAGTTCATACCTCGCTTTGTCCCCTTCAGCGATGCACGATTAAAAGGAACTGGTACCGACAAAGAGAGCGATTGTATTTTGCAAGGATCTGTGCCACCGTCAATGCAGTTGGACATTACAGAACCTGAAACATTGTTTGAAGATCCCACCGTACCTGGGAAAGAACGATATAATCTGAGGTCAAGACCAAGGAACTGACATAATCAAATTAGTGCGATTTTCCCTTTTTCCCATGAACTATTTTTGATTTTACAGCTCTCTCGCCCAGGGAACTAGCTCATTTTTGATTTTCGAACCGCCATCCGGTTCTGCTGCTAGGGCCGCGGTTGAAGTCTGAGGAGTGCAGCCGGGGACGCCTAGGTCAACGGTTCTGGTCGGTCTGAGGGAATTACCCCGGACTGGACAGAGCGCACATCTTGGCAGGAGCAACCTCCCACCGCGGGCAGCAACCAGAGGATGGAGTTTCCGAGGGTAGAGAGACCTGCTAGACACATGAACTTTAACAAGAAAATGTGCACTGTGATGGCAAGAAAGAAATTCTTGATAATATGTATTTTGATGATATGTAGCATAACGATGTTCTTGATTGGTTATACTTTATCCACGTTTCAAGTCACCTTTGTAAACAACACTCAGCCCACACCTCCTCCAACTGTTTCTTTACACTCCTTTCACCCTCTTCCTGAACACGAGTCTGCCAGAAGACTAGAGTTTGTAAATAACTCCTTCATCCAGCTCCTACACCAGCACCAGTCTATAATGAACACATCGAATTGTTGGATCTGTGGACTCATGCCGCACACGACAGTTAAGGGCATTCCATACTTCATCCTGCCATTCAGTTATTATGGGTCTCTGTGGGCTTTCCAGACCATGTTCCTGTTCGCCCTAGAACCATACCCGCCCCGTTCCACAGAGAGCAATTCCAGCAACAAGGCACTAGTGGTAGGAATAAGAAATATGAGTAGGGATGTTGACATGTATCAAACGATTCCTAAAGATGAACTCACTCCCTACAGCCGTTGGAATGTAACTAAATACGGGATCTCTTTGAATAAAAGCCAGAAAACAAAGAAATCCTCCCCAGTCTGGATAGTGCCCCACCGAGGTCACTTATGTCTGCAAGGTATTGGCAGGGATCCCAAAGCACAGTTGGGGAAGAGCGTATGCACGGAAACATATGTGTTTGCCTCCCGAACTTCCCCTCCATTCTTGGCGGCTAAAGGCACCTATTTCGTCTGCCACGACAAAGCCTATACATGGTTGCCCCCTGACTTCTCGGGCACATGCTTTATCTCGTTTCTGCTGCCACCCACCTACACTGCCGGGGCAGATTACCATCGGACAAGGACAGCTAGGGGTGTTGTGAGTCAAGACGACACTGCGGGTCAAGAGTTTGGAGACTTCGCAAAGGGTTTTCTGCCATTTTGGGGGCCTATGGTGAACAGCAGGAACATTCGTCAATTGACGAGGATAGTTAAGTCCGCCGTGACTGAAATGGCCGGTGCCCTTAGCAACTTGACAGCTGAGCTTCAGTCGGATCGACTTATGACCCTTCAGAACAGGGTTGCCCTAGATGTCATACTTGCAGACCGTGGTGGTGTATGTAGAGTGATCCAATCTAGTTGCTGCATTTTCATCCCTGACAATGCTCCGACAGTGTACCAGGCCATCTCCCAATTACACAAAATCTCTGATTCCCTTCACATGGAGAAAGGGGATTGGTCCCTGCTAGGGTGGCTGTGGGAACTGATCTCTGCCTGGGGATGGAAAACTCTGATCTTCATTGGGATGATCCTGGCCGTTCTGTTTATGTTCTGTCTGTTTGTACAGTGCGCTCCTGCAATATGTGGCCTCTGTGCTACTTCATGTGTAAGGAA
Organism: Lissotriton vulgaris; assembly: GCF_964263255.1. NCBI lineage: Eukaryota > Metazoa > Chordata > Amphibia > Caudata > Salamandridae > Lissotriton > Lissotriton vulgaris. The sequence continues at coordinate 1,067,153,179 of NC_141691.1, forward strand.
GCCTGTATCAAGGGACGAATTGAGCAACAGAATGATGCTACAGCAGCATCTCCATAAATTCATCAATACAGATTTGGACTCAGATTAGCATGAGTTATTGCCTAATATGAGGGCAAAAGGAGGGTCTGTGGTACTGAAATTCCGGATCCTGCTGTTCCACCGGTATCGAGGTCCAAACACTCGTATCACAAAATATCGTCGTACCATGACGAATTTGGTATCGACGGACCGGTAATGATTAGGACATTATCCCTATGCATTTGCGTCATGATTGAATGATGCTAACACCCTTAAATCGTGGTTTCCGTTCCGAACCCTCAGACTCCATTTTGTAAACGGCATCCATCTTATGACTTGCCCTCATATAGTCAATTGATTAAGGCCGAGTTTGATCTGAAAGGACACGTCCACCGTAGCTGACTTCCCCATGACCTGGCCGAGCTGACTCCACTGCCTCCAGCCAATCCTGTTTGGGCAGCTCCTCGCCCAGTGGTCGAGTAAGATATCATCAAGGCACAACATGCCATAAACCATTCACCGTGAAAACAAAATCGGGTTGGCCCTAATCAGCAAGGCTGGGCCTATATCATAAGTAACAGAAGAAGATGCCAGTACTGATAAACTTAGTTAAACAATGAGATAAGTCTTCCTGATTAAGACAGGCTGTTACCTCGCGCCAGACAGGACAGTGTGCCTGAATTATACAGGAGAGACACGACGCTGAATAGCAACAGGTCATCGTGTCATTCCCTATTCCGGCCAACTACAAGCAAGTTGATTGTGCCGCTTGGACACGTTTCGTTACACAGGGATTATCCTTCACCCCACGCTTGCAAACTCCCCACTCTTATTCATTTGGACTACTGTCAGCCTATTTTGCAGAAACTGTGACGCTGCCTGAGGCCCTGATGAGAATCTCCACAGAATCCAAGGAGATTCGAAACGCGTAGGCCCCCCTTTCTTCACTGGACTGCCAATTTTTGATTCAATAACCAAACTTGTGTATAGACCTCACATTTAATTGTTGGAGAGTAATAATCTTTATTCATTTGCGCAAAGCCTTCTTTATATTGTAAAATCCTTGGCATTGTATTTCCAGTTAATCAAAAATGTGAACATTTTCGTTTAATTAATGCAGTTCCAGTTGTGTATATATATTTCTTGTCCCTTGTATAAATTGTATATATGGTACGCTTGAGCTAAGTGTGTGTATGCGTTGAATGTGTGGCGAATGTGACATGACTGTGGTTTTGAATGATGGTTCATTCCAGGTGATTGTATTTTTATGTGTCCGTTCTCAATTTTGATCTTGTCCCACTGTGTTTCCCGGTAAATGTAAAAAGAACCTTTTATTGTTGAAATTCTTTATAAAATAAAATTGCGACTATTGAGCATTCCCTTTCTGGAATTTGATTTTCTGTTTGTGGAAGATTTATCTCATTGTTTAACTAAGTTTATCAGTACTGGCATCTTCTTCTGTTACTTATAAACCATTCACTACATACAGATCATGTTTTCCATACACATACACCTGTCCATGATTCTTGTTTATGACCAGTTTTACGACGGGAGGGTGCCCGACCTTATTGGTGTTTCATCGATATCTGATGGGAATTCTGGGCCTGGCGGGGTAATCCATCACGATCCGGACATCTAAAATATGTGCTGACCAGCATGACTTCGCTCTTTGTATTATTATAGAAATATGTGTATAACCATATCATAAACTCAAGAATTCTTGCCCGCAGCTGTTATTTCTGTATATAAGGAGAAGGCTGGTTCTGTAAAAACGAACAGTCTCCTGAGAACTTACAGCCCGTGCTGTTGTAATTCTAGGACACATGTTACTTGTTTGCAACCAATAAACCTCAATCTCTGACTTCAACTAGAAGACTCTGTGTTTCTGTAGTCCAGAACAGGGAGAACTCAGAGGTCTTCGGGTGTGGTCCCCTGGCACCACCGGGTCTCTAAAAACCCGGCACCTCAAAGTGAGGTGCAGAAAGAAGAGTGTGAGGTGCAGAAAGAGGCAAGAGAGGTGCAGCAGTAGCCAAGAGAGGTGCATAAAGAGGCGAGAGTGGTGCAGATAGAGGCAAGAGTGGATCAGAAAGAGGCAAAAGAGGTATATAAAAAAGCAAGAGAGTTGCAGAAAGAATAGAATGAGCTGCAGAAAGAGGGAAGAGAGGTGCAGATATAGGCAAGTGAGGTGCAGAAAGATGCAAGCGAGGTGCAGATGTAGCCAAGAGAGGTGCAGAAAGAGGAAAGAGAAGTGCAGAAAGAAGAGAGTGAGTGGCAGAAAGAGGCAAGAGAAGTGTTGATAGAAGAGGGAGCTGCAGAAAAAGGGAAGAGTGCTGCAGAACGAGGCAAGAGTGGTACAGAAAGAAGAGAGTGAGCTGCAGAAAGAGGCAAGAGAAGTTGAACAAGAGGCGTGCAGAAAGAGGCACGTGTGGTACAGATAGAGATAAGAGGTTTAGAAGGAGGCTAGAGAGGTGCAGAAAGAGGAAGAAAGGTGCAGAAAGAGGCAAGTGAGGTATTGAAAGTGGGACGAGAGGAACAGAAAGAGGAAGTAAGATACAGAAAGTGGCAAGAGAGGTACAGAAACAGGAAGAAAAGTGCAGAAAGAAGCAAGAGAAGTGCATAAAGAAGCAAGAGAGGTGCAGAAAGAGGCAAGAGGTGGGCAGAACGAGGAAGAAAGGCGCTGAAAGAGGCAAGCGAGGTGCAGAGAGAGGCAAGAGAAGTGCACAAAGAAGAGAGTGAGCTGCAGAAAGAAGCAAGAGAAGTGCAGACAGAAGTAAAGGGGGTGCAGAAAGAGGAAGAAAGTCACAGAAAGAGGCAAGTGAGGTGCAGGAAGAGGCAAAAGAAGAGCAGTAAGAGGCAAAAGAGGTGCAGAAAGAGGGAAGAGAAGAGCAGAAAGAGGCAAGAGAGGTGCGGAAAGAAGAAGAAAGGTACCGAAAGGGGCAAGAGATATACAGAAAGAGGCAATAGAAGGGCAGAAAACGGCAAGAGAGGTACAGAAAGAGACAAGAGAGGTACAGAAAAAGGCAAGAGAGGTGCAGAAAGATGAGAGTGAGCTGCAGAAAGAGGGAAGAGAGGTGCTGATAGAAGAAAGTGGGCTGCAGAAAGAGGGAAGAGAGGTGCAGAAAGAGGCAAGAAAGGTACAGAAAAAAGAGAGTGAGCAGCAAAAAGAGGCAAGAGAGGTTGAAAAACAGGCAAGAGGCATGCAGAAAGAGGCAAGAGTGATACCGATTGAGAAAAGAGGTGTATAAAGAGGTAAGAGAGGTGCAGAAAGAGGAAGAAAGGTGCATAAAGAGGCAAGTGAGGTATTGAAAGAAGGAAGAGAAGAGCAGAAACAAGAAGTAAGGTGCAGAAAGAGGCAAGAGAGGTACAGAAACAGGAAGAAAGGCGTAGAAAGAAACAAGAGAAGTGGAGAAAGAGGCAAGAGATGTGCAGAAAGAAGAGAGTGCGCTTTAGAAAGAGGCAAGAGAGAGGCAGAAAGATGCACGACAGGTGCAGAAAGAGGCAGGAATGGTGCAGAAAGAGGCAAGAGAGGTATAGAAAGACACAAGAGTTGAGTAGAAAGGCAAGAGCGGTGCGGACCGAGGCAAGGAAGGTGCATAAAGAGGCAAGAGTGGTGCAGATAGAGGCAAGACTAGATCAGAAAGAGGCTAAAGAGGTGCATAAAGAGGCAAGAGAGTTGCAGAAAGAAGAGAATGAGCTGCAGAAAGAGGGAAGAGAGGTGCAGATATAGGCAAGTGAGGTACAAAAAGAGGCAAGCGAGGTGCAGATGTTGCCAAGAAAGGTGCAGAAAGAGGAAAGAGAAGTGCAGAAAGAAGAGAGTGAGCAGCAGACAGAGGAAAGAGAGGTGCTGAAAGAGGCAAGAGAGGTGTTGATAGAAGAGGGAGCTGCAGAAAAAAGGAAGAGAGGTACAGAACGAGGCAAGAGAGGTACAGAAAGAAGAGAGTGAGTTGCAGAACTAGGCAAATGAGGTGCAGAAAGTGGCAAGAGATGTACAGAAAGAGGCAAGTGAGCTGCAGAAAGAAGCAAGGGAAATGGAGGTAGAGGCAAGAGAAGTGCAGAAAGAGGTAAGAAAGGTGCATCAATAGGCAAGAGAGGTGCAGAAATAGGCAAGCGAGGTGCAGAAAGAAGAGAGTGAGCTGCAATAAGAGGCGAGAGGTTGAAAAAGAGGCAAAAGGATTGCAGAAAGGAGCAAGAGCAGTGCATAAAGAGATAGGAGGTGTAGAAAGAGGCAATAGAGGTGCAGAAAGAAGAAGACAGTTTCAGAAAGAGGCAAATGAGGTGTAGAAAGAGGGGAGAGGAGAGCAGAAAGAGGAAGCAATGTGCAGAAAGATGTAAGAGAGGTACAGAAACAGGAAGAAAAGTACAGAAAGAAGCAAGAGAAGTGCAGAAAGAAGCAAGAGAGGTGCAGAAAAGGGCAAGAGGTGTGCAGAAAGAAGAGTGAGCTGCAGAAAGAAGCAAGAGAAGTACAGACAGAGGCAAGAAAGATATAAAATGAGGCAAGAGAAGTGCAGAAAGTGGCAAGAGGTGTGCAGAACGAGGAAGAAAGGCGCTGAAAGAGGCAAGTGAGGTGCAGAGAGAGGCAAGAGATGTGCACAAAGAAGAGAGTGAGCTGCAGAAAGAAGCAAGAGAAGTGCAGACAGAAGTAAAGGAGGTGCAGAAAGAGGAAGAAAGGAACAGAATGAGGCAAGTGAGGTGCAGGAAGAGGTAAGAGAAGAGCAGTAAGAGGCAAAAGAGGGAAGAGAAGAGCAGAAAGAGGCAAGAGAGGTACAGAGAGAGGCAAGAAAGGTGCAGAAAGAAGAAAGGTACAGAAAGGGGCAAGAGAGACACAGAAAGAGGCAATAGAAGGGCAGAAAGAGACAAGAGAGGTACAGAAAGAGACAAGAGAGGTGCAGAAAGATTATAGTGAGCTGCAGAAAGAGGGAAGAGAGGTGCAGAAATAGGCAAGCGAGGTGCAGAAAGAGGCAAGAGAGGTGCAGAAAGACAAAGAAGGGTACTGAAAGAGGCAAGAGAGGTACAGAAAGAGGCAAGAGAGGTGCAGAAAGAAGAGAGTGAGCTGCAGAAAAAGGCAACACAGGTTCAGAAAGAGGCAAGAGAGGTACAGAAAGAAACAACAGCTGAGTAGAAAGGCAAGAGAGGTACAGAGAGTGGCAAGGGAGATGCACAAAGAAGAGACTGAGCTGCAGAAAGAAGGAAAAGAGGTGCAGAAGGAGGCAAGTGAGGTGCAGAAAGAGGCAAGAGAGGTACAGAAAGACCCAAGTGCTGAGTAGAAAGGCAAGAGAGGTGCAGACAGTGGCAAGGGGGATGCATAAATAAGAGAGTGAGCTGCAGAAATAGGGGAAAGAGGTGCATAAAAAAGAGCGTGAGATGCAGAAAGAAGCAAGAGAAGTGCAAACAAGGGCATGAGAGGTGCAGAAAGAGGCAAGAGAGGTGCAGAAAGAGGCAAGAGAGGTACAGAAAGACACAAGAGCTGAGAAGAAAGGCAAGAGAGGTGCGACAGTGGCAAGGGAGGTGTATAAAGAAGAGAGTGAGCTGCAGAAAGAGGGTCAAGAGGTGCAGAAAGAGGCAAGTGGGGTGCAGAAAGAGGCAAGAGAGGTACAGCTATAGGCACGAGAGGTGCAGAGCGAGGCAAGAGAGGTGCAGAAAGGAGAGAGTGAGCTGCAGAAAGAGGGAAGAGAGATGCAGATAGAGGTAAGAGAGGTACAGAAAGAAGAGAGTGAGCTGTAGAAAGAGGCAAGAGAGGTTAAAAAAGACCCAATAGGTGTGCAGAAAGAGGCAAGAGTGGTACAGAAAGAGGAAGAAAGATGCAGAAAGAGGCAATTGAGGTTTTGAAAGAGGGAAGAGAAGAGCAGAAAGAGGAAGAAAGGTGCAGAAAGAGGTAAGAGAGGTACAGAGACAGCAAGAAAGGAGTAGAATAAAACAAGAAAAGTACAGAAAGAAGCAAGAGGGGTGCAGAAAGAGGCAAGAGATGTGCAGAAAGAAGAGAGTGAGCTTTAGAAAGAGGAAGGAGAGGTGCAGAAAGAGGCAAGAGAGGTGCAGAAAGAAGAGAGTGAGCGGCAGAAAGAGGGGAGAGAGATGCAGAAAGAGGAAAGAGAGGTGCTGATAGAAAAGAGTGAGCTGCAGAAAGAGAGAAGAGAGGTGCAGAAAGAGGTAAGAGAGGTACAGAAAAAGGAGAGTGAGCTGCAGAAAGAGGCAAGAGAGGTTGAAAAAGAGGCAAAAGGCATGCAGAAAGAGGCAAGAGTGGTACAGATAGAGATAAGAGATGTATAAAGAGACACGAGAGTTGCAGAAAGAGGAAGAAAGGTGCAGAAAGAGGCAAGAGAGGTGCAGAAAGAGGCAAGAGATGTGCAGAAAGAAGATAGTGAGCTTTAGAAAGAGTCAAGAGAGGTGCAGAAAGATGCTAGACAGGTGCAGAAAGAGGCAAGAGAGGTGCAGAAAGAGTTAGAAGGTATAGAAAGAGGCAAGAGAGGTGCCGAAAGAGGAAGAAAGGCACAGAAAGAGGCAAGTGAGGTGCAGAAAGATTAGAGTGAGCTGCAGAAAGAGGGAAGAGAGGTGCAGAAATAGGCAAGCGAGGTGCAGAAAGAGGCAAGAGAGGTGCAGAAAGACGAAGAAGGGTACTGAAAGAGGCAAGAGAGGTGCAGAAAGAGGCAAGAGAGGTGCAAAAAGAAGAGAGTGAGCTGCAGAAAAAGGCAACACAGGTTCAGAAAGAGGCAAGAGAGGTACAGAAAGAAACAACAGCTGAGTAGAAAGGCAAGAGAGGTACAGATAGTGGCAAGGGAGATGCATAAAGAAGAGATTGAGCTGCAGAAAGAAGGAAAAGAGGTGCAGAAGGAGGCAAGTGAGGTGCAGAAAGAGGCAAGAGAGGTACAGAAAGACCCAAGTGCTTGGTAGAAAGGCAATAGAGGTGCAGACAGTGGCAAGGGGGATGCATAAATAAGAGAGTGAGCTGCAGAAATAGGGGAAAGAGGTGCATAAAGAAGAGCGTGAGATGCAGAAAGAAGCAAGAGAAGTGCAAACAAGGGCAAGAGAGGTGCAGAAAGAGGCAAGAGAGGTACAGAAAGACACAAGAGCTGAGAAGAAAGGCAAGAGAGGTGCAGACAGTGGCTAGGGAGGTGCAGACAGTGGCTAGGGAGGTGTATAAAGAAGAGTGAGCTGCAGAAAGAGGGTCAAGAGGTGCAGAAAGAGGCATGTGGGGTGCAGAAAGAGGCAAGAGAGGTGCAGCTATAGGCACGAGAGGTGCAGAAAGAGGCAAGAGAGGTGCAGAAAGGAGAGAGTGAGCTGCAGAAAGAGAGAAGAGAGATGCAGAAAGAGGTAAGAGAGGTACAGAAAGAAGAGAGTGAGCTGTAGAAAGAGGCAAGAGAGGTTGAAAAAGAGGCAAGAGGTTTGCAGAAAGAGGCAAGAGTGGTACAGAAAGAGGAAGAAAGATGCAGAAAGAGGCAATTGAGGTTTTGAAAGAGGGAAGAGAAGAGCAGAAAGAGGAAGAAAGGTGCAGGAAGAGGCAAGAGAGGTACAGAAACAGCAAGAAAGGAGTAGAATAAAACAAGAAAAGTACAGAAAGAAGCAAGAGGGGTGCAGAAAGAGGCAATAGATGTGCAGAAAGAAGAGAGTGAGCTTTAGAAAGAGGAAGGAGAGGTGCAGAAAGAGGCAAGTGAGGTGCAAAAGGAAGAGAGAGAGCGGCAGAAAGAGGGAAGAGAGGTGCAGAAAGAGGAAAGAGGTGCTGATAGAAGAGAGTGAGCTGCAGAAAGAGAGAAGAGAGGTGCAGAAAGAGGCAAGGGAGGTACAGAAAAAAGAGAGTGAGCTGCAAAAAGAGGCAACAGAGGTTGAAAAAGAGGCAAGATGCATGCAGAAAGAGGCAAGAGTGGTACAGATTGAGATAAGAGATGTATAAAGAGGCAAGAGATTTGCAGAAAGAGGAAGAAAGGTGCAGAAAGAGGCAAGAGAGGTGCAGAAAGAGGCAAGAGATGTGCAGAAAGAAGATAGTGAGCTTTAGAAAGAGTCAAGAGGTGTGCAGAAAGGAGCAAGAGCAGTGCATAAAGAGATAAGAGGTGTAGAAAGAGGCAATAGAGGTGCAGAAAGAAGAAGACAGTTTCAGAAAGAGGCAAATGAGGTGTAGAAAGAGGGGAGAGAAGAGCAGAAAGAGGAAGCAATGTGCAGAAAGATTTAAGAGAGGTACAGAAACAGGAAGAAAAGTACAGAAAGAAGCAAGAGAAGTGCAGAAAGAAGCAAGAGAGGTGCAGAAAAGGGCAATAGGTGTGCAGAAAGAAGAGAGTGAGCTGCAGAAAGAAGCAAGAGAAGTAAAGACAGAGGCAAGAAAGATATAAAATGAGGCAAGAGAAGTACAGAAAGTGGTAAGAGGTGTGCAGAACGAGGAAGAAAGGCGCTGAAAGAGGCAAGTGAGGTGCAGAGAGAGGCAAGAGATGCGCACAAAGAAGAAAGTGAGGTACAGAAAGAAGCAAGAGAAGTGCAAACATAAGTAAAGGAGGTGCAGAAAGAGGAAGAAAGGAACAGAATGAGGCAAGTGAGGTGCAGGAAGAGGCAAGAGAAGAGCAGTAAGAGGCAAAAAAGGTGCAGAAAGAGGGAAGAGAAGAGCAGAAAGAGGCAATAGAGGTACAGAGTGAGTCAAGAGAGGTGCAGAAAGAAGAAAGGTACAGAAAGGGGCAAGAGAGACACAGAAAGAGGCAATAGAAGGGCAGAAAGAGACAAGAGAGGTACAGAAAGAGGCAAGAGAGGTGCAGAAAGATTAGAATGAGTTGCAGAAAGAGGGAAGAGAGGTGCAGAAATAGGCAAGCGAGGTGCAGAAAGAGGCAAGAGAGGTGCAGAAAGACAAAGAAGGGTGCTGAAAGAGGCAAGAGAGGTGCAGAAAGAGGCAAGCGAGGTGCAGAAAGAAGAGAGTGAGCTGCAGAAAATGGCAACACAGGTTCAGAAAGAGGCAAGAGAGGTACAGAAAGAAACAACAGCTGAGTAGAAAGGCAAGAGAGGTACAGACAGTGGCAAGGGAGATGCATAAAGAAGAGAGTGAGCTGCAGAAAGAAGGAAAAGAGGTGCAGAAGGAGGCAAGAGAGGTACAGAAAGACCCAAGTGCTGAGTAGAAAGGCAAGAGAGGTGCAGACAGTGGCAAGGGGGATGCATAAATAAGAGAGTGAGCTGCAGAAATAGGGGAAAGACGTGCATAAAGAAGAGCGTGAGATGCAGAAAGAAGCAAGAGAAGTGCAAACAAGGGCAAGAGAGGTACAGAAAGAGGCAAGAGAGGTGCAGAAAGAGGCAAGAGAGGTACAGAAAGACACAAGAGCTGAGAAGAAAGGCAAGAGAGGTGCAGACAGTGGCAATGGAGGTGTATAAAGGAGAGAGTGAGCTGCAGAAAGAGGGTCAAGAGGTGCAGAAAGAGGCAAGTGGGGTGCAGAAAGAGGCAAGAGAGGTTTATTTTTTATTTATTTTTATTTTAGCGATTTGTAAAGCGCCTGGTGACCCGAGGGCATCCCCGCGCTGTAATCTTGATGGCGATCCAAGGACAGAAGGGAGAATTTTATTTAGGAAACAACAGCGTTTTCAGTTTCTTCCTAAACATCAAGTGATTGGGTTCAAGTCGAAGGGTGCGGGGGAGTGCATTCCATCTAGTGGATGCTTTAATCGAGAAGCGGCGGCCGCCCGTACGTGTCTTCCTGTGTCTAGGGACATTGGCCAGGTTCTCATTCTCCAAGCGGAGGGACCTGGGGGTTTTGTAGGGAGTAACCAGGTCTCTTAAGATAGCGGGGCCGGAACCATTAAGCAGTTTGTGTGCAGTGCACAGGGTCTTAAATTCGACCCTTTGGTGGATTGGAAGCCAGTGAAGAGCCTGGATTGCTGGTTTGGCTGATACTCTGGAGGGGAGATTCCAAAGTAGCCGGGCGGCTGCGTTCTGCGTCCGCTGGAGTTTGGACAGGGTAATTTCTGGGGCTCCGAGGTATATCATGTTGCAGTAGTCCAGCCGTGCAAGCACCAGGCCCTGGACTAGGAGTTTCCTGGATAGGGGAGGGAGTAGTGGGAGGATCTTCCGAATGGAGCGCATTAGGCCAAAGCAGGTCCCTGCTGTCTTGGTAGCTTGAGTTTTCATCGACAGCTCGGGCTCTAGCCATACTCCTAAGGTTTTAATTTCCTGTTTAGGGGCAGGGATTTCCCCGAATACGTCTGGCCAAACTGAAGGAGGGATGGTGGACCATTGCTTGCCCAAAAGCATGACTTCGGTCTTTGAGCCATTTAATTTGAGCGCTGACTCACACATCCAAGTGTGGATATTTTTAAGGCAGAGGTGCAGCTATAGGCACGAGAGGTGCAGAAAGAGGCAAGAGAGGTACAGAAAGGAGAGAGTGAGCTGCAGAAAGAGGGAAGAGAGATGCAGAAAGAGTGAGGAAATAGAAATGTTTGGGTAGTCAATGTGACCCCCACTCGCACCCTATATATGCACCCGTGCCCCATGTATGTCATGTAAATCCCTTCCCGTGTCTGCCATGATAATGCGCAATCAAAAAGAGAATGGACACTAGTTTCTGCAAAAACCAAATAGTTTTTTTATCGAGAACCCTCATAGACTTCCTGGAATCGTGTCGTAGCGGTATATCTTTTTCCCGCCCCCTCAGGAGTCATGGCATAGTCATTGGGTCAACGATTAACGTGCAGGGTGCCTGCCTCACCAGAGGCTACTTCTGGTAGTTACAGAAGTGTCCAGAAATAAAAAGTGGGTAGAAAATTTAAAATTAATGAATAGGTCAAGAAGTGAACTTTTTTTACAAAGACTAATCACTAAGCTTAAAAAACCATTGTGATATATCGGTAGTCGAGTTACTGAACTACCATATCGTTTTTCAAAAAAGTGTCGACATGTTTCAGCTCTCGGGGCCCTACAGGGTCAGGGGAGCTTTCGTCAGGACAAGGACAAATAACAAACGTACATGGAAGCACACACACTATTAGTGTGGTTCAAATAATGATGGCATGGAATTTCCAAGCTGTGTTCAAAGAAAGGGAGAAAAAACATCAACAAATAGTAAGTTGGGTAGTGTGTGAGGTACGGCATTCTAGAGCACACATTATGTACAAAGCATAATTAATGCTATATCGGATTACTCTAATTGTTGAAGTAATCTCGAAGGAGGTTAAAAAGGAGAAAAAGGAGAAATAGGAGAAATAAACAATTAGAGTAATCCGATATAGCCCTGTAGGGCCCCGAGAGCTGAAACATGTCGACACTTTTTTGAAAAACGATATGGTAGTTCAGTAACTCGACTACCGATATATCACAATGGTTTTTTAAGCTTAGTGATTAGTCTTTGTAAAAAAAGTTCACTTCTTGACCTATTCATTAATTTTAAATTTTCTACCCACTTTTTATTTCTGGACACTTCTGTAAATACCAGAAGTAGCCTCTGGTGAGGCAGGCACCCTGCACGTTAATCGTTGACCCAATGACTATGCCATGACTCCTGAGGGGGCGGAAAAAAGATATACCGCTACGACACGATTCCAGGAAGTCTATGAGGGTTCTCGATAAAAAAACTATTTGGTTTTTGCAGAAACTAGTGTCCATTCTCTTTTTGATTGCCAATTACTCGCATAGGGGAACTGAATGGACCCCATTTCCTCTCCCCTCCCTCTTTGATATTGAATGCCATGATAATGCCTCTGCATTTCCGTCTAATGTTAGCATGTCAGTTAGTGAGCCCTCCATGTATAAAGTACTGATTCCACATTTAAGCCTACGTTTCCAATGCATTTACATGGTGCACTTTTAAATATCGCACAGCACACGTTTCTCCACGTTTTTCTGGCTCAGTCGAGCCAGGCCCTTAATTGAGGCTCCGAGTCTCTTCTGTCTCAGAAAGCTGCAGTTTAGGTATGCATCCCTGACCTCTACCTTACTTCCTGCCCAGCCGAGCGGTGCCCGGCTCGGCCTGGCCTGCCTGCCAAGACGGTATTTTGCCTATAAGTTATCTGTTCAGCCTCCGCAAAAACACATTCCAGTCTAAGTGAAATAGGTAAACATATTCCCGCCTGCAGAGCAAAGGGCCCGGCCTTCCTGTCTCCTTGCAAGTAATTTACTGAACCCGTTACCATTATTATTATTATTATTATTATTATAATTACATTTGTTAAGCGCGCAGCTACCCGGAGGTTTCCCGGCGCTAAGGCAAACAGCGAGGTATACAAGGTGGGAGGAACATCGGAACAGAAGTTAATAGTTAAAAAGCCAGGTCTTGATTCCTTTACGGAATGTCAGAAAGCAGAATTCAGAGCGCAAAGATTGGGGTAAGGAGTTCCATAGGGAGGGTGCTAACAAGGAGAAAGAGCGCCCTCCCATTTTGGCTCTGTTGACACGTGGTATCCTAAATTTGTTCTGGGTAGATGACCTAAGTGTACGGGGGGGAACATATTGCTGCACCAAAGCGGAGAGCTAATTCGGGGCTCTACCAGTCATAATCTTATGCATTAAACAAAGTGCCTTGAATTTGACCCGGCTCTCAATTCGCAACCAATGCAGTTTACGCATATGAGACGCAGCCGAGGCTCTGACAGGCAGGTTACATATGAGGCGAACTGCCATATTCTGTACCACCTGGTACTTCCTGGTTACCTCCTTGCTGGCACCCAGGAGTAGGATGTTCCCATAGTCCAGGCGTGAGGTGACAAGAGCCTGGACTACAGTCCTCAGGGTGTCAGCAGGCAGCATCCACATGATTTTCCTCAGCCACCTGATGATGGTGGTACAGGTGGCGGAGACTTTCACAACGTGTTGCTTGAAGGATAGTTGATTGTCGAGGAGGACCCCAAGATTACGGGCTGTCACAGTTGGAGTAGGTAGAGGGCCCATCTCCGGAGGCCAGTGTTGTGGGCCCCAGAGCGAAGTATCTGAACCAAACAGGAGCAGTTTTGTTTTGTCCCCGTTTAATTTCAATTTGTGCTTCAGCATCCAATCAGATATTTGTTTCAGTCCAGACTGAAGGGAGGAGGAGGGGAGATTTTTATTGGTAGAAAGTGAGTAGATGACTTGAGTGTCATCAGCATAGGAATAAATTGTGAGACCAGCCTGTTCGGCCAAAAAAGCAAGAGGTCTCACATACAGATTAAAGAAAAGAGGGCTAAGGATAGACCCTTGGGGAATACCGTGAGTGGAGGGGAGTATTGAAGAAACAGATGTAGAAGAAAAAACTTGAAATGTGCGATCAGAAAGGAAATTAGCAATCCAGGCCAGGGCGGAGCCACCGACACCCACAGATTTCAGGGTGGACAACAGGATGGAATGGGAGACGGTGTCAAATGCGGCACTCAAATCAAGCAAGATGAGTGCCACTGTCTCCCCGTTGTCCACCTGTCTTCTGATGGTCTCCAACACACCTAGGAGAGTGGTTTCAGTAGAGAAACCAGCCCTGAACCCGGATTGAGAATCATGGAAAAGATTGGAAGTTTCAACGTAAGAGCTGAGCAAAGAATTAACGTGTTTCTCAAGAATCTTAGAGAAACATGAGAGCAAAGAAATAGGACGAAAATTGGATGGGTTGTTGGGATCTGCATTGGCCTTTTTTAATAATGGGACCACCATCGCTTGCTTCCATTCATTTGGAACAATAGCTTCAGTTAGTGAAGCATTCAAGACCTCCAAAATAATATGGAGTAAAGCTGGGTCCAAGGAACTCAGAATTTGAGGGGGCATTGGGTCAAGGGGGGAACCAGATTTTATGTCTTGGAGATACTTTTTTAGAAGCAAAGGGGAGATGGGTTCCCAAGCATGGAGTGGGGGAGTAGCAGACGATGAGCAGGGAATAGTAGCAGGAAGGGGATTGAGTAAAACTTGATCAGAGTGAGTGGGAGCAGCGGGGGTAGAATTAAAAATATCATATATCCTATCAATTTTCTCCAGAAAGAAGTTAGCTAAAGCATTACACTGGGCAGTGTCCAAACAGGGGTCCTTAGGTACAGAGGACGCACCTGAAAGCTCTTTGACTATTTTAAACAAGGCCTTAGGTCTATTTTGAGCCGTAAGAATGGTGCTGTTAGCAAAATTGGCTCTAGCGGTGTCACAAGCCGAGTGATAAACTTTAAGGGCAGCTTTGTATTTTACTTTATGATCTGGATCATAATTGGAACGCCATATGCGTTCCAATTTTTTACAGTTGGATTTTTCTTGGCGAAGGGAGTCATTAAACCAAGGTGCCGGTGGGTGATGGATTTGAGATTTATTTCTTTGAGTTGGGAGACAAAAATCCAAGGCAGTTGTCAGCCAAGATCTGACAACGGGTAGCTTTTTAATAGTGATACTGGGGAATGTAGGTTTTGAGTTGGCAAGAAAAGAGTTTAGTTTATCTACATCTAAACGTTTCCAGTTCCTACTAGCTTTATGAGGAAGAGCAGGATTAGAGGAGTTAGCCACAGTCATTTTAAGTTAACAATAAAATGGTCAGACCAGGTGACCGGAGTTGAGGATTGATAGGAAATGCCAGTAAGGTTGGAGATGATGGGGTCTAAAAGGTTACCGGCCTTATGGGTAGGGTCGGAATTATGAAGATGAAGATCTAAGGCTGCAAGATCCTGTAACAGACGTGTAGTGATGGCGCATGACACAGAGTTAAAATGGATATTTAGGTCACCAACAATTAAAAAATTAGTCGATTGTGCGATAAACGGGGCAATAAGTTCAAGAAAAGAAGAGGCCCAATTACCAGCAGAGCCCGGTGGGCGATAGATTAGGGCACCAGTTAAAGTAAAATGAGGCGAGAGAAAGAGTTTAAACAAACCAGCTTCACAGTTTGGAAAATCGAGGTCTTCCCATTTACAAGAGAATTCTCTCTTGAAAATAATGGCAATTCCCCCACCCTCTTTGAGAACCCGGTTTCGCCCCACATAGGTGTAATCATTGGGGAGAGCCATGGCGATGTCAGGGCCAGAGCTATCATTTAACCAAGTTTCAGTGACAAACATGGCAGCCGGGCTAACTGTCTCCAGAAGGTCAAAAATATCTCTCTTGTGTTTCGAAAGAGATCGACAATTAATGCTGATAAACCTCAGAAGGGAGAATGGATTGTGCGGAGTAGACGGGCAAGTATGCATAGGGGAGGGAATATTCCCAAAGGCAGAAGACATGCAGTCTGTACTTGAAGTGAAAGAGTCCAATGCAAGGGAACAGATTGGACAAGTAATGGGCGCATCTCGACAGTTAAGGACAATGGCTGAGGAACAAGTCGGGCGCCGTAACCTCAGTAAGGCTGTACGAGAGTATGTTATAAGATCGGAGACAGGGGGAATGGTCCCTGAGCCCGTACTGGCGCGGACGGGCGCAGACGGGCAGGACTTTGGCACAACTTCGGTGCGAAGTCGGCGCTCCCGCGGCGCTCGTCCGCTGCGCTTCCGCCATTGTGTCATGGTAAGCCCATGGCCCCCGTACATTGCATGAAGAACCTATGCACGCACTAGCATTCAGTAATGAACGGCCTCTGCCCGAAAGACCTTTTGCTTCAGACACTACATCCTCCAAACACAAGATATCAGATATGCTATAGGTGCAGGTCGTTCTGACATCCCAGACTCCTCAACTAGTGCTAAAGTCAAGCCCCCAGCTCTCCCCAGTTACACGTCAATACCACGTCATGTTCAGTTGCGCGCGCATGTATGGTAAAGGTTTCTGCTGACCCTGCAAACTTCTCTCTAAGCATACACCCACTTGTGACACTTCTGTGACTCATCTGGTACACGCCTTCGTGTACGCCTCCTTACACGCCTTCTGTTACGCCCATGTGTTCTTATCTCTCTCTTTTCACTTGTTACGCCTACTGTATTCATTGCAATTGTACAGTTTTACTATATATAATGTGTGATGTTAATAAAACGTTGAATATCCCTTCCTGAACCTTAGTGGTGATGGAACCCGATGTCCAGTGACTCGAGCCACTTAATTAAAGCCCGTATGACTCAGATACCACGGACTCTGCCTCTCATTTATTATTGAGCTATCCTTATTGTCATTTAATGTATAGAAAAATAGTCCCTGTAATTTTATTTACCACATAATCTGGCGCCCGAATAGGGACCCCTCCCCTTCCCCACGCGCCGGCGATGTAACGCAGGCCCCTGACCCCTTCTACAGCTGTGACGGACCCCTGTGCACACCCGCGGGTTTTCCTGCTAACTCCCTCAGGCCCACGGAGGAGACGGAGACTGCGACCAGTCATCCAGACGAGGCGGTGAGGAATGCGGAGAGTCCCGACCAGAGCCCAAGCCGAGAGAGCAAGGTCCGAGGTATCCGGAGGCCCACCTGTTCCGAAGCGCATGCGTAGTAGCAGTAGCAGTCCGAAGCCGTAACAGTCCAGTCCAGTATCGAGTTTCCGAGGCCTTCAGTTTTGCTTCCCGGTGAGTACCGTTGTTGGGAACGCATATAGATGGGTTCATTAATTTGTGCCCGGTCCAGACGGGTCTGGATACACAGACCCGGTCCAGACGTGTCCATCTAGGTGGATACGGTATGACGTGTCTCTTTATGGGACCGGTATGTCTGTACTGTTTTAGCAGTGCATCCAGTAATTCAGTAGTCTAGTATTGTCTTTCGAGATTTTCAGAATTGTGTTATTCTATGTACCAGGTAGTATCTGTCCGAAATGTTATAATGTGTTTAATGTCGTGGTATGAATGATTGTTTGCAATTTATTACTGTGTTTATTGTGTTCACGTTCAAGGAAGATTCAAACATGCCGCTGTTTTCGAAATTACGTCAGATAGGAACCAGGAAAGGGATACTCGAAGAAGCAGTTCCCGTCCCGCCTAGGGATACTCCCGGACATTTTATGTACCATAAACATGGCTTAGATGCCATACTGTACTTAGACTTATGGGTTGACTACACCAAAGATCTGGAAGAGAAATATAGATGGCCTGTCTCAGGGACATGGGATGCTGATTGCATCATGAGAGTAGAGGAAGCACTATGGAAAAAGAAAGCCAGACAATCCCAGAAAGACGCCATAGAATTGTGGCGTAAAGAAGCGCATAGAAGAACAGAGAAAGAATTCAGGAAAGCAGGGAAAAATAGAGAATCATCAGAGAAGGCACAAGAAAAGGAATTACTAGAAGAAGGTGAACGAGTTAGAGCAGAACAATTAGACCGACAAATAAATGCCCTTATTAAAGGCATGTACCCCCTTCTCGCCGAGGGCTTACCTAAGGCGACCCCGGAAGTACCCAGTAATTTACCGCCACCACTGGTCCCAACTAAACTCCGTCATAAACAGACCGCAGCGGACATTTTCCTTTCCTCCTATTTAGATGACGTTGCCCCAGAGTATGTCAATGCACATGTACCACCTACTAATCCTCCTCCTCAACACCCTACTAACAATACGTCTTCCCCCACTGTTCCTCCTGTTACCAACCCCCCTCCCAATCCTTTTCACACAGCACCTGTAGTTCAGGATCAACCTACGTTACCAGTGACAACGTTACCAGTAGCTGCACTACCAGCGACAGCACGGCCAGTAATGGCCGATGCAGGTCTAGGCGATCACACTTTAGGAGCAGCGGGAGGAGGACCTCCTCTCACCCCGCCTCAAGTGAAACGAACGTCACTAAGAGAACTAGCATTACAGCGCACGCCAAAAGCAGCTACATACGCAGCCCTTAAACAGTACCTTACTGATTGCATATATGATCCAGTACCAGGTGAAGATCAAATGCTTGTATATTCATTACGTGTACGACGCGTTACAAACTATTTGACTATTCTACCAGACATGAGGGAACATCTAGACAACATATATCATTTTATTAGAACGGGGGAGAGACCAGAAAGTATTCACGAGGCCATGGCACACAGGAAAGTGAAAATCCAAAATATGATCTTGCAGTTTCTGATAAATTGTTTGATAAGGGAACAAGACCAGCCAGGTAAAAACAAAGAAGAAATGAAAGTCCTGACAAAATGGAGTGACAACATAGCTGATGGTAAACATAGTAAACAGAGTTGTATAGAAGCCATGTACAGAAAGATTCGTAAAGAAATCCTCGACATACACGAGAGGGAAAGAGCAGAGAGAGAAGCCGAGATAGGGGATAATGAAGTCTCAGAAGACGATGATATAGAAATTGAGAACCCGGATAAAATACAGTACGTAGGTAGGGCGAGACCCTTCGATAGACCTATACGCCCAGAATGTAAGAAACGTTTTCTTTCTCCCATACCAGAACAATGTTCTCTTGAACATCTATTTCAAGCCACTGACAAAGTACTGAAACAACAAATAGGTTATAGTGAACTTAGTACCATGCACGAACAGGAACTAGCCCGGTCAGCAGTACAATGGGCTGGCAATACTAGTGTATATAAAGATGACATAGTGGTGCAAACATTTTTGAGTCTTCCTCCGGAAGAACAGCCATTAGCTGGTATGTATATGATTCAACATCTCATTACATTGTACGAAAGTCAGCATTCTGATCCAGGTCCCCTGTATAATATATTAGACGAGTTACTCCTAGGAAGATGGAGAGGCCTAGGTACCGATTTAATTACTGTCATTCTAGAACAGCGACACAAATTTAGAACTTTCCTGACTCCACATTTCGTTCCTGTTCCACACCAAGAAAGGAAGAATTTCTACATAGACAGACAGAATCCCTTACGAGAGGTTCATCCCGTTAGAGATAATGGAGGTACACTTCATCGAGTATACGTTTACACACCCTTGACGAAAATGGAATTATTGGAAATGAAAAAATTAGTGCCCTGTCACGATAAAGATCCAGCAGGGTTTCACCGTGAATTAAAGGACATGCTCCGCATGGGAGAGTATACATATGCTGATACACTTAAAATGTTAAAAGTTCTGTTGCCTGCTGGTATTTATGAAAAACTTAAAGAAAAAGAATGGGAAGTGGGAGAGAAAAAGATTAGTTGGGCAGAATTAGAAGACGAGGAAACTACACGAACCCCTGGTACTGGCCTCGGGACTAAAGCTAAAGAATTACCAGAATTATTAATACAGGTTTTGGCGAGGTTATTGACAACTAAAAAGGAAGATTGGGATGCTATTTCTGCCTGCAAACAGAAACAAGATGAAGACACTAGTGATTTTTATTCTAGATTCGAAAAATGTTTCATTATAAATAGCGGCCTAAAAACAAGTAGTGAATCGTATCCACATCTGTTTGTGACCAAATTAGTAGAGAATTCTTTACCACAGGTTAAAAATAGAGTACTAAAGGTCGAGAGTACCTGGCAAGCTAATACTCCTTCCCAGATGTTACAAATGTTACAGTACCACCAGAACCGAATTAGAGAGGAGCAGGAACACGAAAAGAGACGAATGAAAGACACGAAAATGAAAGTATTAGTTGCCCAAACTGTTCCGGCAGCTGATGGTCAGAAAAAAGGCGCGGCACCTGTAAAAGGGACGTGCAATTATTGTAAACAGCCAGGTCACTATATAAATGAATGTGCCGTCCTGAAACACAATTTAGCTACAGGCAAGACGAAAGAAAGACCGCGTCCTCCTAGACAAGAACATATTCCACAGAAGACGCAAACTTCTCAGAACGCACAACAGACAGTAGCCGTACCCCAGCCCATAGCTGCCACACAACAAGTTACACAGCAAATGTACCAGTATGCTCAGTCAGATTACCCGGATTATCAACAGTATTCATGAAACAGCCTAGAGAGGGAGGTTGGCTTGCCCCTTATCGAGGTTCCTGTAGATCAAGAGGGTCCCTATGTATATAGTCAGGTATTAGGGAAAGACAGAACATTTTTGATTGACACAGGGGCGAGCAGAACTACCATCAGTCATGACGAGGTTCCAGGGGCACCCCTCTCAGGCTCACGTAATATTTCCCTGGGATTTTCAGGAAAGCCTATTGTTAACGAAGTGTCAAAGCCAGTTTCCCTAGAAGTTGGTCCATTGTCTCGCACTACAGACTTGTTACTTACGAAATCATGTCCAGAAAACTTGCTTGGTATAAAAACATTGAAAGAACTAGGAGCAGTAATTTGTTGTTCTCCGGAAGGAGTGAGATTGTTTTTACGTGATTTTAAAGGACATTATGTGTTGAGAGATTTTGATCCAAGATTGCAGAATGGACCACAGCATTTATGGGCACAAGGTCCGACTGATGTAGGTTGTATGCACATTACACCATACCGTGTTACTCTCAAACAAGGAGTTGTTCTGCCCCGAATCCGACAATACAAGCTACCACCTGAGGCTGTAGCAGCCTTACTGACAATTATTGACGAACTGATTGCACAAGGAGTGGTTGTAGAAACTGACTCCAATGTATGTAATTCTCCTATCATTCCGATCCTTAAACGAACTGACCCAAATGCACCACCGGTCTACAGACTGGTGATCGACCTTCGAGAATTGAACATATGCATAATACCCCAGTACCCAGTGATCCCAGACATTTCTTCTTTATTGACTGCCATTGATTCCGAAGCTGCGTTCTTCACTGTAATTGATCTTAAGAACGCCTTCTTTAGTGTCCCCATCCATCCGGAAAGCTAGTATCTTTTCGGATTCTGTTTAAATGGCCGAAGCTTCAAATTTGCACGTGCTCCTCAAGGGTTCACGGAAAGCCCCAGTATTTATAGTCAAGCTCTGAAACGACAACTTGACAGTATTCACATGCCTACTGACACTGCCCTACTCCAGTATGTTAATGATCTATTGATTACAGCACGGACAGAACGAGACTGTGAACGTGCATCACTGACAGTCTTATACTTCCTGGCCGAAAAGGGGCATAAAGTGTCCCCTTCGAAGCTGCAATTCTGTGCCCAGCAAGTGGTATACCTTGGGCACTTGCTGTCCAAGAGAGGTAGACAGCTGACACCGGACCGCATTCAGTTAATTGCACATCTTCCACAGCCCACGACACAAAAGGAAGTTCGGGCCTTCATTGGCCTCACTTCTTACTGCAGACAATGGATTCCTCAGTACGCATATCTAGCCAAACCACTCATACAGTTGACAACACAGGAGGCAGCGACTTCAACTGTCCTCCCTTGGACTCAGGAACATACACGTGCTTTTGATGAATTGAAGAAAGCCCTATGTCAAGCACCTGTATTAGCGACACCATGTTGCAGCAAACCTTTTACACTTTTTGTCACTGAACGCGATGGCACAGCATTATCTGTCCTCACACAAGATCAGGCAGGGAAACACAAGCCTTGTGCATATTTTTCTAATACATTGGATCCAGTAGCCCAGGCATTGCCTGCGTGCCTAAAGTCAGTTGCAGCAACAGCCCTAGCAATCAGACAAAGTGACTCCATAGTGTTAGGACTTCCCCTGACAGTACAGGTTCCACACTCAGTGGAAGTTCTCTTAAACAGGACACAGATACAACACCTGACCATAGCACAACTGACAGGATATGAACTGACATTGTTCCAGCCACACATAGAGATCAGACTTTGCAACATATTGGATCCTGCTACACTGTTACCCTCAATTACAGCAGACCCTATGCCACATGACTGTGTGGAAGTCATTAACACAATGACGAAACCCAGACAAGACTTGACAGACATTGCATTGCCCGACGCAGACCTGACACTTTATGTGGATGGTTCATGTATGAGAACAAGCACAGGAGAGTGAGTGGCCGCATATGCAGTGACCACTGAAACTGAAGTCATAGAAACACATCGTATTGACACATTGTCTGCTCAAGCAGCAGAGCTCATCGCTCTGACCCAAGCCTGCATACGAGCCAGGAACCTGAAAGTAAACATATACACAGACTCACAGTACGCATTCGGAGTCGTTCACGACTTCGGTGTTCTCTGGCAAGAGAGAGATTTTTTGACTTCGCATGGAGCCAAGATACAGCATGGTCCCCTCATTCAAGCTCTGTTAGATGCAATACACTTGCCTGCAGCCATTGCCATCATGAAATGCAAAGCACATACGAAAGTTACTGACACTATTTCCCAGGGTAACGACCTGGCAGATCGAACAGCCAAGCTTACAGCCCAGACTCATACAGCCATTCCAGCTAACACGACAAAGACTGAAGTAACTCCACTGACGAATTGCATGACAGTCAGGGATCCCACACAAGATGTACTAGACATACAGACACATGCCACTCCGGACGAAATCAAGAAATGGACTGAACAAGGAGGGGTCCAGACAGATCAGGGATGGATGACAAAGGGGAAAGCCACATGGTTTCTCCCCGACTCTATGGTTCAAGTTATCATTAATACAGCACATAGTCCAGCACACCTAGGAGAAAAAGCCATGTTAGACAGCATACAGAACATTTGGTCCAACAAACATTTACGTGCAGCAGCAAAACAGAAAGTACGTACCTGTATGATCTGTTGTCAGTTCAATCCAGGCAAAGGCATTCCGGTGGAACAAGGTGGATTTCATCCTCCTGACCACCCTTTTGAAGTCCTCCAGATGGATTATATCCAGATGGACCGATGTTGAGGATTCAAGTATGTCCTCGTAGTCGTATGTGCCCTATCCAGATGGACAGAAGCGTACCCAGTCCCAGATTACACTGCCGTGACCACTGCCAAACAGTTGGTCCGTGAATTCTTCCCGCGATACGGCTTGCCCCGTGTCGTGTACTCAGATAATGGACAGCCATTCTCTTCTGAACTCATGAAACAGGTATCTCTCCTGTTAGGGTACCAGTGGAAGTTCCATTGTGTACGACATCCAGAGGCAGCTGGCCTCGTAGAGCGTCACAATCAGACTCTGAAAACACGACTAGCAAAGATTTGTGCAGAAAAAGGCGTAGATTGGATGGTAGCCTTGCCGGTTGCCCTCTTTTACATGCGTATGGTAGCCCATTCCAGAACCGGACTATCTCCTTATGAGGTTGTCTTCGGTAGACCCCCGAATATCTGGGGTACACCTATGCCTAGGAAAATAACAGACGTTGACAGTAATATGCTGACAGATTACCTGGCTTCCTTGATGTCTGCACTACTCTCTTGTCGTTCACAGGTTGTCGCCGCCTTTCCAGACAACACCCAGGTTAAGGACCACTCCCTCGTCCCTGGCGACATTGTGGTTGTACGAAATTTCGACAGGTCAAGTCCCCTGGAGCCGCGTTGGAAGTCACCAAAACTTGTTTTATTAACGACGAGGACAGCAGTGAAGGTGGAAGGACGTAAGGGCTGGATACATGCCCAACACGTCAAACGCTTCCACGGACTGAACTCAGATTCCAAAGACTGTTTCCCGAAGGTTTCTGAGAACATTACTGATAACGACTCTAAACTCCCTTCGCTAGAGAAAACTCCGCAGCAGGAGTATAAAGCCAAGTTACGGTCTAGTAAGTCAGGCAGTGTTTAATTGTTTAAGTCCCTCTCGGGTGAAGCGGTTAGACAGGTTCCTGACATGTATGAGATAGACCCAAATAGTCAGAGAGATAGGCGTAATGAAATGAAAAAGAAATATTGCAAAAACCTACGCAGCAGATGTATTGTCACTTTGATTATCATGTTTTTTCTGAGTATATTGATTATATGTATGAGCTTGACGCTACATGTTTTCTTTCCTCCTCTTGGTTCACATGTACATTCCTTTTTCAATGACACTGTAGAGCACACTTTCAGTAACCTGCCACCTCACGAATTATCCTATCGACTAGCACTGCGCAACAACACTTTTATCCGTATGTTACACCACTCTCACCAGACCAGCAATGTCACGAATTGCTGGATATGTGGCCGACTCCCACCTTACCAGAAAATGAAGGGAGCTCTGCCCCTCTTTCCTTATCCGTTTTCACACAATGGTTCGTGCGGGGCATGGTTTATTTTAATGTCCTCATTAGACAGTAAGTCCAAAGTTTTCGAGTCCCCAATTGTCGATCAGACTGAGACAGCGTGGGAACAATGTACAGATTTCAATAAAGGATTTTTTTTCTTTGTAGGTCCTGTCCAAAACATTAAACTGATATGCAAATTAACCAGAACTTTGGAAGCAGTAGTGAATGAGACTACTTCTGCTTTAGGTAACTTGACCGAAGAGCAGTCTGCTATGAGACTTGTTGTTCTTCAAAACCGCCTTGTTCTTGACGTCATCTTGGCCGATAGGGGCGGGGCTTGTAGAGTGATCGGCTCCAGTTGTTGTGTGTTTATTCCTAATAACGCACCGTCAGTGTATGCAGCAATAACAAGGCTTCATAAAATACCTCACCAGATACACCAGAATCCTGGCACCTGGACTTGGTCCGGTTGGCTCTGGAGTGTGATATCAGCCTGGGGATGGAAAGTACTGTCATTCCTAGGAATAATACTGCTCATTTTATTCAGTTGTTGTCTCTGTCTGCAATGTGGGCCAGCGATTTGCGGCTTGTGCGCCACTGCTTGCATTCCCCGTCCATGTTCACGTTCCCGTGCCCGAATGAAAAAAGATGAGCAAATGATGTTATACGAACAAATAGATGGTCTCATGAAAATAGATATATCATAAAGGGCGCAGTAGGGGCCAAGGAGGGAATGAGGAAATAGAAATTTTTGGGTAGTCAATGTGACCCCCACTCACACCCTATATATGCACCCGTGCCCCATGTATGTCATGTAAATCCCTTCCCGTGTCTGCCATGATAATGCCTCTGCATTTCCGTCTAATGTTAGCATGTCAGTTAGTGAGCCCTCCATGTATAAAGTACTGATTCCACATTTAAGCCTACGTTTCCAATGCATTTACATGGTGCACTTTTAAATATCGCACAGCACACGTTTCTCCACTTTTTTCTGGCTCAGTCGAGCCAGGCCCTTAATTGAGGCTCCGAGTCTCTTCTGTCTCAGAAAGCTGCAGTTTAGGTATGCATCCCTGACCTCTACCTTACTTCCTGCCCAGCCGAGCGGTGCCCGGCTCGGCCTGGCCTGCCTGCCAAGACGGTATTTTGCCTATAAGTTATCTGTTCAGCCTCCGCAAAAACACATTCCAGTCTAAGTGAAATAGGTAAACGTATTCCCGCCTGCAGAGCAAAGGGCCCGGCCTTCCTGTCTCCTTGCAAGTAATTTACTGAACCCGTTACCATGGTAAGCCCATGTACATTGCATGAAGAACCTATGCACGCACTAGCATTCAGTAATGAACGGCCTCTGCCCGAAAGACCTTTTGCTTCAGACACTACATCCTCCAAACACAAGATATCAGATATGCTATGGGTGCAGGTCGTTCTGACATCCCAGACTCCTCAACTAGTGCTAAAGTCAAGCCCCCAGCTCTCCCCAGTTACACGTCAATACCACGTCATGTTCAGTTGCGCGCGCATGTATGGTAAAGGTTTCTGCTGACCCTGCAAACTTCTCTCTAAGCATACACCCACTTGTGACACTTCTGTGACTCATCTGGTACACGCCTTCGTGTACGCCTCCTTACACGCCTTCTGTTACGCCCATGTGTTCTTATCTCTCTCTTTTCACTTGTTACGCCTACTGTATTCATTGCAATTGTACAGTTTTACTATATATAATGTGTGATGTTAATTAAACGTTGAATATCCCTTCCTGAACCTTAGTGGTGATGGAACCCGATGTCCAGTGACTCGAGCCACTTAATTAAAGCCCGTATGACTCAGATACCATGGACTCTGCCTCTCATTTATTATTGAGCTATCCTTATTGTCATTTAATGTATAGAAAAATAGTCCCTGTAATTTTATTTACCACAAGAGGTAAGAGAGGTACAGAAAGAAGAGAGTGAGCTGTGGAAAGAGGCAAGAGAGGTTGAAAAAGAGGCAAGAGGTGTGCAGAAAGAGGCAAGAGTGGTACAGAAAGAGGAAGAAAGATGCAGAAAGAGGCAATTGAGGTTTTGAAAGAGGGGAGAAAAGAGCAGAAAGAGGAAGAAAGGTGAAGAAAGATGTAAGAGAGGTACAGAAACAGCAAGAAAGGAGTAAAATAAAACAAGAAAAGTACAGAAAGAAGCAAGAGGGGTGCAGAAAGAGGCAAGAGATGTGCAGAAAGAAGAGAGTGAGCTTTAGAAAGAGGAAGGAGAGGTGCAGAAAGAGGAAAGAGAGGTGCAGAAAGAAGAGAGTGAGCGGCAGAAAGAGGGAAGAGAGGTACAGAAAGAGGAAAGAAAGGAGCTGATAGAAGAGAGTGAGCTGCAGAAAGAGAGAAGAGAGGTGCAGAAAGAGGCAAGAGAGGTACAGAAAAAAGAGAGTGAGCTGCAGAACGAGGCAAGAGAGGTTGAAAAAGAGGCAAGAGTCATGCAGAAAGAGGCAAGAGTGGTACAGATAGAGATAAGAGATGTATAAAGAGGCAAGAGAGTTGCAGAAAGAGGAAGAAAGGTGCAGAAAGAGGCAAGAGAGGTGCAGAAAGAGGCAAGAGATGTGCAGAAAGAAGATAGTGAGCTTTAGAAAGAGTCAAGAGAGGTGCAGAAAGATGCAAGACAGGTGCAGAAAGAGGCAAGAGAGGTGCAGAAAGAGTTAGGAGGTATAGAAAGAGGCAAGAGAGGTGCTGAAAGTGGAAGAAAGGCACAGAAAGAGGCAAGTGAGGTGCAGAAAGCAGCAAGAGAATAGCAGAAAGAGGCAAGAGAAGTGTAGAAAGAGTTAAGAGAGGTGCAGTAAGAAGAGAGTGAGCTGCAGAACTAGGCAAGAGAGGTGCAGAAAGAGGCAAGAGAGGTGCAGCAATAGGCAAGAGAGGTGCAGAATGAGGCAAGACAGGTACAGAAAGAAGAGACTGAGCTGCAGAAAGAAGGAAGAGAGGTGCAGAAAGAGGCAAGAGAGGTACAGAAAGAAGAGAGTGAGCTGCAGAAAGAGGCAAGAGAGGTACAGAAACAGGAAGAAATGTGCAGAAAGAAGCAAGAGAAGTGCAAAAAGAAGCAAGAGAGGTGAAGAAAGAGGCAATAGATGTGCAGAATGAAGAGAGTGAGCTGCAGAACTTAGCAAGAGAAGTACAGACAGAGGCAAGAGAGGTACAACAAGAGGCAATAGAAGTGCAGAAAGAAGAAAGGCGCTGAAAGAGGCAAGTGAGGTGCAGAGAGAGGCAAGAGATGTGCACAAAGGAGATAGTGAGCTACAGAAAGAAGTACAAGAAGTGCAGACAGAGGTAAGAGAGGTGCAGAAAGAGGAAAAAAGGCACAGACACAGACAGGTGAGGTGCAGGAAGAGGCAAGAGAAGAGCAGTAAGAGGCAAAAGAGGGAAGAGAAGAGCAGAAAGAGGCAAGAGAAGTACAGTGAGCGGCAAGAGAGGTGCAGAAAGAGGAAAGAGAGGTACAGAAGGATAAGAGTGAGCTGCAGAAAGAGGGGAGAGAGGTGCAGAAATTGGCAAGTGAGGTGCAGTAAGAGGCAAGAGAGGTGCATAAAGAGGCAATAGAGGTGCAGAAAGAAGAGGGTGAGCTGCAGAAAGAGCCAAGACAAGTGCAGAAAGAGGCAAGAGAGGTACAGAAAGACACAAGACCTGAATAAAAAGGCGAGCGAGGTGCAGACAGTGGCAAGGGAGTTACATAAAGAAGAGAGTGAGCTGCAGAAAGAGGATAAAGATGTGCAGAAAGAGGCAAGTGAGGGGCAGGCAGAGGCAAGAGAGTTGCAGACAGGGGCAAGAGAGGTATGGAAAGAAGCAAGAGAGGTACAGAAAGAAGAGAGTGAGCTGCAAAAAGTGGGAAGAGAGGTGCAGAAAGAGGCAGGAAAGGCTGAGAAGACAGGCGAGAGAGGTAGAGAAAGACACAAGAGCTGAGTAGAAAGGCAAGAGAGGTGCAGACAGGGGCAAGGGAGATACATAAAGAAGAGAGTGAGCTGCAAAAAGAGGTAAAAGAGGTGCAGAAAGAAGAGTGGGATGCAGAAACAAGCAAGCAAAATGCAGACAGGGGCAAGAGAGGTGCAGAAAGAGGCAGGAGAGGTACAGAAAGACAAGCGCTGAGTAGAAAGAGAGGTGCAGCCAGTGGCAAGGGAGATGCAGGAAGAAGAGAGTGAGCTGCAGAAAGAGGGAAAAGAGGTGCAGAAAGAGGCAAGAGAGGTGCAGAAAGAGGTTAGAGAGTTGCAGACAGGGGCACAAGATGTACAGAAAGAGGCAAGAGAGGTGCAGAAAGAAGCAAGGGAAATGCAGTTAGAGGCAAGAGGGGTGCAGAAAGAGGCAAGAGAGGTGCATCAATAAGCAAAAGAGGTGCAGAAAGAGGCAAGAGAGGTGCAGAAAGAAGAGAGTGAGCTGCAAAAAGAGGCAAGAGAGGTTGAAAAAGAGGCAAGAGGTGTGCAGAAAGAAGCAAGAGCGGTGCAGAAAGAGATAGGAGGTATAGAAAGAGGCAATAGTGGTGCAGAAAGAAGAAGAAAGTTTCTGAAAGAGGCAAGTAAGGTGTAGAAAGAGGGAAGAGAAGAGCAGAGAGAGGAAATAATGTGCAGAAAGAGGTAAGAGAGGTACAGAAACAGGAAGAAAAGTGCAGAAGGAAGCAAGAGAAGTGCAGAAGGAAGCAAGAGAGGTGCAGATAGAGGCAAGAGATGTGCAGAAAGAAGAGAGTAAGCTGCAGAAAGAAGCAAGAGAAATACAGACAGAGGCAAGAGAGATACAAAATGAGGCAAGGAAAGTGCAGAAAGAGGCAAGAGGTGTGCAGAACGAGGAAGAAATTCGCTGAAAGAGGCAAATGAGGTGCAGAGAGAGGCAAGAGATGTGCACAAAGAAGAGAGTGAGCTGCAGAAAGAAGCAAGAGAAGTGCAGACAGAAGTAAGGGGGTGCAGAAAGAGGAAGAAAGGCACAGAAAGAGGCAAGTGAGGTGCAGGAAGAGGCAAGAGAAAAGCAGTAAGAGGCAAAAGAGGTGCAGAAAGATGGGAGAGAAGAGCAGAAAGAGGCAAGCGAGGCACAAAAAGAGGCAAGTGAGGTGCAGGAAGAGGCAATAGAAAAGCAGCAAGAGGCAAAAGAGGTGCAGAAAGAGGGAAGAGAAGAGCAGAAAGAGGCAAGAGAGGTACAGAGAGAGGCAAGAGAGGTGCAGAAAGAAGAAGAAAGGTAAAGAAAGAGGCAAGAGAGATACAGAAAAGGCAATAGAAGGACAAAAAAGACAAAAGAGGTACAGAAAGAGACAAGAGAGGTGCAGAAATAGGAAAGCGAGGTGCAGAAAGAGGCAAGAGGGGTGCAGAAAGACAAAGAAAGGTACTGAAAGAGGGAAGAGAGGTTCATAAAGAAGAGAGTGAGCTGCTGAAAAAGGCAACACAGGTGCAAAAAGAGGCAAGAGAGGTACAGAAAGAAGAAGAAAGGTACAGAAAGAGGCACGAGAGATACAGAAAGAGACACTAGAAGGGCAGAAAAAGGCAAGAGAGGTACAGAAAGAGACTAGAGAGGTG
This sequence comes from Lissotriton vulgaris, assembly GCF_964263255.1. Taxonomy (NCBI): domain Eukaryota; kingdom Metazoa; phylum Chordata; class Amphibia; order Caudata; family Salamandridae; genus Lissotriton; species Lissotriton vulgaris. The sequence continues at coordinate 1,067,182,453 of NC_141691.1, forward strand.
CAGAAAGAGGCAAGAGAGGTGCGGAAAGATGAGAGTGAGCTGCAGGTAGAGGGAAGAGAGGTGCAGAAATAGGCAATCGAGGTTCAGAAAGAGGCAAGAGAGGTCCAGAAAGACAAAGAAAGGGACTGAAAGAGGCAAGAGAGGTACAGAAAGAGGCAAGAGAGGTGCAGAAAGAAAAGAGTGCACTGCAGAAAAACGCAACACAGGTGCAGAAAGAGGCAAGAGAGGTACAGAAAGAAACAACAGCTGAGTAGAAAGGCGAGAGAGGTGCAGACAGTGGCAAGGGAGATGCATAAAGAAGAGAGTGAGCTGCAGAAAGAAGGAAAAGAGGTGTAGAAGAAGGCAAGTGAGGTGCGGAAAGAGGCAAGAGAGTTGCAGACAGGGGCAAGAGATGTACAGAAAGAAGCAAGAGAGGTGCAGAAAGAAGAGAGTGAGCTCCAGAAAGTGGGAAGAGAGGTGCAGAAAGAGGCAGGAGAGGCTGAGTAGAAAGGCAAGAGTGGTACAGAAAGACACAAGAGCTGAGTAGAAAGGCAAGAGAGGTGCAGACAGTGGCAAGGGAGATGCAGAAAGAAGAGAGTGAGCTGCAGAAAGAGGGAAAAGAGGTGCATAAAGAAGAGTGGGATGCAGAAAAAAGCAAGAGAAGTGCAGACAGGGGCAAGAGAGGTGCAGAAAGAGGCAAGAGAGGTACAGAAAGAAATGACAGCTGAGTAGAAAGGCAATAAATATACAGACAGTGGCAAGGGAGATGCATAAAGAAGAGAGTGAGCTGCAAAAAGAAGGAAAAGAATTGCAGAAGGAGGCAAGTGAGGTGCAGAAAGAGGCAAGAAAGGTACAGAAAGACACAAGAGCTAAGTAGAAAGGCAAGAGGGGCAGACAGTGGCAAGGGAGATGCATAAAGAAGAGAGTGAGCTGCAGAAAGAGGGAAAAGAGGTGCACAAAGAAGAGCGTAAAATGCAGAAAGAAGCAAGAGAAGTGCAAACAAGGGCAAGAGAGGTACAGAAAGAGGCAAGAGATGTACAGAAAGAGGCAAGAGATGTGCAGAAAGAAGAAGAAAGGTAATGAAAGAGGCAAGAGGGGTACAGAAAGAGGCAAAAGATGTGCAGAAAGAAGAGCGTGAGCTGCATAAGGTGGCAAGAGAGGTACAGAAAGAAACAAGAGCTGAGTAGAAAGGCAAGAGAGGTGCAGACAGTGGCAAGGGAGATATATAAAGAAGAGAGTGAGCTGCAAAAAGAGGGACAAGAGGTGCAGAAAGAGGAGAGTGGGTTGCAGAAAGAGGAAAGAGAGGTGCAGCAATAGGCACAAGAGGTGCAGAAAGAAGAGAGTGAGCAGCAGAAAGAGGGAAGAGAGGTGCAGAAAGGTAAGAGAGGTACAGAAAGAGGAGATGAACTAAAGAAAGAGGCAAGAGAGGTGCAGAAATAGGCAAGCGAGGTGCAGAAAGAGGCAAGAGAGGTTCAGAAAGACGTAGAAAGGTACTGAAAGAGGCAAAGGAGGTACAGAAAGACACAAGAGCTGAGTAGAAAGTCAAGAGAGGTGCAGTCAGTGGCAAGGGAGATGCAGAAAAAAGAGAGTGAGCTGCAGAAAGAGGGAAAAGAGGTACAGAAAGAGGCAAGGGAGGTACAGAAAGAGGCAAGAGAGTTGCAGACAGGGGCAAGAGATGTACAGAAAGAGGCAAGAGAGGTGCAAAAAGAAGCAAGGGAAATGCAGGTAGAGGCAAGAGAGGTGCAGAAAGAGGCAAGAGAGGTGAATCAATAGGCAAGAGAGGTGCAGAAAAAGGCAGGAGAGGTGCAGAAAGAAGAGAGTGAGCTGCAAAAAGAGGCAAGAGAGGTTGAAAAAGAGGCAAGAGGTGTGCAGAAAGAAGCAAGAGCGGTGCAGAAAGAGATAGGAGGTGTAGAAAGAGGTAATAGAGATGCAGAAAGAAGAAGAAAGTTTCAGAAAGAGGCAAGTAAGGTGTAGAAAGAGGGAAGAGAAGAGCAGAGAGAGGAAATAATGTGCAGAAAGAGGTAAGAGGGGTACAGAAACAGGAAGAAAAGTGCAGAAGGAAGCAAGAGAAGTGCAGAAGGAAGCAAGAGAGGTGAAGATAGAGGCAAGAGATGTACAGAAAGAAGAGAGTAAGCTGCAGAAAGAAGCAAGAGAAATACAGACAGAGGCAAGAGAGATACAAAATGAGGCAAGGAAAGTGCAGAAAGAGGCAAGAGGTGTGCAGAACAAGGAAGAAATGCGCTGAAAGAGGCAAATGAGGTGCAGAGAGAGGCAAGAGATGTGCACAAAGAAGAGAGTGAGCTGCAGAAAGAAGCAAGATAAGTGCAGACAGAAGTAAGGGGGTGCAGAATGAGGAAGAAAGGCACAGAAAGAGGCAAGTGAGGTGCAGGAAGAGGCAAGAGAAAAGCAGTAAGAGGCAAAAGAGGTGCAGAAAGATGGAAGAGAAGAGCAGAAAGAGGCAAGAGAGGCACAGAAAGAGGCAAGTGAGGTGCAGTAAGAGGCAATAGAAAAGCAGCAAGAGGCAAAAGAGGTGCAGAAAGAGGGAAGAGAAGAGCAGAAAGAGGCAAGAGAGGTGCAGAAAGAAGAAAGGTACAGAAAGAGGCAAGAGAGATACAGAAAAGGCAATAGAAGGACAGAAAAAGACAAAAGAGGTACAGAAAGAGACAAGAGAGGTATAGAAAGAGGCAAGAGAGGTGCAGAAAGATGAGAGTGAGCTGTAGAAAGAGGAAAGAGAGGTGCAGAAATAGGCAAACGATGTGCAGAAAGAGGCAAGAGAGGTGCAGAAAGACGAAGGAAAGGTACTGAAAGAGGCAAGAGACGTGCAGAAAGAGGCAAGAGAGATGCAGAAAGAAGAGAGTGAGTTGTAGAAAAAGGCAACACAGGTGCAAAAAGAGGCAAGAGAGGTACAGAAAGAAACAACAGCTGTGTAGAAAGGCAAGACAGGTACAGACTGGCAAGGGAGATGCATAAAGAAAAGAGTGAGCTGCAGAAAGAGGGAAAAGAGCTGCTTAAAGAAGAGCGTGAGATACAGAAAGAAGCAAGAGAAGTGCAAACAAGGGCAAGAGAGGTGCAGAAAGAGGCAAGAGAGGTGCAGAAAGAGGCAAGAGAGGTACAGAAAGAAGAAGAAAGGTAAAGAAAGAGGCAAGAGAGGTACAGACAGAGGCAAGAGATGTGCAGAAAGAAGAGAGTGAGCTGCACAAAGAGGCAAGAGGGGTACAGAAAGAAACAAGAGCTGAGTAGAAAGGCAAGAGAGGTGCCCACAGTGGCAAGGGAGATGTATAAAAAAGAGAGTGAGCTGCAGAAAAAGGGACAAGAGGTGCAGAAAGAAGCAAGTGGGGTGCAGAAAGAGGAAAGAGAGGTGCAGCGATAGGCATGAGAGGTACAGAAAGAAGAGAGTGAGCTGCAGAAAGAGGAAACAGAGGTGCAGAAAGAGGTAAGAGAGGTACAGAAAGAAGAGAGTGAGCTGTAGAAAGAGGCAAGAGAGGTTGAAAAAGAGGCAAGAGGTATGCAGAAAGAGGCAAGAGCGGTACAGAAAGAAGAAGAAAGATGCAGAAAGAGACAATTGAGTTTTGAAAGAGGGAAGAGAAGAGCAGAAAGAGGAAGAAAGGTGCAGAAAGAGGCAAGAGAGGCACGTAAACAGGAAGAAAGGAATAGAATGAAACAAGAGAAGTACAGAAAGAAGCAAGAGGGGTGCAGAATGAGGCAAGAGATATGCAGAAAGAAGAGAGTGAGCTGCAGAAAGAAGCAAGAGAAGTATAGACAGAGGCAAGAGAGATACAAAATGAGGCAAGAGAAGTGCAGAAAGAGGCAAGCGGTGTGCAGAACGAGGAAGAAAGGTGCTGAAAGAGGAAAGTGAGGTGCAGAGAGATGCAAGAGATGTACACAAAGAAGAGAGTGAGCTGCAGAAAGAAGCAAGAGAAGTGCAGACAGAAGTAAGGGAGGTGCAGAAAGAGGAAGAAAGGCACAGAAAGGGGCAAGTGAGGTGCAGTAATAAGGCAAGAGAAGAGCAGTCAGAGACAAAAGTGGCGCAAAAATAGGGAAGAGAAGAGCAGAAAGAGGCAAGAGAGGTACAGAGAGAGGCAAGAGAGGTACAGAAAGAAGAAGAAAGGTACAGAAAGAGGCAAGAGAGATACAGAAAGAGAAACTAGAAGGGCAGAAAAAGGCAAGAGAGGTACAGAAAGAGGCAAGAGAGGTGCAGAAAGACAAAGAAAGGTACTGAAAGAGGCAAGAGAGGTACAGAAAGAGGCAAGAGAGGTGCAGAAAGAAAAGAGTGCACTGCAGAAAAACGCAAAACAGGTGCAGAAAGAGGCAAGAGAGGTACAGAAAGAAACAACAGCTGAGTAGAAAGGCGAGAGAGGTGCAGCCAGTGGCAAGGGAGATGCATAAAGAAGAGAGTGAGCTGCAGAAAGAAGGAAAAGAGGTGCAGAAGAAGGCAAGTGAGGTGCGGAAAGAGGCAAGAGAGTTGCAGACAGGGGCAACAGATGTACAGAAAGAGGCAAGAGAGGTGCAGAAAGAAGAGAGTGAGCTCCAGAAAGTGGGAAGAGAGGTGCAGAAGGAGGCAGGAGAGGCTGATTAAAAAGGCAAGAGTGGTACAGAAATACACAAGAGCTGAGTAGAAAGGCAAGAGAGGTGCAGACAGTGGCAAGGGAGATGCAGAAAGAAGAGAGTGAGCTGCAGAAAGAGGGAAAAGAGGTGCATAAAGAAGAGTGGGATGCAGAAAAAAGCAAGAGAAGTGCAGACAGGGGCAAGAGAGGTGCAGAAAGAGGCAAGAGAGGTACAGAAAGAAGAAGAAAGGTACTGAAAGAGGCAAGAGAGGTACAGAAAGAAGAAGAAAGGTGCTGAAAGAGGCAAGAGAGGTACAAAAAGAGGCAAGAGAGGTGCAGAAAGAAGAGAGTGAGCTGCAGAAAGAGGCAATCGAGGTGCAGAAAGAAGCAAGAGAAGTACAGAACGAGGCAAGATAGGTGCAGATAGAAGGAGATAGTTATTGAAAGAGGCAAGAGAGGTACAGAAAGAGGCAAAAGAGGTGCAGAAAGAAGAGAGTGAGCTGCAGAAAGAGGCAAGAGGGGTACAGAAAGACACAAGAGCTGAGTAGAAAGGCAAGAGAGGTGCAGACAGTGGCAAGGGAGATGCATAAAGAAGAGAGTGAGCTGCAGAAAGAGGGAAAAGAGGTGCAGAAAGAGGCAAGTGAGGTGAAGAAAGAGGCACAAGAGTTGCAGACAGGGGCAAGAGATGTACAGAAAGAGGCAAGAAAGGTGCAGAAAGAAGCAAGGGAAATGCAGGTAGAGGCAAGAGAGGTGCAGAAAGAGGCAAGAGAGGTGCATCAATAGGCAAGAGAGGTTAAAAAAGAGGCAAGAGGTGTGCAGAGATAGTAGGTGTAGAAAGAGGCAATAGAGGTGCAGAAAGAAGAAGAACGTTTCATGAAGAGGCAAGTGAGGTGCAGAAAGAGGGAAGAGAAGAGCAGAAAGAGGAAGTAATGTGCAGAAAGAGGTAAGAGAGGTACAGAAACAGGAAGAAAAGTGCAGAAAGAAGCAAGAGAAGTGCAGAAAGAAGCAAGAGAGGTGCAGAAAGAGGCAAGCGATGTGCAGAAAGAAGAGAGTAAGCTGCAGAAAGAAGCAAGAGAAGTACAGACAGAGGCATGAGAGATACAAAATGAGGCAAGAAAAGTGCAGAAAGAGGGAAGACGTGTGCAGAACGAGGAAGAAAGGCGCTGAAAGAGGCAAGTGAGGTGCAGAGAGAGGCAAGAGATGTGCACAAAGAAGAGAGTGAGCTGCAGAAAAAAGCAAGAGAAGTGCAGACAGAAGTAAGGGGGGTGCAGAAAGAGGAAGAAAGGCACAGAGAGAGGCAAGTGAGGTGCAGAAAGAGGCAAGAGAAAAGCAGTAAGAGGCAAAAGAGGTGCAGAAAGAGGGAAGAGGAGAGCAGAAAGAGGCAAGAGAGGTACAGAGAGAGGCAAGAGAGTTGCAGAAAGAAGAAGAAAGGTACAGAAAGAGGCAGGAGAGATACAGAAAGAGGCAATAGAAGGGCAGAAAAAGGCAAGAGAGGTACAGAAAGAGACACAAGAGGTACAGAGAGAGGCAAGAGAGGTGCAGAAAGACAAAGAAAGGTACTGAAACAGGCGCACAAAAAGGCAACGCAGGTTCCACAAGAGGCAAGAGAGGTACAGAAAGAAACAACAGCTGAGTAGAAAGGCAAGAGAGGTACAGACAGTGGCAAGGGAGATGCATAGAGAAGAGAGTGAGCTGCAGAAAGAAGGAAAAAAGGTGCAGAAGGAGGCAAGTGAGGTGCAGAAAGAGGCAAGAGAGGCACAGAAAGAAACAAGAGCTGAGTAGAAAGGCAAGAGAGGTGCAGACAGTGGCAAGGGAGATGTACAAAGAAGAGAGTGAGCTGCAGAAATTGGGACAAAAGGTGCAGAAAGAGCAAGTGGGATGCAGAAAGAGGAAAGAGAGGTGCAGCAATAGGCACAAGAGGTGCAGAAAGAGGCAAGAGAGGTGCAGAACGAAGAGAGTGAGCTGCAGAAAGAGGGAAGAGAGGTCCAGAAAGAGGTCGGAGAGGTACAGAAAGAAGAGAGTGAGCTGTAGAAAGAGGCAAGAGAGGTTGAAAAAGAGGCAAGAGGTGTGCAGAAAGAGGCAAGAGTGGTACAGAAAGAAGAAGAAAGATGCAGAGAGAGGCCATTGAGGTTTTGAAAGAGGGAAGAGAAGAGCAGAAAAGGAAGAAATGTGCAGAAAGAGGCAAGAGAGGTACAGAAAGATTAGAGTGTGCTGCATAAAGAGGCAAGAGAGGTACAGAAAGAGACAAGAGAGGTGCAGAAAGAGGCAAGAGAGGTGCATAAAGATGAGAGTGAGCTGCAGAAAGAGGGAAGAGATGTGCAGAAATAGGCAATCGAGGTTCAGAAAGAGGCAAGAGAGGTGCAGAAAGACAAAGAAAGGTACTGAAAAAGGCCAGAGAGGTGCAGAAAGAGGCAAGAGAGGTGCAGAAAGAAAAGAGTACACTGCAGAAAAACGCAACACAGGTGCAGAAAGAGGCAAGAGAGGTACAGAAAGAAACAACAGCTGAGTAGAAAGGAGAGAGAGGTGCAGAGGGAGATGCATAAAGATGCATAAAGAAGAGAGTGAGCTGCAGAAAAAAGGAAAAGAGGTGCAGAAGAAGGCAAGTGAGGTGCGCAAAGAGGCAAGAGAGTTGCAGACAGGGGCAAGAGAGGTGCAGGAAGAAGAGAGTGAGCTCCAGAAAGTGGGAAGAGAGGTGCAGAAGGAGAGGAGAGGCTGAGTAGAAAGGCAAGAGTGGTACAGAAAGACACAAGAGCTGAGTAGAAAGGCAAGAGAGGTGCAGACAGTGGCAAGGGAGATGCAGAAAGAAGAGAGTGAGCTGCAGAAAGAGGAAAAAGAGGTGCATAAAGAAGAGTGGGGTGCAGAAAAAAGCAAGAGAAGTACAGACAGGGGCAAGAGAGGTGCAGAAAGAGGCAAGAGAGGTACAGAAAGAAGAAGAAAGGTACTGAAAGAGGCAAGAGAGGTAAAGAAAGAGGCAAGAGATGTACAGAAAGAAGAAGAAAGGTACTGAAAGAGGCAAGAGAGGTACAGAAAGAGGCAAGAGAGGTGCCAAAAGAAGAGAGTGAGCTGCTGAAAGAGGCAATCGAGGTACAGAAAGAAGCAAGAGAAGTACAGAAAGAGGCAAGATAGGTACAGAAAGAAGGAGATAGTTATTGAAAGAGGCAAGAGAGGTACACAAAGAGGCAAAAGAGGCGCAGAAAGAAGAGAGTGAGCTGCAGAAAGAGGCAAGACAGGTGTAGAAAGAGGCAAGAGAGGTACAGAAAGACACAAGAGCTGAGTAGAAAGGCAAGAGAGGTGCAGACAGTGGCAAGGGAGATGCATAAAGAAGAGAGTGAGCTGCAGAAAGAGGGAAAAGAGGTGCAGAAAGAGGCAAGTGAGGTGAAGAAAGAGGCAAGAGAGTTGCAGACAGGGGCAAGAGATGTACAGAAAGAGGCAAGAAAGGTGCAGAAAGAAGCAAGGGAAATGCAGGTAAAGGCAAGAGAGGTGCAGGAAGAGATAGGAGGTATAGAAAGAGGCAATAGAGGTGCAGAAAGAAGAAGAACGTTTCAGAAAGAGGCAAGTGAGGTGTAGAAAGAGGGAAGAGAAGAGCAGAAAGAGGAAGTAATGTGCAGAAAGAGGTAAGAGAGGTACAGAAACAGGAAGAAAAGTGCAGAAAGAAGCTAGAGAAGTGCAGCAAGAAGCAAGAGAGGTACAGAAAGAGGCAAGAGAGGTTCAGAAAGATGAAAGTGAGCTGCAGAAAGAGGGAAGAGAGTTGCAGAAACAGGCAAGCAAGGTACAGAAAGAGGCAAGAGAGTTGCAGAAAGACGAAGAAATGTACTGAAAGAGGCAAGAGAGGTGCAGAAAGAGGCAAGAGAGTTGCAGAAAGAAGCGAGTGAGCTGCAGAAAAAGGCAACACAGGTTCCGCAAGAGAGGGACAGAAAGAAATACCAGCTGAGTAGAAAGGCAAGAGAGGTACAGACAGTGGCAAGGAAGATGCATAAAGAAGAGAGTGAGCTGCAGAAAGAAGGAAAAGAGGTGCAGAAGGAGGCAAGTGAGGTGCAGAAAGAGGCAAGAAAGGCACAGAAAGAAATAAGAGCTGAGTAGAAAGGCAAGAGAGGTGCAGACAGTGGCAAGGGAGATGTACAAAGAAAAGAATGACCTGCAGAAATTGGGACAAGAGGTGCAGAAAGAGCAAGTGGGGTGCAGAAAGAGGAAAGAAAGGTGCCGCAATAGGCACAAGAGGTGCAGAAAGAGGAAAGAGAGGTGCAGAAAGAAGAGAGTGAGCTGCAGAAAGAGGGAAGAGAGGTCCAGAAAGAGGTAAGAGAGGTACAGAAAGAAGAGAGTGAGCTGTAGAAAGAGGCAAGAGATGTTGAAAAAGAGGCAAGAGGTGTAAAGAAAGAGGCAAGAGCGGTACAGAAAGAAGAAGAAATATGCAGAGAGAGGCCATTGAGGTTTTGAAAGAGGGAAGAGAAGAGCAGAAAAGGAAGAAAGATGCAGAAAGAGGCAAGAGAGGTGCAGAAAGATTAGAGTGAGCTGCAGAAAGAGGGAAGAGACGTGCAGAAATAGGCTATTGAGGTTCAGAAAGAGGCAAGAGAGGTGCAGAAGACAAATAAAGGTACTGAAAGAAGCAAGAGAGGTGCAGAAAGAGGCAAGAGAGGTGCAGAAAGAAAAGAGTGTGCTGCAGAAAAAGGCAACACAGGTGCAGAAAGAGGCAAGAGAGGTACAGAAAGAAACAACAGCTGAGTAGAAAGGCAAGAGAGGTGCAGACAGTGGCAAGGGAGATGCATAAAGAAGAGAGTGAGCTGCATAAAGAAGGAAAAGAGGTGCAGAAGAAGGCAAGTGAGGTGCGGAAAGAGGCAAGAGAGTTGCAGACAGGGGCAAGAGATGTAGAGAAAGAGGCAAGAGAGGTGGAGAAAGAAGAGAGTGATCTCCAGAAAGTGGGAAGAGAGGTGCAGAAGGAGGCAGAAGAGGCTGAGTAGAAAGGCAAGAGTGGTACAGAAAGACACAAGAGCTGAGTAGAAAGGCAAGAGAGGTGCAGACAGTGGCAAGGGAGATGCAGAAAGAAGAGAGTGAGCTGCAGAAAGAGGGAAAAGAGGTGCATAAAGAAGAGTGAGATGCATGAAAAAGCAAGAGAAGTGCAGACAGGGGCAAGAGAGGTGCAGAAAGAGGCAAGAGAGGTACAGAAAGAAGAAGAAAGGTACTAAAAGAGGCAAGAGAGGTAAAGAAAGAGGCAAGAGAGGTACAGAAGGAAGAAGAAAGGTACTGAAAGAGGCAAGAGAGGTAAAGAAAGAGACAAGAGAGGTGCAGAAAGAACAGAGTGAGCTGCAGAAAGAGGCAATCGAGGTGCAGAAAGAAGCAAGAGAAGTACAGAAAGAGGCAAGATAGGTGCAGAAAGAAGGAGATAGTTATTGAAAGAGGCAAGAGAGGTACAGAAAGAGGCAAAAGAGGTGCAGAAAGAGGCAAGAAAGGTACAGAAAGACACAAGAGCTGAGTAGGAAGGCAAGAGAGGTGCAGACAGTGGCAAGGGAGATGCATAAAGAAGAGAGTGAGCTGCAGAAAGAGGGAAAAGAGGTGCAGAAAGAGGCAAGTGAGATGAAGAAAGAGGCACGAGAGTTGCAGACAGGGGCAAGAGATGTACAGAAAGAGGCAAGAAAGGTACAGAAAGAAGCAAGGGAAATGCAGGTAGAGGTAAGAGAGGTGCATCAATAGGCTATTGAGGTTCAGAAAGAGGCAAGAGAGGTGCAGAAGACAAATAAAGGTACTGAAAGAAGCAAGAGAGGTGCAGAAAGAGGCAAGAGAGGTGCAGAAAGAAAAGAGTGTGCTGCAGAAAAAGGCAACACAGGTGCAGAAAGAGGCAAGAGAGGTACAGAAAGAAACAACAGCTGAGTAGAAAGGCAAGAGAGGTGCAGACAGTGGCAAGGGAGATGCATAAAGAAGAGAGTGAGCTGCAGAAAGAAGGAAAAGAGGTGCAGAAGAAGGCAAGTGAGGTGCGGAAAGAGGCAAGAGAGTTGCAGACAGGGGCAAGAGATGTAGAGAAAGAGGCAAGAGAGGTGGAGAAAGAAGAGAGTGATCTCCAGAAAGTGGGAAGAGAGGTGCAGAAGGAGGCAGAAGAGGCTGAGTAGAAAGGCAAGAGTGGTACAGAAAGACACAAGAGCTGAGTAGAAAGGCAAGAGAGGTGCAGACAGTGGCAAGGGAGATGCAGAAAGAAGAGAGTGAGCTGCAGAAAGAGGGAAAAGAGGTGCATAAAGAAGAGTGAGATGCATGAAAAAGCAAGAGAAGTGCAGACAGGGGCAAGAGAGGTGCAGAAAGAGGCAAGAGAGGTACAGAAAGAAGAAGAAAGGTACTAAAAGAGGCAAGAGAGGTAAAGAAAGAGGCAAGAGAGGTACAGAAGGAAGAAGAAAGGTACTGAAAGAGGCAAGAGAGGTAAAGAAAGAGACAAGAGAGGTGCAGAAAGAACAGAGTGAGCTGCAGAAAGAGGCAATCGAGGTGCAGAAAGAAGCAAGAGAAGTACAGAAAGAGGCAAGATAGGTGCAGAAAGAAGGAGATAGTTATTGAAAGAGGCAAGAGAGGTACAGAAAGAGGCAAAAGAGGTGCAGAAAGAGGCAAGGAAGGTACAGAAAGACACAAGAGCTGAGTAGAAAGGCAAGAGAGGTGCAGACAGTGGCAAGGGAGATGCATAAAGAAGAGAGTGAGCTGCAGAAAGAGGGAAGAGAGGTGCAGAAAGAGGCAAGTGAGATGAAGAAAGAGGCACGAGAGTTGCAGACAGGGGCAAGAGATGTACAGAAAGAGGCAAGAAAGGTACAGAAAGAAGCAAGGGAAATGCAGGTAGAGGTAAGAGAGGTGCAGAAAGAGGCAAGAGATGTGCATCAATAGGCAAGAGAGGTTAAAAAAGAGGCAAGAGGTGTGCAGAAAGAGATAGGAGGTATAGAAGGAGGCAATAGAGGTGCAGAAAGAAGAGGAACGTTTCAGAAAGAGGCAAGTGAGGTGTAGAAAGAGGGAAGAGAAGAGCAGAAAGAGGAAGTAATGTGCAGAAAGAGGTAAGAGAGGTACAGAAACAGGAAGAAAAGTGCAGAAAGAAGCAAGAGAAGTGCAGAAAGAAGCAAGAGAGGTGCAGAAAGAGGCAAGAGATGTGCAGAAAGAAGAGAGTAAGCTGCAGAAAGAAGCAAGAGAAGTACAGACAGAGGCAAGAGAGATACAAAATGAGGCAAGAAAAGTGCAGAAAGAGGGAACAGGTGTGCAGAACGAGGAAGAAAGGCGCTGAAAGAGGCAAGTGAGGTGCAGAGAGAGGCAAGAGATGTGCACAAAGAAGAGAGTGAGCTGCAGAATAAAGCAAGAGAAGTGCAGACAGAAGTAAGGGGGGTGCAGAAAGAGGAAGAAAGGCACAGAGAGAGGCAAGTGAGGTACCTCTTTTGCCTCTTGCTATTTTTCTCTTGCCTCTTCCTGTACCTCACTTGCCTCATTCTGTGCCTTTCTTCCTCTTTCTGCACCCCCTTACTTCTGTCTGCACTTCTCTTGCTTCTTTCTGCAGCTCACTCTCTTCTTTCTGCATATCTCTTGCCTCATTCTATACCCTTCTTGCTATACTTCTCGTGTTTCATTCTACTCCTTTCTTCCTGTTTCTGTAACTCTCTTGCCTCTTTCTGCACTTCTCTTCCTCTTTCTGCTCTTCTCTTCCCTCTTTCAAAACCTCAATTGCCTCTTTCTGCATCTTTCTTCTTCTTTCTGTACTGCTCTTGCCTCTTTCTGCACACCTCTTGCCTCTTTTTCAACCTCTCTTGCCTCTTTCTACAGCTCACTCTCTTCTTTCTGTACCTTTCTTACCTCTTTCTGCACCTCTCTTCCCTCTTTCTGCAGCTCACTCTCTTCTTTCTGTACCTCTCCTGCCTATTGCTGCACCTCTCTTTCCTCTTTCTGCACCCCACTTGCTTCTTTCTGCACCTCTTGTCCCTCTCTCTGCAGCTCACTCTCTTCTTTATACATCTCCCTTGCCACTGTCTGCACCTCTCTTGCCTTTCTACTCAGCTCTTGTTTCTTTCTGTAACTCTCTAGCCTCTTTGTGCAGCTCACTCTCTTCTTTCTGTACATCTCTTGCCTCTTCCTGCACCTCACTTGCCTCTTTCTGTGCCTTTCTTCCTCTTTCTGCACCCCCCTAACTTCTGTCTGCACTTCTCTTGCTTCTTTCTGCAGCTCACTCTCTTCTTTGTGCATATCTCTTCACCTCTCTTGTCTATTTCAGCACCTTTCTTCCTCGTTCTGCACACCTCTTGCCACTTTCTGAACTTCTCTTGCCTCATTTTATATCTTTCTTGCCTCTGTCTGTACTTATCTTGCTTCTTTCTGCAGCTCACTCTCTTCTTTCTGCACACCTCTTGCCTTTTTCTGCACCTCTCTTGCTTCTTTCTGCACTTCTCTTGCTTCTTTCTGTACTTTTCGTCCTGTTTCTGTACCTCTTTTACATCTTTCTGCACATTACTTCCTCTTTCTGCACCTCTATTCTTCTTTCTGCACCTCTATTGCCTCTTTCTACACCTCCTATCTCTTTATGCACTGCTCTTGCTCCTTTCTGCACACCTCTTGCCTCTTTATCAACCTCTCTTGCCTCCTATTGAAGCTCACTCTCTTCTTTCTGCACCTCTCTTGCCTCTTTCTGCACCTCTCTTGCCTATTGATGCACCTCTCTTGCCTCTTTCTGCACGTCTCTTGCCTCTATCTGCATTTCCCTTGCTTCTTTCTGCAGCTCACTTGCCTCTTTCTGTACATCTCTTGCCACTTTCTGTACATCTCTTGCCACTTTCTGCACCTCATTTGCCTAGTTCTGAAACTCACTCTCTTCTTTCTGTACCTCTCTTGCCTCGTTCTGCACCTCTCTTCCCTTTTTCTGCAGCTCCCTCTTCTATCAACACCTCTCTTGCCTCTTTCTGCCGCTCACTCTCTTCTTTATGCACATCTCTTTCCTCTTTTTGCACCTCTCTTGGCTACATCTGCACCTCTTTTGCCTCTTTCTGTACCTCTCTTGCCTCTTTCAATAACTATCTCCTTCTATCTGCACCTATCTTGCCTCTTTCTGTACTTCTCTTGCTTCTTTCTGCACCTCGATTGCCTCTTTCTGCAGCTCACTCTCTTCTTTCTGTACCTCTCTTGCCTCTTTCTGTACCTCTCTTGCCTCTTTCTGTACCTTTCTTCTTCTTTCTGTACCTCTCCTGCCTCTTTCTTTACCTCTCTTGCCTCTTTAAGTACCTTTCTTCTTCTTTCTGTACCTCTCTTGCCTCTTTATGCACATCTCTTGCCCCTGTCTGCACTTCTCTTACTTTTTTCTACATCCCACTCTTCTTTATGCACCTCTTTTCCCTCTTTCTGCAGCTCACTCTCTTCTTTCTGCATCTCCCTTGCCACTGTCTGTACCACTCTTGCCTTTCTACTCAGTCTCTCCTGCCTCCTTCTGCACCTCTCTTCCCACTTTCTGGAGCTCACTCTCTTCTTTCTGCACCTCTCTTGCCTCTTTCTCTACATCTCGTGCCTGTCTGCAACTCTCTTGCCTCTTTCCGCACCTCACTTGCCTTCTTCTGCACCTCTTTTCCTTCTTTCTGCAGCTCACTCTCTTCTTTATGCATCTCCCTTGCCACTGTCTGCACCTCTCTCGCCTTTCTACTCAGCTGTAGTTTCTTTCTGTACCTCTCTTGCCTCTTTCTGCACCTGTGTTGTGTTTTTCTTCAGTGCACTCTTTTCTTTCTGCACCTCTCTTGACTCTTTCTGCACCTCGATTGCCTATTTCTGCACGTCTCTTCCCTCTTTCTGCAGCTCACTCTCACCTTTCTGCACCTCTCTTGCCTCTTTCTGCACCTCTTTTGTCTCTTTCTGTACCTCTCTTGCCTCTTTGTGCAGCTCACTCTAATCTTTCTGTACCTCTCTTGCCTCTTTCTGCACCTTTCTTCCTTTTCTGCTCTTCTCTTCCCTCTTTCAAAACCTCAATGGCCTGTCTCTGCATCTTTCTTCTCCTTTCTGTACCGCTCTTGCCTCTTTCTGCACACCTCTTGCCTCTTTTTCAACCTCTCTTGCCTCTTTCTACAGCTCACTCTCTTCTTTCTGTACCTCTCTTAAATCTTTCTGGACCTCTCTTCCCTCTTTCTGCAGCTCACTCTCTTCTTTCTGCACCTCTCTTGCCTCTTTCTGTACCTCTTGTGCCTATTGCTGCACCTCTCTTTCCTCTTTCTGCACCCCACTTGCTCTTTCTGCACCTCTTGTCCCAATTTCTGCAGCTCACTCTTTTCTTTGTACATCTCCCTTGCCACTGTCTGCACCTCTCTTGCCTTTCTACTCAGCTCTTGTTTCTTTCTGTGCCTCTCTTGCCTCTTTCTGCACCTCACGTGCCTCCTTCTGCACCTCTTTTCCTTCTTTCTGCAGCTCACTCTCTCAGTAAGAGGCAAAAGAGGTGCAGAAAGAGGGAAGAGAAGAGCAGAAAGAGGCAAGAGAGGTACAGAGAAAGGCAAGAGTGGTGCAGAAAGAAGAAGAAAGGTACAGAAAGAGGCAAGAGAGATACAGAAAGAGGCAATAGAAGGGCAGAAAAGGGCAAGAGAGGTACAGAAAGAGACAAGAGAGGTACAGAAAGAGGCAAGAGAGGTGCAGAAAGATGAGAGTGAGCTGCAGAAACAGGGAAGGGAGGTGCAGAAACAGGCAAGCGAGGTACAGAAAGAGGCAAGAGAGGTGCAGAAAGACGAAGAAAGGTACTGAAAGAGGCAAGAGAGGTGCAGAAAGAGGCAAGAGAGGTGCAGAAAGAAGCGAGTGAGCTGCAGAAAAAGGCAACACAGGTTCCACAAGAGGCAAGAGAGGTACAGAAAGAAACAACAGCTGAGTAGAAAGGCAATAAATGTACAGCCAGTGGCAAGGGAGATGCATAAAGAAGAGAGTGAGCTGCAGAAAGAGGAAAAAGAGGTGCATAAAGAAGAGCGTGAAATGCAGAAAGAAGCAAGAGAAGTGCAAACAAGGGCAAGAGGGGTACAGAAAGAGTCAAGAGAGGTGCAGAAAGAGGCAAGAGATGTGCATAAAGAAGAAGAAAGGTACTGAAAGAGGCAAGAGAGGTAATAAAGAGGCAAAAGATGTGCAGAAAGAGGAGCGTGAGCTGAGTAGAAAGGCAAGAGAGGTGCAGACAGTGGCAAGGAAGATATATAAAGAAGAGAGTGAGCTGCAAAAAGAGGGACAAGAGGTGCAGAAAGAGGCAAGTGGGTTGCAGAAAGAGGAAAGAGAGGTGCAGCAATAGGTACGAGAGGTGCATAAAGAAGAGAGTGACCTGCAGAAAGAGGGAAGAGAGGTGCAGAAAGGTAATAGAGGTACAGAAAGAAGAGAGTGAGCTAAAGAAAGAGGCAAGAGAGGTGCATAAATAGGCAAGCGAGGTGCAGAAAGAGGCAAGAGAGATGCAGAAAGACGTAGAAAGGTACTGAAAGAGGCAAGAGAGGTACAGAAAGACACAAGAGCTGAGTAGAAAGTCATGAGAGGTGCAGTCAGTGGCAAGGGAGATGCAGAAAGAAGAGAGTGAGCTGCAGAAAGAGGGAAAAGAGGTACAGAAAGAGGCAAGGGAGGTACAGAAAGAGGCAATAGAGTTGCAGACAGGGGCAAGAGATGTACAGAAAGAGGCAAGAGAGGTTCAGAAAGAAGCAAGGGAAATGCAGGTAGAGGCAAGAGAGGTGCAGAAAGAGGCAAGAGAGGTGCAGAAAGAGGCAAGAGAGGTGCATCAATAGGCAAGAGAGGTGCAGAAAAAGGCAGGAGAGGTGCAGAAAGAAGAGAGTGAGCTGCGAAAAGAGGCAAGAGAGGTTGAAAAAGAGGCAAGAGGTGTGCAGAAAGAAGCAAGAGCGGTGCAGAAAGAGATAGGAGGTGTAGAAAGAGGTAATAGAGGTGCAGAAAGAAGAAGAAAGTTTCCGAAAGAGGCAAGTAAGGTGTAGAAAGAGGGAAGAGAAGAGCAGAGAGAGGAAATAATATGCAGAAAGAGGTAAGAGAGGTACAAAAACAGGAATAAAAGTGCAGAAGGAAGCAAGAGAAGTGCAGAAGGAAGCAAGAGAGGTGCAGATAGAGGCAAGAGATGTGCAGAAAGAAGAGAGTAAGCTGCAGAAAGAAGCAAGAGAAATACAGACAGAGGCAAGAGAGATACAAAATGAGGCAAGGAAAGTGCAGAAAGAGGCAAGAGGTGTGCAGAACGAGGAAGAAATGCGCTGAAAGAGGCAAATGAGGTGCAGAGAGAGGCAAGAGATGTGCAAAAAGAAGAGAGTGAGCTGCAGAAAGAAGCAAGAGAAGTGCAGACAGAAGTAAGGGGGTGCAGAAAGAGGAGGAAAGGCACAGAAAGAGGCAAGAGAGGTGCAGAAAGAAGCAAGGGAAATGCAGGTAGAGGCAAGAGAGGTGCAGAAAGAGGCAAGAGAGGTGCAGAAAGAGGCAAGAGAGGTGCATCAATAGGCAAGAGAGGTGCAGAAAAAGGCAGGAGAGGTGCAGAAAGAAGAGAGTGAGCTGCGAAAAGAGGCAAGAGAGGTTGAAAAAGAGGCAAGAGGTGTACAGAAAGAAGCAAGAGCGGTGCAGAAAGAGATAGGAGGTGTAGAAAGAGGTAATAGAGGTGCAGAAAGAAGAAGAAAGTTTCCGAAAGAGGCAAGTAAGGTGTAGAAAGAGGGAAGAGAAGAGCAGAAAGAGGAAGTAATGTGCAGAAAGAGGTAAGAGAGGTACAGAAACAGGAAGAAAAGTGCAGAAAGAAGCAAGAGAAGTGCAGAAAGAATCAAGAGAGGTGCAGAAAGAGGCAAGAGATGTGCAGAAAGAAGAGAGTAAGCTGCAGAAAGAAGCAAGAGAAGTACAGACAGAGGCAAGAGAGATACAAAATGAGGCAAGGAAAGTGCAGAAAGAGGCAAAAGGTGTGCAGAACGAGGAAGAAATGCGCTGAAAGAGGCAAATGAGGTGCAGAGAGAGGCAAGAGATGTTCACAAAGAAGAGAGTGAGCTGCAGAAAGAAGCAAGAGAAGTGCAGACAGAAGTAAGGGGGTGCAGAAAGAGGAAGAAAGGCACAGAAAGAGGCAAGTGAGGTGCAGGAAGAGGCAAGAGAAAAGCAGTAACAGGCAAAAGAGGTGCAGAAAGATGGAAGAGAAGAGCAGAAAGAGGCAAGAGAGGCACAGAAAGAGGCAAGTGAGGTGCAGGAAGAGGCAATAGAAAAGCAGCAAGAGGCAAAAGAGGTGCAGAAAGAGGGAAGAGAAGAGCAGAAAGAGGCAAGAGAGGTACAGAGAGAGGCAAGAGAGGTGCAGAAAGAAGAAGAAAGGTACAGAAAGAGGCAAGAGAGATACAGAAAAGGCAATAGAAGGACAGAAAAAGACAAAAGAGGTACAGAAAGAGACGAGAGAGGTACAGAAAGAGGCAAGAGAGGTGCAGAAAGATGAGAGTGAGCTGTAGAAAGAGGAAAGAGAGGTGCAGAAAGACGAAAGAAAGGTACTGAAAGAGGCAAGAGAGGTGCAGAAAGAGGCAAGAGAGATGCAGAAAGAAGAGAGTGAGTTGCAGAAAAAGTGTCAGAAGGCTCCAATCTTCGCAGAGGCAGTGATGCTGTACCCGATCACCCTTCCACCAGTGACTCCGCCACATGGGCGAACGCACTAGTGACAGGGAAAGGGGAAGTGGACAGAGAAGAGACACCTTGAGAGCTTCTGGCACCTTCACCGATTGGGTAGACCTGGACTTCGGTTTCTGTAGATGCCTAATGCACAGAACAGGGGGGGGAAGAAAATAAACAACCACTTCTACCTACCAACTTTCTCACTCTATGTAAATAATGAATCTTATCCTAACAGTAGTTCCCAAAGGTATTGCTACTCTTCTTTAAGATGTGTAGATACATTCAGAGAGCTTCAAGCCTGCAGGACAAAGACTAACATTACTAAATGTTCCTTACGGAAAATTCTACAACCCAGGACTAAAACTCTCTCTCTCTACTTCTTTACCTGTAAGCTTTCTGTATTAGCCCCAACTGGGGTTCTGCTTATATCTGTTGGTGCTTTGTGGTGAACATGCGGCTCCAAGGTTTCCAATGCTGAATGAAATGAAGCGCGCAAAAAGGAACAAGGGAGGCAAGAGGGGGAGGAAAGAGCAGGTTAAACGCAAGAAGGGAATAGCAGTTCAGCACAAGTTCGCCGACAATGGGGAAGAAGGAGAAAGCAGCCGCTGGCTTACTGTTCCTCTCGCATGCTCCGCAAGAGGTTGGTGGAGTCCGTTGAACCTTCTGAGAAGAAGTCCTCAGACGAGCTTCCGCAGAGTGAACTGGCTCCCACGACGGATGGAGATGAACGAAGTCTCAGTCACAGCAACAGACGGAAGAACGTTTCCTCACGAACTTCCAGAATTCACTCAAAAGTAACTTTCGACAGATGAAACTCTCTCTCGGTAAGTCTCTAGATTAGCGGACTCAAGAATATCCCAAAACTACTCCTGTCACGAATACTTGACACGGAGCGTAAGACTCTAGCTGTTACCTCAGGAACTCGAACAGTTGAAGTGCGCAGTTAGAACGCTGCGCAAGACGCACATCAACTAGCCCTCACGTACTAAACTCTGAATGACTTCAGTGGCTATCGTGGCGGCCATCTTAGGAAGGAACTAACCCCACTATGACCTGAACCTATTTACATGATAACGAAGGAATCTATTTGGAATTACACGGGTACCAAATATTTACCCGACAAGGCTTTACAATTGTCTTTCCACCATTCCCTACTCTTGGAACATAGGTAGATGCAATTTGTAAATTCCTGACAGTACCCCCTCTCAAAGACCGATTTATCGGTCCAGGTTTGAGAGGTTGCCGTGCGTGGAATCTCTTAATGAGTCGGGGAGCATGAATTTGGGCAGCGGGTTCCCACGACCTTTCCTCAGGGCCATACCCCTTCCAATCCACCAGATAAAATAGCCTACCTTTCTTGTGTTTGGAATCTAGAATGTCATGAACCTCGTACTCAGGGTGACCAGAAATAAAGAGGGGTTCAGGTGGTTTACCCAACCTCATGTTGGACTTAGACTTCTTCAGTAAGGAGACGTGGAAGACTGGATGGATCCCCAATTTAACTGGTAACTTGAGCCTCACTGTCACCGGACCCACAACCTGCTCAACTGGATAGGGACCCACAAATCTTGGTTGGAATTTTCTATTCCCTTTTAAATGAAGGTTTTTTGTGGAGAGCCACACCTGATCTCCTACTTTATATTGTGGAGCGGGTTTTCTATGTCTATCTGCACTTTTCTTGTAGACCTGTTTAGCTTTGATCAAGTTCTCTTCTGCAGACTTATGTAAAGTGGAGATATTAGTCAACAAAGTCTGTACTGCGGGGACATCTAAATTCTCTTGAGGGCTAAATGGATTAGGATGGCGTCCAGAATTCAAATAAAAAGGGGAGTAACCTGTAGAAACACTTTTAGCATTATTACTAGCGAATTCTGCCATCCACAAGTGATCTGACCAGTCACCACCCTTCTCAAGGAGAAACAAACGGAGGTACTGTTCCAGTTCTTGGTTAACTCTCTCCGTCTGTCCATCCGACTCGGGGTGATAGCTGGTAGACAACCTTCTCTCAATCCCCAATCCCTTTAGATAGGCTTGCCAGAAACGGGAGATGAACTGGGGACCTCTATCAGAAACCACAATCTTGGGAACCCCATGTAGTCTTACAATATTCTCACTAAAAGCTTGTGCTAATTCAGGAGCAGTAGGGGTACCGGACATGGCAATAAAGTGACTCATCTTGGTGAAAGTATCCACAATCACCAGGATAGTATCGAATCCCTTACTGACCGGCAAATCTACAATCAAATCCATTGATACTGTATGCCATGGATGGGTCGGGGTAGGAAGGGGTTGCAGCAATCCTTGTGGAGCCTGCCGACTAGGTTTACCCCTGGCACACAGTTCACATGACTGCACATATTGTTGGACATGAGAGGACAACCCAGGCCACCAAAAATAGCGCTGAACTAAATCCAAAGTCTTAGAAACTCCTTTATGACCGGCCAAAGGATGATCATGACAGCTTTGCAAGGCTCTTTGTTGGAGAGGAATGGTTGGGAGATACAAGGCTCCTTTGTAGTAGGGTAAACATTGGATTAACTCTCTCCCCTCACCCGATTGAACCCACTTCTGCATTTCTTCTGAAGATAATCCCTTCCGCACCTCTTCTTGAAAGTTACTCAGAGAAAGAGCACAAATGATTTTAGTCTCTGGGATGATTGGTTGAGGTTCAACAGGATGTTCACAGTCGTCGGTATCCAAGCGAGAAAGCGCATCCGCCTTTCCATTCTTTGTTCCAGGGCGAAAAGTGAGCACAAAATCAAAATCTGCAAAATACAAGGACCAACGTAACTGTCGAGGAGTGAGGGTCTTTGCGGACTTCAAGAATTGTAGATTCTTGTGATCAGTAAACACAGTCACAGTATGTTTAGCCCCCAGCAGATAATGCCTCCAGTCCTCAAAGGCATCCTTAACCGCTAGCAGTTCCTTTTCTGCAATGGTGTAGTTCAGTTCTGCTGGATTTAATTTTCTAGAGCGATATGCTACCGGATGCAACTGACCAGTCTGGGAATGTCGTTGCGAGAGAACTCCTCCGATAGCCTGATCGGATGCATCTGCTTCTACAAAGAAGGGTTCTTCCGGGTTGGCATGCAAAAGAATAGGAGCAGACACAAATCTTTCTTTGAGATGACTAAAAGCCTGAGCAGCTGCTCTGGTCCACTCGAACAGCACACCTTTCTTTAGTAAACGGGTGATGGGGGCAATCAAGTGTGAAAAACTCTGGATGAAGCGCCGATAGAAGTTTGCAAATCCCAAAAATCGCTGTATCTCCTTGACACTCCGTGGTTCTGGCCAATCCTTGACGGCTTGCACTTTTCCTTGATCCATGGTGATTCCATGTGGAGAAAGGATGAATCCTAGAAACTCCACCGTGGTAGCGTGAAAAACACATTTTTCCAGTTTTACATATAAATGATGTGTTCTCAAACGCTCCAACACCATTCTGACGTGCTTAGGATGGTCTTGGGTATTCTGAGAGTAGATCAAGATATCGTCCAGATAAACTATCGCCACCTTGTCAATCAAATCACTCAGAATGTCATTTATGAAATGCTGAAACACTGCAGGTGCATTACACAACCCAAAGGGCATCACGCAATATTCAAAGAGGCCAAACTTGGTACGAAAGGCCGTCTTCCACTCGTGCCCCTCTTTCATCCGCACCAAGTGGTACGCCCCTCGCAAGTCAAGCTTGGTGAAAATCTGTGCTTCTTTGAGTTGATCCAGAAGAACTGAAATCAAAGGCAAGGGGTATCGATTTTTGATTGTTACTAAATTCAAGGCGCGATAATCAATGCAGGTTCTCAGACTGCCTTCTTGTTTCTTTGGAATAAAAAATAACGGGGAGGATACCGGGGACTGCGATGGTCTGATGAATCCATTGGCCAGGTATCGATCCAGATACTCCTTGAGATGGTTATTTTCAGCTTCGGTCAGAGCATAAACCCGACTGCAAGGCAGTACTGCTCCTGGAACCAGATCAATTGTACAATCGTAGGAACGGTGTGGTGGTAACACCTCCGCTTCCCGTTCACTAAAGACCATCTTCAAATCCTGATATTCGGGAGGAATTTCTCCAGCATTAATTACACAGACTGACTGACCTCCATACGATAGTAAAGAAGCAAGGGAGTTCTCCTCGGAGGGTTCTTGGGGCCCATAACAATGTTCCTGACAAAAGCTTGACTGCATACTGACTGTTCGATTCGTCCAATCAATGGTCGGATTGTGTAAAGTCAGCCAAGGTAGACCCAAAATCAATTGGAACTGAGGGGCGTCTATTAAATTGAATTGCATCACTTCTCGATGCCCATCCGATTGAATCAGTTCCAATTCTTCCGTATGACTGATAATTGGCCCAGATGATAAATTGGTTCCGTCAACGGCTCTCACTGGCTCGGGTCTCTCTTTCTTTATGGCTTGAATTCCCATGCTTCGCGCATACCTTATGTCACAGAAATTTCCTGTGGCCCCAGAATCCAACATAATAGCCACTCCAGAAATCTGTCGTCCACGGAATTTTAAGGTCATGTGAAGGATTACATGTGGGATACACGACTGAAGAGTATTTAGGATTAAATGCGGATCCGGAGTCGTCTTGTTCTCCTGCACCACCAGAGCGACTCCGTCTACTGATGGCCCCCCTCGTTTCCCTTAAACGGTATTCTGGGGCGCTTAGGACAATCCTTTACAAAGTGGCCAGCGATCCCACAATAAAGGCACAATTTCTTCAAACGCCGATCCTCCTTCTCCTCTTTACTCAATGGCCCACGGACGGCTCCAATTTGCATGGGTTCTGCTTCATTACTCCCTCCAGAACCTTTCTCGAACCGAGCCCGGTCGAATCGAGGAACATTTACTCTCCAATCTTTTCTTCTTTCTCCTCTACGCTCTGAATGACGAAAATCCAACTCCAAAACTAAATCCACCAATGCAGACAGTTCAGTGGGCCGGTTTGGAACTTGGGCTAAAGTATCTTTAATCTCATCTTTCAGTCCTCGATAAAATAAGGCCGCTCGTTTCTCCTCCGGCCAGTTGGTTTCCACAATTAACTTATTAAACTGCGTCAGATATGATAGCAGATCTTTAGAACCCTGACGCAATTCCAGCAGCTCATTATCAGTGGCCTGAGAAATCCTTCTCCTGTCAAAAATTCTGAGGAACTCAGCTTTGAACTTAACAAAATCACAAAGGATTGGGTCATCTTCGCTCACCAAGGGCATTGCCCAATTAGCAGCATCCCCACTTAGATAGGACAAAATAAATGCTACTCTGGATTGGGCATCAGGAAAAAGGGTTGGGCGGCACATGAAATGAAGGGAGCATTGAGTTAAAAAGAGTTGGGCCTTTTGCGGATCCCCCGAGAATCTCTCGGGAGCTGCCAAAGGAATTAACGGGGAGACTGAATGGATTACCTGAGCTACTGATTTAGGATCTGAACTTACAGAGCTGGTGTGGGACGTAGAAGGACCCTGAACAGGATTTCCCATTACTAACCCATCCATCTTCTGAGCTAACACTCTATTTTCTTGCCTAGAAGCCTCCAACTCTAATTTTAAACTTTTATTTTCCTCTCTTACTGCTCCTAACTCCCGCTGGATACCCGCTAACATGTCTCCCAGTTCCTTTAGATTTAAGCCCTCCACCATACTGCCTGGGCGAAGTGAATACTTGGGCACTTCAATCTGTCAGAAGGCTCCAATCTTCGCAGAGGCAGTGATGCTGTACCCGATCACCCTTCCACCAGTGACTCCGCCACATGGGCGAACGCACTAGTGACAGGGAAAGGGGAAGTGGACAGAGAAGAGACACCTTGAGAGCTTCTGGCACCTTCACCGATTGGGTAGACCTGGACTTCGGTTTCTGTAGATGCCTAATGCACAGAACAGGGGGGGGGAAGAAAATAAACAACCACTTCTACCTACCAACTTTCTCACTCTATGTAAATAATGAATCTTATCCTACCAGTAGTTCCCAAAGGTATTGCTACTCTTCTTTAAGATGTGTAGATACATTCAGAGAGCTTCAAGCCTGCAGGACAAAGACTAACATTACTAAATGTTCCTTACGGAAAATTCTACAACCCAGGACTAAAACTCTCTCTCTCTACTTCTTTACCTGTAAGCTTTCTGTATTAGCCCCAACTGGGGTTCTGCTTATATCTGTTGGTGCTTTGTGGTGAACATGCGGCTCCAAGGTTTCCAATGCTGAATGAAATGAAGCGCGCAAAAAGGAACAAGGGAGGCAAGAGGGGGAGGAAAGAGCAGGTTAAACGCAAGAAGGGAATAGCAGTTCAGCACAAGTTCGCCGACAATGGGGAAGAAGGAGAAAGCAGCCGCTGGCTTACTGTTCCTCTCGCATGCTCCGCAAGAGGTTGGTGGAGTCCGTTGAACCTTCTGAGAAGAAGTCCTCAGACGAGCTTCCGCAGAGTGAACTGGCTCCCACGACGGATGGAGATGAACGAAGTCTCAGTCACAGCAACAGACGGAAGAACGTTTCCTCACGAACTTCCAGAATTCACTCAAAAGTAACTTTCGACAGATGAAACTCTCTCTCGGTAAGTCTCTAGATTAGCGGACTCAAGAATATCCCAAAACTACTCCTGTCACGAATACTTGACACGGAGCGTAAGACTCTAGCTGTTACCTCAGGAACTCGAACAGTTGAAGTGCGCAGTTAGAACGCTGCGCAAGACGCACATCAACTAGCCCTCACGTACTAAACTCTGAATGACTTCAGTGGCTATCGTGGCGGCCATCTTAGGAAGGAACTAACCCCACTATGACCTGAACCTATTTACATGATAACGAAGGAATCTATTTGGAATTACACGGGTACCAAATATTTACCCGACAAGGCTTTACAATTGTCTTTCCACCATTCCCTACTCTTGGAACATAGGTAGATGCAATTTGTAAATTCCTGACAAAAAGGCAACACAGGTGCAAAAAGAGGCAAGAGAGGTACAGAAAGAAACAACAGCTGTGTAGAAAGGCAAGACAGGTACAGACTCGCAAGGGAGATGCATAAAGAAAAGAGTGAGCTGCAGAAAGAGGGAAAAGAGGTGCTTAAAGAAGAGCGTGAGATACAGAAGGAAGCAAGAGAAGTGCAAACAAGGGCAAGAGAGGTGCAGAAAGAGGCAAGAGAGGTGCAGAAAGAGGCACGAGAGGTACAGAAAGAAGAAGAAAGGTAAAGAAAGAGGCAAGAGAGGTGCAGAAAGAGGCAAGAGAGGTGCAGAAAGAGGCACGAGAGGTACAGAAAGAAGAAGAAAGGTAAAGAAAGAGGCAAGAGAGGTACAGAAAGAAGAAGAAAGGTAAAGAAAGAGGCAAGAGAGGTACAGACAGAGGCAAGAGATGTGCAGAAAGAAGAGAGTGAGCTGCACAAAGAGGCAAGAGAGGTACAGAAAGAAACAAGAGCTGAGTAGAAAGGCAAGAGAGGTGCAGACAGTGGCAAGGGAGATGTATAAAGAAGAGAGTGAGCTGCAGAAAGAAGGACAAGAGGTGCAGAAAGAAGCAAGTGGGGTGCAGAAAGAGGAAAGAGAGGTGCAGCGATAGGCATGAGAGGTACAGAAAGAAGAGAGTGAGCTGCAGAAAGAGGGAAGAGAGGTGCAGAAAGAGGTAATAGAGGTACAGAAAGAAGAGAGTGAGCTGTAGAAAGAGGCAAGAGAGGTTGAAAAAGAGGCAAGAGGTATGCAGAAAGAGGCAAGAGCGGTACAGAAAGAAGGAGAAAGATGCAGAAAGAGACAATTGAGTTTTGAAAGAGGGAAGAGAAGAGCAGAAAGAGGAAGAAAGGTGCAGAAAGAGGCAAGAGAGGCACATAAACAGGAAGAAAGGAGTAGAATGAAACAAGAGAAGTACAGAAAGCAGCAAGAGGGGTGCAGAATGAGGCAAGAGATATGCAGAAAGAAGAGAGTGAGCTGCAGAAAGAAGCAAGAGAAGTATAGACAGAGGCAAGAGAGATACAAAATGAGGCAGAGAAGTGCAGAAAGAGGCAAGAGGTGTGCAGAACGAGGAAGAAAGGTGCTGAAAGAGGAAAGTGAGGTGCAGAGAGATGCAAGAGATGTGCACAAAGAAGAGAGTGAGCTGCAGAAATAAGCAAGAGAAGTGCAGACAGAAGTAAGGGAGGTGCAGAAAGAGGAAGAAAGGCACAGAAAGAGGCAAGTGAGGTGCAGTAATAAGGCAAGAGAAGAGCAGTCAGAGACAAAAGTGGTGCAAAAAGAGGGAAGAGAAGAGCAGAAAGAGGCAGGAGAGGTACAGAGAGAGGCAAGAGAGGTACAAAAAGAAGAAGAAAGGTACAGAAAGAGGCAAGAGAGATACAGAAAGAGACACTAGAAGGGCGGAAAAAGGCAAGAGAGGTACAGAAGAGACAAGAGAGGTGCAGAAAGATGAGAGTGAGCTGCAGGTAGAGGGAAGAGAGGTGCAGAAATAGGCAATTGAGGTTCAGAAAGAGGCAAGAGAGGTCCAGAAAGACAAAGAAATGTACTGAAAGAGGCAAGAGAGGTACAGAAAGAGGCAAGAGAGGTGCAGAAAGAAAAGAGTGCACTGCAGAAAAACGCAACATAGGGCAGAAAAAGGCAAGAGAGGTACAGAAAGAGACAAGAGAGGTACAGAAAGAGGCAAGAGAGGTGCAGAAAGATGAGAGTGAGCTGCAGAAACAGGGAAGGGAGGTGCAGAAACAGGCAAGCGAGGTACAGAAAGAGGCAAGAGAGGTGCAGAAAGACGAAGAAAGGTACTAAAAGAGGCAAGAGAGGTGCAGAAAGAGGCAAGAGAGGTGCAGAAAGAAGCGAGTGAGCTGCAGAAAAAGGCAACACAGGTTCCACAAGAGGCAAGAGAGGTACAGAAATAAACAGGAGCTGAGTAGAAAGGCAAGAGAGGTGCAGACAGTGGCAAGGGAGATGTACAAAGAAGAGAGTGAGCTGCAGAAAGAAGGAAAAGAGGTGCAGAAGGAGGCAAGTGAGGTGCAGAAAGAGGCAAGAGAGGCACAGAAAGAAACAAGAGCTGAGTAGAAAGGCAAGAGAGGTGCAGACAGTGGCAAGGGAGATGCATAAAGAAGAGAGTGAGCTGCAGAAAGAAGGAAAAGAGGTGCAGAAGGAGGCAAGTGAGGTGCAGAAAGAGGCAAGAGAGGCACAGAAAGAAACAAGAGCTGAGTAGAAAGGCAAGAGAGGTGCAGACAGTGGCAAGGGAGATGTACAAAGAAGAGAGTGAGCTGCAGAAATTGGGACAAGAGGTGCAGAAAGAGCAAGTGGGGTGCAGAAAGAGGAAAGAAAGGTGCAGCAATAGGCACACGATGTGCAGAAAGCGGCAAGAGAGGTGCAGAAAGAAGAGAGTGAGCTGCAGAAAGAGGGAAGAGAGGTCCAGAAAGAGGTAAGAGAGGTACAGAAAGAAGAGAGTGAGCTGTAGAAAGAGGTAAGAGAGGTTGAAAAAGAGGCAAGAGGTGTGCAGAAAGAGGCAAGAGCGGTACAGAAAGAAGAAGAAAGATGCAGAGAGAGGCCATTGAGGTTTTGAAAGAGGGAAGAGAAGAGCAGAAAAGGAAGAAATGTGCAGAAAGAGGCAAGAGAGGTACAGAAAGAGACAAGAGAGGTGCAGAAAGAGGCAAGACAGGTGCAGAAAGATGAGAGTGAGCTGTAGAAAGAGGGAAGAGACGTGCAGAAATAGGCAATCGAGGTTCAGAAAGAGGCAAGAGAGGTGCAGAAAGACAAATAAAGGTACTGAAAGAGGCAAGAGAGGTGCAGAAAGAGGCAAGAGAGGTGCAGAAAGAAAAGTGTGCTGCAGAAAAAGGCAACACAGGTGCAGAAAGAGGCAAGAGAGGTACAGAAAGAAACAACAGCTGAGTAGAAAGGCAAGAGAGGTGCAGACAGTGGCAAGGGAGATGCATAAAGAAGAGAGTGAGCTGCAGAAAGAGGGAACAGAGGTGCAGAAAGAGGCAAGTGAGGTGCGGAAAGAGGCAAGAGAGTTGCAGACAGGGGCAAGAGATGTACAGAAAGAAGCAAGAGAGGTGCAGAAAGAAGAGAGTGAGCTCCAGAAAGTGGGAAGAGAGGTGCAGAAAGAGGCAGGAGAGGCTGAGTAGAAAGGCAAGAGTGGTACAGAAAGACACAAGAGCTTAGTAGAAAGGCAAGAGAGGTGCAGACAGTGGCAAGGGAGATGCAGAAAGAAGAGAGTGAGCTGCAGAAAGAGGGAAAAGAGGTGCAGAAAGAAGAGTGGGATGCAGAAAAAAGCAAGAGAAGTGCAGACAGGGGCAAGAGAGGTACAGAAAGAAGCAGAAAGGTACTGTAAGAGGCAAGAGAGGTACAGAAAGAAGCAAGAGAGGTACAGAAAGAAGAAAGGTACTGAAAGAGGCAAGAGAGGTACAGAAAGAAGAGAGTGAGCTGCAGAAAGAGGCAATAGAGGTGCAGAAAGAAGCAAGAGAAGTACAGAAAGAGGCAAGATAGGTGCAGAAAGAAGGAGATAGTTATTGAAAGAGGCAATAGAGGTACAGAAAGAGGCAAAAGAGGTGCAGAAAGAAGTGAGTGAGCTGCAGAAAGAGGCAAAACAGGTGCAGAAAGAGGCAAGAGAGGTACAGAAAGAAACAAGAGCTGAGTAGAAAGGAAAGAAAGGTGCAGACAGTGGCAAGGGAGATGCATAAAGAAGAGAGTGAGCTGCAGAAAGAGGGAACAGAGGTGCAGAAAGAGGCAAGTGAGGTGCAGAAAGAGGCAAGAGAGTTGCAGACAGGGGCAAGAGATGTACAGAAAGAGGCAAGAGAGGTGCAGAAAGAAGCAAGGGAAATGCAGGTAGAGGCAAGAGAGGTGCAGAAAGACGAGAGTGAGCTGCAAAAAGAGGCACGAGATGTTGAAAAAGAGGCAAGAGGTGTGCAGAAAGAAGCGAGAGCAGTGCAGAAAGAGATAGGAGGTGTAGAAAGAGGTAATAGAGGTGCAGAAAGAAGAAGAAAGTTTCAGAAAGAGGCAAGTAAGGTGTAGAAAGAGGGAAGAGAAGAGCAGATAGAGAAAGTAATGTGCAGAAAGAGGTAAGAGAGGTACAGAAACAGGAAGAAAAGTGCAGAAAGAAGCAAGAGAAGTGCAGAAAGAAGCAAGAGAGGTGCAGATAGAGGCAAGAGATGTGCAGAAAGAAGAGGGTAAGCTGCAGAAAGAAGCAAGAGAAATACATACAGAGGCAAGAGAGATACAAAATGAGGCAAGAAAAGTGCAGAAAGAGGCAAGAGATGTGCAGAACGAGGAAGAAATGCGCTGAAAGAGGCAAGTGAGGTGCAGAGAGAGGCAAGAGATTTGCACAAAGAAGAGAGTGAGCTGCAGAAAGAAGCAAGAGAAGTGCAGACAGAAGTAAGGGGGGTGCAGAAAGAGGAAGAAAGGAACAGAAAGAGGCAAGTGAGGCACAGAAAGGGGCAAGTGAGGAGCAGGAAGAGGCAAGAGAAAAGAAATGAGAGGTAAAAGAGGTGCAGAAAGATGGAAGAGAAGAGCAGAAAGAGGCAAGAGAGGCACAGAAAGAGGCAAGTGAGGAGCAGGAAGAGGCAATAGAAAAGCAGCAAGAGGCAAAAGAGGTGCAGAAAGAGGGAAGAGAAGAGCGGAAAGAGGCAAGAGAGGTACAGAGAGAGGCAAGAGAGGTGCAGAAAGAAGAAGAAAGGTACAGAAAGAGACAAGAGAGGTACAGAAAAGGCAATAGAAGGACAGAAAAAGACAAGAGAGGTACAGAAAGAGACAATAGAGGTACAGAAAGAGGCAAGAGAGGTGCAGAAAGATGAGAGTGAGCTGTACGAAGAGGAAAGATAGGTGCAGAAATAGGCAACCGAGGTGCAGAAAGAGGCAAGAGAGGTGCAGAAAGACGAAAGAAAGGTACTTAAAGAGACAAGAGAGGTGCAGAAAGAGGCAAGAGAGATGCAGAAGGAAGAGAGTGAGTTGCAGAAAAAGGCAACACAGGTGCAAAAAGAGGCAAGAGAGGTACAGAAAGAAACAACAGCTGAGTAGAAAGGCAAGGCAGGTACAGACTGGCAAGTGAGATGCATAAAGAAGAGAGTGAGCTGGAGAAAGAGGGAAAAGAGGTGCATAAAGAAGAGCGTGAAATGCAGAAAGAAGCAAGAGAAGTGCAAACAAGGGCAATAGAGGTGCAGAAAGAGGCAAGAGAGGTGCAGAAAGAAGAAGAAAGGTACTGAAACAGGCAATAGAGGTACAGAAAGAGGCAAGAGATGTGCAGAAAGAAGAGAGTGAGCTGCACAAAGAGGCAAGAGTGGTACAGAAATAAACAAGAGCTGAGTAGAAAGGCAAGAGAGATGCAAACAGTGGCAAGGTTTTCGTCTTCCCTCTGACTGCAAGGGGAGGACACCACTTCCTGTTTGTACTGCTGGCGGTTAGCGCTCTAGCAGCTGAGTGTACCGGGGCTATTTAGGCAGAGCCTGATCTCTTAGACGCTGCGGTAAGGGGTTGTGGCAGGACCTCCTGTCCCGCTAGCTAGCCTGTGAATAATTTCTTGAGCCCTGTAATTGCTGATTGTCGTTTTTATCCTCCGTGAACAAAACGGAATTTTACCTTTTAAAATATTTGCTGAGCGCATTCTGGCACACACTTTCCACTATGTGTAATCTTGAATTTAAAATTGTACCCAGAGCGAGGTTTTCGTCTTTCGTCTTCCCTCTGACTGCAAGGGGAGGACACCACTTCATGTTTGTACTGCTGGCGGTTAGCGCTCTAGCAGCTGAGTGTACCGGGGCTATTTAGCCCTCGCCCCCCTCTGAGCGCGCAGCGGTCGCGTGCAGGGGTGCCGAAGACAACGCCGAAGAGTAGCCAAAGAGTAGCCCGTCTGCGCCCGTCCGCGACAGGACGGGCTAGGGGCCATCCTCCCTGCCCTTGCCATTATGGACCGCCCCGTATCCATTCCTCGCATCAGGTATGCATCACATACTCTTAGGGCATTACAACCTCTGCGACAACACTGTTGTTAAAATAAAACGCTCACATGTCCTGAGGGTCCCTTTTCTTGTTTTAAATGTGGCTTTCAAGCCACGCACACCCACATTATTTCTGGACGGCCCACAGAGAACACTGATGCCCAGGGAAGCCGGGATAGCTTTTTGCTAAATGTCAGATCACTCCCTAAACACTGTATTGAATTATGGGACACTATCTATAACACTCAACCCAAGATATGTTTCTTAACGGAAACATGGCTAAAACCCCACACTATCCCTACTATTACCCTTGGGATACCTATGGGATATAAAATCCTTCGCCTTGACCGCCCTGTGAAAGTGGGAGGTGGGATCGCTATTATATACAGAGACACTCTGAATATTAGAGTCCTAGAACAAGTGATGCTCCCTACTATGGAAGTACTCATCTTTCACCTAAAAATAAATTCAAAAACACAATGGAAAGGAGCCCTAGTCTACCGTCCACCTGGACCTAATGCTGGTTTTTCCCTTGCCCTCACTGAATTATTAGCCCCTCATCTGAAAGCTAATGAAAACTTCATTTTACTTGGTGATTTTAACTTTCACATCAACACTGCTGACCATCAGGATACTAATGTATTCCTCACTGATCTCGCCATGCTAGGGTTACATCCCAGAAACAGTGGCCCTACTCACTCGGGTGGTCACACTTTGGACCTAATTCTTACTACCCAACCCAATGTCCATTGTTATCCCCCCAAACATATTAATTGGTCAGACCATAAACGGATCGACTTCTCCATACCACATTTATCTAATTCCAAGAACCGCCCAGCTACTCACCCTATTAAACGTAGGCCTTGGCACAAAATTACTCTTCCCAAACTCACTCAAACATGGGAACAGCCGCTACTCACCAATCTTGACAACATCGACACTGCTCTCTCCATGTTTAATTCCACTCTAATGACAGCCATTGACTCCTTAGCCCCTCAGAAATATGCAAAAAAACCCACCATTGCGAAAAGAGAAACATGGTATACGGAAGACCTTAAAACAGAAAAGAAGAGATGCAGAAAACTGGAAAAAATTTGGAGACGCATGGGCAACAGGGAAGATAAGAGCCGCTACCTTGAGGCTATGTCCTCCTATTACAAAAATATTAAAAAAGCAAGAAAAACAAGTCTGACCACTCAAATTGCAGTAGCTGGCAACTCCACAAGAGAGCTATTTAAAATCATCCAAACTTTCACCAGCCCCGAAGTATGTGAAAGCCCTGACACCTTCACCCAAGAACTTTGCGACGAAATATCCCAGTTCTTTGAGGATAAAATAGAAGGTATATACAAAAAAATCACTACTGTCTCAGACTCCCTGGAAGCTAGTTCCCTTGAAACCTCCTCGCAATCGACTTTGGAGAAACTCTTCTGGATATTCCAGAAATAACCACTCAGGAGCTGACCATACTCATTAACCAAACTAAGTCCGGCTCTCCCGCCGACCTAATACCTGCCAAATTCATCTCGCCGTTAATTGAGATACTAGGTCCTCATATTCAGAAACTTCTCAACCTATCCTTTACCAAAGGTCAGCTCCCACTCGCCTGGAAGGAAGCGGTAGTGAACCCCATACGAAAAAATTCCACCTTGCCCTGGTCTGCACTCTCCAACCTTCGCCCGATTTCTCTCCTTCCTTTCATCAGCAAAATGGCAGAAAAGCACGTCAACACCACTCTTTCCAACTTTATCGAAGCAACAGGGGGCCTGGACCAATCCCAATCTGGGTTCAGGCCCAACCACAGCACGGAATCGGCCCTCCTCTCTGTGACAGACCAGATCAAAATGTCACAAGACAAAGGGGGCTCTATGATTCTTGTGCTATTGGACCTGTCTGCAGCCTTCGATACCGTGTCTCATAACACCCTGCTGAACCGATTGCAAGGAGTGGGAATCGGAGGCGTAGCACTATCTTGGTTGGAGAGTTTCCTTTCCGGGAGGTCGCAATCTATCAGCCTGGGGCCCTTCAATTCCATCTCTAGGGGGCTCACAAAGGGGTTGTCACAGGGCTCCTGCCTCAGCCCTACATTGTTTAATGTTTATGTGGCCCCCCTTGCTGAGATTGTGCGGAAATATGGGTTCATACCGGTTTCCTACGCCGACGACACCCAGCTCCTCTACCCTTTCAGCTCCCTTGGCCTCAAAACCAAGGAGAACTTTGCTGAGGGTATGAGAGCGGTGTCACACTGGATGGCGAGGAATTGCCTCCAGTGTAATGTAACTAAAACAGAGGTCTTGCTCTTTGGCAAAGCAAGTATCCTTTGGTCCCCTGACTGGTGGCCACTAGACCTTGGCCCAGTACCTGCACCCAAACCTCACGTTAAAAATCTCGGAGTGAAGCTGGATCAAAAACTGACCCTAAAAGATCACGCAAATTACATCGCGGGTCTGTGCTTTCACACCATTGGTCTGCTCAGGCGTGTCTTTCCTTTTCTCCCGGCCGCATGTAGAAAGACACTTGTACAGGCCTTGGTAACTAGTCGTCTGGACTACTGTAACGGCCTGCTAACATTAGCCAATGCAGATGCTGTAGGCCGTTTGCAGGTAGTCCAGAACACGGCTGCAAGACTGGTCATGGGTGTACCCGCCAGGACTCCTTCTAAGCCCTTGCTGAAAGAACTGCACTGGCTTCCCATACGGCAGCGCATCAATTTTAAGATCTGTTGCATGGTGCATAAATGCCTGTATGGAGCAAGCCCTAAATACCTATCCCAGTCCCTGGAACTGTACCAGCCCAGCAGGTCCCTCCGCTCATTTAATCAAGCCCTATTAAAACCTCCTACCACAAAGAAAATTAGACAAGGAGACCGTGCCTTCTCCTCTGTTGGTCCCGCCCTCTGGAACAGTCTTCCCATTGACCTAAGAACTAACACAAATCACTTGTCTTTTAGAAAGTCACTGAAAACCCTTCTTTACCAAGAGGCATTTTTATCCACATAACTCTCCAGGCTGCTCATTCTGAAAAAATTCCTCAGCTGGCAAAGCGCGGAGAAACCCTGATGGGATTGATTCCAGCGCTATAGAAGAACTTAAAATAAATAAATAAATAAAACAAGGGAGATGTATAAAGAAGAGAGTGAGCTGCAGAAAGAGGGACAAGAGGTGCAGAAAGAAGTAAGTGGGGTGCAGAAAGAGGAAAGAGAGGTGCAGCAATAGGCATCTCGCTGCTCCCGTTTCCTGCAAAAGTCATCGAGAAGACCGTCAACAAGCAGCTGGCCGCCTTCCTCGAGACGAACGGATCCCTCGACCTCTCGCAGTCCGGCTTCCGGGCCAACCACAGCACCAAGACCGCCCTGATCGCAGCCACCGATGACATCCGAGCACTGCTTGACAATGTAGAAACAGCAGCCCTCATCCTCCTAGACCTCTCCGCTGCCTTCGACACTGTCTGCCACCGTACACTAGTGCAGCGACTCAGCAACGTCGGAATCCAGGAGAAGGCACTGGAGTGGATCATCTCCTTCCTCGCCGGAAGGACATAGAGAGTCCGCCTCCCCCCGTTCAGATCTGAAGCCACCGAAGTCATCTGCGGCGTTCCTCAAGGCTCCTCGCTCAGTCCAAACCTCTTCAACGTCTACATGAGCCCCCTCGCAGACATCGCACGCCAGCACAACCTCAACATCATCTCCTACGCCGACGACACCCAGCTGATTCTCTCCCTCACCAACGACACCGCCAGAGCCAACCTTCACGAAGAGATGAAAGAGGTAGCCGAATGGATGAAGAACAGCCGCCTGAAACTGAACTCGGACAATGCGGAAGTCCTCATCCTGGGATCCTCACCCTTCGCCTGAGATGAATCCTGGTTGCCCCCCGCCCTAGGCAGCGCACCCAAACCAACAGACCACGCACGCAACCTGGGCTTCATCCTGGACTCCTCCCTCTCCATGACCAGACAAGTCAACGCCGTCGCCTCGTCGTGCTTCAACATCCTGCGCATGCTACGTAAGATCTTCCGGTGGATCCCCACCGAGACCAGGAAGACAGTCACCCAGGCCCTCGTCACCAGCCGTCTGGACTACGGCAACTCCCTCTACGCCGGAACCACCGCCAAACTCCAGAAGAGACTCCAGCAGATCCAGAACGCCTCAGCACGACTCATCCTGGACCTCCCCTGTCGCAGCCACATCTCCGGAAACCTGAGAGACCTGCACTGGCTCCCGGTCAACAAGAGAATCACCTTCCGACTCCTCACCCACGCACACAAAGCCCTACACAACCAATGCCCAGGATACCTCAACAGCCGCCTCAACTTCTACGCTCCCAAACGCCAGCTTCGACCGACCGGCCACTCCCTCGCCGCCGTCCCCCGCATCCGAAGAGCCACCACAGGGGGACGGTCCTTCTCCTACCTCGCCGCCAAGACATGGAACTCCCTCCCGACCCACCTCCGCCTGACCCAGGACCACCTCGCCTTCTGGAAGCAACTCAAGACCTGGCTGTTCGAGCAGTAGCGGACCCCTCTCCCCCAGTGCCTTGAGACCCTTTGGGTGAGTAATGCGGTACATAAATGCTTTGATTGATTGATTGAGAGAGTGAGCTGCAGAAAGAGGGAAGAGAGGTGCTGAAAGAGAAAAGAGAGGTACAGAAAGAAGAGAGTGAGCTTTAGAAAGAGGCAAGAGAGGTTGAAAAAGAGGCAAGAGGTGTGCTGAAAGAGGCAAGAGCGGTACAGAAAGAAGAAGAAAGATGCAGAAAAAGACAATTGACGTTTTGAAATAGGGCAGAGAAGAGCAGAAAGAGGAAAAAAAGTGGAGAAAGAGGCAAGAGAGGCACATAAACAGGAAGAAAGGAGTAGAATGAAACAAGAGAAGTACAGAAAGAAGCAAGAGGGGTGCAGAATGAGGCAAGAGATATGCAGAAAGAAGAGAGTGAGCTGCTGAAAGAAGCAAGAGAAGTACAGACAGAGGCAAGAGAGATACAAAATGAGACAAGAGAAGTGCAGAAAGAGGCAAGAGGTGTGCAGAAAGAGGAAGAGAGGCACAGAAAGAGGCAAGTGAGGTGCAGGAAGAGGCAAGAGAAGAGCAGTAAGAGACAAAGGAGGTGCAGAAAGAGGGAAGAGAAAAGCAGAAAGAGGCAAGAGAGGTACAGAGAGAGGCAAGAGAGGTGCAGAAAGAAGAAGAAAGGTACAGAAAGAGGCAAGAGAGATACAGAAAGAGACAATAGAAGGGCAGAAAAAGGCAAGAGAGGTACAGAAAGAGACAAGAGAGGTGCAGAAAGAGGCAAGAGAGGTGCAGAAAGATGAGAGTGAGCTGCAGAAAGAGGGAAGAGAGGTGCAGAAATAGGCAATCGAGGTTTAGAAAGAGGCAAGAGAGGTGCAGAAAGACAAAGAAAGGTACTGAAAGAGGCAAGAGAGGTGCAGAAAGAGGCAAGAGAGGTGCAGAAAGAAAAGAGTGCGCTACAGAAAAAGGCAACACAGGTTCAGAAAGAGGCAAGAGAGGTGCAGAAAGACAAATAAAGGTACTGAAAGAGGCAAGAGAGGTGCAGAAAGAGGCAAGAGAGGTGCAGAAAGAAAAGTGTGCTGCAGAAAAAGGCAACACAGGTGCAGAAAGAGGCAAGAGAGGTACAGAAAGAAACAACAGCTGAGTAGAAAGGCAAGAGAGGTGCAGACAGTGGCAAGGGAGATGCATAAAGAAGAGAGTGAGCTGCAGAAAGAGGGAACAGAGGTGCAGAAAGAGGCAAGTGAGGTGCGCAAAGAGGCAAGAGAGTTGCAGACAGGGGCAAGAGATGTACAGAAAGAAGCAAGAGAGGTGCAGAAAGAAGAGAGTGAGCTCCAGAAAGTGGGAAGAGAGGTGCAGAAAGAGGCAGGAGAGGCTGAGTAGAAAGGCAAGAGTGGTACAGAAAGACACAAGAGCTGAGTAGAAAGGCAAGAGAGGTGCAGACAGTGGCAAGGGAGATGCAG
Organism: Lissotriton vulgaris; assembly: GCF_964263255.1. Taxonomy (NCBI): domain Eukaryota; kingdom Metazoa; phylum Chordata; class Amphibia; order Caudata; family Salamandridae; genus Lissotriton; species Lissotriton vulgaris. The sequence continues at coordinate 1,067,219,346 of NC_141691.1, forward strand.
AAAGAAGAGAGTGAGCTGCAGAAAGAGGGAAAAGAGGTGCAGAAAGAAGAGTGGGATGCAGAAAAAAGCAAGAGAAGTGCAGACAGGGGCAAGAGAGGTGCAGAAAGAGGCAAGAGATGTACAGAAAGGAGAAGAAAGGTACTGTAAGAGGCAAGAGAGGTACAGAAAGAAGCGAGAGAGGTACAGAAAGAAGAAAGGTACTGAAAGAGGCAAGAGAGGTACAGAAAGAAGAGAGTGAGCTGCAGAAAGAGGCAATAGAGGTGCAGAAAGAAGCAAGAGAAGTACAGAAAGAGGCAAGATAGGTGCAGAAAGAAGGAGATAGTTATTGAAAGAGGCAATAGAGGTACAGAAAGAGGCAAAAGAGGTGCAGAAAGAAGTGAGTGAACTGCAGAAAGAGGCAAGACAGGTGCAGAAAGAGGCAAGAGAGGTACAGAAAGAAACAAGAGCTGAGTAGAAAGGAAAGAGAGGTGCAGACAGTGGCAAGGGAGATGCATAAAGAAGAGAGTGAGCTGCAGAAAGAGGGAATAGAGGTGCAGAAAGAGGCAAGTGAGGTGCAGAAAGAGGCAAGAGAGTTGCATAAATAGGCAAGAGGGTGCAGAAAGAGGCAAGAGAGGTGCAGAAAGATGAGAGTGAGCTGCAAAAAGAGGCAAGAGATGTTGAAAAAGAGGCAAGAGGTGTGCAGAAAGAAGCGAGAGCAGTGCAGAAAGAGATAGGAGGTGTAGAAAGAGGTAATAGAGGTGCAGAAAGAAGAAGAAAGTTTCAGAAAGAGGCAAGTAAGGTGTAGAAAGAGGGAAGAGAAGAGCAGATAGAGAAGGTAATGTGCAGAAAGAGGTAAGAGAGGTACAGAAACAGGAAGAAAAGTGCAGAAAGAAGCAAGAGAAGTGCAGAAAGAAGCAAGAGAGGTGCAGATAGAGGCAAGAGATGTGCAGAAAGAAGAGAGTAAGCTGCAGAAAGAAGCAAGAGAAATACGTACAGAGGCAAGAGAGATACAAAATGAGGCAAGAAAAGTGCAGAAAGAGGCAAGAGATGTGCAGAACGAGGAAGAAATGCGCTGAAAGAGGCAAGTGAGGTGCAGAGAGAGGCAAGAGATGTGCACAAAGAAGAGAGTGAGCTGCAGAAAGAAGCAAGAGAAGTGCAGACAGAAGTAAGGGGGGTGCAGAAAGAGGAAGAAAGGAACAGAAAGAGGCAAGTGAGGCACAGAAACGGGCAAGTGAGGAGCAGGAAGAGGCAAGAGAAAAGAAATGAGAGGCAAAAGAGGTGCAGAAAGATGGAAGAGAAGAGCTGGAAGAGGCAAGAGAGGCACAGAAAGAGGCAAAAGAGGTGCAGAAAGAAGTGAGTGAGCTGCAGAAAGAGGCAAGACAGGTGCAGAAAGAGGCAAGAGAGGTACAGAAAGAAACAAGAGCTGAGTAGAAAGGAAAGAGAGGTGCAGACAGTGGCAAGGGAGATGCATAAAGAAGAGAGTGAGCTGCAGAAAGAGGGAACAGAGGTGCAGAAAGAGGCAAGTGAGGTGCAGAAAGAGGCAAGAGAGTTGCAGACAGGGGCAAGAGATGTACAGAAAGAGGCAAGAGAGGTGCAGAAAGAAGCAAGGGAAATGCAGGTAGAGGCAAGAGAGGTGCAGAAAGAGGCAAGAGAGGTGCATAAATAGGCAAGAGGGTGCAGAAAGAGGCAAGAGAGGTGCAGAAAGACGAGAGTGAGCTGCAAAAAGAGGCAAGAGATGTTGAAAAAGAGGCAAGAGGTGTGCAGAAAGAAGCGAGAGCAGTGCAGAAAGAGATAGGAGGTGTAGAAAGAGGTAATAGAGGTGCAGAAAGAAGAAGAAAGTTTCAGAAAGAGGCAAGTAAGGTGTAGAAAGAGGGAAGAGAAGAGCAGATAGAGAAAGTAATGTGCAGAAAGAGGTAAGAGATGTACAGAAACAGGAAGAAAAGTGCAGAAAGAAGCAAGAGAAGTGCAGAAAGAAGCAAGAGAGGTGCAGATAGAGGCAAGAGATGTGCAGAAAGAAGAGAGTAAGCTGCAGAAAGAAGCAAGAGAAATACATACAGAGGCAAGAGAGATACAAAATGAGGCAAGAAAAGTGCAGAAAGAGGCAAGAGATGTGCAGAACGAGGAAGAAATGCGCTGAAAGAGGCAAGTGAGGTGCAGAGAGAGGCAAGAGATGTGCACAAAGAAGAGAGTGAGCTGCAGAAAGAAGCAAGAGAAGTGCAGACAGAAGTAAGGGGGGTGCAGAAAGAGGAAGAAAGGAACAGAAAGAGGCAAGTGAGGCACAGAAAGGGGCAAGTGAGGAGCAGGAAGAGGCAAGAGAAAAGAAATGAGAGGCAACAGAGGTGCAGAAAGATGGAAGAGAAGAGCAGAAAGAGGCAAGAGAGGCACAGAAAGAGGCAAGTGAGGAGCAGGAAGAGGCAATAGAAAAGCAGCAAGAGGCAAAAGAGGTGCAGAAAGAGGGAAGAGAAGAGCGGAAAGAGGCAAGAGAGGTATAGAGAGAGGCAAGAGAGGTGCAGAAAGAAGAAGAAAGGTACAGAAAGAAGCAAGAGAGGTACAGAAAAGGCAATAGAAGGACAGAAAAAGACAAGAGAGGTACAGAAAGAGACTAGAGAGGTACAGAAAGAGGCAAGAGAGGTGCAGAAAGATGAGAGTGAGCTGTAGGAAGAGGAAAGAGAGGTGCAGAAGTAGGCAAACGAGGTGCAGAAAGAGGCAAGAGAGGTGCAGAAAGACAAAAGAAAGGTACTGAAAGAGGCAAGAGAAGAGCAGAAAGAGGCAAGAGAGGTACAGAGAGAGGCAAGAGAGGTGCAGAAAGAAGAAGAAAGGTACAGAAAGAGACAAGAGTGGTACAGAAAAGGCAATAGAAGGACAGAAAAAGACAAGAGAGGTACAGAAAGAGACAAGAGAGGTACAGAAAGAGGCAAGAGAGGTGCAGAAAGATGAGAGTGAGCTGTAGGAAGAGGAAAGAGAGGTGCAGAAATAGGCAAACGAGGTGCAGAAAGAGGCAAGAGAGGTGCAGAAAGACGAAAGAAAGGTACTGAAAGAGGCAAGAGAGGTGCAGAAAGAGGCAAGAGAGATGCAGAAGGAAGAGAGTGAGTTGCAGAAAAAGGCAACACAGGTGCAAAAAGAGGCAAGAGAGGTACAGAAAGAAACAACAGCTGAGTAGAAAGGCAAGGCAGGTACAGACTGGCAAGTGAGATGCATAAAGAAGAGAGTGAGCTGGAGAAAGAGGGAAAAGAGGTGCATAAAGAAGAGCGTGAAATGCAGAACGAAGCAAGAGAAGTGCAAACAAGGGCAATAGAGGTGCAGAAAGAGGCAAGAGAGGTGCAGAAAGAAGAAGAAAGGTACTGAAACAGGCAATAGAGGTACAGAAAGAGGCAAGAGATGTGCAGAAAGAAGAGAGTGAGCTGCACAAAGAGGCAAGAGTGGTACAGAAATAAACAAGAGCTGAGTAGAAAGGCAAGAGAGATGCAAACAGTGGCAAGGGAGATGTATAAAGAAGAGAGTGAGCTGCAGAAAGAGGGACAAGAGGTGCAGAAAGAAGCAAGTGGGGTGCTGTTAGACGGACCGGGAGGGTCGGCCGAGGATAAGGGGAGAGGTCTCCGGGGAGAGCCGTCTCCGACGATCGTACAGACAAGTAACTTCCCCCCCACAGACGGACACCACACAAGGGTAAAGTTCAACGATACTTTATAGGCAAATCTTTAAGTACGATGAATGGTACAAGGAGGTCTGGACTCAGGGGTCCCCTCGGTTCTGGTCTCTGGTTTGGGAAAAGGGTAGCGGGACAGTCTTGTTACCAAAAGATGGGAATAGCTCTCAATCCTCGAGCTCGGCGTTCTAGATGATCGGGCCGCGGCGGAGCCAGGCAGGTCCCGAGATGGACGAAGGAAGCGACGGTCCGCGGCGGAGCCAGCAGGTCCCGATGAAGATGGTGGTTGCAAACGGTCCGCGGCCACGCCAGCAGGTCCCGACGACGATGAAGGTTTACGAAGGTTACGAAGGTTGCGGCAGCGCCAGCAGGCAGGATGATGATGCGCAAGGCAGAGCTACGGCAGCGCCAGTAGTCCGTCAAGGATGAGTTCTTCTCTGCGTCTCTCGACTCCAGGATACAACTGCCTTCCTGCTCTGGAGCTGCCCCGGTTATAGGGCTGGTGCCCTTTGATGTCCGGACCCTCGCACTTGGAGGTCGGGAGGTCCGGGATGAGGGAGTCCAGACACCCAGCAGGGGGGTGGAGCCAGCGCCCGGGGAGGCGATGGGCGAGCGGCACCTGGCGGGGGAGAGCCATCGACGCCTCTTTCTCCCATTGACTTGCCAAGTAGCCCGCTCACCTCCTGGGTGGATGGTGGTGCCGGGATGTCTGAGGCCTGGCTAGGCCCAGGGTTGAGGTCGATCGGGGGCCAGGCGGCCTCGTGGTGGAGTGTCCAAGATGGCGCCCAGGCTGGGCGCGCGGGCCAGTAGTGGGTCGGGCCCACGAGGTCGATATGTTCAGGGGCCGGGGTCCCGGAGGGGACGGAAGACGAGCAGTGGTGGTGTGTGGCACTTGTGTGACCGGGCTCGGGCCTGGTCGGGCCGAGGGGGGAGCGGCCCTTCATGTGGCCTGTCCAACATGCGTCCCCCCCAGCTGAAGGCGGGGAGAGTCACCCATCCTCTTGGGGACTCTCCTCGTCGAGGCGGAAAAACCGGGACAGGCCATCCGCGTTGGCGTGATCTGGCCCAGGCCGGTGCTCCACAGTGAAGTCCATCCCTTGTAGGGAGATGGACCAACGTAGTAGTTTCGGGTTTTCCCCCCGCATCTGCATCAGCCACTGCAGGGGTCGATGGTCGGTCTGCACCCGAAAGTGCGTGCCAAAGAGGTAGGGCCGGAGCTTTTTGAGGGCCCATACCACAGCGAAGGCTTCCCTCTCTATGGTGCTCCAGCGTTGTTCTCGGGGTAGGAGTCGCCTGCTGATGAAGGCCACTGGCTGATCAAGGCCTTCGGTGTTCACTTGAGACAGGACTGCCCCAATGCCATGGTCGGAGGCATCCGTCTGGACGACGAACTCCCGGCTGTAGTCGGGGGCCTGGAGCACAGGGGCGGAGCACATGGCGGCCTTCAATTGTTCGAAGGCTGTTTGACAATCCGGGGTCCAGTTGACTTTCTTGGGTTGATTTTTGGACGTGAGTTCTGTGAGGGGCCCCACTATGGTACCATAGTCTTTCACGAACCTTCGGTAATAGCCCGTGAGGCCCAGGAAGGCGCGTACCTCGGTCTGGGTGATGGGGGGCTGCCAGGACTGGATGGCGGCAATCTTGAGCTGCAGAGGGGCCACCAGACCGCTTCCCACCTGGTGTCCGAGGTAGGTTACGGACCCCTGACCAATTTGTCATTTACTGGCCTTAATCGTGAGGCCAGCCCGCTGGAGGGCCTGTAGCACCGCTTGGAGGTGGTGGAGGTGCTCGGGCCAATGGTGGCTGTATACAGCGATGTCGTCTAGGTAGGCGGCGCTGAATCCTTCGAGCCCTGCCAGGACCTGGTTGACGAGCCGCTGAAATGTTGCTGGAGCATTCTTCATGCCAAAGGGCATGACCTTGAAATGGTAATGGCCATCAGGGGTGGAAAAGGCAGAACGTTCTTGGGCCCGGGGTGTGAGGCCGATCTGCCAGTAGCCCGCCGTCAGGTCGAAGATACTGAGGTAGCGGGCAGCTCCCATGCGGTCGATTAGTTCGTCTGCCCGGGGGATGGGATGGGCGTCTGTTCGGGTGACCGCATTCAAGCCCCGGTAGTCGACGCAGAACCGGAGTTCTGGTGTGGTGCCGGGAGCGGCTGCTTTGGGGACCAGGACTACAGGGCTGGCCCAGGGGCTGTCTGAGGGCTCGATGACCCCGAGCGTGAGCATCTTGGTTACTTCTTCCTGGATGCAGGCCCGTACCCGATCTGGTACGCGGTAGGCCCGGTGGCGGATAGGGGGGCTGTCCCCCGTGTCCACGTCGTGCACACACCAGGAGGTGACACCTGGGGTGAGGGAAAACAGGCTGGCGAACTGCAGCAGAAGGTCTCGACATTCTTGGCGTTGTTCCAGGGTGAGGGCCTCCGAGAGTCGGACCCCATCCACGGAGCCGTCTTTCTCCCGAGTCCGTAGGAGGTCAGGGAGGGGCTCGGAGTCTTCTTCGGCCCCATTGTCTGTGGCCATCAGGAGGCTGAGTTCTGAACGCACAAAGTGGGGTTTCAGTCTATTAGCGTGGAGGACCCGGAGGGGGTTCCGGGCAGATTCCATGTCGATGAGATAGGTGGCAGGGCCCTTGCGCTCGACTACTTTGAAGGGCCCCGTCCATTTGTCTTGCAGGGCGCAGGGTTCGGTGGGGGACATCACCCATACCTGTTGCCCAGGTTCAAATTCGATGGAGGAGGCATTCCGGTCATACCACTTTTTCATGTCCTCTTGACTGGCCTCTAGGTTGGCTTTTGCCAGCTCTCGGAACCGCCGGGTCTGGTTGCGGAGGGTTTCCGCGATTCTTTGTTCACTGTATAGCAGATCATTGTCCCAGTAGATCCAATGTTTTCCGGAGGTATCCCCTGCGCTTTGGGCGAGGGCTTGTTGGCGGAGTCCCTCGAGGGAGGGACAGGTCTTCTATTCTTGGCGAAACTGTTCTTGCGTGGGCCCCCCCTCTTGAGGCCACTGGTCGAGGTTAGCGAGGTCTGGAGGTTGAGCTGGTTCTGGGGGGACGTCACGGTCGGTGGTTTCGGCTGGTGCGACCGGAGGCGGAGGCGCCGGCCATTCGGGTTCCTCGGGTCGGGGTTTGGCACGGGCGGCCATGGACCGGGTGGTGACGCATGCCCAGTCCGGGATGCCTAACATCCCCAGGTGTTCTCGTCGTTCTACGGCTGCCCACGGAGAGCTTTCAAGGTCATTCCCCAGGAGGCAGTCTACGGGGGCATCGTCTCGGACCGTTACTTTCAACATGCCGGAGACCCCTCCCCATTCGAAAGGGACGCAGGCCATCCGACACAGACTCTCTGAGTTATCGGCTGAACGGACAGGGCAGAGAATGTTTGGTAGGAACTGTTCTGGGGCCACCAGGTGACAGCGGACGGCTGTCACACTGGCCCCGGTGTCACGGAGGGCTTCGGCCCGGCGTCCATTGATGCTCACCCATTGGCTGTACTTCTGGGTGTTAGCGGGTAGGGGGACCCGCGGGACCATGTCTTTCCCCCCTAAGCAGGCTAGAGCCATGGCGGCTGGCTCCCATTCTTGATGCTCTTGCTCATATTCTTCTTGTTCCTCTGAGATCTGTTCCTCCCCCAGAGCAGCAGCGGCTACTTGGCGGGGTCTTGGGCTCTGATACTGGGGGCAGTTTGGGTCGTTTGCATAGTGGCCGACTCGTTGGCATCGATGGCACGTAACATTGGCTCGATATCCCGGTCGCGCCGGGGTGCTGCCCCGGTTGGCCGGGGGGGTGGTGCTGCTAGCGGGGGCGACCGGAGCGTTGTCTCTTCCACGTCCTTGGCCTCCTCCTCCTCCTCGGGGACGGTGCTGACCGTTGTTGTTCCGGCTCTGTTCATAGGACCCATTCCGGCCCACTCTGGTGATTTCCCACCGGTCAGCTTCGGCTGCGAGCTGCCGGGGATCGGTCAATTTGCTATCGAGGAGGTGCTGGCGGAGCTCAATGAAGCAATTGTTCGATAGATGCTCCCATACCATGAGGTTGAAGAGTTGTTCGTAAGTTGTGACCTTGCTTCCTTTGATCCAGCCCTCGAAGGCTCGGCTAAAATAGTTTACATAGTCCACCCAAGTTGTACCCGGGATGCGGGTGCAGTCTCGGAACCTCTGACGGTACATCTCGGGTGTGAGGCCATAGCGGGTGAGGAGTGCAGCTTTCATATGGTCATAGGAGGTCATCTGGTGGTCCGGGAGCTGTAGCAGGGCGTCGCGGCCCTCGTTGAGGAATCTCCCCCATAGACCGGCTCCCCAGTCGCTTCTATCGATCCGGTGGGCGGTCATAGCGATTTCGTAGGCCTTAAACCATTGCTGGATGTCGTCCTCTCGGAAGTACTCTCGAACGACATCCTTGGGGATGTGTACCTTTTTCTCTGTTGCCCCTGGGGTGTGGGGTTGCTCGGGCACCCCTATTTCTTTATTCTGCTTGCGTAAGTCGATCTCCGCTAATTTTCGCTCGTGTTCATATGCCAATTTCTTCTCCTCGAGCTCCCTTTGTCTCTGTTTTTCCTCTCTTTCTTCTCGGAGACGCAGGTGCTCTAAGTTTATTTTTTGTTCGGCCAACTTAAGTTCAACATCCATTTTGAGCCGGGCCATTTCCAGCTCGTGTAGTCGGGTTTTTTCTCGTTCCTGGATCTCGTCTTGCGAGAGACCCGTTCTTCGCTCTTCAGGGGCTGTGGTTTGTTTTTCTATTGCTGCGATGTTTTGATCGGGGGTTCCGGCAGCCCCGGTTTCTGCCCAAGACTCTAGGGCATGCTTGAAATCGTCCTTGGTACTTAGACCGGTGGTAGCGATACCTAGTTCGATGCAGAATTGTTTTAATTCGCGATGGCTGTACTCGTCCAATTTCTCCATCTGAAATTTCTCGGTGGATCCGCTTTCTTTGTTTGACATCGTGATTTCGTCGTGGGGTGAGCTACTCTTTGTACGATAATGCGGTGATTCGGATCCCACCGCTGCCACCAATGTTAGACGGACCGGGAGGGTCGGCCGAGGATAAGGGGAGAGGTCTCCGGGGAGAGCCGTCTCCGACGATCGTACAGACAAGTAACTTCCCCCCCACAGACGGACACCACACAAGGGTAAAGTTCAACGATACTTTATAGGCAAATCTTTAAGTACGATGAATGGTACAAGGAGGTCTGGACTCAGGGGTCCCCTCAGTTCTGGTCTCTGGTTTGGGAAAAGGGTAGCGGGACAGTCTTGTTACCAAAAGATGGGAATAGCTCTCAATCCTCGAGCTCGGCGTTCTAGATGATCGGGCCGCGGCGGAGCCAGGCAGGTCCCGAGATGGACGAAGGAAGCGACGGTCCGCGGCGGAGCCAGCAGGTCCCGATGAAGATGGTGGTTGCAAACGGTCCGCGGCCACGCCAGCAGGTCCCGACGACGATGAAGGTTTACGAAGGTTACGAAGGTTGCGGCAGCGCCAGCAGGCAGGATGATGATGCGCAAGGCAGAGCTACGGCAGCGCCAGTAGTCCGTCAAGGATGAGTTCTTCTCTGCGTCTCTCGACTCCAGGATACAACTGCCTTCCTGCTCTGGAGCTGCCCCAGTTATAGGGCTGGTGCCCTTTGATGTCCGGACCCTCGCACTTGGAGGTCGGGAGGTCCGGGATGAGGGAGTCCAGACACCCAGCAGGGGGGTGGAGCCAGCGCCCGGGGAGGCGATGGGCGAGCGGCACCTGGCGGGGGAGAGCCATCGACGCCTCTTTCTCCCATTGACTTGCCAAGTAGCCCGCTCACCTCCTGGGTGGATGGTGGTGCCGGGATGTCTGAGGCCTGGCTAGGCCCAGGGTTGAGGTCGATCGGGGGCCAGGCGGCCTCGTGGTGGAGTGTCCAAGATGACGCCCAGGCTGGGCGCGCGGGCCAGTAGTGGGTCGGGCCCACGAGGTCGATATGTTCAGGGGCCGGGGTCCCGGAGGGGACGGAAGACGAGCAGTGGTGGTGTGTGGCACTTGTGTGACCGGGCTCGGGCCTGGTCGGGCCGAGGGGGGAGCGGCCCTTCATGTGGCCTGTCCAACAGGTGCAGAAAGAGGAAAGAGAGGTGCAGCAATAGGCATCTCGCTGCTCCCGATTCCTGCAAAAGTCATCGAGAAGACCGTCAACAAGCAGCTGGCCGCCTTCCTCGAGACGAACGGATCCCTCGACCTCTCGCAGTCCGGCTTCCGGGCCAACCACAGCACCAAGACCACCCTGATCGCAGCCACCGATGACATCCGAGCACTGCTTGACAATGTAGAAACAGCAGCCCTCATCCTCCTAGACCTCTCCACGGCCTTCGACACTGTCTGCCACCGTACACTAGTGCAGCGACTCAGCAACGTCAGAATCCAGGAGAAGGCACTGGAGTGGATCATCTCCTTCCTCGCCGGAAGGACATAGAGAGTCCGCCTCCCCCCGTTCAGATCTGAAGCCACCGAAGTCATCTGCAGCGTTCCTCAAGGCTCCTCGCTCAGTCCAACCCTCTTCAACGTCTACATGAGCCCCCTCGCAGACATCGCACGCCAGCACAACCTCAACATCATCTCCTATGCCGACGACACCCAGCTGATTCTCTCCCTCACCAACGACACCGCCAGAGCCAACCTTCACGAAGAGATGAAAGAGGTAGCCGAATGGATGAAGAACAGCCGCCTGAAACTGAACTCGGACAAGGCGGAAGTCCTCATCCTGGGATCCTCACCCTTCGCCTGGGATGAATCCTGGTGGCCCCCCGCCCTAGGCAGCGCACCCAAACCAACATACCACGCACGCAACCTGGGCTTCATCCTGGACTCCTCCCTCTCCATGACCAGACAAGTCAACGCCGTCTCCTTGTCGTGCTTCAACATCCTGCGCATGCTACGTAAGATCTTCCGGTGGATCCCCACCGAGACCAGAAAGACGGTCACCCAGGCCCTCGTCACCAGCCGTCTGGACTACGGCAACTCCCTCTACGCCGGAACCACCGCCAAACTCCAGAAGAGACTCCAGCAGATCCAGAACGCCTCAGCACGACTCATCCTGGACATCCCCTGTCGCAGCCACATCTCCGGAAACCTGAGAGACCTGCACTGGCTCCCGGTCAACAAGAGAATCACCTTCCGTCTCCTCACCCACGCACACAAAGCCCTACACAACCAATGCCCAGTGTTGGACAGGCCACATGAAGGGCCGCTCTCCCCCGGCTCGACCAGGCCCGAGCCCGGTCACGCAAGTACCACACACCACCATTGCACGTCCTCCGTCCCCTCAGGGACCCCTGCCCCCGAGCACGTTAACCTCGTGGGTCCGATCCACTGCCGGCCCACGCGCCCAGCCCGGGCCGCCATCTTGGACACTTCACCACGAGGCCGCCTGGCCCCCGATCGACCTCAACCCGGGGCCTAGCCCGGCCTCAGACATTCCGGCACCACCCTCCACCCAGGAGGTGAGCGGGCTACTTGGCAAGTCAATGAGAGAAAGAGGTGCCGATGGCTCTCCCCCGCCAAGTGCCGCTCGCCCATCGCCTCCCCGGGCGCTGGCTCCACCCCCCTGCTGGGTGTCTGGACTCCCTCATCCCGGACCTCCCGACCTCCAAGTGCGAGGGTCCGGACATCAAAGCACACCAGCCCTATAACAGGGGCAGCTCCAGAGCAGGAAGACAGTTGTATCTTGGAGTCGAGAGACGTAAAGAGGAACTCATCCTGGACGGACTACTGGCGCTGCCGTAGCTCTGTCCTGTGCACCATCGTCCTGCCTGTTGGCGCTGCCACAGCCGTCGTAACCTTCATCCTTCATCGTCGTCGGGATCTGCTGGCGTGGCCGCGGACCGTTGTAACCGTCATCTTTCACCGGGACCTGCAGGCTCCGCCGCGGACCGTCGTCCTTCCTTCATCCATCTCGGGACCTGCTTGGCTCCTCCACGGCCCGATCATCCAGAACGCCGAGCTCGAGGATTGAGAGCTATTTTGTACTCATTGGTAACTAAGACTGTCCCGCTACCCCTTTCCCCAACCAAAGACTAGAATCGAGGGGACCCCTGAGTCCAGACCTCCTTGTATCATACCAACGTAACCTAAGAATTGCATATAAAGTCTCGTAACCTTCAATCTTGTGTGGTGTCCGTCTGTGGGGGGGAAGTTACTTGTCTGTACAGTCGTTGGAGACGGCTCTCCCTGGAGACCTCTCCCCGTAATCTCGGCCGACCCTCCCGGTCCGTCTAACATTGGTGGCCAGCGGCGCGATCCGAATCACCGCATAACGTACAGAGAGTAGCTCACCCCACAACGAACCACAATGACAACTAAAGAGAGCGGATCAACTGAGAAGTTCCAAATGGAAAAACTAGAGGAGTACAGCCATCGTGAACTAAAGCAGTTCTGCATCGAACTAGGTATCGCTACCACCGGACTAAGCACCAAGGACGATTTTAAGCATGCCCTAGAATCTTGGGCAGAGACCGGGGCTGCCGGAACCCCCGATCAAAGCACCGCAGAAAAAACCACCACGGCCCCTGAAGGGCAAAGAACGGGTCTCTCGCAAGACGAGATCCAAGAAAGAGAAAAAACCCGACTACACGAGCTAGAAATGGCCCGACTCAAGATGGACGTAGAACTCAAGTTGGCCGAACAAAAAATAAACTTAGAGCACCTACGTCTCCGAGAAGAAAGAGAAGAGAAACAGAGACAAAGGGAGCTCGAGGAAAAGAAACTAGCGTACGAGCACGAACGGAACCTAGCCGAGATCAACCTGCGCAAACAGAATAAAGAGTTAGGGGTGCCCGAGAGACCACACACCCCAGGGACCACGGAGAAAAAAGTACACATCCCCAAGGATGTTGTCCGAGAATATTTTCGTGAGGACGACATCCAGCAATGGTTTAAGGCCTATGAAATCGCTATGACTGCGCACCGGATCGATAGAAACGATTGGGGAGCCGGCCTATGGGGCAAATTCCTCAATGAGGGCCGCGATACCCTGTTACAGCTCCCAGACCACCAGATGACCTCCTACGACCATATGAAAGCGGCCCTCCTCACCCGCTATGGCCTCACGCCCGAGATGTACCGTCAGAGGTTCCGAGACTGCACACGCATCCCGGGTACAACTTGGGTGGACTATGTAACGTACTTTAGCCGAGCTTTCGAAGGCTGGATCAGAGGGAACAACGTCACGACCTACGAGCAGCTGTTCAATCTGATGGTATGGGAGCATCTGTCCAACAATTGCTTCATTGAACTACGCCAACACCTCCTCGACAGCAAGTTAACCGATCCCCGGCAACTCGCAGCCGAAGCTGACCGGTGGGAGATCACCAGAGTGGGCCGGAATGGGTCCTACGAGCAGAACAGGAACAACAATGGTCACCACCGACCCAGAGGAGGAGGAGGGGGCCAAGGACGAGGAAGAGACAACACTCCGGCCGCCCCCGCTACCAGCACCACCCCCCCGGCCAACCGGGGCAGCACCCCGGCGCGACCGGGGTACAGAGCCAATGTCACGTGTCACCAATGCCAACGAATCGGCCACTATGCAAACGACCCAAGCTGCCCGCAGTATCAGAGTCCAAAACCCCGCCATGTGGCCGCCGCGGCACTAGGGGAAGAACAGATCTCCGAGGAACAAGAAACAGACGAGCAAGAGTATCCAGAGTGGGAGCCAGCCGCCATGACTCTCGCGTGTTTAGGGGGAAGAGACATGGTCCCGCGGGTCCCCCTACCCGCTAACACCCAGAAGTACAGCCAATGGGTGAGCATCAATGGACAACGGGCCGAAGCCCTTCGGGACACCGGGGCCAGTGTGACAGCCGTCCGCTGTCACCTGGTGACCCCAGAACAATATCTACCGAACATTCTCTGCCCTGTGCGATCAGCCGACAACTCGGAAAGTCTGTGTCGGATGGCCTGCGTCCCCTTTGAGTGGGGAGGGGTCTCCGGCATGTTGAAGGTGACGGTCCGAGACGACGCTCCCGTGGACTGCCTCCTCGGAAATGACCTGGAGAGCTCCCCGTGGGCAGCCGTGGAGCGAAAAGAACACTTGGGGATGTTGGGCGTCCCGGACTGGGCGTGCGTCACCACCCGGTCCATGGCCGCCCGTGCCAACCATCACCCGGAAGAACCAGAATGGCCGGCGCCACCGCCTCCGGTCGCCCCAGCCGAGACCCCCGACCAGGACACCCCCCTCGAACCTGCTCAACCTTCCGACCTCGCTAACCTTGACCAGTGGGCCCAAGAGGGGGGACCCACACAAGAACAATTTCGCCAGGAACAGAAGACCTGTCCCTCCCTCGAGGGACTCCGCCGACAAGCGCTCGCCCAAAGCGCAGGGGATACCTCCGGAACTCATTGGGTCTACTGGGACAATGATCTGTTGTACAGCGAGCAACGAGTCGCCGAGCTGGGGGCCAACCGAGTACTAGTAGTGCCCCTCCGCTTTAGAAACTTCCTGCTAAACCTGGCCCACGATGTCCCCCTGGCAGGGCACCTGGGACAAGATAAAACCTACAGTCGCCTAGTGACCCACTTCTTCTGGCCCAAAATGAGAAACGATGTGCACCAGCATTGCCGATCTTGCCCCACGTGCCAAGCCAGTGGGAAGAGCGGCCGCAAACTAAAGGCCCCCTTGCAACCTTTTCCAGTAGTCACGACCCCATTTGAGAGGGTCGGAATAGACATTGTGGGACCCCTAGACCCGCGTACAAAACAAGGCCATCGCTTCATTCTGGTGCTAGTGGACCACGCCACCCGCTACCCTGAGGCTGTTCCTCTCCGGACCGTGACAGCCCCAGTGGTCGGCCGGGCCCTGATGGGGATCTTCTCCCGTGTGGGGTTCCCCCGAGAAGTCGTCAGCGACAGAGGCACGAACTTTATCTCTAAATACATGAAATCCCTCTGGCAACAGGTATGGGTAATGTCCCCCATGGAGCCATGCGCTCTCCAAGACAAATGGACGGGACCCTTCAAGGTAATCGAGCGCAAGGGTCCTGCCACCTATCCGATCGATATGGAGTCCTCCCGGAACCCACTCCGAGTCCTCCACACCAACAGACTGAAACCCCACTTTGCACGAACAGAACTCAGCCTACTGATGGCCACAGACAATGGGGTTGAAGACGACTCCGAGCCTCTCCCTGACCTCCTGCGGACCCAGGAGCAAGACGGCTCCATAGATGGGGTCCGACTCTCGGAGACCCTCACCAGAGAACAACGCCAAGAGTGCCAAGCCCTCCTGTCACGGTTCGCCAGTCTGTTCTCCCTCACCCCAGGTGTCACTTCCTGGTGTGTGCACGATGTGGACACCGGAGACAGCCCTCCTATCCGCCACCGGGCCTACCGCGTACCTGATCGGGTACGGGCCTGCATCCAGGCGGAAGTGGCTAAGATGCTCACGCTCGGGGTCATCGAGCCCTCAGACAGTCCACGGGCCAGCCCGGTCGTACTGGTCCCCAAAGCAGCCGCCCCCGGAACCACCCCAGAACTCCGGTTCTGCGTCGACTACCGGGGCCTGAATGAAGTCACCAGAACGGACGCACATCCCATCCCCCGGGCAGATGAACTGGTCGACCGAATGGGAGCTGCCCGCTACCTCAGCATCTTCGACCTGACAGCAGGTTATTGGCAGATCGGCCTCACACCCCGAGCACAAGAACGTTCTGCCTTCTCCACCCCCGATGGCCACTACCATTTTACGGTCATGCCCTTCGGCATGAAGAATGCCCCAGCGACTTTCCAACGGCTCGTCAATCAGGTCCTGGCGGGGCTCGAAGGGTTCAGCGCCGCCTACCTAGACGACATCGCTGTGTACAGCCACCATTGGACCGAGCACCTCCACCACCTCCGAGCAGTGCTGCAAGCCCTTCAGCGAGCTGGCCTCACGATCAAGGCCAGCAAGTGTCAAATTGGACAAGGGTCTGTGACCTACCTCGGACACCAGGTGGGAAGCGGCCTAGTGGCCCCTCTACAGCTGAAAATTGCCGCCAGCCAGGACTGGCAGCCCCCTATCACCCAAACCGAGGTACGAGCCTTCCTGGGCCTCACGGGCTATTACCGAAGGTTCGTGAAAGACTATGGTACCATAGTGGGGCCTCTCACCGAACTCACGTCAAAGAATCAGCCCAAGAAGGTGAACTGGACCCCAGAGTGTCAAGCGGCATTCGAACAGTTGAAGGCCGCCATGTGTTCCGCTCCTGTGCTCCAGGCCCCAGACTACAGCCGGGAGTTCGTCGTCCAGACGGACGCCTCCGACCAGGGCATTGGGGCGGTCCTGTCTCAAGTGAACACCGAAGGCCTTGATCAACCGGTGGCCTTCATCAGCCGGAGACTCCTACCACGGGAGCAACGCTGGAGCACCATAGAGAGGGAAGCCTTCGCTGTGGTATGGGCCCTCAAGAAGCTCCGGCCCTACCTTTTTGGCACCCACTTTCGGGTGCAGACCGACCACCGACCCCTGCAGTGGCTGATGCATATGCGGGGGGAAAACCCAAAGTTGCTACGCTGGTCCATCTCCTTGCAAGGTATGGACTTCACAGTCGAACACCGGCCTGGGTCAGACCACGCCAACGCGGATGGCCTGTCCCGGTTTTTCCGCCTCGACGAGGAGAGTCCCCAAGAGGATGGGTAACTCTCCCCGCCTTCAGCTGGGGGGGACGCATGTTGGACAGGCCACATGAAGGGCCGCTCTCCCCCGGCTCGACCAGGCCCGAGCCCGGTCACGCAAGTACCACACACCACCATTGCACGTCCTCCGTCCCCTCAGGGACCCCTGCCCCCGAGCACGTTAACCTCGTGGGTCCGATCCACTGCCGGCCCACGCGCCCAGCCCGGGCCGCCATCTTGGACACTTCACCACGAGGCCGCCTGGCCCCCGATCGACCTCAACCCGGGGCCTAGCCCGGCCTCAGACATTCCGGCACCACCCTCCACCCAGGAGGTGAGCGGGCTACTTGGCAAGTCAATGAGAGAAAGAGGTGCCGATGGCTCTCCCCCGCCAAGTGCCGCTCGCCCATCGCCTCCCCGGGCGCTGGCTCCACCCCCCTGCTGGGTGTCTGGACTCCCTCATCCCGGACCTCCCGACCTCCAAGTGCGAGGGTCCGGACATCAAAGCACACCAGCCCTATAACTGGGGCAGCTCCAGAGCAGGAAGACAGTTGTATCTTGGAGTCGAGAGACGTAAAGAGGAACTCATCCTGGACGGACTACTGGCGCTGCCGTAGCTCTGTCCTGTGCACCATCGTCCTGCCTGTTGGCGCTGCCACAGCCGTCGTAACCTTCATCCTTCATCGTCGTCGGGATCTGCTGGCGTGGCCGCGGACCGTTGTAACCGTCATCTTTCACCGGGACCTGCAGGCTCCGCCGCGGACCGTCGTCCTTCCTTCATCCATCTCGGGACCTGCTTGGCTCCTCCACGGCCCGATCATCCAGAACGCCGAGCTCGAGGATTGAGAGCTATTTTGTACTCATTGGTAACTAAGACTGTCCCGCTACCCCTTTCCCCAACCAAAGACTAGAATCGAGGGGACCCCTGAGTCCAGACCTCCTTGTATCATACCAACGTAACCTAAGAATTGCATATAAAGTCTCGTAACCTTCAATCTTGTGTGGTGTCCGTCTGTGGGGGGGAAGTTACTTGTCTGTACAGTCGTTGGAGACGGCTCTCCCTGGAGACCTCTCCCCGTAATCTCGGCCGACCCTCCCGGTCCGTCTAACACCCAGGATACCTCAACAGCCGCCTCAACTTCTACGCTCCCAAACGCCAGCTTCGACCGACCGGCCACTCCCTCGCCGCCGTCCCCCGCATCCGAAGAGCCACCACAGGGGGACGGTCCTTCTCCTACCTCGCCGCCAAGACATGGAACTCCCTCCCGACCCACCTCCGCCTGACCCAGGACCACCTCGCCTTCTGGAAGCAACTCAAGACCTGGCTGTTCGAGCAGTAGCGGACCCCTCTCCCCCAGCGCCTTGAGACCCTTTGGGTGAGTAATGCGGTACATAAATGCTTTGATTGATTGATTGATTGAGAGAGTGAGCTGAAGAAACAGGGAAGAGAGGTGCTGAAAGAGAAAAGAGAGGTACAGAAAGAAGAGAGTGAGCTTTAGAAAGAGGCAAGAGAGGTTGAAAAAGAGGCAAGAGGTGTGCTGAAAGAGGCAAGAGCGGTACATAAAGAAGAAGAAAGATGCAGAAAGAGACAATTGACGTTTTGAAATAGGGAAGAGAAGAGCAGAAAGAGGAAGAAAAGTGCAGAAAGAGGCAAGAGAGGCACATAAACAGGAAGAAAGGAGTAGAATGAAACAAGAGAAGTACAGAAAGAAGCAAGAGGGGTGCAGAATGAGGCAAGAGACATGCAGAAAGAAGAGAGTGAGCTGCTGAAAGAAGCAAGAGAAGTACAGACAGAGGCAAGAGAGATACAAAATGAGACAAGAGAAGTGCAGAAAGAGGCAAGAGGTGTGCAGAAAGAGGAAGAGAGGCACAGAAAGAGGCAAGTGAGGTGCAGGAAGAGGCAAGAGAAGAGCAGTAAGAGACAAAGGAGGTGCAGAAAGAGGGAAGAGAAGAGCAGAAAGAGGCAAGAGAGGTACAGAGAGAGGCAAGAGAGGTGCAGAAAGAAGAAGAAAGGTACAGAAAGAGGCAAGAGAGATACAGAAAGAGACAATAGAAGGGCAGAAAAAGGTAAGAGAGGTACAGAAAGAGACAAGAGAGGTGCAGAAAGAGGCAAGAGAGGTGCAGAAAGATGAGAGTGAGCTGCAGAAAGAGGGAAGAGAGGTGCAGAAATAGGCAATCGAGGTTTAGAAAGAGGCAAGAGAGGTGCAGAAAGACAAAGAAAGGTACTGAAAGAGGCAAGAGAGGTGCAGAAAGAGGCAAGAGAGGTGCAGAAAGACAAATAAAGGTACTGAAAGAGGCAAGAGAGGTGCAGAAAGAGGCAAGAGAGGTGCAGAAAGAAAAGTGTGCTACAGAAAAAGGCAACACAGGTGCAGAAAGAGGCAAGAGAGGTACAGAAAGAAACAACAGCTGAGTAGAAAGGCAAGAGAGGTGCAGACAGTGGCAAGGGAGATGCATAAAGAAGAGAGTGAGCTGCAGAAAGAGGGAACAGAGGTGCAGAAAGAGGCAAGTGAGGTGCGGAAAGAGGCAAGAGAGTTGCAGACAGGGGCAAGAGATGTACAGAAAGAAGCAAGAGAGGTGCAGAAAGAAGAGAGTGAGCTCCAGAAAGTGGGAAGAGAGGTGCAGAAAGAGGCAGGAGAGGCTGAGTAGAAAGGCAAGAGTGGTACAGAAAGACACAAGAGCTGAGTAGAAAGGCAAGAGAGGTGCAGACAGTGGCAAGGGAGATGCAGAAAGAAGAGAGTGAGCTGCAGAAAGAGGGAAAAGAGGTGCAGAAAGAAGAGTGGGATGCAGAAAAAAGCAAGAGAAGTGCAGACAGGGGCAAGAGAGGTGCAGAAAGAGGCAAGAGAGGTACAGAAAGGAGAAGAAAGGTACTGTAAGAGGCAAGAGATGTACAGAAAGAAGCAAGAGAGGTACAGAAAGAAGAACGGTACTGAAAGAGGCAAGAGAGGTACATAAAGAAGAGAGTGAGCTGCAGAAAGAGGCAATAGAGGTGCAGAAAGAAGCAAGAGAAGTACAGAAAGAGGCAAGATAGGTGCAGAAAGAAGGAGATAGTTATTGAAAGAGGCAATAGAGGTACAGAAAGAGGCAAAAGAGGTGCAGAAAGAAGTGAGTGAGCTGCAGAAAGAGGCAAGACAGGTGCAGAAAGAGGCAAGAGAGGTACAGAAAGAAACACAAGCTGAGTAGAAAGGAAAGAGAGGTGCAGACAGTGGCAAGGGAGATGCATAAAGAAGAGAGTGAGCTGCAGAAAGAGGGAACAGAGGTGCAGAAAGAGGCAAGTGAGGTGCAGAAAGAGGCAAGAGAGTTGCAGACAGGGGCAAGAGATGTACAGAAAGAGGCAAGAGAGGTGCAGAAAGAAGCAAGGGAAATGCAGGTAGAGGCAAGAGAGGTGCAGAAAGAGGCAAGAGAGGTGCATAAATAGGCAAGAGGGTGCAGAAAGAGGCAAGAGAGGTGCAGAAAGACGAGAGTGAGCTGCAAAAAGAGGCAAGAGATGTTGAAAAAGAGGCAAGAGGTGTGCAGAAAGAAGCGAGAGCAGTGCAGAAAGAGATAGGAGGTGTAGAAAGAGGTAATAGAGGTGCAGAAAGAAGAAGAAAGTTTCAGAAAGAGGCAAGTAAGGTGTAGAAAGAGGGAAGAGAAGAGCAGATAGAGAAAGTAATGTGCAGAAAGAGGTAAGAGAGGTACAGAAACAGGAAGAAAAGTGCAGAAAGAAGCAAGAGAAGTGCAGAAAGAAGCAAGAGAGGTGCAGATAGAGGCACGAGATGTGCAGAAAGAAGAGAGTA
This sequence comes from Lissotriton vulgaris, assembly GCF_964263255.1. Taxonomy (NCBI): domain Eukaryota; kingdom Metazoa; phylum Chordata; class Amphibia; order Caudata; family Salamandridae; genus Lissotriton; species Lissotriton vulgaris. The sequence continues at coordinate 1,067,239,344 of NC_141691.1, forward strand.
AGCTGCAGAAAGAAGCAAGAGAAATACATACAGAGGCAAGAGAGATACAAAATGAGGCAAGAAAAGTGCAGAAAGAGGCAAGAGATGTGCAGAACGAGGAAGAAATGCGCTGAAAGAGGCAAGTGAGGTGCAGAGAGAGGCAAGAGATGTGCACAAAGAAGAGAGTGAGCTGCAGAAAGAAGCAAGGGAAGTGCAGACAGAAGTAAGGGGGGTGCAGAAAGAGGAAGAAAGGAACAGAAAGAGGCAAATGAGGCACAGAAAGGGGCAAGTGAGGAGCAGGAAGAGGCAAGAGAAAAGAAATGGGAGGCAAAAGAGGTGCAGAAAGATGGAAGAGAAGAGCAGAAAGAGGCAAGAGAGGCACAGAAAGAGGCAAGTGAGGAGCAGGAAGAGGCAATAGAAAAGCAGCAAGAGGCAAAAGAGGTGCAGAAAGAGGGAAGAGAAGAGCAGAAAGAGGCAAGAGAGGTACAGAGAGAGGCAAGAGAGGTGCAGAAAGAAGAAGAAAGGTACAGAAAGAGACAAGAGTGGTACAGAAAAGGCAATAGAAGGACAGAAAAAGACAAGAGAGGTACAGAAAGAGACAAGAGAGGTACAGAAAGAGGCAAGAGAGGTGCAGAAAGATGAGAGTGAGCTGTAGGAAGAGGAAAGAGAGGTGCAGAAATAGGCAAACGAGGTGCAGAAAGAGGCAAGAGAGGTGCAGAAAGACGAAAGAAAGGTACTGAAAGAGGCAAGAGAGGTGCAGAAAGAGGCAAGAGAGATGCAGAAGGAAGAGAATGAGTTGCAGAAAAAGGCAACACAGGTGCAAAAAGAGGCAAGAGAGGTACAGAAAGAAACAACAGCTGAGTAGAAAGGCAAGGCAGGTACGGACTGGCAAGTGAGATGCATAAAGAAGAGAGTGAGCTGGAGAAAGAGGGAAAAGAGGTGCATAAAGAAGAGCGTGAAATGCAGAACGAAGCAAGAGAAGTGCAAACAAGGGCAATAGAGGTGCAGAAAGAGGCAAGAGAGGTGCAGAAAGAAGAAGAAAGGTACTGAAACAGGCAATAGAGGTACAGAAAGAGGCAAGAGATGTGCAGAAAGAAGAGAGTGAGCTGCACAAAGAGGCAAGAGTGGTACAGAAATAAACAAGAGCTGAGTAGAAAGGCAAGAGAGATGCAAACAGTGGCAAGGGAGATGTATAAAGAAGAGAGTGAGCTGCAGAAAGAGGGACAAGAGGTGCAGAAAGAAGCAAGTGGGGTGCAGAAAGAGGAAAGAGAGGTGCAGCAATAGGCATCTCGCTGCTCCCGTTTCCTGCAAAAGTCATCGAGAAGACCGTCAACAAGCAGCTGGCCGCCTTCCTCGAGACGAACGGATCCCTCGACCTCTCGCAGTCCGGCTTCCGGGCCAACCACAGCACCAAGACCACCCTGATCGCAGCCACCGATGACATCCGAGCACTGCTTGACAAGGTAGAAACAGCAGCCCTCATCCTCCTAGACCTCTCCACGGCCTTCGACACTGTCTGCCACCGTACACTAGTGCAGCGACTCAGCAACGTCGGAATCCAGGAGAAGGCACTGGAGTGGATCATCTCCTTCCTCGCCGGAAGGACATAGAGAGTCTGCCTCCCCCCGTTCAGATCTGAAGCCACCGAAGTCATCTGCGGCGTTCCTCAAGGCTCCTCGCTCAGTCCAACCCTCTTCAACGTCTACATGAGCCCCCTCGCAGACATCGCACGCCAGCACAACCTCAACATCATCTCCTACGCCGACGACACCCAGCTGATTCTCTCCCTCACCAACGACACCGCCAGAGCCAACCTTCACGAAGAGATGAAAGAGGTAGCCGAATGGATGAAGAACAGCCGCCTGAAACTGAACTCGGACAAGGCGGAAGTCCTCATCCTGGGATCCTCACCCTTCGCCTGGGATGAATCCTGGTGGCCCCCCGCCCTAGGCAGCGCACCCAAACCAACATACCACGCACGCAACCTGGGCTTCATCCTGGACTCCTCCCTCTCCATGACCAGACAAGTCAACGCCGTCTCCTCGTCGTGCTTCAACATCCTGCGCATGCTACGTAAGATCTTCCAGTGGATCCCCCCGAGACCAGAAAGACGGTCACCCAGGCCCTCGTCACCAGCCGTCTGGACTACGGCAACTCCCTCTACGCCGGAACTACCGCCAAACTCCAGAAGAGACTCCAGCAGATCCAGAACGCCTCAGCACGACTCATCCTGGACATCCCCTGTCGCAGCCACATCTCCGGAAACCTGAGAGACCTGCACTGGCTCCCGGTCAACAAGAGAATCACCTTCCGTCTCCTCACCCACGCACACAAAGCCCTACACAACCAATGCCCAGGATACCTCAACAGCCGCCTCAACTTCTACGCTCCCAAACGCCAGCTTCGACCGACCGGCCACTCCCTCGCCGCCGTCCCCCGCATCCGAAGAGCCACCACAGGGGGACGGTCCTTCTCCTACCTCGCCGCCAAGACATGGAACTCCCTCCCGACCCACCTCCGCCTGACCCAGGACCACCTCGCCTTCTGGAAGCAACTCAAGACCTGGCTGTTCGAGCAGTAGCGGACCCCTCTCCCCCAGCGCCTTGAGACCCTTTGGGTGAGTAATGCGGTACATAAATGCTTTGATTGATTGATTGATTGAGAGAGTGAGCTGCAGAAAGAGGGAAGAGAGGTGCTGAAAGAGAAAAGAGAGGTACAGAAAGAAGAGAGTGAGCTTTAGAAAGAGGCAAGAGAGGTTGAAAAAGAGGCAAGAGGTGTGCTGAAAGAGGCAAGAGCGGTACAGAAAGAAGAAGAAAGATGCAGAAAGAGACAATTGACGTTTTGAAATAGGGAAGAGAAGAGCAGAAAGAGGAAGAAAAGTGCAGAAAGAGGCAAGAGAGGCACATAAACAGGAAGAAAGGAGTAGAATGAAACAAGAGAAGTACAGAAAGAAGCAAGAGGGGTGCAGAATGAGGCAAGAGATATGCAGAAAGAAGAGAGTGAGCTGCTGAAAGAAGCAAGAGAAGTACAGACAGAGGCAAGAGAGATACAAAATGAGACAAGAGAAGTGCAGAAAGAGGCAAGAGGTGTGCAGAAAGAGGAAGAGAGGCACAGAAAGAGGCAAGTGAGGTGCAGGAAGAGGCAAGAGAAGAGCAGTAAGAGACAAAGGAGGTGCAGAAAGAGGGAAGAGAAGAGCAGAAAGAGGCAAGAGAGGTACAGAGAGAGGCAAGAGAGGTGCAGAAAGAAGAGGAAAGGTACAGAAAGAGGCAAGAGAGATACAGAAAGAGACAATAGAAGGGCAGAAAAAGGTAAGAGAGGTACAGAAAGAGACAAGAGAGGTGCAGAAAGAGGCAAGAGAGGTGCAGAAAGATGGGAGTGAGCTGGAGAAAGAGGGAAGAGAGGTGCAGAAATAGGCAATCGAGGTTTAGAAAGAGGCAAGAGAGGTGCAGAAAGACAAAGAAAGGTACTGAAAGAGGCAAGAGAGGTGCAGAAAGAGGCAAGAGAGGTGCAGAAAGACAAATAAAGGTACTGAAAGAGGCAAGAGAGGTGCAGAAAGAGGCAAGAGAGGTGCAGAAAGAAAAATATGCTGCAGAAAAAGGCAACACAGGTGCAGAAAGAGGCAAGAGAGGTACAGAAAGAAACAACAGCTGAGTAGAAATGCAAGAGAGGTGCAGACAGTGGCAAGGGAGATGCATAAAGAAGAGAGTGAGCTGCAGAAAGAGGGAACAGAGGTGCAGAAAGAGGCAAGTGAGGTGCGGAAAGAGGCAAGAGAGTTGCAGACAGGGGCAAGAGATGTACAGAAAGAAGCAAGAGAGGTGCAGAAAGAAGAGAGTGAGCTCCAGAAAGTGGGAAGAGAGGTGCAGAAAGAGGCAGGAGAGGCTGAGTAGAAAGGCAAGAGTGGTACAGAAAGACACAAGAGCTGAGTAGAAAGGCAAGAGAGGTGCAGACAGTGGCAAGGGAGATGCAGAAAGAAGAGAGTGAGCTGCAGAAAGAGGGAAAAGAGGTGCAGAAAGAAGAGTGGGATGCAGAAAAAAGCAAGAGAAGTGCAGACAGGGGCAAGAGAGGTGCAGAAAGAGGCAAGAGAGGTACAGAAAGGAGAAGAAAGGTACTGTAAGAGGCAAGAGATGTACAGAAAGAAGCAAGAGAGGTACAGAAAGAAGAAAGGTACTGAAAGAGGCAAGAGAGGTACATAAAGAAGAGAGTGAGCTGCAGAAAGAGGCAATAGAGGTGCAGAAAGAAGCAAGAGAAGTACAGAAAGAGGCAAGATAGGTGCAGAAAGAAGGAGATAGTTATTGAAAGAGGCAATAGAGGTACAGAAAGAGGCAAAAGAGGTGCAGAAAGAAGTGAGTGAGCTGCAGAAAGAGGCAAGACAGATGCAGAAAGAGGCAAGAGAGGTACAGAAAGAAACACGAGCTGAGTAGGAAGGAAAGAGAGGTGCAGACAGTGGCAAGGGAGATGCATAAAGAAGAGAGTGAGCTGCAGAAAGAGGGAACAGAGGTGCAGAAAGAGGCAAGTGAGGTGCAGAAAGAGGCAAGAGAGTTGCAGACAGGGGCAAGAGATGTACAGAAAGAGGCAAGAGAGGTGCAGAAAGAAGCAAGGGAAATGCAGGTAGAGGCAAGAGAGGTGCAGAAAGAGGCAAGAGAGGTGCATAAATAGGCAAGAGGGTGCAGAAAGAGGCAAGAGAGGTGCAGAAAGACGAGAGTGAGCTGCAAAAAGAGGCAAGAGATGTTGAAAAAGAGGCAAGAGGTGTGCAGAACGAAGCGAGAGCAGTGCAGAAAGAGATAGGAGGTGTAGAAAGAGGTAATAGAGGTGCAGAAAGAAGAAGAAAGTTTCAGAAAGAGGCAAGTAAGGTGTAGAAAGAGGGAAGAGAAGAGCAGATAGAGAAAGTAATGTGCAGAAAGAGGTAAGAGATGTACAGAAACAGGAAGAAAAGTGCAGAAAGAAGCAAGAGAAGTGCAGAAAGAAGCAAGAGAGGTGCAGATAGAGGCAAGAGATGTGCAGAAAGAAGAGAGTAAGCTGCAGAAAGAAGCAAGAGAAATACATACAGAGGCAAGAGAGATACAAAATGAGGCAAGAAAAGTGCAGAAAGAGGCAAGAGATGTGCAGAACGAGGAAGAAATGTGCTGAAAGAGGCAAGTGAGGTGCAGAGAGAGGCAAGAGATGTGCACAAAGAAGAGAGTGAGCTGCAGAAAGAAGCAAGAGAAGTGCAGACCGAAGTAAGGGGGGTGCAGAAAGAGGAAGAAAGGAACAGAAAGAGGCAAGTGAGGCACAGAAAGGGGCAAGTGAGGAGCAGGAAGAGGCAAGAGAAAAGAAATGAGAGGCAAAAGAGGTGCAGAAAGATGGAAGAGAAGAGCAGAAAGAGGCAAGAGAGGCACAGAAAGAGGCAAGTGAGGAGCAGGAAGAGGCAATAGAAAAGCAGCAAGAGGCAAAAGAGGTGCAGAAAGAGGGAAGAGAAGAGCCGGAAGAGGCAAGAGAGGTACAGAGAGAGGCAAGAGAGGTGCAGAAAGAAGAAGAAAAGTACAGAAAGAGACAAGAGTGGTACAGAAAAGGCAATAGAAGGACAGAAAAAGACAAGAGAGGTACAGAAAGAGACAAGAGAGGTACAGAAAGAGGCAAGAGAGGTGCAGAAAGATGAGAGTGAGCTGTAGGAAGAGGAAAGAGAGGTGCAGAAATAGGCAAACGAGGTGCAGAAAGAGGCAAGAGAGGTGCAGAAAGACGAAAGAAAGGTACTGAAAGAGGCAAGAGAGGTGCAGAAAGAGGCAAGAGAGATGCAGAAGGAAGAGAGTGAGTTGCAGAAAAAGGCAACACAGGTGCAAAAAGAGGCAAGAGAGGTACAGAAAGAAACAACAGCTGAGTAGAAAGGCAAGGCAGGTACAGACTGGCAAGTGAGATGCATAAAGAAGAGAGTGAGCTGGAGAAAGAGGGAAAAGAGGTGCATAAAGAAGAGCGTGAAATACAGAACGAAGCAAGAGAAGTGCAAACAAGGGCAATAGAGGTGCAGAAAGAGGCAAGAGAGGTGCAGAAAGAAGAAGAAAGGTACTGAAACAGGCAATAGAGGTACAGAAAGAGGCAAGAGATGTGCAGAAAGAAGAGAGTGAGCTGTACAAAGAGGCAAGAGTGGTACAGAAATAAACAAGAGCTGAGTAGAAAGGCAAGAGAGATGCAAACAGTGGCAAGGGAGATGTATAAAGAAGAGAGTGAGCTGCAGAAAGAGGAAAGAGAGGTGCAGCAATAGGCATCTCGCTGCTCCCGTTTCCTGCAAAAGTCATCGAGAAGACCGTCAACAAGCAGCTGGCCGCCTTCCTCGAGACGAACGGATCCCTCGACCTCTCGCAGTCCGGCTTCCGGGCCAACCACAGCACCAAGACCACCCTGATCGCAGCCACCGATGACATCCGAGCACTGCTTGACAATGTAGAAACAGCAGCCCTCATCCTCCTAGACCTCTCCACGGCCTTCGACACTGTCTGCCACCGTACACTAGTGCAGCGACTCAGCAACGTCGGAATCCAGGAGAAGGCACTGGAGTGGATCATCTCCTTCCTCGCCGGAAGGACATAGAGAGTCCGCCTCCCCCCGTTCAGATCTGAAGCCACCGAAGTCATCTGCGGCGTTCCTCAAGGCTCCTCGCTCAGTCCAACCCTCTTCAACGTCTACATGAGCCCCCTCGCAGACATCGCACGCCAGCACAACCTCAACATCATCTCCTACGCCGACGACACCCAGCTGATTCTCTCCCTCACCAACGACACCGCCAGAGCCAACCTTCACGAAGAGATGAAAGAGGTAGCTGAATGGATGAAGAACAGCCGCCTGAAACTGAACTCGGACAAGGCGGAAGTCCTCATCCTGGGATCCTCACCCTTCGCCTGGGATGAATCCTGGTGGCCCCCCGCCCTAGGCAGCGCACCCAAACCAACATACCACGCACGCAACCTGGGCTTCATCCTGGACTCCTCCCTCTCCATGACCAGACAAGTCAACGCCGTCTCCTCGTCGTGCTTCAACATCCTGCGCATGCTACGTAAGATCTTCCGGTGGATCCCCACCGAGACCAGGAAGACGGTCACCCAGGCCCTCGTCACCAGCCGTCTGGACTACGGCAACTCCCTCTACGCCGGAACCACCGCCAAACTCCAGAAGAGACTCCAGCAGATCCAGAACGCCTCAGCACGACTCATCCTGGACACCCCCTGTCGCAGCCACATCTCCGGAAACCTGAGAGACCTGCACTGGCTCCCGGTCAACAAGAGAATCACCTTCCGTCTCCTCACCCACGCACACAAAGCCCTACACAACCAATGCCCAGGATACCTCAACAGCCGCCTCAACTTCTACGCTCCCAAACGCCAGCTTCGACCGACCGGCCACTCCCTCGCCGCCGTCCCCCGCATCCGAAGAGCCACCACAGGGGGACGGTCCTTCTCCTACCTCGCCGCCAAGACATGGAACTCCCTCCCGACCCACCTCCGCCTGACCCAGGACCACCTCGCCTTCTGGAAGCAACTCAAGACCTGGCTGTTCGAGCAGTAGCGGACCCCTCTCCCCCAGCGCCTTGAGACCCTTTGGGTGAGTAATGCGGTACATAAATGCTTTGATTGATTGATTGATTGAGAGAGTGAGCTGCAGAAAGAGGGAAGAGAGGTGCTGAAAGAGAAAAGAGAGGTACAGAAAGAAGAGAGTGAGCTTTAGAAAGAGGCAAGAGAGGTTGAAAAAGAGGCAAGAGGTGTGCTGAAAGAGGCAAGAGCGGTACAGAAAGAAGAAGAAAGATGCAGAAAGACAATTGATGTTTTGAAATAGGGAAGAGAAGAGCAGAAAGAGGAAGAAAAGTGCAGAAAGAGGCAAGAGAGGCACATAAACAGGAAGAAAGGAGTAGAATGAAACAAGAGAAGTACAGAAAGAAGCAAGAGGGGTGCAGAATGAGGCAAGAGATATGCAGAAAGAAGAGAGTGAGCTGCTGAAAGAAGCAAGAGAAGTACAGACAGAGGCAAGAGAGATACAAAATGAGACAAGAGAAGTGCAGAAAGAGGCAAGAGGTGTGCAGAAAGAGGAAGAGAGGCACAAAAAGAGACAAAGGAGGTGCAGGAAGAGGCAAGAGAAGAGCATAAAGAGGCAAGAGAGGTACAGAGAGAGGCAAGAGAGGTGCAGAAAGAAGAAGAAAGGTACAGAAAGAGGCAAGAGAGATATAGAAAGAGACAATAGAAGGGCAGAAAAAAGGCACGAGAGGTACAGAAAGAGACAAGAGAGGTGCAGAAAGAGGCAAGAGAGGTGCAGAAAGATGAGAGTGAGCTGCAGAAAGAGGGAAGAGAGGTGCAGAAATAGGCAATCGAGGTTTAGAAAGAGGCAAGAGAGGTGCAGAAAGATAAAGAAAGGTACTGAAAGAGGCAAGAGAGGTGCAGAAAGAGGCAAGAGAGGTGCAGAAAGAAAAGAGTGCGCTGCAGAAAAAGGCAACACAGGTCCAGAAAGAGGCAAGAGAGGTACAGAAAGAAACAACAGCTGAGTGGAAAGGCAAGAGAGGTGCAGACAGTGGCAAGGGAGATGCATAAAGAAGAGAGTGAGCTGCAGAAAGAAGGAAAAGAGGTGCAGAAGAAGGCAAGTGAGGTGCGGAAAGAGGCAAGAGAGTTGCAGACAGGGGCAAGAGATGTACAGAAAGAGGCAAGAGAGGTACAGAAAGAAGGGAGTGAGCTCCATAAAGTGGGAAGAGAGGTACAGAAAGAGGCAGGAGAGGCTGAGTAGAAAGGCAAGAGTGGAACAGAAAGACACAAGAGCTGAGTAGAAAGGCAAGAGAGGTGCAGACAGTGGCAAGGGAGATGCAGAAAGAAGTGAGTGAGCTGCAGAAAGAGGGAACAGAGGTGCAGAAAGAGGCAAGTGAGGTGCAGAAAGAGGCAAGAGAGTTGCAGACAGGGGCAAGAGATGTACAGAAAGAGGCAAGAGAGGTGCAGAAAGAAGCAAGGGAAATGCAGGTAGAGGCAAGAGAGGTGCAGAAAGAGGCAAGAGAGGTGCATAAATAGGCAAGAGGGTGCAGAATGAGGCAAGAGAGGTGCAGAAAGACGAGAGTGAGCTGCAAAAAGAGGCAAGAGATGTTGAAAAAGAGGCAAGAGGTGTGCAGAAAGAAGCGAGAGCAGTGCAGAAAGAGATAGGAGGTGTAGAAAGAGGTAATAGAGGTGCAGAAAGAAGAAGAACGTTTCAGAAAGAGGCAAGTAAGGTGTAGAAAGAGGGAAGAGAAGAGCAGATAGAGAAAGTAATGTGCAGAAAGAGGTAAGAGAGGTACAGAAACAGGAAGAAAAGTGCAGAAAGAAGCAAGAGAAGTGCAGAAAGAAGCAAGAGAGGTGCAGATAGAGGCAAGAGATGTGCAGAAAGAAGAGAGTAAGCTGCAGAAAGAAGCAAGAGAAATACATACAGAGGCAAGAGAGATACAAAATGAGACAAGAGAGGTGCAGAAAGAGGCAAGAGAGGTGCAGAAAGATGAGAGTGAGCTGCAGAAAGAGGGAAGAGAGGTGCAGAAATAGGCAATCGAGGTTTAGAAAGAGGCAAGAGAGGTGCAGAAAGACAAAGAAAGGTACTGAAAGAGGCAAGAGAGGTGCAGAAAGAGGCAAGAGAGGTGCAGAAAGAAAAGAGTGCGCTGCAGAAAAAGGCAACACAGGTCCAGAAAGAGGCAAGAGAGGTACAGAAAGAAACAACAGCTGAGTGGAAAGGCAAGAGAGGTGCAGACAGTGGCAAGGGAGATGCATAAAGAAGAGAGTGAGCTGCAGAAAGAAGGAAAAGAGGTGCAGAAGAAGGCAAGTGTGGTGTGGAAAGAGGCAAGACAGTTGCAGACAGGGGCAAGAGATGTACAGAAAGAGGCAAGAGAGGTACAGAAAGAAGGGAGTGAGCTCCATAAAGTGGGAAGAGAGGTGCAGAAAGAGGCAGGAGAGGCTGAGTAGAAAGGCAAGAGTGGAACAGAAAGACACAAGAGCTGAGTAGAAAGGCAAGAGAGGTGCAGACAGTGGCAAGGGAGATGCAGAAAGAAGTGAGTGAGCTGCAGAAAGAAGGAAAAGAGGTGCATAAAGAAGATTGGGATGCAGAAAAAAGCAAGAGAAGTGCAGACAGGGGCAAGAGAGGTGCAGAATGAGGCAAGAGAGGTACAGAAAGAAGAAGAAAGGTACTGAAAGAGGCAAGAGAGGTAAAGAAAGAGGCAAGGGAGGTACAGAAAGAAGAAGAAAGGTACTGAAAGAGGCAAGAGAGGTACAGAAAGACACAAGAGCTGAGTAGAAAGGCAAGAGAGGTGCAGACAGTGGCAAGGGAGATGCATAAAGAAGAAAGTGAGCTGCAGAAAGAGGGAAAAGAGGTGCAGAAAGAGGCAAGTGGGGTGAAGAAAGAGGCAAGAGAGTTGCAGACAGGGGCAAGAGATGTACAGAAAGAGGCAAGAGAGGTGCAGAAAGAAGCAAGGGGAATGCAGGTAGAGGCAAGAGAGGGGCAGAAAGAGGCAAGAGATGTGCATCAATAGGCAAGAGAGGTTGAAAAAGAGGCAAGAGGTGTGCAGAAAGCAATAGGAGGTGTAGAAAGAGGCAATAGAGGTGCAGAAAGAAGAAGAAAGTTTCAGAAAGAGGCAAGTGAGGTGTAGAAAGAGGGAAGAGAAGAGCAGAAAGAGGAAGTAATGTGCAGAAAGAGGTAAGAGAGGTACAGAAACAGGAAGAGAAGTGCAGACAGAAGAAAGAGAAGTGCAGAAAGAAGCAAGAGAGGTGCAGAAAGAGGCAAGAGATGTGCAGAAAGAAGAGAGTAAGCTGCAGAAAGAAGCAACAGAAGTACAGACAGAGGCAAGAGAGATACAAAAGGAGGCAAGAAAAGTGCAGAAAGAGGGAAGAGGTGTGCAGATCGAGGAAGAAAGGCGCTGAAAGAGGCAAGTGAGGTGCAGAGAGAGGCAAGAGATGTGCACAAAAAAGAGAGAGAACTGCAGAAAAAAGCAAGAGAAGAGCAGACAGAAGTAAGGGGGTGCAGAAAGAGGAAGAAAGGAACAGAGAGAGGCAAGTGAGGTGCAGAAAGAGGGAAGAGAAGAGCAGAAAGAGGCACTAGAAGGGCAGAAAAAGGCAAGATAGGTACAGAAAGAGACAAGAGAGGTACAGAACGAGGCAAGAGAGGTGCAGAAAGATGAGAGTGAGCTGCAGAAAGAGGGAAGAGAGGTGCAGAAACAGGCAAGCAAGGTACAGAAAGAGGCAAGAGAGGTGCAGAAAGACGAAGAAAGGTACTGAAAGAGGCAAGAGAGGTGCAGAAAGAGGCAAGAGGTGTGCAGAAAGAGACAAGAGTGGTACAGAATGATGAAGAAAGATGCAGAAAGAGGCCATTGAGGTTTTGAAAGAGGGAAGAGAAGAGCAGAAAAGGAAGAACGGTGCAGAAAGAGCAAGAGAGGTACAGAAAGATTAGAGTGAGCTGCACAAAGAGGCAAGAGAGGTACAGAAAGATGAGATTGAGCTGCAGAAAGAGGGAAGAGAGGTGCAAAAATAGGCAATCGAGGTTCAGAAAGAGGCAAGAGAGGTGCAGAAAGACGAAGAAAGGTACTGAAAGAGGCAAGAGAGGTGCAGAAAGAGGCAAGAGAGGTGCAGAAAGAAGCGAGTGAGCTGCAGAAAAAGGCAACACAGGTTCCACAAGAGGCAAGAGAGGTACAGAAAGAAATAACAGCTGAGTAGAAAGGCAAGAGAGGTACAGACAGTGGCAAGGGAGATGCATAAAGAAGAGAGTGAGCTGCAGAAAGAAGGAAAAGAGATACAGAAGGAGGCAAGTGAGGTGCAGAAAGAGGCAAGAGAGGCACAGAAAGAAACAAGAGCTGAGTAGAAAGGCAAGAGAGGTGCAGACAGTGGCAAGGGAGATGTACAAAGAAGAGAGTGAGATGCAGAAATTGGGACAAGAGGTGCAGAAAGAGCAAGTGGGGTGTAGAAAGAGGAAAGAAAGGTGCAGCAATAGGCACAAGAGGTGCAGAAAGAGGCAAGAGAGGTCCAGAAAGAAGAGAGTGAGCTGCAGAAAAAGGGAAGAGAGGTCCAGAAAGAGGGAACAGAGTTACAGAAAGGAGAGAGTGAGCTGTAGAAAGAGGCAAGAGGTGTGCAGAAAGAGGCAAGAGCGGTACAGAAAGAAGAAGAAAGATGTAGAGAGAGGCCATTGAGGTTTTGAAAGAGGGAAGAGAAGAGCAGAAATGGAAGAAAGGTGCAGAAAGAGGCAAGAGAGGTACAGAAAGATTAGAGTGAGCTGTAGAAAGAGGCAAGAGAGGTTGAAAAAGAGGCAGGAGGTGTGCGGAAAGAGGCAAGAGAGGTGCAGAAAGATGAGAGTGAGCTGCAGAAAGAGGGAAGAGACGTGCTGAAATAGGCAATCGAGGTTCAGAAAGAGGCAAGAGAGGTGCAGAAAGACAAAGAAAGGTACTGAAAGAGGCAAGAGAGGTGCAAAAAGAAAAGAGTGTGCTGCAGAAAAAGGCAACACATGTGCAGAAAGAGGAAAGCTAGGTACAGAAAGAAACAACAGCTGAGTAGAAAGGCAAGAGAGGTGCAGACAGTGGCAAGGGAGATGCATAAAGAAGAGAGTGAGCTGCAGAAAGAAGGAAAAGAGGTGCAGAAGAAGGCAAGTGAGGTGCGGAAAGAGGCAAAAGAGTTGCAGACAGGGGCAAGAGATGTACAGAAAGAAGCAAAAGAGGTGCAGAAAGAAGAGAGTGAGCTCCTGAAAGTGGGAAGAGAGGTGCAAAAAGAGGCAGGAGAGGCTGAGTAGAAAGGCAAGAGTGGTACAGAAAGACACAAGAGCTGAGTAGAAAGGCAAGAGAGGCACAGACAGTGGCAAGGGAGATGCAGAAAGAAGAGAGTGGGCTGCAGAAAGAGGGAAAAGAGGTGCATAAAGAAGAGTGGGATGCAGACAAAAGCAAGAGAAGTGAAGACAGTGGCAAGAGAGGTGCAGAAAGAGGCAAGAGAGGTACAGAAAGAGGCAAGAGAGGTACAGAAAGAAGAATAAAGGTACTGAAAGAGGCAAGAGAGGTACAGAAAGAGGCAAGAGAGGTGCAGAAAGAAGAGAGTGAGCTGCAGAAAGAGACAATAGAGGTGCAGAAAGAAGCAAGAGAAGTACAGAAAGAGGCAAGATAGGTGCAGAAAGAAGGAGATAGTTATTGCAAGAGGCAAGAGAGGTACAGAAAGAGGCAAAAGAGGTGCAGAAAGAAGAGAGTGAGCTGCAGAAAGAGGCAAGACAGGTGCAGAAAGAGGCAAGACAGGTGCAGAAAGAGGCAAGAGAGGTACAGAAAGACACAAGAGCTGAGTAGAAAGGAAAGAGAGGTGCAGACAGTGGCAAGGGAGATGCATAACGTAGAGAGTGAGCTGCAGAAAGAGGGAAAAGAGGTGCAGAAAGAGGCAAGTGAGGTGCAGAAAGAGGCAAGAGAGTTGCAGACAGGGGCAAGAGATGTACAGAAAGAGGCAACAGAGGTGCAGAAAGAGGCAAGGGAAATGCAGGTAGAGGCAAGAGAGGTGCAGAAAGAGGCAAGAGAGGTTGAAAAAGAGGCAAGAGGTATGCAGAAAGAGATAGGAGGTGTAGAAAGAGGCAATAGAGGTGCAGAAAGAAGAAGAAAGTTTCAGAAAGAGGCAAGTGAGGTGTAGAAAGAGGGAAGAGAAGAGCAGACAGAGGAAGTAATGTGCAGAAAGAGGTAAGAGAGGTACAGAAACAGGAAGAAAAGTGCAGAAAGAAGCAAGAGAAGTGCAGAAAGAAGCAAGAGAGGTGCAGATAGAGGCAAGAGATGTGCAGAAAGAAGAGAGTAAGCTGCAGAAAGATGCAAGAGAAATACATACAGAGGCAAGAAAGATACAAAATGAGGCAAGAAAAGTGCAGAAAGAGGCAAGAGGTGTGCAGAACGAGGAAGAAATGCGCTGAAAAAAGGCAAGTGAGGTGCAGAGAGAGGCAAGAGATGTGCACAAAGAAGAGAGTGAGCTGCAGAAAGAAGCAAGAGAAGTGCAGACAGAAGTAAGGGGGGTGCAGAAAGAGGAATAAGGGCACAGAAAGAGGCAAGTAAGGCACAGAAAGAGGCAAGTGAGGAGCAGGAAGAGGCAAGAGAAAAGCAATAGGAGGCAAAAGAGGTGCAGAAAGATGGAAGAGAAGAGCAGAAAGAGGCAAGAGAGGCACAGAAAGAGGCAAGTGAGGAGCAGGAAGAGGCAATAGAAAAGAAGCAAGAGGCAAAAGAGGTGCAGAAAGAGGGAAGAGAAGAGCGGAAAGAGGCAAGAGAGGTATAGAGAGAGGCAAGAGAGGTGCAGAAAGAAGAAGAAAGGTACAGAAAGAGGCAAGAGAGGTACAGAAAAGGCAATAGAAGGACAGAAAAAGACAAGAGAGGTACAGTAAGAGACAAGAGAGGTACAGAAAGAGGCAAGAGAGGTGCAGAAAGATGAGAATGAGCTGTAGGAAGAGGAAAGAGAGATGCAGAAGTAGGCAAACGAGGTGCAGAAAGAGTCAAGAGAGGTGCAGAAAGACGAAAGAAAGGTACTGAAAGAGGCAAGAGTGGTGCAGAAAGAGGCAAGAGAGATGCAGAAAGAAGAGAGTGAGTTGCAGAAAAAGGCAACACAGGTGCAAAAAGAGGCAAGAGAGGTACAGAAAGAAACAACAGCTGAGTAGAAAGGCAAGACAGGTACAGGCTGGCAAGGGAGATGCATAAAGAATAGAGTGAGCTTCAGAAAGAGGGAAAATAGGTGAATAAAGAAGAGCGTGAAATGCAGAAAGGAGCTAGAGAAGTGCAAACAAGGGCAAAAGAGGTACAGAAAGAGGCAAGAGAGGTGCAGAAAGAAGAAGAAAGGTACTGAAAGAGGCAAGAGAGGTACAGAAAGAGGCAAGAGATGTGCAGAAAGAAGAGAGTGAGCTGCACAAAGAGGCAAGAGAGGTACAGAAAGAAACAAGAGCTGAGTAGAAAAAGGCAAGAGAGGTGCAGACAATGGCAAGGGAGATGTATAAAGAATAGAGTGAGCTGCAGAAAGAGGGACAAGAGGTGCAGAAAGAAGCAAGTGGGGTGCAGAAAGAGGAAAGAGAGGTGCAGCAATAGGCATGAGAGGTACTGAAAGAAGAGAGTGAGCTGCAGAAAGTGGGAAGAGAGGTGCTGAAAGATGAGAGTGAGCTGCAGAAAGAGGGAAGAGACGTGCTGAAATAGGCAATCGAGGTTCAGAAAGAGGCAAGAGAGGTGCAGAAAGACAAAGAAAGGTACTGAAAGAGGCAAGAGAGGTGCAAAAAGAAAAGAGTGTGCTGCAGAAAAAGGCAACACATGTGCAGAAAGAGGCAAGCTAGGTACAGAAAGAAACAACAGCTGAGTAGAAAGGCAAGAGAGGTGCAGACAGTGGCAAGGGAGATGCATAAAGAAGAGAGTGAGCTGCAGAAAGAAGGAAAAGAGGTGCAGAAGAAGGCAAGTGAGGTGCGGAAAGAGGCAAAAGAGTTGCAGACAGGGGCAAGAGATGTACAGAAAGAAGCAAGAGAGGTGCAGAAAGAAGAGAGTGAGCTCCTGAAAGTGGGAAGAGAGGTGCAGAAAGAGGCAGGAGAGGCTGAGTAGAAAGGCAAGAGTGGTACAGAAAGACACAAGAGCTGAGTAGAAAGGCAAGAGAGGTACAGACAGTGGCAAGGGAGATGCAGAAAGAAGAGAGTGGGCTGCAGAAATAGGGAAAAGAGGTGCATAAAGAAGAGTGGGATGCAGACAAAAGCAAGTGAAGTGCAGACAGTGGCAAGAGAGGTGCAGAAAGAGGCAAGAGAGGTACAGAAAGAGGCAAGAGAGGTACAGAAAGAAGAATAAAGGTACTGAAAGAGGCAAGAGAGGTACAGAAAGAGGCAAGAGAGGTGCAGAAAGAAGAGAGTGAGCTGCAGAAAGAGACAATAGAGGTGCAGAAAGAAGCAAGAGAAGTACAGAAAGAGGCAAGATAGGTGCAGAAAGAAGGAGATAGTTATTGCAAGAGGCAAGAGAGGTACAGAAAGAGGCAAAAGAGGTGCAGAAAGAAGAGAGTGAGCTGCAGAAAGAGGCAAGACAGGTGCAGAAAGAGGCAAGACAGGTGCAGAAAGAGGCAAGAGAGGTACAGAAAGACACAAGAGCTGAGTAGAAAGGAAAGAGAGGTGCAGACAGTGGCAAGGGAGATGCATAACGTAGAGAGTGAGCTGCAGAAAGAGGGAAAAGAGGTGCAGAAAGAGGCAAGTGAGGTGCAGAAAGAGGCAAGAGAGTTGCAGACAGGGGCAAGAGATGTACAGAAAGAGGCAACAGAGGCGCAGAAAGAGGCAAGGGAAATGCAGGTAGAGGCAAGAGAGGTGCAGAAAGAGGCAAGAGAGGTTGAAAAAGAGGCAAGAGGTATGCAGAAAGAGATAGGAGGTGTAGAAAGAGGCAATAGAGGTGCAGAAAGAAGAAGAAAGTTTCAGAAAGAGGCAAGTGAGGTGTAGAAAGAGGGAAGAGAAGAGCAGACAGAGGAAGTAATGTGCAGAAAGAGGTAAGAGAGGTACAGAAACAGGAAGAAAAGTGCAGAAAGAAGCAAGAGAAGTGCAGAAAGAAGCAAGAGAGGTGCAGATAGAGGCAAGAGATGTGCAGAAAGAAGAGAGTAAGCTGCAGAAAGATGCAAGAGAAATACATACAGAGGCAAGAAAGATACAAAATGAGGCAAGAAAAGTGCAGAAAGAGGCAAGAGGTGTGCAGAACGAGGAAGAAATGCGCTGAAAAAAGGCAAGTGAGGTGCAGAGAGAGGCAAGAGATGTGCACAAAGAAGAGAGTGAGCTGCAGAAAGAAGCAAGAGAAGTGCAGACAGAAGTAAGGGGGGTGCAGAAAGAGGAATAAGGGCACAGAAAGAGGCAAGTAAGGCACAGAAAGAGGCAAGTGAGGAGCAGGAAGAGGCAAGAGAAAAGCAATAGGAGGCAAAAGAGGTGCAGAAAGATGGAAGAGAAGAGCAGAAAGAGGCAAGAGAGGCACAGAAAGAGGCAAGTGAGGAGCAGGAAGAGGCAATAGAAAAGCAGCAAGAGGCAAAAGAGGTGCAGAAAGAGGGAAGAGAAGAGCGGAAAGAGGCAAGAGAGGTATAGAGAGAGGCAAGAGAGGTGCAGAAAGAAGAAGAAAGGTACAGAAAGAGGCAAGAGAGGTACAGAAAAGGCAATAGAAGGACAGAAAAAGACAAGAGAGGTACAGTAAGAGACAAGAGAGGTACAGAAAGAGGCAAGAGAGGTGCAGAAAGATGAGAATGAGCTGTAGGAAGAGGAAAGAGAGATGCAGAAGTAGGCAAACGAGGTGCAGAAAGAGTCAAGAGAGGTGCAGAAAGACGAAAGAAAGGTACTGAAAGAGGCAAGAGTGGTGCAGAAAGAGGCAAGAGAGATGCAGAAAGAAGAGAGTGAGTTGCAGAAAAAGGCAACACAGGTGCAAAAAGAGGCAAGAGAGGTACAGAAAGAAACAACAGCTGAGTAGAAAGGCAAGACAGGTACAGGCTGGCAAGGGAGATGCATAAAGAATAGAGTGAGCTTCAGAAAGAGGGAAAATAGGTGAATAAAGAAGAGCGTGAAATGCAGAAAGGAGCTAGAGAAGTGCAAACAAGGGCAAAAGAGGTACAGAAAGAGGCAAGAGAGGTGCAGAAAGAAGAAGAAAGGTACTGAAAGAGGCAAGAGAGGTACAGAAAGAGGCAAGAGATGTGCAGAAAGAAGAGAGTGAGCTGCACAAAGAGGCAAGAGAGGTACAGAAAGAAACAAGAGCTGAGTAGAAAAAGGCAAGAGAGGTGCAGACAGTGGCAAGGGAGATGTATAAAGAATAGAGTGAGCTGCAGAAAGAGGGACAAGAGGTGCAGAAAGAAGCAAGTGGGGTGCAGAAAGAGGAAAGAGAGGTGCAGCAATAGGCATGAGAGGTACTGAAAGAAGAGAGTGAGCTGCAGAAAGTGGGAAGAGAGGTGCTGAAAGATGAGAGTGAGCTGCAGAAAGAGGGAAGAGACGTGCTGAAATAGGCAATCGAGGTTCAGAAAGAGGCAAGAGAGGTGCAGAAAGACAAAGAAAGGTACTGAAAGAGGCAAGAGAGGTGCAAAAAGAAAAGAGTGTGCTGCAGAAAAAGGCAACACATGTGCAGAAAGAGGCAAGCTAGGTACAGAAAGAAACAACAGCTGAGTAGAAAGGCAAGAGAGGTGCAGACAGTGGCAAGGGAGATGCATAAAGAAGAGAGTGAGCTGCAGAAAGAAGGAAAAGAGGTGCAGAAGAAGGCAAGTGAGGTGCGGAAAGAGGCAAAAGAGTTGCAGACAGGGGCAAGAGATGTACAGAAAGAAGCAAGAGAGGTGCAGAAAGAAGAGAGTGAGCTCCTGAAAGTGGGAAGAGAGGTGCAGAAAGAGGCAGGAGAGGCTGAGTAGAAAGGCAAGAGTGGTACAGAAAGACACAAGAGCTGAGTAGAAAGGCAAGAGAGGTACAGACAGTGGCAAGGGAGATGCAGAAAGAAGAGAGTGGGCTGCAGAAAGAGGGAAAAGAGGTGCATAAAGAAGAGTGGGATGCAGACAAAAGCAAGAGAAGTGAAGACAGTGGCAAGAGAGGTGCAGAAAGAGGCAAGAGAGGTACAGAAAGAGGCAAGAGAGGTACAGAAAGAAGAATAAAGGTACTGAAAGAGGCAAGAGAGGTACAGAAAGAGGCAAGAGAGGTGCAGAAAGAAGAGAGTGAGCTGCAGAAAGAGACAATAGAGGTGCAGAAAGAAGCAAGAGAAGTACAGAAAGAGGCAAGATAGGTGCAGAAAGAAGGAGATAGTTATTGCAAGAGGCAAGAGAGGTACAGAAAGAGGCAAAAGAGGTGCAGAAAGAAGAGAGTGAGCTGCAGAAAGAGGCAAGACAGGTGCAGAAAGAGGCAAGACAGGTGCAGAAAGAGGCAAGAGAGGTACAGAAAGACACAAGAGCTGAGTAGAAAGGAAAGAGAGGTGCAGACAGTGGCAAGGGAGATGCATAACGTAGAGAGTGAGCTGCAGAAAGAGGGAAAAGAGGTGCAGAAAGAGGCAAGTGAGGTGCAGAAAGAGGCAAGAGAGTTGCAGACAGGGGCAAGAGATGTACAGAAAGAGGCAAGAGAGGTGCATCAATAGGCAAGAGAGGTTGAAAAAGAGGCAAGAGGTGTGCAGAAAGAGATAGGAGGTGTAGAAGAGGCAATAGAGGTGCAGAAAGAAGAAGAAAGTTTCAGAAAGAGGCAAGTGAGATGTAGAAAGAGGGAAGAGAAGAGCAGACAGAGGAAGTAATGTGCAGAAAGAGGTAAGAGAGGTACAGAAACAGGAAGAAAAGTGCAGAAAGAAGCAAGAGAAGTGCAGAATGAAGCAAGAGAAGTGCAGATAGAGGCAAGAGATGTGCAGAAAGAAGAGAGTAAGCTGCAGAAAGAAGCAAAGGAAATATATACAGAGGCAAGAGAGATACAAAATGAGGCAAGAAAAGTGCAGAAAGAGGTAAGAGGTGAGCAGAACGAGGAAGAAATGCGCTGAAAAAAGGCAAGTGAGGTGCAGAGAGAGGTAAGAGATGTGCACAAAGAAGAGAGTGAGCTGCAGAAAGAAGCAAGAGAAGTGCAGACAGAAGTAAGGGGGTGCAGAAAGAGGAAGAAAGGCACAGAAAGAGGCATGTGAGGCACAGAAAGACGCAAGTGAGGAGCAGGAAGAGGCAAGAGAAAAGCAATAAGAGGCAAAAGAGGTGCAGAAAGATGGAAGAGAAGAGCAGAAAGAGGCAAGAGAGGCACAGAAAGAGGCAAGTGAGGAGCAGGAAGAGGCAATAGAAAAGCAGCAACAGGCAAAAGAGGTGCAGAAAGAGGGAAGAGAAGAGCGGAAAGAGGCAAGAGAGGTATAGAGAGAGGCAAGAGAGGTGCAGAAAGAAGAAGAAAGGTACAGAAAGAAGCAAGAGAGGTACAGAAAAGGCAATAGAAGGACAGAAAAAGACAAGAGAGGTACAGAAAGAGACTAGAGAGGTACAGAAAGAGGCAAGAGAGGTGCAGAAAGATGAGAGTGAGCTGTAGGAAGAGGAAAGAGAGGTGCAGAAGTAGGCAAACGAGGTGCAGAAAGAGGCAAGAGAGGTGCAGAAAGACAAAAGAAAGGTACTGAAAGAGGCAAGAGAGGTGCATAAAGAGGCAAGAGAGATGCAGAAAGAAGAGAGTGAGTTGCAGAAAAAGGCAACACAGGTGCAAAAAGAGGCAAGAGAGGTACAGAAAGAAACAACAGCTGAATAGAAAGGCAAGACAGGTACAGACTGGCAAGGGAGATGCATAAAGAACAGAGTGAGCTTCAGAAAGAGGGAAAAGAGGTGCATAAAGAAGAGCGTGAAATGCAGAAAGAAGCAAGAGAAGTGCAAACAAGGGCAATAGAGGTGCAGAAAGAAGAAGAAAGGTACTGAAAGAGGCAAGAGAGGTACAGAAAGAGGCAAGAGATGTTCAGAAAGAAGAGAGTGAGCTGCAAAAAGAGGCAAGAGAAGTATAGAAGGAAACAAGAGCTCAGTAGAAAAAGGCAAGAGAGGTGCAGACAGTGGCAAGGGAGATGTATAAAGAATAGAGTGGGCTGCAGAAAGAGGTACAAGAGGTGCAGAAAGAAGCAAGTGGGGTGCAGAAAGAGTAAAGAGAGGTGCAGCAATAGGCATGAGAGGTACCGAAAGAAGAGAGTGAGCTGCAGAAAGAGGGAAGAGAGGTGCTGAAAGAGGTAAGAGAGGTACAGAAAGAAGAGAGTGAGTTTTAGAAAGAGGCAAGAGAGGTTGAAAAAGAGGCAAGAGGTGTGCAGAAAGAGGCAAGAGCGGTACAGAAAGAAGAAGAAAGGAGTAGAATAAAACAAGAGAAGTACAGAAAGAAGCAAGAGGGGTGCAGAATGAGGCAAGAGATATGCATAAAGAAGAGAGTGAGCTGCAGAAAGAAGCAAGGGAAGTACAGACAGAGGCAAGAGAGATACAAAATGAGGCAAGAGAAGTGCAGAAAGAGGCAAAAGGTGTGCAGAACGAGGAAGAAAGGTGCTGAAAGAAGCAAGTGAGGTGCAGAGAGAGGCAAGAGATGTGCACAAAGAAGAGAGTGAGCTGCAGAAAGAAGCAAGAGAAGTGCAGAGAGAAGTAAGGGAGGTGCAGAAAGAGGAAGAAAGGCACAGAAAGAGGCAAATGAGGTGCAGGAAGAGGCAAGAGAAGAGCAGTAAGAGACAAAAGAGGTGCAGAAAGAGGGAAGAGAAGAGCAGAAAGAGGCAAGAGAGGTACAGAGAGAGGCAAGAGAGATGCAGAAAGAAGAAGAAAGGTACAGAAAGAGGCAAGAGAGATACAGAAAGAGACAATAGAAGGGCAGAAAAAGGCAAGAGGTACAGAAAGAGACAAGAGAGGTGCAGAAAGAGGCAAGACAGGTGCAGAAAGATGAGAGTGACCTGCAGAAAGAGGGAAGAGAGGTGCAGAAATAGGCAATCGAGGTTCAGGAAGAGGCAAGAGAGGTGCAGAAAGACAAAGAAAGGTACTGAAAGAGGCAAGAGAGGTGCAGAAAGAGGGAAGAGAGGTGCAGAAAGAAAAGAGTGCGCTGCAGAAAAAGGCAACACAGGTCCAGAAAGAGGCAAGAGAGGTACAGAAAGAAACAACAGCTGAGTAGAAATGCAAGAGAGGTGCAGACAGTGGCAAGGGAGATGCATAAAGAAGAGAGTGAGCTGCAGAAAGAAGGAAAAGAGGTGCAGAAGAAGGCAAGTGAGGTGGGAAAAGAGGCAAGAGAGTTGCAGACAGGGGCAAGATATGTACAGAAAGAGGCAAGAGAGGTGCAGAAAGAAGAGAGTGAGCTCCAGAAAGTGGGAAGAGAGGTACAGAAAGAGGCAGGAGAGGCTGAGTAGAAAGGCAAGAGTGGTACAGAAAGACACAAGAGCTGAGTAGAAAGGCAAGAGAGGTGCAGACAGTGGCAAGGGAGATGCAGAAAGAAGTGAGTGAGCTGCAGAAAGAAGGAAAAGAGGTGCATAAAGAAGAGTGGGATGCAGAAAAAAGCAAGAGAAGTGCACACAGGGGCAAGAGAGGTGCTGAAAGAGGCAATAGAGGTGCTGAAAGAGGCAAGAGAGGTACAAGAGGCAAGAGAGGTGCAGAAAGAAGAGATTGAGCTGCAGAAAGAGGCAAGAGAGGTGCAGAAAGAAGCAAGAGAAGTACAGAAAGACACAAGAGCTGAGTAGAAAGGCAAGAGAGGTGCAGACAGTGGCAAGGGAGATGCATAAAGAAGAGAGTGAGCTTCAGAAAGAGGGAAAATAGGTGAATAAAGAAGAGCGTGAAATGCAGAAAGGAGCTAGAGAAGTGCAAACAAGGGCAAAAGAGGTACAGAAAGAGGCAAGAGAGGTGCAGAAAGAAGAAGAAAGGTACTGAAAGAGGCAAGAGAGGTACAGAAAGAGGCAAGAGATGTGCAGAAAGAAGAGAGTGAGCTGCACAAAGAGGCAAGAGAGGTACAGAAAGAAACAAGAGCTGAGTAGAAAAAGGCAAGAGAGGTGCAGACAGTGGCAAGGGAGATGTATAAAGAATAGAGTGAGCTGCAGAAAGAGGGACAAGAGGTGCAGAAAGAAGCAAGTGGGGTGCAGAAAGAGGAAAGAGAGGTGCAGCAATAGGCATGAGAGGTACTGAAAGAAGAGAGTGAGCTGCAGAAAGTGGGAAGAGAGGTGCTGAAAGATGAGAGTGAGCTGCAGAAAGAGGGAAGAGACGTGCTGAAATAGGCAATCGAGGTTCAGAAAGAGGCAAGAGAGGTGCAGAAAGACAAAGAAAGGTACTGAAAGAGGCAAGAGAGGTGCAAAAAGAAAAGAGTGTGCTGCAGAAAAAGGCAACACATGTGCAGAAAGAGGCAAGCTAGGTACAGAAAGAAACAACAGCTGAGTAGAAAGGCAAGAGAGGTGCAGACAGTGGCAAGGGAGATGCATAAAGAAGAGAGTGAGCTGCAGAAAGAAGGAAAAGAGGTGCAGAAGAAGGCAAGTGAGGTGCGGAAAGAGGCAAAAGAGTTGCAGACAGGGGCAAGAGATGTACAGAAAGAAGCAAGAGAGGTGCAGAAAGAAGAGAGTGAGCTCCTGAAAGTGGGAAGAGAGGTGCAGAAAGAGGCAGGAGAGGCTGAGTAGAAAGGCAAGAGTGGTACAGAAAGACACAAGAGCTGAGTAGAAAGGCAAGAGAGGTACAGACAGTGGCAAGGGAGATGCAGAAAGAAGAGAGTGGGCTGCAGAAAGAGGGAAAAGAGGTGCATAAAGAAGAGTGGGATGCAGACAAAAGCAAGAGAAGTGAAGACAGTGGCAAGAGAGGTGCAGAAAGAGGCAAGAGAGGTACAGAAAGAGGCAAGAGAGGTACAGAAAGAAGAATAAAGGTACTGAAAGAGGCAAGAGAGGTACAGAAAGAGGCAAGAGAGGTGCAGAAAGAAGAGAGTGAGCTGCAGAAAGAGACAATAGAGGTGCAGAAAGAAGCAAGAGAAGTACAGAAAGAGGCAAGATAGGTGCAGAAAGAAGGAGATAGTTATTGCAAGAGGCAAGAGAGGTACAGAAAGAGGCAAAAGAGGTGCAGAAAGAAGAGAGTGAGCTGCAGAAAGAGGCAAGACAGGTGCAGAAAGAGGCAAGACAGGTGCAGAAAGAGGCAAGAGAGGTACAGAAAGACACAAGAGCTGAGTAGAAAGGAAAGAGAGGTGCAGACAGTGGCAAGGGAGATGCATAACGTAGAGAGTGAGCTGCAGAAAGAGGGAAAAGAGGTGCAGAAAGAGGCAAGTGAGGTGCAGAAAGAGGCAAGAGAGTTGCAGACAGGGGCAAGAGATGTACAGAAAGAGGCAAGAGAGGTGCATCAATAGGCAAGAGAGGTTGAAAAAGAGGCAAGAGGTGTGCAGAAAGAGATAGGAGGTGTAGAAGAGGCAATAGAGGTGCAGAAAGAAGAAGAAAGTTTCAGAAAGAGGCAAGTGAGATGTAGAAAGAGGGAAGAGAAGAGCAGACAGAGGAAGTAATGTGCAGAAAGAGGTAAGAGAGGTACAGAAACAGGAAGAAAAGTGCAGAAAGAAGCAAGAGAAGTGCAGAATGAAGCAAGAGAAGTGCAGATAGAGGCAAGAGATGTGCAGAAAGAAGAGAGTAAGCTGCAGAAAGAAGCAAAGGAAATATATACAGAGGCAAGAGAGATACAAAATGAGGCAAGAAAAGTGCAGAAAGAGGTAAGAGGTGAGCAGAACGAGGAAGAAATGCGCTGAAAAAAGGCAAGTGAGGTGCAGAGAGAGGTAAGAGATGTGCACAAAGAAGAGAGTGAGCTGCAGAAAGAAGCAAGAGAAGTGCAGACAGAAGTAAGGGGGTGCAGAAAGAGGAAGAAAGGCACAGAAAGAGGCATGTGAGGCACAGAAAGACGCAAGTGAGGAGCAGGAAGAGGCAAGAGAAAAGCAATAAGAGGCAAAAGAGGTGCAGAAAGATGGAAGAGAAGAGCAGAAAGAGGCAAGAGAGGCACAGAAAGAGGCAAGTGAGGAGCAGGAAGAGGCAATAGAAAAGCAGCAACAGGCAAAAGAGGTGCAGAAAGAGGGAAGAGAAGAGCGGAAAGAGGCAAGAGAGGTATAGAGAGAGGCAAGAGAGGTGCAGAAAGAAGAAGAAAGGTACAGAAAGAAGCAAGAGAGGTACAGAAAAGGCCATAGAAGGACAGAAAAAGACAAGAGAGGTACAGAAAGAGACAAGAGAGGTACAGAAAGAGGCAAGA
This sequence comes from Lissotriton vulgaris, assembly GCF_964263255.1. NCBI lineage: Eukaryota > Metazoa > Chordata > Amphibia > Caudata > Salamandridae > Lissotriton > Lissotriton vulgaris. The sequence continues at coordinate 1,067,263,901 of NC_141691.1, forward strand.
GAGGTGCAGAAAGATGAGAGTGAGCTGTAGGAAGAGGAAAGAGAGGTGCAGAAGTAGGCAAACGAGGTGCAGAAAGAGGCAAGAGAGGTGCAGAAAGACAAAAGAAAGGTACTGAAAGAGGCAAGAGAGGTGCATAAAGAGGCAAGAGAGATGCAGAAAGAAGAGAGTGAGTTGCAGAAAAAGGCAACACAGGTGCAAAAAGAGGCAAGAGAGGTACAGAAAGAAACAACAGCTGAATAGAAAGGCAAGACAGGTACAGACTGGCAAGGGAGATGCATAAAGAACAGAGTGAGCTTCAGAAAGAGGGAAAAGAGGTGCATAAAGAAGAGCGTGAAATGCAGAAAGAAGCAAGAGAAGTGCAAACAAGGGCAATAGAGGTGCAGAAAGAAGAAGAAAGGTACTGAAAGAGGCAAGAGAGGTACAGAAAGAGGCAAGAGATGTTCAGAAAGAAGAGAGTGAGCTGCAAAAAGAGGCAAGAGAAGTATAGAAGGAAACAAGAGCTCAGTAGAAAAAGGCAAGAGAGGTGCAGACAGTGGCAAGGGAGATGTATAAAGAATAGAGTGGGCTGCAGAAAGAGGTACAAGAGGTGCAGAAAGAAGCAAGTGGGGTGCAGAAAGAGTAAAGAGAGGTGCAGCAATAGGCATGAGAGGTACCGAAAGAAGAGAGTGAGCTGCAGAAAGAGGGAAGAGAGGTGCTGAAAGAGGTAAGAGAGGTACAGAAAGAAGAGAGTGAGTTTTAGAAAGAGGCAAGAGAGGTTGAAAAAGAGGCAAGAGGTGTGCAGAAAGAGGCAAGAGCGGTACAGAAAGAAGAAGAAAGGAGTAGAATAAAACAAGAGAAGTACAGAAAGAAGCAAGAGGGGTGCAGAATGAGGCAAGAGATATGCATAAAGAAGAGAGTGAGCTGCAGAAAGAAGCAAGGGAAGTACAGACAGAGGCAAGAGAGATACAAAATGAGGCAAGAGAAGTGCAGAAAGAGGCAAAAGGTGTGCAGAACGAGGAAGAAAGGTGCTGAAAGAAGCAAGTGAGGTGCAGAGAGAGGCAAGAGATGTGCACAAAGAAGAGAGTGAGCTGCAGAAAGAAGCAAGAGAAGTGCAGAGAGAAGTAAGGGAGGTGCAGAAAGAGGAAGAAAGGCACAGAAAGAGGCAAATGAGGTGCAGGAAGAGGCAAGAGAAGAGCAGTAAGAGACAAAAGAGGTGCAGAAAGAGGGAAGAGAAGAGCAGAAAGAGGCAAGAGAGGTACAGAGAGAGGCAAGAGAGATGCAGAAAGAAGAAGAAAGGTACAGAAAGAGGCAAGAGAGATACAGAAAGAGACAATAGAAGGGCAGAAAAAGGCAAGAGGTACAGAAAGAGACAAGAGAGGTGCAGAAAGAGGCAAGACAGGTGCAGAAAGATGAGAGTGACCTGCAGAAAGAGGGAAGAGAGGTGCAGAAATAGGCAATCGAGGTTCAGGAAGAGGCAAGAGAGGTGCAGAAAGACAAAGAAAGGTACTGAAAGAGGCAAGAGAGGTGCAGAAAGAGGGAAGAGAGGTGCAGAAAGAAAAGAGTGCGCTGCAGAAAAAGGCAACACAGGTCCAGAAAGAGGCAAGAGAGGTACAGAAAGAAACAACAGCTGAGTAGAAATGCAAGAGAGGTGCAGACAGTGGCAAGGGAGATGCATAAAGAAGAGAGTGAGCTGCAGAAAGAAGGAAAAGAGGTGCAGAAGAAGGCAAGTGAGGTGGGAAAAGAGGCAAGAGAGTTGCAGACAGGGGCAAGATATGTACAGAAAGAGGCAAGAGAGGTGCAGAAAGAAGAGAGTGAGCTCCAGAAAGTGGGAAGAGAGGTACAGAAAGAGGCAGGAGAGGCTGAGTAGAAAGGCAAGAGTGGTACAGAAAGACACAAGAGCTGAGTAGAAAGGCAAGAGAGGTGCAGACAGTGGCAAGGGAGATGCAGAAAGAAGTGAGTGAGCTGCAGAAAGAAGGAAAAGAGGTGCATAAAGAAGAGTGGGATGCAGAAAAAAGCAAGAGAAGTGCACACAGGGGCAAGAGAGGTGCTGAAAGAGGTGCTGAAAGAGGCAAGAGAGGTACAAGAGGCAAGAGAGGTGCAGAAAGAAGAGATTGAGCTGCAGAAAGAGGCAAGAGAGGTGCAGAAAGAAGCAAGAGAAGTACAGAAAGACACAAGAGCTGAGTAGAAAGGCAAGAGAGGTGCAGACAGTGGCAAGGGAGATGCATAAAGAAGAGAGTGAGCTGCAGAAAGAGGGGCAAGAGGTGTAGAAAGAGGCAAGTGATGTGCAGAAAGAGGCAAGAGAGGTGCAGCAATAGGCAAGGGAGGTGCAGAAAGAGGAGAGTGAGCTGCAGAAATAGGGATGAGAGATGCAGAAAGAGGCAAGAGAGGTACATAAAGAAGAGAGTGAGCTGTAGAAAAAGGCAAGAGAGGTTGTAAAAGAGGCAAGAGCCATGCAGAAAGAGGCAAGAGCGGTACACAAAGAGAAAAGAGGTGTAGAAAGAGGCAAGAGAGGTACAGAAAGAAGAAGAAAGATGCAGAATGAGGCAAGCGAGGTGTTAAAAGAGGGAAGAGAGGTGCAGAAAGACAAATAAGGGTACTGAAAGAGGCAAGAGAGGTGCAGAAAGAGGCAAGAGAGGTGCATAAAGAAAAGTGTGCTGAAAAAAAAGGCAACACAGATGCAGAAAGAGGCAAGAGAGGTACAGAAAGAAACAACAGCTGAGTAGAAAGGCAAGAGAGGTGCAGACAGTGGCAAGGGAGATGCAGAAAGAAGAGAGTGAGCTGCAGAAAGAAGGATAAGAGGTGCAGAAGAAGGCAAGTGAGGTGCGGAAAGAGGCAAGAGAGTTGCAGACAGGGGCAAGAGATGTACAGAAAGAAGCAAGAGAGGTGCAGAAAGAAGAGAGTGAGCTCCAGAAAGTGGGAAGAGAGGTGCAGAAAGAGGCAGGAGAGGCTGAGTAGAAAGGCAAGAGTGGTACAGAAAGACACAAGAGCTGAGTAGAAAGGCAAGAGATGTGTAGACAGTGGCAAGGGAGATGCAGAAAGAAGAGAGTGAGCTGCAGAAAGAGGGAAAAGAGGTGCATAAAGAAGAGTGGGATGCAGAAAAAAGCAAGAGAAGTGCAGACAGGGGCAAGAGAGGTGCAGAAAGAGGCAAGAGAGGTACAGAAAGAAGAAGAAAGGTACTGTAACAGGCAAGAGAGGTACAGAAAGAGGCACGAGAGGTACAGAAAGAAGAAGAAAGGTACTGAAAGAGGCAAGAGAGGTACAGAAAGAAGAGAGTGAGCTGCAGAAAGAGGCAATAGAGGTGCAGAAAGAAGCAAGAGAAGTACAGAAAGAGGCAAGATAGGTGCAGAAAGAGGGAGATAGTTATTGAAAGAGGCAAGAGAGGTATAGAAAGAGGCAAAAGAGGTGCAGAAAGAAGAGAGTGAGCTGCAGAAAGAGGCAAGACAGATGCAGAAAGAGGCAAGAGAGGTACAGAAAGACACAAGAGCTGAGTAGAAAGCAACAAGAGGTGCAGACAATGGCAAGGGAGATGCATAAAGAAGAGTGAGCTGCAGAAAGAGGGAAAAGAGGTGCAGAAAGAGGCAAGTGAGGTGCAGAAAGAGGCAAGAGAGTTGCAGACAGGGGCAAGAGATGTACATAAAGAGGCAAGAGAGGTGCAGAAAGAGGCAAGAGAGGTGCATCAATAGGCAAGAGAGGTTGAAAAAGAGGCACGAGGTGTGCAGAAAGAGATAGGAGGTGTAGAAAGAGTCAATAGAGGTGCAGAAAGAAGAAGAAAGTTTCAGAAAGAGGCAAGCGAGGTGTAGAAAAAGGGAAGAAAAGAGCAGAAAGAGGAAGTAATGTGCAGAAAGAGGTAAGAGAGGTACAGAAACGGGAAGAAAAGTGCAGAAAGAAGCAAGAGAAGTGCAAAAAGAAGCAAGAGAGGTGCAGAAAGAGGCAAGAGATGTGCAGAAAGAAGAGAGTAAGCTGCAGAAAGAAGCAAGAGAAGTACAGACAGAGGCAAGAGAGATACAAAATGAGGCAAGAAAAGTGCAGAAAGCGGCAAGAGGTGTGCAGAACGAGGAAGAAATGCGCTGAAAAAAGGCAAGTGAGGTGCAGAGAGAGGCAAGAGATGTGCACAAAGAAGAGAGTGAGCTGCAGAAAAAAGCAAGAGAAGTGCAGACAGAAGTAAGGGGGTGCAGAAAGAGGAAGAAAGGCACAGGGAGAGGCACGTGAGGTGCAGAAAGAGGCAAGATAAAAGCAGTAAGAGGCAAAAGAGGTGCAGAAAGAGGGAAGAGAAGAGCAGAAAGAGGCAAGAGAGGTACAGAGAGAGGCAAGAGAGGTGCTGAAAGAAGAAGAAAGGTACAGAAAGAGGCAAGAGAGATACAGAAAGAGGCAATAGAAGGGCAGAAAAAGGCAAGAGAGGTACAGAAAGAGACAAGAGAGGTACAGAAAGAGGCAAGAGAGGTGCAGAAAGAGGCAAGAGAGGTTGAAAAAGAGGCGAGAGGTGGGCAGAAAGAGGCAAGAGCGGTAGAGAAAGAAGAAGAAAGATGCAGAAAGAGGCCATTGAGGTCTTGAAAGAGGGAAGAGAAGAGCAGAAAAGGAAGAAAGGTTCAGAAAGAGGCAAGAGAGGTACAGAAAGATTAGAGTGAGCTGCACAAAGAGGCAAGAGAGGTACAGAAAGAGACAAGAGAGGTGCAGAAAGAGGCAAGAGAGGTGCAGAAAGATGATATTGAGCTGAAGAAAGAGGGAAGAGAGGTGCAGAAATAGGCAATCGAGGTTCAGAAAGAGGCAAGAGAGGTGCAGAAAGAGGCAAGAGAGGTGCAGAAAGAAGCGAGTGAGCTGCAGAAAAAGGCAACACAGGTTCCACAAGAGGCAAGAGAGGTACAGAAAGAAATAACAGCAGAGTAGAAAGGCAAGAGAGGTACAGACAGTGGCAAGGGAGATGCATAAAGAAGAGAGTGAGCTGCAGAAATAAGGAAAAGAGGTACAGAAGGAGGCAAGTGAGGTGCAGAAAGAGACAAGAGAGGCACAGAAAGAAACAAGATCTGAGTAGAAAGGCAAGAGAGGTGCAGACAGTGGCAAGGGAGATGTACAAAGAAGAGAGTGAGCTGCAGAAATTGGGACAAGAGGTGCAGAAAGAGCAAGTGGGGTGCAGAAAGAGGAAAGAAAGGTGCAGCAATAGGCACAAGAGGAGTAAGAGAGAGGTGCAGAAAGAAGAGAGTGAGCTGCAGAAAGTGTGAAGAGAGGTCCAGAAAGAGGCAAGAGCGGTACAGAAAGAAGAAGAAAGATGCAGAGAGAGGCCATTGAGGTTTTGAAAGAGGGAAGAGAAGAGCAGAAAAGGGAGAAAGGTGCAGAAAGAGGCAAGAGAGGTACAGAAAGATTAGAGTGAGCTGCACAAAGAGGCAAGAGAGGTACAGAAAGAGACAAGAGAGGTGCAGAAAGAGGCAAGAGAGGTGCAGAAAGAAGAGAGTGAGCTGCAGAAAGAGGGAATAGAGGTCCAGAAAGAGGTAAGAGAGGTACAGAAAGAAGAGAGTGAGCTGTAGAAAGAGGCAAGAGAGGTTGAAAAAGAGGCAAGAGGTGTGCAGAAAGAGGCAAGAGAGGTGCAGAAAGATGAGAGTGAGCTGCAGAAAGAGGGAAGAGACGTGCTGAAATAGGCAATCGAGGTTCAGAAAGAGGCAAGAGAGGTGCAGAAAGACAGAGAAAGGTACAGAAAGAGGCAAGAGAGGTGCAGAAAGAGGCAAGAGAGGTGCAAAAAGAAACAACAGCTGAGTAGAAAGGCAAGAGAGGTGCAGACAGTGGCAAGGGAGATGCATAAAGAAGAGAGTAAGCTGCAGAAAGAAGGAAAAGAGGTGCAGAGGAAGGCAAGTGAGGTGCGGAAAGAGGCAAAAGAGTTGCAGACAGGGGCAAGAGATGTACAGAAAGAAGCAAGAGAGGTGCAGAAAGAAGAGAGTGTTCTGCAGAAAAAGGCAACACAGGTGCAGAAAGAGGCAAGAGAGGTACAGAAAGAAACAACAGCTGAGTAGAAAGGCAAGAGAGGTGCAGACAGTGGCAAGGGAGATGCATAAAGAAGAGAGTGAGCTGCAGAAAGAAGGAAAAGAGGTGCAGAGGAAGGCAAGTGAGGTGCGGAAAGAGGCAAAAGAGTTGCAGACAGGGGCAAGAGATGTACAGAAAGAAGCAAGAGAGGTGCAGAAAGAAGAGAGTGAGCTCCAGAAAGTGGGAAGAGAGGTGCAGAAAGAGCCAGGAGAGGCTGAGTAGAAAGGCAAGAGTGGTACAGAAAGACACAAGAGCTGAGTAGAAAGGCAAGAGAGGTGCAGACAGTGGTAAGGGAGATGCAGAAAGAAGAGAGTGAGCTGCAGAAAGAGGGAAAAGAGGTACATAAAGAAGAGTGCAATGCAGACAAAAGCAAGAGAGGTACATAAAGAAGAAGAAAGGTACTGAAAGAGGCAAGAGAGGTACGGAAAGAGTCAAGAGAGGTACAGAAAGAAGCGAGTGAGCTGCAGAAAAAGGCAACACAGGTTCCACAAGAGGCAAGAGAGGTACAGAAAGAAATAACAGCAGAGTAGAAAGGCAAGAGAGGTATAGACAGTGGCAAGGGAGATGCATAAAGAAGAGAGTGAGCTGCAGAAATAAGGAAAAGAGGTACAGAAGGAGGCAAGTGAGGTGCAGAAAGAGGCAAGAGAGGCACAGAAAGAAACAAGATCTGAGTAGAAAGGCAAGAGAGGTGCAGACAGTGGCAAGGGAGATGTACAAAGAAGAGAGTGAGCTGCAGAAATTGGGACAAGAGGTGCAGAAAGAGCAAGTGGGGTGCAGAAAGAGGAAAGAAAGGTGCAGCAATAGGCACAAGAGGAGTAAGAGAGAGGTGCAGAAAGAAGAGAGTGAGCTGCAGAAAGAGTGAAGAGAGGTCCAGAAAGAGGCAAGAGCGGTACAGAAAGAAGAAGAAAGATGCAGAGAGAGGCCATTGAGGTTTTGAAAGAGGGAAGAGAAGAGCAGAAAAGGGAGAAAGGTGCAGAAAGAGGCAAGAGAGGTACAGAAAGATTAGAGTGAGCTGCACAAAGAGGCAAGAGAGGTACAGAAAGAGACAAGAGAGGTGCAGAAAGAGGCAAGAGAGGTGCAGAAAGAAGAGAGTGAGCTGCAGAAAGAGGGAATAGAGGTCCAGAAAGAGGTAAGAGAGGTACAGAAAGAAGAGAGTGAGCTGTAGAAAGAGGCAAGAGAGGTTGAAAAAGAGGCAAGAGGTGTGCAGAAAGAGGCAAGAGAGGTGCAGAAAGATGAGAGTGAGCTGCAGAAAGAGGGAAGAGACGTGCTGAAATAGGCAATCGAGGTTCAGAAAGAGGCAAGAGAGGTGCAGAAAGACAGAGAAAGGTACAGAAAGAGGCAAGAGAGGTGCAGAAAGAGGCAAGAGAGGTGCAAAAAGAAACAACAGCTGAGTAGAAAGGCAAGAGAGGTGCAGACAGTGGCAAGGGAGATGCAGAAAGAAGAGAGTAAGCTGCAGAAAGAAGGAAAAGAGGTACAGAGGAAGGCAAGGGAGGTGCGGAAAGAGGCAAAAGAGTTGCAGACAGGGGCAAGAGATGTACAGAAAGAAGCAAGAGAGGTGCAGAAAGAAGAGAGTGTTCTGCAGAAAAAGGCAACACAGGTGCAGAAAGAGGCAAGAGAGGTACAGAAAGAAACAACAGCTGAGTAGAAAGGCAAGAGAGGTGCAGACAGTGGCAAGGGAGATGCATAAAGAAGAGAGTGAGCTGCAGAAAGAAGGAAAAGAGGTGCAGAGGAAGGCAAGTGAGGTGCGGAAAGAGGCAAAAGAGTTGCAGACAGGGGCAAGAGATGTACAGAAAGAAGCAAGAGAGGTGCAGAAAGAAGAGAGTGAGCTCCAGAAAGTGGGAAGAGAGGTGCAGAAAGAGGCAGGAGAGGCTGAGTATAAAGGCAAGAGTGGTACAGAAAGACACAAGAGCTGAGTAGAAAGGCAAGAGAGGTGCAGACAGTGGTAAGGGAGATGCAGAAAGAAGAGAGTGAGCTGCAGTAAGCGGGAAAAGAGGTACATAAAGAAGAGTGGGATGCAGACAAAAGCAAGAGAGGTACATAAAGAAGAAGAAAGGTACTGAAAGAGGCAAGAGAGGTACGGAAAGAGTCAAGAGAGGTACAGAAAGAAGAAGAAAGGTACTGAAAGAGGCAAGAGAGGTACAGAAAGAAGAGAGTGAGCTGCAGAAAGGCAATAGAGGTGCAGAAAGAAGCAAGAGAAGTACAGAAAGAGGCAAGATAGGTGCAGAAAGAAGGAGATAGTTATTGAAAGAGGCAAGAGAGGTACAGAAAGAGGCAAAAGAGGTGCAGAAAGAAGAGAGTGAGCTGCAGAAAGAGGCAAGACAGGTGCAGAAAGAGGCAAGAGAGGTACAGAAAGACACAAGAGCTGAGTAGAAAGGAAAGAGAGGTGCAGACAGTGGCAAGGGAGATGCATAACGAAGAGAGTGAGCAGCAGAAAGAGGGAAAAGAGGTGCACAAAGAGGCAAGTGAGGTGCAGAAAGAGGCAAGAGAGTTGCAGACAGGGGGCAAGAGAGGTGCAGAAAGAGGCAAGAGAGGTTGAAAAAGAGGCAAGAGGTATGCAGAAAGAGATAGGAGGTGTAGAAAGAGGCAATAGAGGTGCAGAAAGAAGAAGAAAGTTTCAGAAAGAGGCAAGTGAGGTGTAGAAAGAGTGAAGAGAAGAGCAGACAGAGGAAGTAATGTGCAGAAAGAGGTAAGAGAGGTACAGAAACAGGAAGAAAAGTGCAGAAAGAAGCAAGAGAAGTGCAGAAAGAAGCAAGAGAGGTGCAGATAGAGGCAAGAGATGTGCAGAAAGAAGAGAGTAAGCTGCAGAAAGATGCAAGAGAAATACATACAGAGGCAAGAAAGATACAAAATGAGGCAAGAAAAGTGCCGAAAGAGGCAAGAGGTGTGCAGAACGAGGAAGAAATGCGCTGAAAAAAGGCAAGTGAGGTGCAGAGAGAGGCAAGAGATGTGCACAAAGAAGAGAGTGAGCTGCAGAAAGAAGCAAGAGAAGTGCAGACAGAAGTAAGGGGGGTGCAGAAAGAGGAATAAGGGCACAGAAAGAGGCAAGTAAGGCACAGAAAGAGGCAAGTGAGGAGCAGGAAGAGGCAAGAGAAAAGCAATAGGAGGCAAAAGAGGTGCAGAAAGATGGAAGAGAAGAGCAGAAAGAGGCAAGAGAGGCACAGAAAGAGGCAAGTGAGGAGCAGGAAGAGGCAATAGAAAAGCAGCAAGAGGCAAAAGAGGTGCAGAAAGAGGGAAGAGAAGAGCGGAAAGAGGCAAGAGAGGTATAGAGAGAGGCAAGAGAGGTGCAGAAAGAAGAAGAAAGGTACAGAAAGAGGCAAGAGAGGTACAGAAAAGGCAATAGAAGGACAGAAAAAGACAAGAGAGGTACAGTAAGAGACAAGAGAGGTACAGAAAGAGGCAAGAGAGGTGCAGAAAGATGAGAGTGAGCTGTAGGAAGAGGAAAGAGAGATGCAGAAGTAGGCAAACGAGGTGCAGAAAGAGGCAAGAGAGGTGCAGAAAGACGAAAGAAAGGTACTGAAAGAGGCAAGAGAGGTGCAGAAAGAGGCAAGAGAGATGCAGAAAGAAGAGAGTGAGTTGCAGAAAAAGGCAACACAGGTGCAAAAAGAGGCAAGAGAGGTACAGAAAGAAACAACAGCTGAGTAGAAAGGCAAGACAGGTACAGGCTGGCAAGGGAGATGCATAAAGAATAGAGTGAGCTTCAGAAAGAGGGAAAATAGGTGAATAAAGAAGAGCGTGAAATGCAGAAAGAAGCTAGAGAAGTGCAAACAAGGGCAAAAGAGGTACAGAAAGAGGCAAGAGAGGTGCAGAAAGAAGAAGAAAGGTTCTGAAAGAGGCAAGAGAGGTACAGAAAGAGGCAAGAGATGTGCAGAAAGAAGAGAGTGAGCTGCACAAAGAGGCAAGAGAGGTACAGAAAGAAACAAGAGCTGAGTAGAAAAAGGCAAGAGAGGTGCAGACAGTGGCAAGGGAGATGTATAAAGAATAGAGTGAGCTGCAGAAAGAGGGACAAGAGGTGCAGAAAGAAGCAAGTGGGGTGCAGAAAGAGGAAAGAGAGGTGCAGCAATAGGCATGAGAGGTACCGAAAGAAGAGAGTGAGCTGCAGAAAGTGGGAAGAGAGGTGCTGAAAGAGGTAAGAGAGGTACAGAAAGTAGAGAGTGAGCTTTAGAAAGAGCCAAGAGAGGTTGAAAAAGAGGCAAGAGGTGTGCAGAAAGAGGCAAGAGCGGTACAGAAAGAAGAAGAAAGGAGTAGAATGAAACAAGAGAAGTACAGAAAGAAGCAAGAGGGGTACAGAATGAGGCAAGAGATATGCAGAAAGAAGAGAGTGAGCTGCAGAAAGAAGCAAGGGAAGTACAGACAGAGGCAAGAGAGATATAAAATGAGGCAAGAGAAGTACAGAAAGAGGCAAAAGGTGTGCAGAACGAGGAAGAAAGGTGCTGAAAGAGGCAAGTGAGGTGCAGAGAGAGGCAAGAGATGTGCACAAAGAAGAGAGTGAGCTGCAGAAAGAAGCAAGAGAAGTGCAGAGAGAAGTAAGGGAGGTGCAGAAAGAGGAAGAAAGGCACAGAAAGAGGCAAGTGAGGTACAGGAAGAGGCAAGAGAAGAGCAGTAAGAGACAAAAGAGGTGCAGAAAGAGGGAAGAGAAGAGCAGAAAGAGGCAAGAGAGGTACATAGAGAGGCAAGAGAGGTGCAGAAAGAAGAAGAAAGGTACAGAAAGAGGCAAGAGAGATACAGAAAGAGACAATAGAAGGGCAGAAAAAGGCAAGAGAGGTACAGAAAGAGACAAGAGAGGTGCAGAAAGAGGCAAGAGAGGTGCAGAAAGATGAGAGTGAGCTGCAGAAAGAGGGAAGAGAGGTGCAGAAATAGGCAATCGAGGTTCAGAAAGAGGCAAGAGAAGTGCAGAAAGACAAAGAAAGGTACTGAAAGAGGCAAGAGAGGTGCAGAAAGAGGCAAGAGAGGTGCAGAAAGAAAAGAGTGTGCTGCAGAAAAAGGCAACACAGGTCCAGAAAGAGGCAAGAGAGGTACAGAAAGAAACAACAGCTGAGTAGAAATGCAAGAGGGGTGCAGACAGTGGCAAGGGAGATGCATAAAGAAGAGAGTGAGCTGCAGAAAGAAGGAAAAGAGGTGCAGAAGAAGGCAAGTGAGGTGTGGAAAGAGGCAAGAGAGTTGCAGACAGGGGCAAGAGATGTACAGAAAGAGGCAAGAGAGGTGCAGAAAGAAGAGAGTGAGCTCCAGAAAGTGGAAAGAGAGGTGCAGAAAGAGGCAGGAGAGGCTGAGTAGAAAGGCAAGAGTGGTACAGAAAGACACAAGAGCTGAGTAGAAAGGCAAGAGAGATGCAGACGGTGGCAAGGGAGATGCAGAAAGAAGTGAGTGAGCTGCAGAAAGAAGGAAAAGAGGTGCATAAAGAAGAGTGGGATGTAGAAAAAAGCAAGAGAAGTGCAGACAGGGGCAAGAGAGGTGCGGAAAGAGGCAATAGAGGTGCAGAAAGAGGCAAGAGAGTTACAAGAGGCAAGAGAGGTGCAGAAAGAAGAGAGTGAGCTGCAGAAAGAGGCAAGAGAGGTACAGAACAAAGCAAGAGAAGTACAGAAAGACACAAGAGCTGAGTAGAAAGGCAAGAGAGGTGCAGACAGTGGCAAGGGAGCTGCATAAAGAAGAGAGTGAGCTGCAGAAAGAGGGGCAAGAGGTGTAGAAAGAGGCAAGTGATGTGCAGAAAGAGGCAAGAGAGGTGCAGCAATAGGCAAGGGAGGTGCAGAAAGAGGAGAGTGAGCTGCAGAAAGAGGGATGAGAGATGCAGAAAGAGGCAAGAGAGGTACAGAAAGAAGAGAGTGAGCTGTAAAAAAAGGCAAGAGAGGTTGTAAAAGAGGCAAGAGCCATGCAGAAAGAGGCAAGAGCGGTACAGAAAGAGATAAGAGGTGTAGAAAGAGGCAAGAGAGGTACAGAAAGAAGAAGAAAGGTGCAGAATGAGGCAAGCGAGGTGTTGAAAGAGGGAAGAGAAGAGCAGAAAGAGGTGCAGAAAGAATCAAGAGAGGTACAGAAACTGGGAGAAAGGAGTAGAATGACACAAGAGAAGTACAGAAAGAGGCAAGAGGTGTGTAGAAAGATGCAAGACAGGTGCAGAAAGAGGCAAGAAAGGTGCAGAAAGAGTTAGGAGGTATAGAAAGAGGAAGAAAGGCACAGAAAGATTATGCAGGTCATAGTTGATTGTGTAATATGTGGAGTCTTTTTCTTTTAGAATTGATATTTGTTCAATAGTATTATGAATTGTTTTTGACTATTTATGTTTAATAAATAATTTGTACAATATACTTTGGTGTTTACAATAGATTTTATGTCATTGTGATAGTTTAGGCTATGTGTTAATTAATTCCCACGACACTCTCAAGGGGATTTACTTTTTCTCAGGTTAGATAACCTAATTTCCTTTGAGTTACTTAAGGGGTACCTCTCACCTATATTCTCAGCTTGTAGTCTGCTCCATTTCAATTGCAATAAAATAAAGTGAGACAAGAAGGGCATGCGACTCCTACACCTTGTAACCCTCACTGTCTTGTTATCTGACACATCCTGTACGTTGAGTACCATACAGAGGGGAGTGTCACATCACGTTCCAGCTGTCAGAGCATGGCTCAGTTAAGGGGCCATTAGGCCTTCTTTTGTCGAGTGGCCTGGAACCTCACACTTAAATGTAAATACAACGGAGACAAAAGCACACAGCTGGTTATCTCTTCCTTTGAGAGGAATGCTTTTGACTTTGTTAGGCCCCTTTATGTAAGTGCATGTACTGAAAGTATCTCAGATGTGTTGGTCTGTCCCAGTATTTACACACAATTTAAATAGTACTATTTTACTTTCTTTTATAATGCTACACATCCCAATGCAGAGTGTCAGAGCGATTTCAATAACATACAGATTGAAAATAAATCATGCAAGCGTGTAAATCAGTGAACAAGATGTGTTGCATGAGTCAGTAAGGGTTAAAAGTAGTAGCAGTCACATATCCTACATAGCTCACTGTGCTATATTAACCCTTTCGATGCTCATGACGAGCTCAGCTCGTCATGAGGCACAGTTGAGCTGTGCTGATGACGAGCTGAGCTCGTCATGTATAATGGGAAAGCTCACAAATAAGCACAGGAGAGGAAAATGCACAGCAGCCATGGTGTTAAAAGGCTTACTATTTATAAACTGCAAGTAACAAAAGGATCTGACTGTGTTCAAAACAGTAACCTTACCTAGCTACATTAAAACAAAATCTGTCACCTGCATATTACATGATGTGCTTTGCAGGCACATTAACCTTCTATACTACTTCGAGTCAGATCTGAGACTACACAAAACAGAAATTTCTCCAAGAAATACTTTAACCTCCAGGGTTATCTCACCAATTATTATTCCCTGATAGTTACTGGGCACCTCCGAAGCAGATGCCTTAACCCTATAAAAATATTAGGAAATGCAGACTTTGTAACCAATTAAGCATAAAAGATCTACTAACATGCTACTCCTTGTTTCCAATTTCTTTGTGGCAGGGTTTTTTTAAAAAAAAAAAAATTAGTTGAAGCCCAGATTTTGCATTGGGAATGCGCCACTTTTTTAGCACAACCCCAAAGCAAAATCCAGTTTGTTAAATCTCATAATGGTCTTACATGCACTCATGATATACCTAATAAAAACAATGTGTGTGTAATTACACCCTGTTGGACAGGCCACATGAAGGGCCGCTCTCCCCCGGCTCGACCAGGCCCGAGCCCGGTCACGCAAGTACCACACACCACCATTGCACGTCCTCCGTCCCCTCAGGGACCCCTGCCCCCGAGCACGTTAACCTCGTGGGTCCGATCCACTGCCGGCCCACGCGCCCAGCCCGGGCCGCCATCTTGGACACTTCACCACGAGGCCGCCTGGCCCCCGATCGACCTCAACCCGGGGCCTAGCCCGGCCTCAGACATTCCGGCACCACCCTCCACCCAGGAGGTGAGCGGGCTACTTGGCAAGTCAATGAGAGAAAGAGGTGCCGATGGCTCTCCCCCGCCAAGTGCCGCTCGCCCATCGCCTCCCCGGGCGCTGGCTCCACCCCCCTGCTGGGTGTCTGGACTCCCTCATCCCGGACCTCCCGACCTCCAAGTGCGAGGGTCCGGACATCAAAGCACACCAGCCCTATAACTGGGGCAGCTCCAGAGCAGGAAGCCAGTTGTATCTTGGAGTCGAGAGACGTAAAGAGGAACTCATCCTGGACGGACTACTGGCGCTGCCGTAGCTCTGTCCTGTGCACCATCGTCCTGCCTGTTGGCGCTGCCACAGCCGTCGTAACCTTCATCCTTCATCGTCGTCGGGATCTGCTGGCGTGGCCGCGGACCGTTGTAACCGTCATCTTTCACCGGGACCTGCAGGCTCCGCCGCGGACCGTCGTCCTTCCTTCATCCATCTCGGGACCAGCTTGGCTCCTCCACGGCCCGATCATCCAGAACGCCGAGCTCGAGGATTGAGAGCTATTTTGTACTCATTGGTAACTAAGACTGTCCCGCTACCCCTTTCCTCAACCAAAGACTAGAATCGAGGGGACCCCTGAGTCCAGACCTCCTTGTATCATACCAACGTAACCTAAGAATTGCATATAAAGTCTCGTTAACCTTCAATCTTGTGTGGTGTCCGTCTGTGGGGGGGAAGTTACTTGTCTGTACAGTCGTTGGAGACGGCTCTCCCTGGAGACCTCTCCCCGTAATCTCGGCCGACCCTCCCGGTCCGTCTAACATTGGTGGCCAGCGGCGCGATCCGAATCACCGCATAACGTACAGAGAGTAGCTCACCCCACAACGAACCACAATGACAACTAAAGAGAGCGGATCAACTGAGAAGTTCCAAATGGAAAAACTAGAGGAGTACAGCCATCGTGAACTAAAGCAGTTCTGCATCGAACTAGGTATCGCTACCACCGGACTAAGCACCAAGGACGATTTTAAGCATGCCCTAGAATCTTGGGCAGAGACCGGGGCTGCCGGAACCCCCGATCAAAGCACCGCAGAAAAAACCACCACGGCCCCTGAAGGGCAAAGAACGGGTCTCTCGCAAGACGAGATCCAAGAAAGAGAAAAAACCCGACTACACGAGCTAGAAATGGCCCGACTCAAGATGGACGTAGAACTCAAGTTGGCCGAACAAAAAATAAACTTAGAGCACCTACGTCTCCGAGAAGAAAGAGAGGAGAAACAGAGACAAAGGGAGCTCGAGGAAAAGAAACTAGCGTACGAGCACGAACGGAACCTAGCCGAGATCAACCTGCGCAAACAGAATAAAGAGTTAGGGGTGCCCGAGAGACCACACACCCCAGGGACCACGGAGAAAAAAGTACACATCCCCAAGGATGTTGTCCGAGAATATTTTCGAGAGGACGACATCCAGCAATGGTTTAAGGCCTATGAAATCGCTATGACTGCGCACCGGATCGATAGAAACGATTGGGGAGCCGGCCTATGGGGCAAATTCCTCAATGAGGGCCGCGATACCCTGTTACAGCTCCCAGACCACCAGATGACCTCCTACGACCATATGAAAGCAGCCCTCCTCACCCGCTATGGCCTCACGCCCGAGATGTACCGACAGAGGTTCCGAGACTGCACACGCATCCCGGGTACAACTTGGGTGGACTATGTAACGTACTTTAGCCGAGCTTTCGAAGGCTGGATCAGAGGGAACAACGTCACGACCTACGAGCAGCTGTTCAATCTGATGGTATGGGAGCATCTGTCCAACAATTGCTTCATTGAACTACGCCAACACCTCCTCGACAGCAAGTTAACCGATCCCCGGCAGCTCGCAGCCGAAGCTGACCGGTGGGAGATCACCAGAGTGGGCCGGAATGGGTCCTACGAGCAGAACAGGAACAACAATGGTCACCACCGACCCAGAGGAGGAGGAGGGGGCCAAGGACGAGGAAGAGACAACACTCCGGCCGCCCCCGCTACCAGCACCACCCCCCCGGCCAACCGGGGCAGCACCCCGGCGCGACCGGGGTACAGAGCCAATGTCACGTGTCACCGATGCCAACGAATCGGCCACTATGCAAACGACCCAAGCTGCCCACAGTATCAGAGTCCAAAACCCCGCCATGTGGCCGCCGCGGCACTAGGGGAAGAACAGATCTCCGAGGAACAAGAAACAGACGAGCAAGAGTATCAAGAGTGGGAGCCAGCCGCCATGACTCTCGCGTGCTTAGGGGGAAGAGACATGGTCCCGCGGGTCCCCCTACCCGCTAACACCCAGAAGTACAGCCAATGGGTGAGCATCAATGGACAACGGGCCGAAGCCCTTCGGGACACCGGGGCCAGTGTGACAGCCGTCCGCTGTCACCTGGTGACCCCAGAACAATATCTACCGAACATTCTCTGCCCTGTGCGATCAGCCGACAACTCGGAAAGTCTGTGTCGGATGGCCTGCGTCCCCTTTGAGTGGGGAGGGGTCTCCGGCATGTTGAAGGTGACGGTCCGAGACGACGCCCCCGTGGACTGCCTCCTCGGAAATGACCTGGAGAGCTCCCCGTGGGCAGCCGTGGAGCGAAAAGAACACTTGGGGATGTTGGGCGTCCCGGACTGGGCGTGCGTCACCACCCGGTCCATGGCCGCCCGTGCCAACCATCACCCGGAAGAACCAGAATGGCCGGCGCCACCGCCTCCGGTCGCCCCAGCCGAGACCCCCGACCAGGACACCCCCCTCGAACCTGCTCAACCTTCCGACCTCGCTAACCTTGACCAGTGGGCCCAAGAGGGGGGACCCACACAAGAACAATTTCGCCAGGAACAGAAGACCTGTCCCTCCCTCGAGGGACTCCGCCAACAAGCGCTCGCCCAAAGCGCAGGGGATACCTCCGGAACTCATTGGGTCTACTGGGACAATGATCTGTTGTACAGCGAGCAACGAATCGCCGAGCTGGGGGCCAACCGAGTACTAGTGGTGCCCCTCCGCTTTAGAAATTTCCTGCTAAACCTGGCCCACGATGTCCCCCTGGCAGGGCACCTGGGACAAGATAAAACCTACAGTCGCCTAGTGATCCACTTCTTCTGGCCCAAAATGAGAAACGATGTGCACCAGCATTGCCGATCTTGCCCCACGTGCCAAGCCAGTGGGAAGAGCGGCCGCAAACTAAAGGCCCCCTTGCAACCTTTTCCAGTAGTCACGACCCCATTTGAGAGGGTCGGAATAGACATTGTGGGACCCCTAGACCCGCGTACAAAACAAGGCCATCGCTTCATTCTGGTGCTAGTGGACCACGCCACCCGCTACCCTGAGGCTGTTCCTCTCCGGACCGTGACAGCCCCAGTGGTCGGCCGGGCCCTGATGGGGATCTTCTCCCGCGTGGGGTTCCCCCGAGAAGTCGTCAGCGACAGAGGCACGAACTTTATCTCTAAATACATGAAATCTCTCTGGCAACAGTGTGGGGTCACCTACCGATTCACGACCCCCTATCACCCCCAAGGGAACGGACTTGTTGAGCGGTTCAACCGCACGCTAAAAGGGATGATTGGGGGATTGGAAGAGCCCCTCCGTCGCCAGTGGGATGTGCTGCTGCCGTGCCTCCTCTTCGCCTACCGAGAGGTCCCACAGAAATCCCTAGGCTTCAGCCCATTCGAACTGCTATATGGACACCCAGTGCGGGGACCGCTCAGCCTGATCAAAGAAGGCTGGGAGATGCCTCCGGCCAAGAGCCCTCCAGATGTCTTCCGGTACCTCCTCACCCTCCGCAACCAGTCCCGGCGGTTCAGAGACCTAGCAAAAACCAATCTAGAGGCCAGTCAAGAGGACATGAAAAAATGGTATGACCAGAACGCCTCATCCATTGAATTCGAGCCGGGGCAACAGGTATGGGTAATGTCCCCCACGGAGCCATGCGCTCTCCAAGACAAATGGACGGGACCCTTCAAGGTAATCGAGCGCAAGGGTCCTGCCACCTATCTGATCGATATGGAGTCCTCCCGGAACCCACTCCGAGTCCTCCACACCAACAGACTGAAACCCCACTTTGCACGAACAGAACTCAGCCTACTGATGGCCACAGACAATGGGGTTGAAGACGACTCCGAGCCTCTCCCTGACCTCCTGCGGACCCAGGAGCAAGACGGCTCCGTGGATGGGGTCCGACTCTCGGAGACCCTCACCAGAGAACAACGCCAAGAGTGCCAAGCCCTCCTGTCACGGTTCGCCAGTCTGTTCTCCCTCACCCCAGGTGTCACTTCCTGGTGTGTGCACGATGTGGACACCGGAGACAGCCCTCCTATCCGCCACCGGGCCTACCGCGTACCTGATCGGGTACGGGTCTGCATCCAGGCGGAAGTGGCTAAGATGCTCACGCTCGGGGTCATCGAGCCCTCAGACAGTCCATGGGCCAGCCCGGTCGTACTGGTCCCCAAAGCAGCCGCCCCCGGAACCACCCCAGAACTCCGGTTCTGCGTCGACTACCGGGGCCTGAATGAAGTCACCAGAACGGACGCACATCCCATCCCCCGGGCAGATGAACTGGTCGACCGAATGGGAGCTGCCCGCTAACTCAGCATCTTCGACCTGACAGCAGGTTATTGGCAGATCGGCCTCACACCCCGAGCACAAGAACGTTCTGCCTTCTCCACCCCCGATGGCCACTACCATTTTACGGTCATGCCCTTCGGCATGAAGAATGCCCCAGCGACTTTCCAACGGCTCGTCAATCAGGTCCTGGCGGGACTCGAAGGGTTCAGCGCCGCCTACCTAGACGACATCGCTGTGTACAGCCACCATTGGACCGAGCACCTCCACCACCTCCGAGCAGTGCTGCAAGCCCTTCAGCGAGCTGGCCTCACGATCAAGGCCAGCAAGTGTCAAATTGGACAAGGGTCTGTGACCTACCTCGGACACCAGGTGGGAAGCGGCCTAGTGGCCCCGCTACAGCTGAAAATTGCCGCCATCCAGGACTGGCAGCCCCCTATCACCCAAACCGAGGTACGAGCCTTCCTGGGCCTCACGGGCTATTACCGAAGGTTCGTGAAAGACTATGGTACCATAGTGGGGCCTCTCACCGAACTCACGTCAAAGAATCAGCCCAAGAAGGTGAACTGGACCCCAGAGTGTCAAGCGGCATTCGAACAGTTGAAGGCCGCCATGTGTTCCGCTCCTGTGCTCCAGACCCCAGACTACAGCCGGGAGTTCGTCGTCCAGACGGACGCCTCCGACCAGGGCATTGGGGCGGTCCTGTCTCAAGTGAACACCGAAGGCCTTGATCAACCGGTGGCCTTCATCAGCCGGAGACTCCTACCACGGGAGCAACGCTGGAGCACCATAGAGAGGGAAGCCTTCGCTGTGGTATGGGCCCTCAAGAAGCTCCGGCCCTACCTTTTTGGCACCCACTTTCGGGTGCAGACCGACCACCGACCCCTGCAGTGGCTGATGCATATGCGGGGGGAAAACCCAAAGTTGCTACGCTGGTCCATCTCCTTGCAAGGTATGGACTTCACAGTCGAACACCGGCCTGGGTCAGACCACGCCAACGCGGATGGCCTGTCCCGGTTTTTCCGCCTCGACGAGGAGAGTCCCCAAGAGGATGGGTAACTCTCCCCGCCTTCAGCTGGGGGGGACGCATGTTGGACAGGCCACATGAAGGGCCGCTCTCCCCCGGCTCGACCAGGCCCGAGCCCGGTCACGCAAGTACCACACACCACCATTGCACGTCCTCCGTCCCCTCAGGGACCCCTGCCCCCGAGCACGTTAACCTCGTGGGTCCGATCCACTGCCGGCCCACGCGCCCAGCCCGGGCCGCCATCTTGGACACTTCACCACGAGGCCGCCTGGCCCCCGATCGACCTCAACCCGGGGCCTAGCCCGGCCTCAGACATTCCGGCACCACCCTCCACCCAGGAGGTGAGCGGGCTACTTGGCAAGTCAATGAGAGAAAGAGGTGCCGATGGCTCTCCCCCGCCAAGTGCCGCTCGCCCATCGCCTCCCCGGGCGCTGGCTCCACCCCCCTGCTGGGTGTCTGGACTCCCTCATCCCGGACCTCCCGACCTCCAAGTGCGAGGGTCCGGACATCAAAGCACACCAGCCCTATAACTGGGGCAGCTCCAGAGCAGGAAGCCAGTTGTATCTTGGAGTCGAGAGACGTAAAGAGGAACTCATCCTGGACGGACTACTGGCGCTGCCGTAGCTCTGTCCTGTGCACCATCGTCCTGCCTGTTGGCGCTGCCACAGCCGTCGTAACCTTCATCCTTCATCGTCGTCGGGATCTGCTGGCGTGGCCGCGGACCGTTGTAACCGTCATCTTTCACCGGGACCTGCAGGCTCCGCCGCGGACCGTCGTCCTTCCTTCATCCATCTCGGGACCAGCTTGGCTCCTCCACGGCCCGATCATCCAGAACGCCGAGCTCGAGGATTGAGAGCTATTTTGTACTCATTGGTAACTAAGACTGTCCCGCTACCCCTTTCCTCAACCAAAGACTAGAATCGAGGGGACCCCTGAGTCCAGACCTCCTTGTATCATACCAACGTAACCTAAGAATTGCATATAAAGTCTCGTTAACCTTCAATCTTGTGTGGTGTCCGTCTGTGGGGGGGAAGTTACTTGTCTGTACAGTCGTTGGAGACGGCTCTCCCTGGAGACCTCTCCCCGTAATCTCGGCCGACCCTCCCGGTCCGTCTAACACACCCATTTGAGCAATCAGCAATGAGACACTGTAAAAGGACTAAAACTGGAGCAAATGTCTGTGGCGGCGGACGCATGATTACAATAAAATTATGAAAATATCACACCTAGCAATCTGAAAGCTTGGCAGCTATGCACTTTGAGGCTGCTCTTTACCAACTGACGTTGGAACTACTCAAAACAACAATGTACACAGTATAACGCTTCCTACTGTGTATCATCTGTGACTTGTCCATGCGCGTGTTCTGCCTGGCATTCTAATGTACAATTCATCGCACTTTGAGTGACTCTTCATTGAGAGTAGAACAAGCATTTACATCATGGAAACTATGTCCTTTTTAAATTGTGGCAGACTTTTGTGCAATATAATGCTCTAGAAACAACAGTAAAATATTTGTAAGGCTGTCCATCTTTGTAACTAACTTCTGGAGCTACTGAGCACACTATGCGACCCGCCACATACATTGAATCCAAAATATCTCCACAGTGTGTGTAATTAATCATCAATGCTGTGCGACGCGCTCGCTCCTCTCTCATACAACTTGACACACCTGGCACTGCAGCTCTAGGCTAGCCTCTTTGAAAATAAATAAAAAACTTAAACTAAGCTGCCGGCTCAGTGCATCAATATGTTAAACCCCTAGTAACGTCATTGTCATTGTTCTTGGAAATTCATATGTCCTGAGGTCATGTGTCAGTGGCTCAGCAACGGACATTTAACATCCATACCAGGCATCAGAGCAAATGGACAAAAGAGCCAAGGGAAATAGCGATGACACATGAACCGAAACCCACCCATCCCACCGCAGACTTCCAAAAAAGACAGCATCCAACAACATCAGAGTCACTAAAGAGCCAGAGAAAGAGGTGTGCAAAATATGCCTTTCTCTTTGGCGACTGAATATTCGTTGCCATCAGATATTTTTGACAAAAAGTGTGATATATAAAAGGGCATATGCATCAATCTATTTTGTTCTTAGAGCAGCCACATATGCCATGTACGCTAAACACGGGAAACATCCTTTACACCGCAACTTTTACAACGCACTACCATTACGACGCAACTTTTACAACGCAAGTCATTACAACGAATTGGGCTGGTGGGCGCTCTAGGATAGGGAATAGTTTAATGACTATCCAACACCTTCCCTACTATACACAGGGACTGGAATTGGGATAGTAAATTAAACTATTCACTATCCAGCGCCCCCCAACGCAAATCGTTGTAACGACTTGTGTTGTAAAAGTTGTGTTGTAATGGCATGCGTTGTAAAAGCATGCATTGTAATGACATACATCCGCTAAACACACTTTACTAAATGATTTTCAGAAGATGTATGAAACACTTACAGTAGCAGAGTTGATGGGAGCGGAGGTACTAGTCTGATATTATCTTTAATAAAGTCTGCACGGGTGCTACATCACTGGAAGCTCTAACTGCGGCCAGAAGACAAATTTGGTTGCATCACTGGGAGGTCGGTGCAGCACAAAAACCACAAATAAAGCAATTACTCTTATGAAGACCCAAACTTTTTGTCCTCATTAAGCTGTCAGCTCAGCTGAACAAACGAAACTCTTACAGCCATTCAAATAGCATCCATATAGGGGCAGATTTATGAAGGGCTTGCGCCACGTTTACGCCGCCGTTGCGTGACGCAACGGCACGGAAACGTGGCGCATCCCTGCGCCCTATTTACAACGTGACGCATCTAGGAGATGCGTCACGTTGTACAGCACTGCGCCATGAGGAGGCGTTCCTGCGCAGGGGGGGCGTTCCTGCGCAGGAACGCCTCCTGAAAGTGGCTGAGTGAAATCTATGAGATTTCACTCAGTCACTTTCAGGGCAATGCTGCGTCAAAACCCTGCGCCTGCTTGAAGCAGGCGTAAGGCTTAAGGCAGCATTGAAAGAATAGGCCCCCCCAGAGCATTGCTGGAGCTGCGTCACGCTTGCGACGCAACTCTAGCAATGCGCCACATTTCCGGCACAGATGCGTCACGCATCTGTGCCGTTTTTGCCCCATGGTGCGCCGCATCATAAATGCGGCGCACCATGGGTGGCGTAGCAGTGGCGCACTGTGGCGCATGTTAACTGGCGCATCCCTCCGGATGCGCCAGTTAACATAAATTTGCCCCATAGTGTTTTTGATTATTCCTAGTTCCAAGCGGTCAGCAGCAAAGAGGGCCTTTTTCGGGTAGGCCCCATGGTCAGGGGTTGGGGGGGGGCATTCAGCAGCTCTGAGATACTTAACAATGAGACTTGCACTTGCTGTAGCTCATTTACAACTACAAGCTATTCACATTTTTTCAGTGGCTGTTGGCTTTTGTGTTGTGTTACTCAGGCTTCTTCTTGTTTCATTTAAGTCCTGTAAAACAGCCAAACGATGTTTGACATCAAAGGGTTTTTGTTCCACCACTGAAGTTTGACAATCGAGGTCTTCGATTATCATTCTAGTACCAAACAGTAATTCATAAGGAATGATTCCCCCCAGAGAATTTCTTGGCAGATTGTTAAGACTACTTTGGACACTTATTAAATGTTTGACCCAACCATCACCCAAACCTAAAACCTTAGCTGTTATGAATTGCTTTATGCCTCGGTTTTTTCTTTCCACTACCGCATTACCCTCAGGATGGAAGGGACTAGAATACCGCAATGCAACGCACAAGCTAACCATAGCCTCCTTCTAGGCTCGAGAGCTAAACGCAGGACCCTGGTCAGAATGTAGCGTGCCGATTGCGTATGTGCCGATAAAGACTTGCAAATCCTTTATAACAGTTCTGGCGTCAGCCGAGCGCTGGGGCCATAACCAAATAAATCTTGTGCAGGAATCCACTGCGACCATAATATATTTATAGTTGCCATCCCTTGTTAAGGGACCACAGTGGTCCAGGTAAACACACATTAGTGGTTTATCTGAATTCAGAAGGGGCTTCTGTACAGCACGTTTCACTGTAGAAACTTTTATTTTCTGGCAGATTTCACATTCTAGAACATAGATCCTAGTTTGTTTCCTCATGCGCGGCCACCAGTATCTCTGTATTAATAATGACACTGTGGGGGGGTGTGGCCAACAACATGGCCGACTAGGTCTAGTCTCCTGGTAGCTCCAGAGATCTGACTTTGATCCGACGAGCTAACGGCGCCCGAATGTCCCGTTTTCGACTCCCAGCACAGGCTGATGACCCTGTGCGCTTGAGGGGAGGAAAAACGCGGTGTGCAGTGCTCTAGCAGTGGTCCTGGTAGCTGCTGACTATTCCGGCGCGGGACATGAAAGGACTTAAAATGGCGCCTGCCCGCTACTGAAACACCGCGAGCGCTCTTGCAACGGACCCGCTGTGGATATCGGTGGGGAGCGGAGTGAGCGGCCGGGCTCAGAGCCCTTTGCGGAGCCGGCACACGTGTGGACCCTCCAGTGGTGCGGGCGGGAGTGCCCAGAACTGCCTGACGAAGGGACGGCGCAGCCAGCGATGACAAGCGGGAACGCGACGCGGAGGCCGGGATCAACTGGGCCCCCTGTGAGACCTGTGAGTGGTGCTGGACTCCCTGCCTTGGTCCTGCACAGGGCCTGTGTAGCGCCCTACCCAGCGGCTGACCCCGGGCGCAGAGCAAAGAAGCGCCCAGGTCCAGAAAACAGCCGTGAGAGGTAGGGACGAGGCCAGTAGTGGTGACTTGTGACGGGTCCTGGAGGAGTCCGCAAGTGAGTGGAGCAGGGGCAGTGGCCTGTTTGACCCGCGGTGGCGCGCTTAGGTCGGTGTGCCCTGGAGACATGAGACAGGTGAGTGGGGCCGAAAGGCCTAGGGGCCCACGGTCAACGCGAGGCCTACGAACTCCCTGGGACTGGCGGCAGTTGAAGGGAGGCCGGGCCCTGGGATTACTCGATTGCGGCGACGCTCCATGAGGCACTGTGAGGCACGTGAGGCCCGGGGGCCCTGGGTGGCAGCTGGAGGTGGCATAGGGGCCCGCGCATAGCCCGGGGCAGGAAAAGCAGTTCCCAGCTGTGGCCTATGCCTAGACTGTGAACCGTGACCTGGAGGCCCTGGAAGGCGGCGAGTGAGAGCGTGCGGTGCCCGGACTGCCCCGGAGGTGTACTCGGTGCTCCTAGCTTTGGGTGTTGCTGCTTTGGACAGGGTACCTGGCGCTCTGAATAGATCGATACAAAAGGGGATGATGGACGGAGCGTTTGAGCAAATAAAACACTCACCCCCAGTCAACTGATCTGCGTTTAATCCATCTCCATTCTTTAGCCCACTCAGCCACCCCAGTTCAGACATGGCCATTTGTAAATCAGTCTGACCCTGTGCCTTATGGGAACAGTCCAACCCGAACTGCCAAGCTATGTCTTTCTTGGACCAAAAACAAGCATCCTGGGACCGGTTTCGGATTCATAATCCTCATCAGCCAGGCTATCTTGAATCCAGTGGCCAAGTGAGCAAGGGACTCACGTCTGAGCATACCCTGCCACACTTAGGGCGAACAAAGCGATACAAAAGGGGATGATGGACGGAGCGTTTGAGCAAATCAAACACTCAACCCCAGTCAACTGATCTGGGTTTAATCCATCTCCATTCTTTAGCCCACTCGGCCACCCCAATTCAGACATGGCCATATGCAAATCAGTCGGACCCTGTGCCTTATGGGAACAGTCCAGCCAGAACTGCCAAGCCATGTCTTCCCTGGACCGAAAAACAAGCATCCTGGGACCGGTTTCGGATTCATAATCCTCATCAGCCAGGCTATCTTGAATCCAGTGGCCAAGTGAGCAAGGGACTCACGTCTGAGCATACCCTGCCACACTTAGGGTGAACAAAGCGATACAAAAGGGGATGATGGATGGAGCGTTTGAACAAATCAAACACTCACCCCCAGTCAACTGATCTGGGTTTAATCCATCTCCATTCTTTAGCCCACTCGGCCACCCCAAATCAGACATGGCCATATGCAAATCAGTCTGACCCTGTGCCTTATGGGAACAGTCCAGCCCGAACTGCCAAGCCATGTCTTCCCTGGACCGGAAACAAGCATCCTGGGACCGGTTTCGGATTCATAATCCTCATCAGCCAGGCTATCTTGAATCCAGTGGCCAAGTGAGCAAGGGACTCACGTCTGAGCATACCCTGCCACACTTAGGGCGAACAAAGCGATACAAAAGGGGATGATGGACGGAGCGTTTGAGCAAATCAAACACTCAACCCCAGTCAACTGATCTGGGTTTAATCCATCTCCATTCTTTAGCCCACTCAGCCACCCCAGTTCAGACATGACCATATGCAAATCAGTCTGACCCTGTGCCTTATGGGAACAGTCCAGCCCGAACTGCCAAGCCATGTCTTCCCTGGACCGGAAACAAGCATCCTGGGACCGGTTTCGGATTCATAATCCTCATCAGCCAGGCTATCTTGAATCCAGTGGCCAAGTGAGCAAGGGACTCACGTCTGAGCATACCCTGCCACACTTAGGGCGAACAAAGCGATACAAAAGGGGATGATGGATGGAGCGTTTGAACAAATCAAACACTCACCCTCAGTCAACTGATCTGGGTTTAATCCATCTCCATTCTTTAGCCCACTCAACCACCCCAGTTCAGACATGGCCATATGCAAATCAGTCTGACCCTGTGCCTTATGGGAACAGTCCAGCCCGAACTGCCAAGCCATGTCTTCCCTGGACCGAAAACAAGCATCCTGGGACCGGTTTCGGATTCATAAGCCTCATCAGCCAGGCTATCTTGAATCCAGTGGCCAAGTGAGCAAGGGACTCACGTCTGAGCACACCCTGCCACACTTAGGGCGAACAAAGCGATACAAAAGGGGATGATGGACGGAGCGTTTGAGCAAATCAAACACTCACCCCCAGTCAACTGATCTGGGTTTAATCCATCTCCATTCTTTAGCCCACTCAGCCACCCCAATTCAGACATGGCCATATGCAAATCAGTCTGACCCTGTGCCTTATGGGAACAGTCCAGCCCGAACTGCCAAGCCATGTCCTCCCTGGACCGGAAACAAGCATCCTGGGACCGGTTTCGGATTCATAATCTTCATCAGCCAGGCTATCTTGAATCCAGTGGCCAAGTGAGCAAGGGACTCACGTCTGAGCATACCCTGCCACACTTAGGGTGAGCAAAGCGATACAAAAGGGGATGATGGACGGAATAGATATCAGTGACCGAAGAGGAAACTGCCCCTGGGCATTGACGACGCGACTACGGCAGCGAGCCGGGAGCAGGATGTGGCGGGGAGCCCGTACTCAGTGGCTGGTGTCTGATAACATGAAGGATGGTGGACGGTCATACCGGGTGCTATCACTTGGGCACTCAGGGTGGGGAAGAGGGAAACGATGGCCCGGAACCCGGGCAGGGTACGCTGGATAGGTATGCCACGGGCCTCCTGCCACGGACGCTGACACTCAACCCCCACGTTCGGACACAGTGCTGCTGATGGGGGCCATTCAAGCATCTATGGATGACATCCAGGCTTCACGAGCGGCCCTTGAAGTTAAAATTGGCGAGGTGGGATCGGAGGTGACTCTATTGCGCCAGGACTTCCGCAACTTGACGGAGAGGGTGACTACTGCCGAGAATAGACTAGGTGAGGCGGAATATGTTATACATGGGCTCAGGAAGGACGTAGAGGAGCTCCAGGCCTCTCACAAAAACCTCCAGTGGAAGGTGGATGATGCGGAAAACAGGGCACGCCGCAACAACCTCCGCTTTGTGGGCTTTAGGGAAGGAATCGAAGGGAACAATATGGAGGCCTTTCTGCACGCGTGGCTCCTAAAGACCTTCCCGACGGCGCGCTTCTCCAACTGCTTTATCATAGAGAGAGCGCATCGTCCATTGCTGGCGAAACCACCGGAGGGGGCCCGGCCGAGGCCTGTGATTTCCCGTTTTCTGAATTTCACGGATCGCGACACGATCCTGAGAGAAGCCAGAAGACTGGGGGAGATCCGGCTGGAGAATGCGTCCATCATGATCTTCCCGGACTACAGCCAGGAAGTCCAGAAACAACGTTGCACCTGCAGTACATGCTCCTCTTCCCGGCCAAATTGAAAGTTATGTTTCAGGGGAAGACGCACTTTTTCACTCATCCGGAGGACGCCTGGCAATGGCTCGAGGAACACCCGCCTCGGCGGGACCAGGGGGGCAGGCGGCAGCCGAGATCTCAGAGGTCCAGGGGGTCTCGTGGCACCAGGAGGCAACTGTCGACTCCTTATCCTGCACGCGACTCTACCCGGAAGACCCGGAGGAACTCGTCCTCCCCTGTGATGGATGACAGGTCGGGTTCTAGATTCAGTTTCTTGGCAGGGAACGCAATGTCCGAAGAGGAGGAGGACACTGGTAGACACTCTTCTGGGGATGTGAAAGCGATGACTCCATCGATGCATCCTCTGGTGGTAGCAATTAATGAAATGGAGAAGGAGGCGGATGGTGGGGCTGCGGCATCCCCAGGGCATCTCCAAGATTCACATTCGTGAAGCTGGGACTTTTGGGACATTGTTGATGGAGGCTCATGTCCGGATAGCACGCAAGTTGGCATACCCCTCCCTGTTTTCTCCCTTTCTGACTCATTGTTTTTGGAATTGCATTCTTTCCTAGTGTTTGTGGAAAGCTGAGAACGGGGTTTCAGGGCCCCAGGGTGGCATTGGGGTTGGGTTCCTAAGGGGGTTACAAGGGTGGGCGACAGACCCTCTCCTCCTGGAAAGTCCTGTACGTGACTACTTGGCGGGAATGGGACCGAAGGGGGGAGGAGGTGGGGTGGGGGGAAAGGGGCTGGGAGGCAGTTGTTTCCAGGTTTGGGAATTGGGACGGGAGGCGGAGATAGTTTGTGGTTCTCCCGGGGTTGGGGGGGTTAGGGGGGGAACAGTTTATTGCATGTCAAGTCACTCAACTCTGAACCTGTGGGCTCACAACATGGCTCCTACTGGATGAATCACACAGTTATGCGGGATAGGATGACGACAAACTTGCTAAGGGAGGACCCCTCTTTAGGGGGAATTATGGTTCTAACGTGGAATGTTAATGGCCTGGGCAGCAGGATTAAGCGGGGATTGGTGCATAATTATGTTAAGAGAATGAAAGCTGACGTGATATTACTGCAAGAAACAAATATGCAGGGCACTAAATGTCATTTCCTCGCTAGAGGACAATACAAGACGCTGGCACATGCAGGCTTCACCTCAGGTTCCAGAGGGGTAGCTATTCTACTCAGGAAACACCCGCAATTTCACATCACACAGACATAGGTGGACCCGCAGGGGACATACGTGGGAGTGAGGGGGCACTGGAGGAGGAGGGCATACACGTTCCTCTTGGTATATGCACCACCTACACTGTAAACAGGCACATTGAGAGCCATCACTGATATCCTAATTAACACAATGAACAAAAGCACACAGCAGCTGACCAGGGTTTCGCACATCAACTTTGTCTGTTTCAGAAATATTTGGTGGTGCGGCTACTCTCACCATCCGCTGCCAAGGATGTATATCTGATCAATAGTGTATAAGAGTGGAGAGGCGCACACAATGGAGTCAGTGATAATAGAGAGTCCATAAAACGTGTAGATCTTCTGTTCTTTTTTTAAAAAGTATTCTTTATTTTCACGTACAACGGCACAGCCAACGCGTTTCATTCCCATTCGTGCCTTGGGAATTTCATCAAGGCATATACTAGACAGTCAAGTCCGTGCGGTGATTCTCGATGTGGTTCCTCTTAGGAAAATCGGGTTCAAGGACGATCACAGTGGATCACAGTGTGTTCCTGAAAAGTGCTTCACACTCAATTTCAAGTGGAATGGTGGTTCGAGTCCCCCGGATTGGCTGGAGAATGTCACTATGGAGAGTCAAGAAGGGTATTGATTCCGGACCCCTTAGGGGGGGCTCCAGGGCGGAGGGGGGGTCAGTAAGCTCGGTAAAATAACCGGCTTCGGTGGGGTTGAAGTTCGCGTTAGAACGCGACGGTACCTGTGATATGGTCTCCGTTCTCCGCCGCTCCTCCTCATGGAATGTTGGTGTGCGCCTCTCCACTCTTATACACTATTGATCAGATATCCTAATTAACACTTCAGACTCAATTCAGGTTCTCGGGGGAGATTTTAATGATGTATGGACCCGGCAGGGATAGATCTGGCGGGAGGGAGAGACCCCTGGCTGCCACTTTGCTAGCGAGGACAATGGAGACCTTGGGCCTTATTGATGTGTGGAGGTGGCGGCACCCGAAGGCGGTGGAGTTCTCATTCTTTTCTGGGGCGCATAAGGTTTACTCCTGTTTGGATTATATTTTTATGGCCAGAGGGGTGCTGCAGTCTACTGACAGGATAGAATACCAAGCAAGGGGCATATCGGACCACTCTCCCCTATTAGCTGAAATCGGGGGAGGCCAGGGGAAACCGAGAACGGATACGTGGCGCTTAGCGGCCTGGAATCAGAAAAGCGTTGACATTGTATGTGGTCTTCGGGCTGACGTGAAGGTATACATAGCGGAAAATGAAGGCTCGGTACCATCCCGGGTGATGCTCTGGGAAGCCCTTAAGGCGGTCCTGCGAGACAGGGCCCAAACTAGGGTAGCGGGAGAGAGGAGGAAAGCGGAGGAAGAAGCACGTGCGCCTGAGGCACAGATCCTGGCCCTGGATCACCAGCACCAATTGGGGAGGGATACGGGTACCCTCCGACAGTTGTTGGACGTGCAACACCAGTACAGACACCTGGTGACGGGTGAGGCGAAGGCACAGGCCATGGCGACGCTGCATCGCCTGTATGACGTAGGGGATAAGTCCAGTAGGCTGTTGGCATGGCTTAGTAGGAGAGAGAGAGACGCGAGGTGGGTAGAGAAAGTGAAGGACAGTCTGGGGAACTGGGTGCAAACGGACGATCAGATAGCGGATACTTTTGTGGTATATTATGGCGCTTTCTATGAGGCCAGAGACCTAGGGACGACGGACGATGCGCTACAATATATGTCTTCTATAGACCTCCCAGGCCTTGAGGAGGCGGATCAATGCAGCTTGGAAGCTGACATCACAGTAGACGAGGTCAGGGACGCATTATCAAGGCTCAGAGTAGGAAAATCCCTGGGCCCCAATGGCTTCCCGGCTGAATTCTTTAAGAAAACAGCGGACCTGCTGGCCTGTCATTTATTAGGGCTATTCGAGGATGCAGTGGAGGAGGGGGAACTACCATCAGATCTCAGACTGGCCACGATTGTCTCCATTTACAAGGAAGGTAAACCGCCGGAGGACTGTGCGTCCTATAGACCCATCTCATTGAACGTGGAAGTCAAGCTCCTCGCGACGATCTTGGCCCTTCGCCTTCGGGGAGTTATTACGGGACTGGTTCACCTGGACCAGAAGGGCTTTCTTCCTGACAGAGCGACTCGGTACAACATTGGGCGGTTGCACAACTGGTTGCTTGAGGTCTGTGAATGCGACGACCCTCATCTCTTTTTATCCCTTGACGCAGAAAAGGCATTTGACGCCGTCCATTGGCCCTTTCTGGAGGGGGTTTTGCTTAGATTTGGGTTTGGGCCTAAGTTTAGGAAGTGGGTGAGCTTACTCTGTACAGATCCCAGGGCAAGGGTTAGGGTGAACGGAGTATTATCCACAGACTTCCTGGTCAGGCGGGGCACCAGGCAGGTATGCCCCCATCCCCGTTATTGTTTGCTTTGACTATAGAGGTACTGGCATGTGCAATTCGCCAAAATGAGGAGATCGCGGGGTTTCAACTGGGCAGGGCGGGAGCCACAAACCAGAAAATATCCCTCTAAGCGGATAATGTCCTTCTTTATATTACACACCCGGACACGACGATCCCTGCGCTGTTTGAGGAACTGCTCCGATATGGGGCTCGGGCAGGATACCAGATAAACAGGCACAAATCAGTTCTTTATGACCCCAGGAAGATGGAAGGCTGGCCAGCTCTCCCGGAGAGACTCCAGACGACTAGGGAGGGCTTCACGTATTTAGGGATCTTTGTGACTACAGACAGTGCCTTCTCCTATGACAGGAATATTAAGAGAATATTGACCAATTTCATGGACGATGCGAAGCGATGGAGGCTACTCCCGCTGACGCTCCTGGGCCGAGCGGCCATGTTTAAGATGATCTCGCTTCCGAGATTCTTGGACGCCTTCCAGAATGAGTATTTCCCTCTCCAGGATTAGGTCTTTCATGACATTCACGCGGAACTGCGCGCGTTCCTGTGGCTGGGGAAGCAGCCCCGGGTGGCACTGTCTACCCTGCAGAGGCAAACCAAACCATACCCCCAGAGTAACTCTCGTAGCCGGGAGCAGCCTATCTCTCCCTTTGCCCCCATATAAAAAGTGTATGCAAGTGTGCTTATCCATCGAGTAGCGTTCTATCGCATAAGTGGGGTGATGTGCCAGGGCATGTATCCATTCATTTATAGGCGTCAGGTGCTCGGCCCAATAATATGCTTCTATATTGGGCAGCGAAATACCCCCATCGTATTGATGCCTCTGCAGGGTAAAGAAAAACCACTGTTCCCATGAGGCATAGGGTCACACTGATTTGCATGTCTGAACTGGGGTGGCGGAGTGAGCTAAAGAACGGTGATGGATTAAACCCAGATCAGTTGACTGGGGGTGAGTGTTTGTATTGTCAATGCTCCGTCCATCACCCACTTTGGTTTTTCTTTGTGCGCCCTAAGTTGGCAGGGTATGCTCAGACGTGAGTCCCTTGCTCACTTTGCCACTGGATTCAAGCAAGCCCGGCTGAAGACGGCTGGAATGCCAGAAACCGGTCCTGGGAAGCTTGATTCCGGTCCAGGGAAGACATGGCTTGGCAGTTCGGGCTGGACTGTTCCCATGAGGCACAGGGTCAGACTTATTTGCATATAGCCATCTCTGAACTAGGGTGGCGGAGTGAGCTAAAGAACGGTGATGGATTAAACCCAGATCAGTTGACTGGGGGTGATGTTTGTATTGTCAACGCTCCGTCCATCATCACCTTTGGTTTTTCTTTACCATGCAAAGGGATCAATACGATGGGGGTATTTCGCTGCCCAATATAGATGCATATTATTGGGCCGAGCACCTGACGCCTATAAATGAATGGATACATGCCCTGGCACATCACCCCACTTATGCCCTAGAACGCTACTCGATGGATAAGCACACTTGCATACACTTTTTATATGGGAGCAAAGGGAGGGATAGGCTGCTCCCGGCTACGAGAGTTACTCTGGGGGTATGGATGAAAGCGACAAAGGCTACGGGGTGGGAGGGTAAACCAACACGTCAAACTCCCCTTTGGTAGTGTGCCTGGCTCAAGGAACTGTATAAGTTGAAGGGTTTTCTGGCCTGGGATGCTATAGGTAACTCTACACTGGGAGATGTGATGAAGAGGGGGGAACTGCAATCGTTTGCTGAGCTGAGAAAGGAATATGGACTTAGTCACACACATTCTTTTAGATACGCGCAGCTGAGGCACGCCTGGAAGGCTGGAGGGCCGCCTACTGCAGGAATTTACTGCAGGAACTTACATATAGGACCCTACTGAATAACATGTCTAACGGGTTGGTGCAGCTACGGGAGGCTTGGGAGAGGGACGTAGGGACCATGGATGAGGTGGACTGGGGGACGGTCTTAATGCACCCACGCGAAGTTGCGATTAAATCTCGCCTCCGGCTTATACAATTCAAAGTGCTGCATAGGACATACTTTGACAGGGCGAGATTACATAGAATAGGGAGGGTGCCTGACCCCTGCTGTCTGAGATGTGGTTTTGAGAGGGTAGATTTCATTCACACTATTTGGTCCTGCCCGAACATTCAGGTTTTTTGGTGTGAGGTGCTCCGGGAATTGGGAGCGGTACCGGAGATTGCTCTTCAGTCCTACCCTAAGTTGGTCCTCCTGGGAATGACGAATGAAGTTGACGTGATTCGCCCACAATTCATCTTTTTAGTACTGGCTTTGGTGGTGGCTAAAAGGGATGTGGCCAGGAAGTGGGGAGCCCCAGAATGCCCACAGCTGGAGGAGTGGCGCAGGGGCATGGACCTGTATATGGCTGCGGAGAGGGTCACGTATAAAGCAAGAGGGTGCCCCAAAAAGTTTGGAAGAGTATGGGGGAAGTGGCATCGATACCATGGGCTGGATGGTAGTCTTTGAAATGGTGGAGGTGGCTGGACGCGGGGGTGAGCGGGTTATGGGTTGCTGGCTATTACCCTATCCTCCTGAGTTGCGGAATGATTACAGTGATCGTATTGACTGTGTTACCTATTTATGTATGGGGATTCGGGGTGCTGGGGGGAGGTGGAAGGGCTCTGGGATGGGATGTGCTGAGTGATGATGACATGCTTGTTCTTCTGTTTTGCACTGAAAAATCAAATAAAGATATATATTTTTTTAAATAATGACACTGGTGGAAACTCCCACGTGTGTAAATGCGAGCCCTTCATGTGCTGCTACAATTAGTCCTAACCTATGTTCCATGTTTGGGATTGCCCTATCCCCCACTCCAGGGATTCGAGCAAAAGGAACATTATTCGCATCAGTTATATATGAGTACTTTACTGGAAAGCCTTTCTGGAGTGTCTTACCACTGTCTTTGACTGAAGCAGTGACAGCTTGCATTATATCGCTGTCTATTTTTGTTTTTGACCGGGTGATTGCCGCTACGGAAGCCGTTTGCACAGCTGCCTTCGCGGCATCATCAGCCAATGAATTCCCTGCAACGTGAACGCCATCACGCTGATGACTCAGTGTATGGATCACGTGAGTCTTTTGTAGTTCTTTCTGTAAAAGAACTACTTGTTCCCAAAGCCTTATATGCTTAATTGTGCCGCCCTTTGCGTCTTTGAAACCGTTTTGAACCTTGTTCTGCAGATACTCATTGTAAGATTGGATGCAGTAATATGAATGGCACACTATTAGTGTGGGGAATTCGCGATCAGTATTTTCAAGCGCCATCTTGAAGCTGGGCTGTACAGTCTCCGAGTGATTGAGTTTTTGTGACCATAGGTCTGAATTTGCCTTTGCGCCAGCGACATTTAACAATAGCGCACGCAGCACTATAGGCTTGTTTACCCCCAATTGCGGGTTGTGCTGATCCATCTGTATATATTATACATCCGTAATGTTCAAGAGGCAGAATTACGGTCGGCAGAGAACATTCATGTTCGTATTAGAGAAATTCTTGTGTCTTCAAGTTGGGGTCAAAAACATATTCAACATCTGTTGCAGCAAGAGAGTTAACCCATTGTATCCATCTTGGATGTAAAGTTTTAGCATTAGGGATGCTTGCTTTTGTCACTGCCTCTAAGGCAGGTACAGGTGTAACGATCATTATGCGTTTACCCTGCGCGAGAGCTCTCTCCTTTGCTACTGCAGTTTGAACCGCTGTCAGAATTCTCTCACCAGAAGTGAATTTGATTTCTGCTTGTGTGTACAAGTGTGATTTGTATGCTATTGGTACCGTTTCTCCCTCATTAAAGGTCAGGTACGTGAATCCGCATCTCCCTGGAATGATTCGGATCACAAGATTGTGAACGTTTTCGCGTGTCTATAACTGTGTTTTTGCTAACATGCCTTTTTGGACTGAACGCAGAATTTCTGTGTGTGCTTGAGTCCAATTAGTTAATTTGAAATCAGGTTTGATTAGTTTGTAGAGAGGTTTAACCCTTTCTGCATAATTCAGAACATAAGTTCTTCCAAAGTTCAGTAAACCTAGAATGGACTG
Organism: Lissotriton vulgaris; assembly: GCF_964263255.1. NCBI lineage: Eukaryota > Metazoa > Chordata > Amphibia > Caudata > Salamandridae > Lissotriton > Lissotriton vulgaris. The sequence continues at coordinate 1,067,299,230 of NC_141691.1, forward strand.
TAAGTTTTTCAGCGTTTTTGGAGCTTGGAGAAGGGCACATTTCTCTAGAAAGTTTGCTGCCAGGCTCTTGTCTTCACTTGATAACTCGTATCCTGGAAATAGGACATTGAGGTGGGCAATTCGTGATTTCTTAAAATTGAATTTATACCCTTCAGAAGCGAACCCAAGTATTATGGTATTCACTCTTTTCAAGTGCCTGTCCAAGTCGTCATCTGTAAGATAGATGTCATCGACATAAGATAATGCCTCATCATCATACGTTTGTAGTAACTCTGTTACCCTGGCTGAAAATAACCCTGGACTATTCTTGAATCCTTGGGGGAGACGGCAAAATTGTCGCTGTGTACCCATAATTGAGAAAGCGGTCAGATGCCTGCTTTCGGGTGCAATGTTTTGACAGAAAAACCCATTTGAAATGTCTAATGCAGTTTTATATTTTTGTGCACAATGTTATTCATCAATGCTGCACTATGTGCATTTTGTACTGCAAAAGTTTTGCAACAAGAGTTTAAGTGCCTGTAATCCAATACTAGACTATATGAATTGTCTGGTTTGGAGACAGGAAACAAAGGATTGTTCATTGATGAGGTGCATGTTTCAATCACCCCTTGGTATTCAAGTTGATTTAAAATCTCCCTGACTTGTTTTTTAGCTTCTTGCTTAATTGGGCACTGCCTTTGTGCAGCAGGTTGATTTTTTAACTGGATTTTATGGTGAGGGGAATCATCATCCCATCCCACATGATTTTTATATAATGCTGGAGCCTGAGCTACTGCCCATTTTCTGGCATAAGTGTATTTTTATGAATTGGAATGTGATTTGAGAAGGCTGGCATAATTATCTCTTCACCATGTGGGCACTCCCTGACAAATTCAGGCGGCCAGTCTTGTTCAGCTAGAAGTATGTCATAGCCCATAGAGAGCTTTTCCCAAAAGAGTGCTCTTATTTTTTGAGATATGTCCACCTCCATCTGGAGTGTTATTTCATATAACTTGTGGGGTACACTAACCCTGGTGTCGGCAGTTTTAACCTGAATGTATTCATTCAAGTCCAATGTCTCCAGATGATCCTTTAGGATCTTGCGAACTATGGTGACTTCTGCTGCGCTGTCTAGCATTGTTTGAACCCACTCCCTGTTCTTGAGTTGTGTCCTCAAGATCCTCAGCATGTCTGATTTTTATGCTTGCTACCTTCTTTTTGGGAAATTGAGCTTTTTTACTTTGGTGAACGGGTTCTTTGTCTTTGGACTTGACGAGTTCCTCCTTGTGTTCTGACCGTCCTCTTCTTTCCGATTTCTGCGAGAAAGTCTGAAAAGATCGAGAGGGGCGTGTATCATTATCTTGATATCTGTCATTTTTTTCAAATTATCCCTATTCCTAAGTTTATACCTTTTTTCAGAGGGCTCCCGTTGGGGAGACCTACCACCTCTTTGGGGAGATCTTCCTCTGGACTGAGAACGTTTCTCTCTAGGAAGAGTCTGTTTAGTGTTTTCCCACTTCTTTTTAGGAATAGTGAGATTATTTTTAATAACCACCTTTTCAGGATTTTCTGTTAATTCAGGTTTTACAGGTTTCCCACCCAAACTATCTCTTCCTAATTCTTCATAAGATTTTTCAATAATTCTAGCAAGCTCAAAAGGTTGATCTGTTATATCGGTTTCTTTCAACTTTTGGCGGATTGCCACGGATGCTGATTCACCTTTAATGTTAGCTAGTAATATAGCTGAGACCTGTTTGAAATATTTCAGTAATTTCATACCTAGATTTAAGGCCGGTTCTAGGCCGTATTCATTTTGAATCTGCCTCAGAACGTCTGGTATTACCACCATAGGCGGTACACCATGTGTTTTTGTGTAGATTGAAGCAAAAACTGTACCCCAAGTGTCACAGTCCTCCACATGTGGTGCGATCCCCATTGGTAAACAGATTGTTAGAATTCTGTGTTTCTCATGAGGTGTACTATCAGAGAATACTGCCTCTATCTGAGTAGTTTTTTGAGCTAACCAGAACGGAATTTGTTCCCACTTTGCAGGTAATTTACCAATGACTGATTGTATAGTCTGTGGTGTAATTTTGTTTGTGTTCCCCTGGTGAGGGGTGTGCTGTGGAATTCTTATAGTTGGTTGGACTGTTAAAGTCTGCATGACATATTGAACCAATTGTCTGTGTATTTTAATTAACTGTTTCAGCAGAGCTAACAGTTCTCGACCTGTCATTCCGTTTATGTCAGGATGTGGTGTATAGCTTGCCAGTACCGGCCATGTAGCTCCTGGTCTACCTAGTGGACCGAGCCTGGTAATGTGATTTTGATGTTGTAGGGAGCTTTTAAACCAGAGCTGATGCTCCTGGTAAGTTAATGGAATTTCAACGTCCTCAAAAGGATCGTATTCCGCTGGAGGTTCCTCTAACTTGTAGTAGTGGAACTCATGTGTTACTGCATTTGCTTCAGGAAATAGAATCAATGAATAGAATACCTCTGTCTGCCGATATGCATGTACCTCTATAAGGAATATGCTACTTACCAGTATGCATCTGTTCTTGGCATAGAGGGCTGCAGAGTGGTACATTATGAATAGATCGCCATCTGGTGTTGGGCTCGGATGATTGCACTTTGTTTTTCTCTTGGAGAGTCTTTTGTACCTTGGTGACTCCTCCCTTGGTTGGTAGTGCGCATGGGCATCGGCTCCATCCTTAGATTGTTTTGCCATAGTAGGGTTAGGTGGAGTAGTATGATAGAATACAGATAAGAATGCCCATGTAAGTGTATCTAAATAAGATAATGTTGGAACAGACACAGGTTTCCGGGGAGGCTGGGAGGGCATGTACCACTCTGCAGCCCATTATGCCAAGAACAGATGCATACTGGTAAGTAGCATATTCCGTTCGAGGCATATGGGCTGCAGATGGTACATTATGAATAGACTATACAGCAGTTCTCTCCCTAGCGGTGGTTGCCCGTGTCTGTTGCAACTGTCTGAAATAAAGTTTTTAATACCGCTTGTCCCACTCTAGCTTGTTGTGTTGTGTGCACATCTACACAATAGTGTTTTGTGAAGGTGTGCGGTGTAACCCAGGTAGCTGCTTTGCATATGTCATCTAGTGGAATGTTTCCCAAAAATGCCATAGATGCTCCTAGTTTACGTGTAGAGTGAGCTCTAGGAGGAACAGTTAATGTTCTCTTTGCTTTTAAGTAGCATATTTGAATGCATTTTACAATCCATCTGGCAATGCCCGCTTTAGAGATGGGATTGCCTTTATGTGTAGGAGAAAACGCAACAAATAGCTGTTTTGTCTTTCTGAAAGTTTGTGTTCTTTCTATATAGTACAATATTGCCCTTCTAACATCCAATGTATGTAGGGCTCTTTCCGCTACTGTTTGTGGTTTTGGAAAGAAAACCGGTAATTCCACTGACTGATTGATGTGGAATGCCGAAATTACCTTTGGTAAGAATTTTGGGTTTGTTCTAAGAACCACTTTATTTTGGTGCAACTGCATGAATGGTTCTTGAATCGTAAAAGCCTGCAACTCACTTACTCTTCTAAGTGACGTGATAGCTATGAGGAAGGCCACCTTCCATGTGAGGAATTGTATTTCACACCTATGCATAGGTTCAAAGGGTGGCCCCATTAGTCTGGTAAGTACTATGTTGAGATTCCAGACTGGGGAAGGTGGTCGTCTTGGTGGAATGACTCTTTTGAGTCCCTCCATGAAAGCTTTAATTGCTGGTACTTTAAACAGGGAAAGATGTTGCCTGTTTTGTAGGTACGCCGCTATGGCTGCGAGATGAACTCTGATAGAGGTATATGCTAAGTTACATTGCTGCAAGTGTAGTAAATAGCAAATGATTTGTTTAGTGGATGCGTCCAGAGGATTGATGTGCTTACTGTTACAGTGTATAGCAAACCTCTTCCATTTTGCTGCATAGCATGCTCTGGTGGTAGGACGTCTTGCTTGTTTAATGATTTCCATACATTCTGGTGGTAAATCTAAATATCCAAACTCTATCACCTCAGGAGCCAGATCGCTAGGTTCAGTTGTTTGGGACCTGGGTGCATTATTTCTCCATGGTTCTGTGTAAGATGCATGGGTAATAATCTTAGTTTTTGATGTGGCACCTGTGAGAGTTGTAGTAGCGTGGTGAACCACGGCTGTCTTGCCCACGTGGGTGCCACTAGTATCATTGTCATTGAGTGTTGCTGCAGTTTCCGAACCAGTAACGGAATTAGTGGGAGAGGAGGGAAAGCGTAAGCAAATTTGTTGGACCAATTTATCCATAGTGCATTGCCCTGGGACCGTTGGTGTGGGTACCTGGATGCGAAGTTTTTGCATTTTGCGTTCTGATGATTGGCAAACAGATCTATCTCTGGTTGCCCCCATCTCTGGAAGAATGGCTGCAGTATTTGGTCGTGCAGCTCCCATTCGTGTACTTGTTCTGACTGTCTGCTTAGGATGTCTGCTATCTGATTTTGAACTCCTGGTAGGTGTTCTGCTAACAGATAAATCTTTTGAGGAATGGCCCATCTCCAAATGTCCTGTGCTAGTTTGGATATTTGGAGAGAGTGTGTCCCCCCCTGTTTTTGAATATAATACATTGCAGTCATGTTGTCTGTTCTGATCAGGACTGCCTTGCTTGTTATTTGCATTTGGAAAGCCTTTAGTGCTAGAAATACTGCTAATAGTTCCAGGTAGTTGATGTGCAGTTTCTTTTGCTGCACACTCCACTTCCCCTGCACTGTGTATTTGTCCATATGCGCTCCCCATCCGGAGAGCGATGCGTCCGCTGTTATTATCACTTGTGGAATTGGTTCTAGGAACGACCGTCCCTTGGAAATGTTTTCTGTGTTCCACCACTTCAGAGAGCGATACGTCCGGTCGTTTACCAACACCAGATCTGTAATCTGACCTTGAGCCTGATTCCACTGTGTCGCTAGACACTCCTGTAGTGGACGCATTTGTAGCCTGGCATGTGGTATTAGCAGTATGCAGGAGGACATCATGCCTCACAGTTGCATAAACACTCGTGCTGGTAGTGAGTGTTGTGGTTGAAATCTTTGTATTAACCCGACCATTGTCTGTATCCTGATTGGGTTGGGGTATGCTATTGCCTTTTCTGTGTCTATAGTAGCCCCCAGGTATTGCTGAATCTGGTTTGGTTGCAGGTGTGATTTTTTTGTAGTTCACCGTAAACCCTAGGTGGTGCAGCAATTGAATTGTCTTCTGTGTGTTGTGAAGACATTCTTCTTGTGACTTGGCCTTTATTAGCCAATCGTCCAAGTAGGGGAAGACATGTATTTGTTGTCTTCTTAGGTGAGCTGCCACCACAGCTAGGCATTTTGTGAACACTCTTGGTGCCGTTGTGACCCCGAACGGAAGGACTTTGAACTGATAGTGTTGTCCTTCTACTACAAACCTTAGGTATTTTCTGTGGGCTTTGTGAATTGGGATATGAAAGTAAGCGTCTTTTAGATCCAGTGTAGAAAGAAAGTCCCCTTTCTTCAGTAAAGGGAGTACCTGTTGGAGCGTGACCATGTGGAAATGTTCCGAATTTATGTAAGCATTGAGAGATCTGAGGTCCAATATTGGTCTTAGGGACCCGTCTTTTTTGGGGATTAGGAAGTATAGAGAGTATACTCCTGTCCCTTGTTGATTTTTTGGGACCTTCTCTATTGCATGCTTTTGTAGAAGTGCTAGTACTTCTTCTTTTAACAATGTCAGATGATCTTGACTCATTGGATGCTGTTTGGGGGGGATGTTTGGTGGGGTAGCTTTGAGTTCCAGGCAATAACCATGTTGGATAATCTGTCTCACCCACTTGTCTGATGTGATGTTTTCCCAGACAGGTAGGAACTGTGATAGACGTCCCCCGACCGGTGTTATGTGGTCTGGGGGGAGTTCTATGAAGTCACTGTTTTGGGGTTGAGGCGTTGCGGTTGTTATTATTTCCGCGGCCTCTACCTTTGTTGTTGTTACCCCTGTAATTTCCTCTTGAATTGCCTTTGGGTGATGTAGGTGTGAAAGAGGTGGATTGCTGATTTGTTCCTGTATTTTTTGAGCCCCCTCTATAGGTGGATCTACGAAAGGAACCTCTTTGTGTTGGCTGTTGCAATGCTCCCATTGACTTCGCCGTTTCTGTATCTTTTTTCATTTTTTCTAAGGTCTCATCTGTGCTTGAACCAAAAAGTGTCTTTTGATCAAATGGTTGGTTCAATAAGGACGTTTGTACTTCCTGTTTGAATCCTGAGATTCTAAGCCATGCATGTCTCCTTAACATGACACTGGTGTTGATGGATCTTGCTGCAGTGTCTGCTGCGTCTAGGGCGCACTTAATGGAAGTATTAGTTATTATTTTACCTTCCTGTATTAACTGATCTGCCTTTTTCTGATGTTCTTTGGGGAGATGTGTGATGAGTTTTTCTAATTCATCATAATGTGCCCTGTCATAACGTGCAAGTAGTGCCTGTGTATTGGCTATACGCCAGCTATTTGCCGCTTGTGATGCTACTCTCTTGCCTGATGCATCTATTAATTTTGACTCTTTATCAGGTGGAGGAGCCTCTCCTGTAGATAATGAGTTTGCTCTTTTACGAGCGTTTGAAACTACAAGCGAGTCCAGAGGTACATGCCCTTTGATAAATATTGGATCCTTTGGAGCCGCCTTATATTTTTTATCAATTCTTGGGTTTAACACCCTAGCCCTCACTGGGTCTTTGAATATTTCTTCTGTGTGACTGAGAAGACCCTTCAACATAGGAAGAGTACCTGATGTTCTTTGTGCATTAGGTAGCGTCTCTAACAGGAAATCCTCTATTTGAGGTTCTGTATGTATATCTACTTTATGATATTTTGCTGCCCTATTAATGAGCTGTACAAACCCTGTGTTATCATCAGGTGGTGAAGGCTTTGAGGGATATAACTCTGGGTCGTTGTCCTCATCTGACCCTATGTCATAATTTTCCCATGGGTCATCCTCATCTGGGATGGTTTCATCATCCCCTTGAGGTTCTCCCTCCCCTGGATCACTGTCTACGTCAGACTGAGGTGTAGATGGTCTTGGTGTGGAAGGTGTAGGAATATTTGGCATAGTGTGAGGAATAGGAGAAGAGGGTGTGACTTTAGGTCGAGGAGAAGCAGGAGGAGTTGTATTTGTCCCCAGTGTTCTCTTTTTTGAAGGAAGAGATTTATCTTCTGTCTGTTCATTCTTTCTCTTCTTCGTCACTACTTTGCCAGTTTGCGGATCGATAAACAAAATCTTTTGTTTGGGATCTGTCTGTTGCTCCTGAATCGGTACCGAAGGCCCTGGTTCCGAAAGGTGCTTATGTTTTCAATCGTCAGTGTTCGGTGTTTTCGGCACCGAGTGTCTACTCGATTCCGACTTTCTGGGTATCGAGTGAGTCTTGGACGACGAATCATGTTTCTGTTTCGACATGGAATGTTTCGATACCGAGCTTTCCCTTGTATGGAGCTTCGGTGTCGAAGTCGATGTCAACCTTTTCTTGGATCCGACATGGTGGGAGGCCGAGTGTTTCGGTTTCAGTTTCGGTTTCGTTGCCGGGCCCGAGGGCGGGGCATCGGAAACTTTTTTCTGCGGTTTGACCGGGCTCGAAGGCGGGGTCGTTACCACACGGGGTCGGTTTTTCGGTAAGGGGACGTCGTCACTCACGGTTTGTCGCACGTCGAGTTCTTCGACATCCGACTGGTCCCCTTCCAACCCCGACTGATCCTCATGATCCTCTTCTTCCTCGATTTGCTCGTCTCCGAACAGCTCCGGGATCGCCTCCGACTGCATTCCTGAAACCTCGTGTCTTCTAGCCCGACGATTTCTAATCGTTAGCTTGGAGGAGAATGCTGCGCAGGCTTCGCAGTCTCTGGATTCGTGTTCAGGCGATAGACAGAGGTTGCACACCTCGTGTAGGTCCTTGTGTGGGAACTTAGCACCAACATTGGACATTTTTTGAATGGAGTCCTTTCCATGGACTCCGGGCTTGACTGCGTCGAGAAAGGCCTCCTGTTCGTCGACGTAGATCAAAGTTTTTTCTTCGATTTTGAATTCGCAACGCGCCGGAATGGAAATGAAACGCGTTCGATAACAATACCGTCGAATTGGAAAGGGAATACGCGCCGATAAATCACTTTTTCCTGAAGTTGATCTGGAGCGTCTCGATCCTCATCCGAACCCGATGGCGGAAAAAAACAATCTAAGGATGGAGCCGATGCCCATGCGCACTACCAACCAAGGGAGGAGTCACCAAGATACAAAAGACTCTCCAAGAGAAAAACAAAGTGCAATCATCCGAGCCCAACACCAGATGGCGATCTATTCATAATGTACCATCTGCAGCCCATATGCCTCGAACCAAAGATTACTTTACCACCTCTTGATGATACCCCATTTTCTATAAGTTTTGTAGTTATGGTTTTCCTTACATTTGCCGGGATGATTACAGCTTCCGGGTCATTTTGTAGGAGGTTTGTGTCATGAAGACAGCTTGAGCTGCTGGTACAGCTACCTCGTCGTCAGACATTATTATTTTACTGACTGAACAGTTTTCAGAACAAGTCAGAGGACTTTTAAACTCCTGAGGCGGAAGCCGGGAGACTTGCTGATACTGTTTTAACCATTTCTCGTGATACTGTGTGTTTTTTTAACTCACTTACCCCCAGGCATTTAATTCTGTGATAGGGCACGATCTGGGCTTTCCCGCGCAGCGGATTTTAGCGCTGCCGCGGGCCTCACTACTCTTTGCCGCCATCGCCCTGGGCCACGCCCAAACCACGCCCACTATCGCCAGGCCACGCCCCCTGCCCTGACGTACATAAGTCGCGCTGAGAACGAGCGCGCTCAGAAGACTTTTAAACTCCTGAGGCGGAAGCCAGGAGACTTGCTGATACTGTTTTAACCATTTCTCGTTATACTGTGTGTTTTTTTAACTCACTTACCCCCAGGCATTTAATTCTGTGATAGGAGACTTGCTGATACTGTTTTAACCATTTCTCGTTATACTGTGTGTTTTTTTAACTCACTTACCCCCAGGCATTTAATTCTGTGATAGGGCACGATCTGGGCTTTCCTGCGCAGCGGATTTTAGCGCTGCCGCGGGCCTCACTACTCTTTGCCGCCATCGCCCCGGGCCACGCCCAAACCACGCCCACTATCGCCAGGCCACGCCCCCCGCTCTGACGTACATAAGTCGCGCTGAGAACGAGCGCGCTCAGAGGACTTTTAACCTCCTGAGGCGGAAGCCGGGAGACTTGCTGATACTGTTTTAACCATTTCTTGTGATACTGTGTGTTTTTTTAACTCACTTACCCCCAGGCATTTAATTCTGTGATAGGGCACGATCTGGGCTTTGCCGCGCAGCCGGTTTTTAGCGCTGCCGCGGGCCTCACTACTCTTTGCCGCCATCGCCCCGGGCCACGCCCAAACCACGCCCACTATCGCCAGGCCACGCCCCCTGCTCTGACGTACATAAGTCGCGCTGAGAACGAGCGCGCTCAGAGGACTTTTAAACTCCTGAGGCGGAAGCCGGGAGACTTGCTGATACTGTTTTAACCATTTCTCGTTATACTGTGTGTTTTTTTAACTCACTTACCCCCAGGCATTTAATTCTGTGATAGGGCACGATCTGGGCTTTCCCGCGCAGCGGATTTTAGCGCTGCTGCGGGCCTCACTACTCTTTGCCGCCATCGCCCCGGGCCACGCCCAAACCACGCCCACAATCGCCAGGCCACGCCCCCGCTCTGACGTACATAAAACGTGCTGAGAACGAGCGCGCTCAGAGGACTTTTAACCTCCTGAGGCGGAAGCCGGGAGACTTGCTGATACTGTTTTAACCATTTCTTGTGATACTGTGTGTTTTTTTAACTCACTTACCCCCAGGCATTTATTTCTGTGATCGGGCACGATCTGGGCTTTCCCGCGCAGCCGGTTTTTAGCGCTGCGGCGGGCCTCACTACTCTTTGCCGCCATCGCCCTGGGCCACGCCCAAACCACGCCCACTATCGCCAGGCCACGCCCCTTCTCCCCCTATAACCATAATGCTCCTCCAGGACGCGCCTCACGCGCAGCGGGCGCGCCGTTTGCGCCAAAGGCGCGCCTAAGGCAAGCCCATCTGCGCCCGTCCGCGCCAGGTCAGGCCTAGGGACTAGGCAGAATGGGGAAAAATACAGCTATACCTCCCTCAAACTTTGCTCTTTGCAACACTCTCGCCTTCCCTGCCTCGACCTCGCCACACGCACCTGCCTAACGGCTAATAACATCTGCCCTCCCCACTTAATCCTGGACACCTCCGCTACTACGCCCAAAGGCTCCTATTCTTCTAGTCCTACTCCAAGGCCTAATGTCCTCCTTCTCCGCTGTCTATACCTTAACACTAGATCTATGGTAAAACATCAACTAGATATCTTCTTACTGCTCAACTCTGATAGACCGGACATGCTTCTTATCTCTGAAACCTGGCTCACCGAGGACTCTCTACCGGATGTCCTTGCAGCCCTCCCGGCAGACTACTACATATTATCTGTGAACAGAGCACCAGGAAAGCTTGGGGGTGACGTCGCTGCCATCATCCATAAAGATCATAAGTTTACCACATTACCCTCCCTGGATCTACCAGATACCGAAAACCTTGTAATTAAATCTGACACAGACAAGGGAACTATGGTATTGGTATTAATCTATTGTCCACCTAAAACTATGCCCACATTCCCGGTCTCTCTGTCCGAGCAAATGGCCAGCTTAGCGATCAATTATGACAAAGTAATGTTGATTGGGGACTTACATTACTGGTACAAGGACCCGGAAGCAGGACCTCAGGCCACGGAACTCTTTGAGCTCCTCTCCCATATAAACTTTTCTCAATTAGTCCTGACCCCCACTCACGAAAAGGGACATATTCTGGACCAAATCTGGTCATACAATGTCCCACTGCCCACCCCATCGACTACGCCTTGCATATGGTCTGATCAGCATTTACTGCAATTCTCCTATACCCTTCACGGCTATACAAAGGCCCCTGCCTTCGCTGGGGGGGCAGTAAGGAAATGGAGCTCATTAAACAACCAAGATTTTCTGTTCACCTTAGCTAATTCTATTCCAGCACCCTCCCCAGACATTAACCTCATGGAAAAAGATCTGACTGACTGGCTCATGGCGGCTTGCAACGAGCATGTTCCACTCACCAAGTTCTCACTTGCACGCCGCATGGACACCCACAGGTAGTTCACAGCAGATTTAAAAAAACAAAAACTACAATTGCGTCAACTGGAGAGAAAATGGACACACGGGTATTCTGACGAAGCTAGAACATCATATACAACGGCCCGCAGGAATTACAAGAATTCCATCATTTCTGCTAAGGCAGCTTTCTTTTCCGATAAAATCTCAAATGCCCAAAATAAATCCAGGCAAATCTTCAGGGATGACCTTTATAATAATGCCAGAACCTCCACCTCTCACCCCCCCCACTCAAAAGCTGTGCAATCAGCTTAATAATTTCTTTAAGGACAAGATCGCCATTATAAAAGAAAGCATTTCGACCAGTCCTACCATGGTGGATAGAGAGAATATCTGCAGAAACCCTTCCGACTTCGAGGCCTTCCCTCCGATAGATCAATCTAGGCTAGCGGAATTGATGAACCGTGTGAATTCCGGGTCTCCCAATGACCCCTGCCCCCCGCGTGTACTAAAGGAAGTTTATTCAGTACTCCCGCTACGCTTACTCCCTCTCTTGAATGAGTCCCTATCGCAGGGAATAGTTCCCAACTCGTTCAAAAACACTACGTTGGTCCCATTAATTAAAAAACCAGGTGCCGATCCATCAAATCTATCGAACTATCGGCCCATATCCCTCCTCCCTTTTGGTACAAAGATCCTAGAAGCCCATGTGGCCAGCTGCATCTCTAACTTTATAGAAACATCTGATTACCTGGAGCCAAACCAAGCCGGTTTTCGCCAGGCGCACTCTACCGAGGCAGGGATCCTTGCTGTCCTGGACACAATGAGGTCTAATGCTGATAGGGGCATACATAAGGCCTTGGTGCTCCTGGACCTGTCGGCAGCGTTCGACACGGTGGACCACACCATCTTATTACACCGTGTCGAACAAGCCGGCCTACGAGGCGCGGCCCTCTGTTGCGTGAAGTCCTTCCTGAGCGACCGATCCCAGGCAGTCAAGCTCGGGAACTTCACAGTACCCAAATTGCCCACCACCTGCGGCGTCCCGCAAGGCTCATCATTGTCCCCCCCTCCTGTTTAATTTATACCTCAAACCCCTATTACACTCTTTAAAAAACAGGAGGGTTACAATCTACAACTATGCGGACGACCTGCAGCTAATTTTCCCACTAGATTCAACCGACTCCATTGAGGAATTTAAGGCTACCATGCTGCACATTCAAGGGTGGATGGAGCTGAACCACTTAAAACTCAACCCCGGAAAGACGGAGCTGGTACTCCCGGGTAAAAGTTCAATTAGCTGGGGCCCTCAATTCTGGCCGTCATCAATGGGATCTCCTCCGTCTCCCTCCCTCTCGGTGAAAAGCCTCCGGATCACCATCAATTCCGATCTCTCTCTAAAAAGCCAGGTGGGAGCGGTGATCTCATCCAGCTTCCTTCAGCTACGTAAGATTAAGAAAATTGCTCATTTACTCACACATTCTAAGCTCATTCAGGTGGTTATCGCCTTAGTCTTCTCCCGATTAGATTTTTCCAATTCCATCTATTTCAGCCTCCCCCTGATACTGACTAAACGCCTGCAAATTGTGCAAAATCAGGCGGCCAGACTAATCTTCAAAAGCAACGTTAGGAGTTCGGCGATACCACTACTGGCCACCCTTCACTGGCTACCTATAGCCCAACGGGTAACATTCACGGTAGGCTGCCTGGCCTTCAAGGCTCTCCACGGAAAAAGCCCTACGTTTATTAACTACCTTATAACCAAACATGAGCCGACCCGCAATCTTCGCTCCGCCCACCTGTCCCTCCTCACGCTGCCCTCCTTTAAAAGGAAACGTCTTGGCGGATATCGATTTGCTCACCTGGCTCCAAAAGTCTGGAACTCTTTCCCCTTGTCACTCCGGAGATGCACTAATCTCATGGAATTCAGGGGGGCACTGAAGACCTGGTTATTCAAGCAAGCATCCGGTTAGGTCACTGTTTGTCATCTCTCCTCAACATTAGCGCCATGAAACCTCTGGGTGCCCGTGCGCTTGACAAATTCCAAATAACATAACATAACATAACAAACAAAGATTAGGTGCACAATATTTTGGAACACTGTATCCTTCAACGTTGAATAAATCAAAAACTAATACATAGGATTTTCGTCCAACTCAGTTCTGGCGGATATTATCCTTTTACCCACTCCAGACGTCTACTGGAGTATTTTACGGGAAAAAGGTGTCTGTGTGAAAAGCACGACTGAGTTACTCTAGTATCTAGCGTTAAATTATCGCCTTACCAAACGTTGGGCGCCATGTAGTGTAGTTTCTATATTCCCAATAGGCACTGCGCATTGGAATAATATATACTGTAGTTTTGACGTAGTAATGAGGTCTACTAGGTCTCTACCAAATATATTAAACTTATTATTGAATGCCAGCTAGCTCAAAGGTCACTAGAAACTTTCTCGAATTCACAAGAAGGGATTAGTTTCTGACAACCGCATAAACATGACAACTTTGTCTCCCCAGGATAAGAAACGTATCTCTAGAGTCGCGGAAACAATAGATAACTATTTTACTCAGTCAATCGTGCATGCTTTGTTTCACCAGGGATGCAGAGAAATAGAGAGACGGGCGTTTTCAATAAAAGTATTTATTGAACAGTCTTCTTTCGCAAGCATAAGAAATGAACTGCTACAATCGTGATACTGGTTATAAAGTACACTGCATATAATACGAACAGTATTATGAAGTAGTACTGTAAAAGCATGATATGGTTCTGAGCCATAAAATGCATAAAATGTATAAAATACATACAGTAATAAATAATGACTAAAAGTACTCAGCTGGTGCTTCTAAAATACGCCTACCTCAGTGTACCTAACCTAAGTCTAGTACTAGGGAAGGAGTAAGTGAGGAGTAGCCTAAGTTTAGTAGTTCTCTGCCAGGAATCTATTCCAAGAATTCTCTAAGAGGTCTAATCAGCTCCGTACCTTGGTTTTAGAATGAAGGAGGTCTTGTATCTCTTTCTCAGGACTCGATTTCCCAGATACCCGCAAGGGTAAGTTGGAAACACTGGAGCTGGATTTCTCTGCAAGAGAAAAGTCAGCGTCTCTCTCAGTGCGTCAGTTGGAGGGTCGGCTTCCTTCGGCACTTGCTGCTGCAGGGTGTCGGGCAAGTAGATAGTTGATCTGCTCCAAACCACTGTGTGTTTGACTGGGCAAACCTGGGCATATTTATACTTTGAAGGTGCTGAGTTTGACGCATGTTTGGACTTAATATTGTCACTCAAATGATGAATTCTTGGAAAACGCCAGGAGTTTTTGGAGAACTTAATATTCAAGCAGGGGGAAGTTCCTAGCTGCTGAAGGCGGGTTTTTCCAAGAAATCGTTGTTAATTCTCGGAACCTAGTGGAAGTTGCCATGCCGTATTTGGGCTGTATGGCTTAGACCAAATAGGGTAGTGATTTCTATGCCTATATTAGGATATGATAAAGTATACCTATATAAGGGCATGAATCAGGGAAATTACACTAGGGACCTAGATTCGATTAGGAACTACCAGGGACACATACATTCCCCATGCATTCCTATGGGAGGGCAGGCCAACCTCACTACACACACGCACTTTACCCTGGGACACAGTGGTAAAGTGCGCAGAAGCCAAAAATAACTAACACCAAGTCACAATTAAAAGCAAAAAGTTTAGGGGTGAACCTGCCAGAAGGGCCAAGTCCAACACAACCCCCTTCCAGCCAAAAGGCAGGGTAGACCAATCACCACCGTGATGGGCTTCCCTGCTTTGGGCAATAGAAACACGGACGCCGGCCCGCAACTGCAGGGACACCCTCCTGTTCTACGCCATGGTGAACCCATGTGGATCCTTCTAAAAAAACTGTCCGGAACAACTGGGCTACCCCACTGGTACGCCTCAGCTGTCCGCGGCCAGGACCAGGCCCTAGGCCACCCAGGTGCCACTGGTCCTTACCTATTCACAGAGTGGGGGGTAGGAACCCCTGGTACATAGTAGCCATTCTCCACTCTTCCTGTCTGTAGGACAGGGCTAGACTGCCACTGGTTCTCCAGCCTAGGGTCTACACCCTCAGGTGACCAGGAGTCGCAGGGGAGGCTCTCCTCCCCCTACCTCTCCTTCTAGGGTTCCTCCTCCTTTGCGAGGTACCCTTAGAACGCCATTCTCCCAACCTAGGGTTTAACTCCTCAGTTTGCACCGGAGTCAGAGGCGGGCTCTCCCACCCTCTGCACCCCCTTCCAGAGTTCTGCTCCCTCCCAACTGGAGCGGTACCCCTGGAAGATGAACCGGTCAGGACACTGGTTACAAACATCCTTCCCTCCAGGTGAGGCGGATCCTGAACCTGGCCTCCAAACCTCTGGTCTAAACCTTTGGCGGAATACTTGCCTGGCACTCCAGGACTTCTGGGGACTCACACACTATCCCCCTGAGGCTAACACATGACTCATATGTTGTGTGACTGTCTGGGTGGTGCAGATCTCCCATCCCCTGTCCATCTAACAGTGCGCGAAGATACCCCAAGGGAATCTAGCCCAACTGGCTAGTCCCTGGTCCACTGGCTCTTCCACTGGCGAACTCATCCCCCAATCACTCCTCACTTCGGACTCCTGTGCCCTTCCAACTGGAGTGGCACTGCCGGACACTAGAACCACTGGAGCTCTATGTACAGATGCTCCAGGTCCCCTATACACTAGGTGATCTTCCTCATATGGACTAACAGGACAGCTTAGGTCCCCAACCTGGTGTTCCCTAAAGAAACCATCCAGGCTCTGAGACAGGGCTTCAGGCGTCTGGGGACTCTCGGTCACACACTCACTCCTACTCCATTGAGACAGGTCGTGAGCCCCTACACCCTCCTCACTACTCTGGGACCTAGCCGGGCTACTCTGAACCTCTTCCACCACGCTGGGCTGGAAGGTACCTGAACCACTACTTTTGGAATCACTCACCAATGACTCTTCAGAACCTCTAGCACTTTCCCAGCGCTCTGCTTCCTCTGTAAGCTCCCAAGGATCAAAGGTTTCATACCTCGACAGGTGCTGGCAAAACCCTGGCAAACAACAACTGAGCCACTGCTCTCTGAAAACCAGATCAAACATTTTGTCAAAATCAGGTCCTGTGTGAACCTCTAACCACTCAACCAGTGCCGCCTGACAGTCCTCCCAAGACTGGTGAGACAGTTTCCTACTGCCCCTAAATTTCAACCTATACTCCTCTTCTTGGGAAACGGGTAGCATACTCTGGGAGATGGGAATGGGACTTCCTGCACTGAAGTCTATATCGCTGCCACCACTGGACTCAACCCTCCCTGGGGAATCCAGAAAAATATAACTGTGTGCAGAGCATAGTCTACCCTCCAGAGCTAATTTCTCTCTAGGGAAGGCCCTCTCAGCCTCCTCTATCCTCTCCTGCGCTAAGACCCCCTCAGTCTCTAGCTTTTTCTTCCTAACACCCAGCTGCGCCATCGCCTGGGCATGCTCTAACTTGAGCTGTTCCAATGCCAGCTGGTGCTCCCTTTCTTCCCTCCTATCTTCCCATTCCTCTGGGGACAGGGACCGGGAAAGAGATGAGGCACTGCCTCCAACACTGGACCCAGCAAGGGACTCCCTATCTATGGGGTCTTCACTATCTACTGGCGTCCATGTACTGTCATTTTCTTCCTCCTCTTCAGACTCTTCACGGCTCCCCTCAGACTCACCACCCTCCTGGTGTGTGGCCTGGGCCCTTTCCTCACTGTACTCACATTCCCAGTCATCCTTCTGCCATTGGTTAGGTTATCCCTAAGTTTGGGCTGGGTGTCTGACTCATTCACTGCGATGTCTCTCTCTCTTCACAAAACTCTACCAACTCATGCATAAACAGACCCCAGAAATTAAAAGCAGACTCCATCTTGGCAGGACGCTCACAGACATGAGCAACACAGGGGACTTAACTATCCGAGCTGAGGGGGGTGTGGGCAAGCCAGCCAAGATGGCGGACGCACTCTCTTAGTGCTCTGATCGGCCTCCCACGGGAACATCACCTTGCCTTGCACAGGAGGCCAAAGCTACACCAGATTGCTTCGCAGTGAAGCAGGGAGCCCGTGAGGATGCCAGCGGTGCTTCGGAATTACACCTAGCCAACGCGGGATCGGGGCTACAGGACTGGCCCGCCGGCACCCCTAGACTACCTAAAATGGCGGCGCCCATCGATCGCCATTAAGGAGGCTGGGGGAAAGGAATCCAGCGGCCTTGGGCACCATTGTTCATTAGGACTTGTTCAGAATGCCTCTGTTCCCACTCATGTGGCAGCAGTATATAATCTTCTCCCTGTGGAGGCAAATGCGGTATCTCTGATATCAACCTTGGGTTGTAGGATAACTCTCATTCCTTTCCATGGTTCACATCCCATAAACTATGGCAAATAGGATGGCATACCGCTCTGAAGGCTATGGATAGAAAATAGAGACTGGTTAACGTTGATACTATTAGATTTAAAATGTTATTTCCGTGATACCCAGAACTGAAATACTCCCCTTGCTATGTTTCAACTCTATTCCTTGTTAAGTTAGCATTCATGGTGCCATCTTTATTGACGCCATCTTGTTCTGTAACTAAGATCGAGCTTCTGTCTCATAATGCTTCCATCAGCAGAAAGGCTGCCCCTGCGCCTCCCGCTTGTATTTTGCAAGGTTGAAGCTTCGCTGCACTAATGAATATAATATTTACTTTTGCATACCTTTGCTGCCGATTCCCCATGGTGTCGAGATAGCATGTACCCAGCTCTGTGTCACCCCTCATCCTTGTTTGCCTTCTTTGTTCATCATGGCCTGAGCTGGAAAATTCCAGTTTGCCAGGGACTTTAAAGGTGTTGGAAATGAATATCTTGTGTTACCGTACAGATGGGAGTCAGTCCCTCGTTAGCGTCTAGGAGGCTAGTCAGACTGGGCTCCGCTGCAGTGCATTTCTAATAAATTAGTTTGGTTTGTATTCTCTACTATTTTCTTGACTCTTCATTTATTGGGAAGGCAATGAGGTGGTCGTCAGTGACCCGGGTGACCCTAAACGGGTCACTTCCTTCATTTTGGCGCCCGAACAGGTACTCCATTGGGTGTCCCTTCCTCGCCTGTCATCGGTTGTAAGGAGGTGTGGGTTGTGTCAGGTCGGACGGGCGGATCGGGGATCTCCACATGACAGAGCTTGGTTCGCGCAGCTGTCCCGCCTGTCTGATCAGGCAGTGCCTCGTCTAGTGGTCATCCTGGCAGGGGTCCTGAAAGACGAAACCCTTAGAACAGGCGATTTGGTCCGAAGAGTCAGCAGTGGAGAATAACTTTGTTCGACCTGTGTGCACCAGATGTGTTTGTCTTGATTTCTGGTAAATATGGCACCTTGTTGAATAATTTTGGTTGTGGTCTGGGTACCCTTTTCTTTTTGGTTTATTTGTACAATTGACGCATCTGGGAACCGATTTGGAGATACAGAGGGGCAGATTTACAATAAACGAATGCAGCACGGTGCAGCAAGTCATTTTGCTGCTCCGCCCTGCGCTAGTTTGGAAAGCACAGCGATGTCGCATCTCTGTGCTTCCCCCTGCGTTGGCGCACAAACTGCTGTCATGCGCTGATGAAAGCATCCTTGCACCATGGTGCAAAGAAGCCTGCGTCGTGGGGAGATTATTTTGTTCAGGAAGGGAACCCTTCCTGAACAAAAACAATAATTAGAGGTGATTTCCTCTTTCTATGTGTGCTGCAGAATGCAACACGCATACAAACAGGAAACAAATGCGTGTAAATGCGTCTCCCTTGTGCATTTACACGCATTTCCAGATTTACGATTCCTTGTAAATCTGGAAATGTGTCTTGTTTCATCGGTGTTGTGTGGGAACACCCCCAGCAACACCCATGGAACGCCTCTTTCACGCATAGAGCAGCGTGCAAAGGGGCCACATTTACAAGGACAGGAAAAGCCACGCAGGGATGGACTGGCAGTGCACAGGGCTTGTAAATCTGACCAAGGATGTCTGTGTGGACCCTCTGCCAGGCGACGTGGTAATTTAGCTTTTCTTGAAAATGCCTGGGATTTGGTTTGTGTTTGAAACTGGTGATGTGGAGTCTAATTTGAAGAATCGGTGCAGTCTGTGGACCGGTCCTTGGGTCTCGAGTGTTTAATGAAGTCTGGGGACGGACTTATGTGTGAGGAATGCAAGTAGCAAATTTGTCTTTCTCTATTTTTGAAGATGCCCTGTTTTAGCAAGTTTTGTTGTTTCGGGTGCCGTTGTTGCTCTGCTGATTCTCGATTGGAGGAGAAGCAGCCTGCATCCCTGGAAGGCACTCCGAACTTTGACATCTATGTGAAACATGTCCTTGGCCCTATTATGTTTAGTATATTATGGCACAAATATACGAGGGACAACGCTGAGTTGCAGTGTCTTTTGACCGGTCCTTTTGATGAACAGAAGTTGAACTTCCTGCAGGATAAATTGCTTTCAAAAAGAAGTAGGCTGTCTTTGTTTGATAATCTTCAGATATGGCAAAAGGAAGCTAAGCAAAGACGAATAAGAGCGGAGAAGGAAGCCCGGAGAGGAAAGATGCAGACAGTAACTCAAAAGGCTAGAGTATTAGAGGGAGAGGATAGAGAAGGTCATAGATTGTGCTGACCGGAAGTTCAGATTGCAATGTGATAAGTCCTATGTCGCACGTGAAAAAGGTGATCCTTTTGTGGGGCACCCGTTAGATGTACAGTCACCCCCTCCTTATGCCCCGCAAAGGATATACGCAGCAGCCCCACCCACACCCCATGCTGCCACTTTTGGTCCCTGCACCGGCCGTTTCAGAGGGAGCATCCCTTGTTTACCATTTGGCTCTATCAGCCGAGACTGCAGTTATTACAGGCCAGTCTGCTGCACCCATTACCCTGGGCTCTTCCCAATTCCTCTCGCTTACACCCACCACACAGAAATTAGTTTCCCCAGTTCCCATAACTTCTACAAGTGTGTCCTCCCCTCCCTCCCTTTCCTCGTCCTTGTTGTATGCTGGCACTCCGGTGCAGGATTGGTTGATGGGGATCGGTAGGCTGTTAAGGAAAGAATGTGGTGAGTGCTAATTCAATCTGATGTGGGTGATGCAGAGAAAATGATGGTGGCTGACCAGGCCTCTCAGTGGGCCCGATGTCCGATTTACAGTGTGGAGAATGTGTGGAGTGTGCCGAAAGATTATGAGCCATTCGTGCAGCAGCATGCCCTCAAGCATATCTCAGCTACTTTTATTGGACAATGGAACCAGTGTTTCAATGGTGTTGCCCCTCAAATTAATTATGATATTCGGGCTAGTGTGTATGTGGCTGGCATGGCTCCTAATGACGTTTTTAGTACTGTTGCCACGTTGATTGAATACAGAGGCAGGTTAATCCAAAAGAGCCCGATTTCAGTGTATCAATTCCCGATGAGGGAAGTACATCCCGTCTATTACCCCGAAATACCAGAGCTTCTTAATGTGCAGGACCAGGTTATCCGGCAGCAGGTGGAGGACCTTTTTCAGGAACAGTGGGTTTATACTCCTTGGAAAAGGAGTGAGGTTTTGTCTCTTAAGACCCAGTAGCCTGACCCCAGGAAGAATCCCACTGCCTATTATAAAGAGTTGACAGAGGCTGCGTCCTCGATGGTGCTGACACTGGCCAATATCAAGATGTTTTTCGAACTGCTGGTGCCAGTTGATATTTGGCGGCAGGTGCATGCACAGAACCATGTTTTGGAGTTGGATGGCACTTGGAATGAGATTAGGGCGTGGGATAAGGAGAGGAACCCTGGCCAGAATCCTAAAGCAGAGATACTAGCTCTGCCATGCCGAATTATCATGTATATGCACTCCTTGATCCCACTGAGAAGAGTAGATTGGGATCAATTAACAGCATGTCGTCAGTAGAAAGGGTATCCGATTTCTTCACTAGGTTTGAAGGGGTGTTTCTGGATTTCAGCAGACAGGACTTGTCGATGGAGGGAGGTATTAGATTGTTTGTTAACAGGTTTGTTACAAACTTGCTTCCTTAGATCACCACTCGGTTGCAGGCTTAGGAGAGCACTTGGACTACCTCCTCCCCATCGGTAATAAGTATGGCTCAGTATTACAAGCACCAAGAGAATGAAGAGAAGGTAGAGAAGAAAAACAAGGACTTGAAGGCGAAGGTGTTGATGCAGCAGGTATCCCGGGTCAGGGGTAGAGGGCGGGGAATAGGTCCGGCCCGGCAGTTGCCCCGCACTAGCCGGAATACTATGCCTGTGGGACCGGAGCGATGTGCATACTGTAACGAGGAGGGACATTGGCATAGCAAGTGTTTGACGCTGTTCCAAAGGGTGGAGGCTCTGAGAGGACATGGGTCACGAGGGAGAGGCAGGGGAGCAGTGGGTTATGGCGGGAGCTGGGAAGTGAGGAACAGCCAGGTCAGTCTGAGGAGAACTATTTTGATGATCCAAGGGGGCACCAATATTACCATGATGATTATGACTTGAATGAAGTGACAGGACTTAACCACAGCTAGGACACAGGGTGGGGGATCAGTCTTGATCCCTGTAGACCAGAGAGGACCCTATTTCACTGCTGATCTGCAGGGCTCAACAAAGACATTCTTGGTGGACACAGGCACAATGAATAGCCTGTTTCTCATTCACTGGTGCCTAGGGAGGCCATGTCTGGCCTAAATAATGTTTTGGTAGGCTTCTCAGGCATACCAGTTGTGAGCCCCATCCCTGAGCCTCTGGCTTTGACTATTGGCCCTTTTACTGTAGATGCGCCCTTCTTATTGACACCTAACTGTGGAGAGAATTTAACCGGGTTGGACTTGTTGAAGAGGTTACACATGACTATTTTGTGTTCTACGGATGGCGTCTATATGGCCATAGTACCCAATGTGGTGAAGTCCAAGCAGTGTTTATCGAAAGACGAGCCTCTTCGTGCCGAGTTTAGGCAGGTCCCGACGACATTATGGGCTACAGGTGATACTGACGTTGGGCTTTTGCAGATCCCTCTGGTCTCCATCAGGGTTAAGGACAATGCTGTCCTGCCTCGTATTCCCCAGTATAAGATACCGAAGGCAGGAGAACGGGCGTTTCTGCAGATTATACAGGATTTTATTGCGTCTGGAATTGTTAAGGAGACGAAGGCTAATGTGTGCAGTAGCCCAATTCTTCCCATCTTAAAAAGGGCACCCTCGGGCTTCCCGGATGACCATCTACTGTTTTGTGATTGATTTGTGTGAGGTAAATAAAATAGTGATTCTCTAGTTCCTTGTTGTTCCCGAATTCACTGCTCTCCTGGCCATGATTCCTTCCTCTGCCAAATACTTTTCCGTCATTGATTTGAAGAATGCGTTCTTTAGCATTTCCATACACCCAGACAGTAGGTATCTGTTTGGGTTCTCCTTGGCTGGCAGAAGCTTTAGATTCTGTCAGGCTCCTCAGGGCTATCCTTGAAAGCCCCAGTATCTATAGTCAAGCTTTAAAAGGTCAATTGGACTACCTTGTCCTTCCCTCAGGTAATGTCCTATTGCAGTACGTGGATGACCTCTTAATAGCTTAGGATACTAAACAGGGTTGCATGGATGCAATGGTTACATTATTATTACATTTGGGCCATTATGGACATAAAGTGTCCCTCTCAAAATTTCAATATTGTCGATAGGAGGGCACCTACTTAGGTCACGTACTGTTGAAGGAGGGAAGGAGACTAACACCTGAGCGAGTGGCTGCTATAACTAAGATGCCAATCCCTATGACACAGCGGCTGTGCGAACGTTCATATGCATCACTTTGTATTGTCACCACTGGAGCCCTAATTTTGCTTTACTAACAAAACCCCTGCTGCTCCTAACCACTAAAGATGTGCATGAACCTTTACCCTGGGCGCTTGACTGTTAGCATGCTTTTGAGCAGTTAAAAATAGCTGCTACCAGACTACCAGAAGCCATTCATGTTGTATGTCAACAAAACGGTTGGCTGCGCGCTCTTTGTCTTAACACAGGCTTTTGGAGGTAAGCAAATGCTGTGTGCTTACTTCTCTGCTCTGCTTGACAACGTTGCCAGAGCCTTCCCGAGCTGTCTGATAGCATTCACGGCAGTGTATGTTTCTATCCGACAATCGGCAGGGCTCACCCTTGATACTCAGCTCACAGTAATGGTTCCGCATGATGTGGACACACTTTTGAACAGAATGAAAATGCAGCACCTTACCAGTGGACGTCTGACTAGTTATGAGCTGACCCTGTTTGCACCACACGTCACCATCAAAAGATGTGGCACTCTGAACCCAGCCATGTTACTGCAACTCCCTTCTGAAAGTGAGGAGACGGACGTGCATGATTGCATCTACCGCACGGAGGAAAAGACAAAGGGACAGGTAGACCTGACTGATGTTCCCCTATCTGAACCCCAAGCAGAGCTATATGTCAATGGCTCTCGTTTTAAATTACCAGCTGGCACAACAACAGCATCCTATGCTATCACCACCTAATGCACTGTAGTTGAGACATCACAAGTTCCTTATCATACTGCACAAGCTGCAGAGTTGGTGGCCCTTCTTCATGCTTGCGAGTTGAGTGAGGAACTGGCTGTCAATATATATACTGACAGCCAGTAGGCATTTGGCGTGGCTCATAATTAGGGGGCAGCTTTGGGCAGAGAGGGGGTTCCTGGCATCCAATGGCATGAGGATACAGAACAGCCCACTAATACACAGACTTTTGTCACCCCTGGCACTCCCTAAGAGACTAGCAATAGTAAAGTGCAGTGCTCATAAGGCAATTACTGATGATGTTGGGAGGGGGAACGCATTTGCAGATCAGACAGCAAAGGAGACAGTGTGGACAAAAATGAAGAGGATGTTTGTGGCAGGCCCAGGCTCGGGTTCGACACACAGGACGCTGTTTTTATGACTTATCTGGTGGTATCCTTAACTAAGTGATTGCGGAACCATGTGGATTTAGAGGTGTATTCCTGCCTCGATCCAGTTGCGTTACACATACGCATTACGCCTACTGTGTGTATTTGGAGATACTTTTTTAATCAATTTTAAACATACACCCTCGTGAGAGCCCAGCAGCCGTACTGCGGTAATTGCGCTTGTCGAACCCGCGTTGTTGCATCTCTTCTAACACCTAGCAAGAAATCAGATCCTGAGAAGTTGGTTAACTCATTGGATAACTGGTGATTTCTAAACATACGAGGTACTTACCCGGAGCAGTTTTGCTTTAATCCATAGTATGAGGAAATTGTTGGGAAGACATTTCATGTAAGCCTGATGAAGGTGGTTTGATCCTATACTCCACCGAAACGCGTCGCACATAAAAAATAAGGAGGAGTGTGTACTAACTGATTAGAAAATAATTCCGACATTGTTTGCTGAATTTAATTTTCTGTCTCTACCTCCTTTTTACCAATAGGAATTAATTGTTTCCTTACTTTTAATGTTCTTCCCCCTTTTTAATATTTTTTAACCATTGTTGAATTATTGTTTTTTAAAACATTGCATTGTATAATAAATTGTCCAGGACTTTTTTCATAATTTCACTTGTGTTTTGCCTCATAAGTATAGTATGTTTTTTGTTCATGTGTTGTTGCCTTGAATGGTTTGTTAAATGTCTGTTACTTTAAGAAGGTGCCCCAAAGGGACTTTTTGCTTGACCTAAGAGTCCACCTGTGATGGAGTCAAGTCCAGCTGAGACCCAATCTGCCAATTTGTCTGAGTCTGATCCTTTGCCCCTTGGTCTCCTTGAGCCTGACTCCTTGTTTTCTGACCCCACTGTGCTTGAATTGTCGAGATACAATTTGCCCCCTCATAGGAGGAACAGTGCACCAAAGGGACAGTTAGATTAGTAGGGATGGACTGCATTGCTTAAGAATAGGGTGCATGTACCTTGCCTGTAGTACCAACAATAGCTATGGGGCAGAGGGATTGGTGCATTCCTCGGACAGTCATCGAACAGGGCGAGTGAACAGTGTTTACAAGGAGAAGGTGCTTTGCCCTGCAACATGGAATTCTGATCAGAGCTGGATGAACAGCTTCACCGCCGGAGCTAAAGAGCGCCTATGACTAATGAGCAATATACTGTCCTAATTTCCTTTTATCTTTATTCCAGCTTGGCTCCAAGTGTAAGACTTTTCAGTTGTTTTTGTGTAAAATAAAAAATATATATATCCCTTTGGTCGCCCCATTCAGAAGGAGGCGCAACCTTTTGCGGCTCGCATCCTGAGTGAAATGGGCCTGTGTGGTTCTCCTGGTCTGTTAGAAGCAAAGTTTTGTTTGTAGCAATTATCCTAATTTCTTTGACATTGGTACTCAGTGTAACGTACTTTCTTGGGGAGAAATATATTGCCTACACTCTGATTGGTACAATGCCAGTTTCCCCCGAGCATATCTTCGTTACCCTGGCGCCCCACAAGGAAAAGCACAGGAAGTCCTATAAGGATAATGTGTTTATTCAGACTTTGCATCAGATGCACACTGCTTACAATATGACAAAGTGTTGCAGATTGTTGCCTTCAGTGACTCATAGAAGTGAGAATTTGCTATCCATGCCCTTGTCATA
Organism: Lissotriton vulgaris; assembly: GCF_964263255.1. Lineage (NCBI taxonomy): Eukaryota > Metazoa > Chordata > Amphibia > Caudata > Salamandridae > Lissotriton > Lissotriton vulgaris. The sequence goes on from NC_141691.1 coordinate 1,067,324,973, forward strand.
TTTTAGTAGTTGTGAAAGGTGGTTTGCATTACTTAGCGGACAATACGCAACTCCATTGGAACATTTCTTCTCCCGAAAACATCATCTCTCTCAACTCGACCCTAACATCTACTCAAAAATGGTTAACTGAGAACCATCTTCTGCTCAACACCTCCAAAATGGAATTTCTGGTCACCTCCTCTCCGAACCACACCCCCAAGCTTGACCTCTGGTTGAATCACCTCACGGTCTTCAACTGTATTCCTCTCATTATAGACTCAGCCAAATCGCTAAGAGTCACTTTGGGTAAGCACCTGAATATGAAAAATCACATCAGTAAGGTATGTAAGGGTGCAAACCTCTTGATGACGACACTCAGAGATAAAAAATCTTTCCTTCCACAAAACGTTTTCAAGCAGTTGGTGCAAGCGCTTGTCCTGCCTAGGCTGGACTACGGCAGCGCGACCCTTTGTGGCCTTCCCAAATACTCCCTGGCTCCACTAAGAGCATCAGTGAATAAGGCGGCTAGACTGGTTACAGGCACTAAGCGAAATGAGCACATTTCCCCAGTCCTAAAATCTCTCAAATGGTTGCCTTATTAAGCATGTATTCAGTTAAAGATTGTCGTTCTGGCACACAAAGCCCTTCACTTCAAAACTCCCAGGTACCTGGCGCAAAAACTGGAGCTCTCTTGTGGTATAAGAGCCTCATGAAGCGCCAATACTTTCCTCTTGAAACCACTCATCTTTAGGAAAAAGAGCACTTGTCACAGAGCCTTTACTGGCGCTGCCCCAAAGCTATAGAACTCTCTTCCACCTGAAGTAGGCTGAATCTCTTCAACTACGGCATTCAAATTGGAAGCTAAAAAATTCTTTATGAATAAATTCTAACCCTAATTGGGCTAGGCGCACCTGCTCAAAGACATCGCTCTTACATCCATTGGACTATCATTTGTTATGGTTCTTTTTTCTGCAACTGTCCCTGAATATGCGATCATTCCTGTTTTTTTCTCCTACTTTATGTCGATTTTGCATCTATGACCTTCCTCCCATCCTATTGTAAAGCACTCTGACATCCTTCGGAATCTTGTTCGCGCCATTTAAAACTATATCAATAAAATAAAATAAATAAAATTAGCATGGTCCGTTCATTTCACCAGACTGATATCTTGGAACGGAGTGCTAGTTCTCGTATCCTGACACAGAATGTGCGTTTCAAGCATAGAGTTTCCCCTAGTGCTCCCACAGGCCGAGAGCCATTTGGCAGGTTGTTCTTGAGCTCTTGCATGCATGCTTACAAGGGGGTGAGAGGGGGAAATTGATCTCAGGTGGAGAGGGACAATTTCCTACAGTTCAACTCATCAGAATACTAGCAGTCCTTCCAGACCTGCAACGTTACTGAAGATAAGCCGATACCCTTGTCAGTGGTGGATGTCATGGCTCCTTTCTGTGTCCAGGGGGTTGGGGACATAGAGGTGGGGGAGAGCAGATGCAACACCCCTTATGACTTGAGAGCAACAAAGAGTCCACCCCTGATCTCGCCAAGTAATGTTTATTTTGTTTGTGGAGCCTGAGGTTATGTTTGGCTTCCTGAAGGATGGTCGGGAAGGTGTTACCTTTCTTACCTTCTGCCACCTGTGTATATAGCCCCTCCCAATTACGATAAGGAACATTGTCCACAATGTAGAGAGGCCCATGTACCCTGGATTAGGAGAATTATTAACACAGATGACATACATCAGACAGACACAACATTGCAGCTGTTTACGGATGCAATGAAAGGCATCATACCTTTCTGGGGCCCAATGGCTAATAGTCTTAATATTAGATGGCTCACGATGGTGGTGGAGGGAGTCATTAATATGACTGCAGGAATATTGACAAATATCACAGTAGAGGTCCAGGCTACGAGACTTGTTGCACTCCAAAATGGTTTTAGAGGTTATCCTGGCCAACCGGGGTGGGACCTGTCGCGTCATCGGTAGTGGCTGTTGGTGTATATTCCTGATCATGACCCCCACTGTGTACCCTGCCATACATAAATTGCATAAGATTGCATCGTAGATACATCAAGGGAATGGTACATGGTCATTCACAGGATGGTTTGGGGTCTATTCGCTTCTTGGGGTTGGAAGATTCTTATTTTCCTCATTGCCGTAGAAGGTATCACCATGACATGCTGCTTGTGTATATACTGTCTCCCTGCCTCTTGTGCTTGCTGTGTATTGATGTTCAAGGCATGTCCTCGGACCCCAAGGTGTGATTCTACTGCAGAGGCTATGGTGATGCAGGGTATTCAGGATTTGCTCAATATTGATGAGGGCATTTTCGAATATTGATTATATGGCTTAACATCCTGTAGTATTAGCTCTAACATACAGTTCGTGTGTCAGCAATGGTTGTATATGTGTGAACGTTTCCCTTCTCCCTGTTTTAGAATTGTAAAGACCCTTACCTGATGGCACCAATAAAGATTAGCATGAATGCTAAAAGGAGGGTCTGTTAGATTTTTTAAATTTGATTTCAGTGATACTCAGAACTGAAATGCTCCCCTTGCTATGTTCGAACTCTATTCCACGTTAAGTTAGCATTCATGGCGCCATCTTTATTGATGCCATCTTGTTCTGTAACCAAGATCGAGCTTCTGTCTCATGATGCTTGCCTCAGCAGAAAGGCTGCCCCTGCGCCTCCAGCTTCTACTTCTCAAGGTTGAAGCTTCACTGCACTAATGAATATACTATCTATTGTTGCATACCTTTGCTGTTAGTTAGACTCATTCCCACATCTTATAATGTTAGACACTGGCCGAGTGGCTTTGGGGTTGAGATAGCTCTGTGCTGTCCCCTTATCCTTTTTTGCCTTCTTTGTGCCAATAAACGAAGGAAGAGTGATTCCAAATGGAAAGAATTACCTGAAGAGTCACAGAGTGTATTTTAAGAAGAACCCTCACTCACCAACCTAGTTGGTGACATGCTTCATCAAAGGGTTCCCACCCGAGGCGTGAGTGCCTCTTGGATGTGCTACGATGCCTGATTACAGCGGAGCAGGATTTTTGGGCTGTGCAGGGAGTGAAAAAACTAATACAGTGGAGTTTAAAATTACTTTTACTTATTCCTAAAAACTTTTAATAGTGGAGAAGTATGGTAAGATTAAAAGGTGGTAGGTGTGGATTTTACAACTGGCTTTATTGACCAATAACATCCAAAGTAAATCAATAGTGGCCGGTATAAATGTTTCAGCCTCCTTACGCAAATAGCGAGGCTTTCGTCAGGACCAGGAAAGCCATGTGGTAAGCACTCGCTAAGGTGCTGCCTCACCTGTGGCCAGGTTTACTGTTAACTTACGGGTTTGGACCTTCAGTGTTGTCTGAAGGGAAATAAATCTAAAAGAGAAAGCACATTTTAAAGTGCTTACACCATTTGTTAAGTTGACCATGGTGCTGTGACATAGAAGATGCAGTGACACACATGCTGTTCTATGTGCTATACAACTGTGGACTCAACGGGCTGTGGTGCCTCTCGTGATGATCGTAAGGTGCAATAATTAAAGCACTCTCCATTCATTTATTTTGGAAAATGTATATTTATACCAAGTGATGCTTACATTCAGCAGTTTATTCAGTGCACTGTGCAGTTTCAAAATTCGAAAACCACTTGTAAATAATGGGTGGTTTAGGTAATCTCATTGAGATTTAGAGGGAAGGTAATGAACAAAGACTGAGACGGAAGAAAAAGACATTAAAAAGTGTGGGAGAAACATTGGAACAAGGCTTACTTTGTTTTAGAAAAAGTGTTGCCCCATGGTCCAGGTGGGGGTTGGTGGACTATTGTCACACACTGCAATGGAGGTAAATGAGTATTTTTTAGAAAAAAGTAGGAAGAGCAATAAGTAAAGAGAATACCTCGGTAGCTGGAGCGTCCAGTATGCGGTACTTACTACGCCAAATCCAAGCGCCCACTCAGGGACCCCGTGGATGTGTGGGAGTCCCTGCCAGGTGTCTTTATGCTGCCATCATTGTGTTTCGAGGTCAGACACGTAGTCATGCAATGCGTGGCCGCGTCCACGTGATCATGACAAAGTGTGGGACAAAAAGGCTGACACGTTAACCCAGTTACGCAAACATATGATGGACGGAATGCTGAATTAAATCATACATTCACCCCAAGTCAAGAGATCTGGGTTAAATCCATTGTTCTTTTGCTCACCATCCCATCCCAGTTTAGACCCAGCCATATGCAAATCAGTCTTGACCCTATGCCTCATGGGAACAGTCCAGACTGAACTGCCAAGTCAGGTCCTCCCTGGACCGTAAACAACCATCCTGGGACCGGGTTCAGGGTATATAACCCTTCTTCAGACAGGCTAGCTTGAAGCCAGTGGCACAGTAAGCAAGGGACCCACGTCTGGGCATACTTATCCCACATAGGGCGAAAAGTGCTACGCAAACAAATGATTGAAAAAATGCTGAATGAAATCATACATTCACCCCCAGTCAAGAGATATAGGATAAATCCATTGTTCTTTTGCTCACAATGCCACCCCAGTTTAGACGCAGCCATATGCAAATCAGTCTTGACCCTGTGCCTCATGGGAACAGTCCAGACCGAACTGCCAAGCCAGGTCCTCCCTGGACCAGAAACAAGCATCCTGAAACCAGTTTCAGGGTATACCACCCTTCTTCAGCCGGGCTAGCTTGAATCCAGTGGCACAGTGAGCAAGGGACCCACCTCTGTGCATACCCATCCCACATAGGGCGAAAAGTGCTACGCAAACAAATGATGGACGGAATGCTGAATGAAATCATACATTCACCCCCAGTCAAGAGATCTGGGTTAAATCCATCGTTTTTTTGCTCACCATGACGTGTAGTCAACTGTGAATCTTTATTCAGCACAAATTGGCAGACAGAAAATAAGGCAGTGAGCACTGTGGTGCTGCATGTAAAAATGTTACTTGTGTGTAACTGGAGTGTTTTTACAACAAATAAATACCAGGAAAGGGAGTGGAACCACTTGTCAGTGTAGGTGTGATGTCTAAGGTAAATAAATGTAATTAGAGGAGTATGTGCCCCACGTGTACTGTATATGAGAGTAGATCATTAGCGGATCTACGAGGAATTAACCTCAGTGGAGAGGGGCATATTCTTTATTATTAGGGTTATTGTATGTCCTACCAATCTCTCATTGCCCACATGGTGTAATAATGTCTATACTGCCCGTCTTAATGAGGTCCAGCATTTGTAAAATATTCTGGTTTATACCATTGTGTGTCGGGCGCTCAATTAAGGATCATGGCAGTAGGGCCATGCTTCATATCAGTTAAGTCTGAAGCAGACTGTGGAATGACAGGGCTAACACCAATGGAAGAGTGTCCAAACGGGTGCCTGAGAGTCCCCTTATTTTTGCATAACGGAGTTCCGTGGGATATTGTCATTAAACCCATATTTGTGCATGAAAAGTCTGTAAATCCAGCGTTGTTCTTTCTCGTAGAAAAGTTTGGAGGTACTGGAGCTGGATTTGACTTGTTCGATTATGGTCCATCTCATATCATTGGGTGTATGGTTGTTCTGCATGAAGTATTCCGTCATGCGGGTCGTGTTCTTCTCTACGTCGGATGTTGCTGCTATGCTCGCAAATGAACCGCTTCACTTTCCTGCAGGTCATACTCCGATATCTGAGGCCACAGGGACATGTGATCAAATACACCACATTGGTGGAATTACAATTTGTGTGTGATCTTTGCGTCCAGGTTTTGTTGGGCTCGAGGTCCAGGTGTTTAGTCAGGCTTGTCAAGTGACAGACACTGCAATTTTCACACGCAAAATGCCCTGTCACGCTGGGGAATCCCCATGCATTCAGGATTGAGGGGTTGTGGTCGCGGACAGTTATCCTGGGACGGGTGGAGACCACGGAGTCCTTCAAACTTCTGGCCCTCTTAAATGAAAAAAGAGGTTTCTCCCATATTCTGTTGTTGGTCAATAGGATTCTCCAGTGCTTGTTAATCAATTTTGTAACTGAATTAGACTCTGTGCTAAAGGTGGTAACACAGGTCAAAGGGATTTCCGTCATATTTCTGGGAATATCTTCCATGAGGGAATCTCGAGGTTGGTTTCGGGCTCGTTTCTGACTTCTGTTTAAGATTTTGTCAGGATATCCTTGGTTTCTCAGTTTTGCAGTTAAATCTGTGGCTTGGGTGCGGTAGTCCTCAAGTTTACTGCAATTTCTTATTAAACAGAGATACTGTCCATGAGGCAGGTTTTCTCCCAATGCCCTTGGGAGGAAACTGGAAAAATCTAGTCGGTTATTGTTGGCAGTGGGTTTGGTCTATGTTCTAGTCCTAGGTTTCCCGTCTTCCTTAGAGATGTTAATATCCAAGAAGATCATTTCTTGCCCATCGTAGGAATGGGTCAACTTCAGGTTGGTGTCACAGGTGTTGAGCCATTCCAGGAATTCAGTGAGTTTCTGTTCAGGTCTTTGCCAATTAACAAGGAAATCATCTATGTATTGCTTCCAAAAAGAGATACACGTGGCATAAGGGTTGCTGGTGTCTAGGATGTGTTTTTGTAAGAAATAATGGACGTACAGCCCTGCCACACAAGGGGTAAAAGTGCTTCCCATCAAAGTCACTGTGGTTTGTAGGAACTAATCACCCTCATACTCAAAAAAATTCTCCTTAAGTGCCAATGTAACACACTCAGTAATTAATTGTTTTGGAGTGCGAAAATCCCAGCTGGCCTCCGCCAAGACATTGCTGATTACTTTTATCGTGCCATCTTGTGGGATGCTGGTATGAAGCCTTAGCTGCAGCGCTAGGGTGTGTGCATGAGTGTAGCATATGTTTTGTACAGGAAGGGTACCATTCCTGTACAAAATACTATGCAAGGCACGATGCATCGCTTTTCCCACTTTGCATGCTTGCTGCACAGTGCAGCACGTGTTGAAAGTCGAAAAAGCATGGAGAAATTAAAGCATTTTTCCTGTTAGGGCTTCCTTTGAAGGGGTGTTAACTTTTGGCGGAAAACCATGTTTACAAATATTTGTTATTATGGTTTTGCGTCAAAAGGCATTGGTGGTTGCATGGGAATGCCCATGTACCACCCCCTCGGTGCAAAGTAATGCAAAGACATGCTTTGTGCTACTTAAAGAGTGCTTTCCAGAGCTAAACAAGTTTTGCGCTGGAAAGAAAATAGCAAAAAAAGAAATTTGTGCTGGTTTAGTGATGTAAAACCAGCGCAAAAGTTTTGAAAATCTCCCCTGTGTTTCCTCAGTCAATTCGGCTCAATCTCTATGTGAGGATCTGGCCTATTCCTAATCCAATAGGACTGTAGGAACCAAACAACTTTGATGAGTCCTGTAGATTTATCATGTTTGGGTTATGGTAACACGCCTACCTGAGACTTCCTGGGACACATATTTCTAAGCTGCAGAGGATCCAAAGCATGTCAGCTTTACTGGTATTTGGTCTGTGGAACAATAGCCATGTTTCCACTGTTCGCTATCCACTAAACTGGCTGTCAGTACAGCAGAGGATTCAAATTGAGGTCCTATGTCTGGTTCGTCATGCCATTTACCACATCAAACTTGATCTGCTTTCAAATCGTGTTTTGTCTTTTGTTCCCTCCACATCTCCTAAATCAGGATCCTATTCCAAATCTTTAGAGCCCACATCACCCTTAAGAGCACTGGGACTGGAAGTCTTTTAGGATTCTGAGCTCCAAGCTCAGGAAGAGACTTCTTCTTGACCTGTGCAGGATACTTCAGTCGCCTTTTTTGTAGGAAGTTGAAAACGTATTTGCCAGCAAGTTGTCCCTGTACCTCTTTTAGGCTACTTCATCTCTTCCTGGTTATTTTTTTTTGCTTTATGTCCAATCACCTGAATGTGGCATTCTATTATTCTAATGCTGTTGGGTTTGTGGATATGAATTGTTTTATTTCTAACTATAGTCCACTAAAAATGGCTTTAATCGCCATTTGAGTTCTGCGCATAGCAGTCATACATTTCTTTTTAACTGTATGAGGAATGAAGTTGAAGCAAAATGGAAAACCACACTCAGCTTCCACTGGTTATTCTTTGAGCTGCGAAATGTGAGCAAAGGGGATGAAACTGTCTGCCATCTAGGGAGGGGACTTGGGATAGCATCTGAGGAAAACATGAAACATAGGGGCAACCCCAAGGAGCTCTTCATCGTCATCCAGTAATTCACCAAGCCCCATAGCGTAGCGACGGACATCACCCCCTCCCAGAACCTCTGCGACAAACTCAGCTCCTACTTCCACCTAACGATAAAGAACCTCTACGACAATTTCATCGACCACTCACCCATCCCCGCAGTCAGTCAACCCTGCGGCAACACCGGCCAGACTACCATCTCTGCATGGACACCGATCATGACCAAGGAAACCGCCGCAACAATTAAGGGCATCCACTCCGGGGCCCCCACAGTCGCCTGCCCACCCCACTTATACCACAGAGCTGCCACCACCATCGCACCCGTATTACAAAGCATCATCAACACCACATTCGAGACCGTCTCCTTCCCCGATGACTGGAAACGCGCAGAAGTCAGGCCCCTGCTCGAGAAGCCCTCAGCAGACCCGACAAACCTCAAAAACTACCAGCCAATCTCACTCCTCCCGTTTGCAGCAAAAGTCGCCCAGAAGACCGTCAATGCATAGCTGACAAGGTTCATCGAAGACAACACCATCCTCAACCCCTCCCAATGCGGATTCTGAAGCAACCACAGCACAGACCCTGCCCTACTCGCAGACACTGACGACATCCGCACCTTCCTTGACCAAGGCCACACCACAACCCTGATTCTACTCGACCTATCTGCAGCCCTTGACACAGTCTCCCACCGCACACTAACAGCAAGACTACACAACACCAGCATTAAAGGAACCGCCCTCGACTGGATCAGATCCTTCCTCACCGGCAGGAGACAAAGGATCATACTACCACCCTTCCTCTCTGAACCCACGGAAATCAACTGCGGGGTCCCACAGGATCATCACTCAGCCCAACCCTCTTCAACATCTACATGGCTCCCCTCACTGCCATTGTCCAACAGCACGGCCTCAGCCTAATCTCCTACGCCTATGACACCCAGCTCATCCTCTCCCTCACCAAGCACCCCACCACCACCAGACTCCACTTCCAGGAAGGAATGCAGGACGTTGCAGCCTGTATGAGCAACAGCTGCCTTGAACTCAACTTGGAGAAGACAGAAGTTCTCATCCTTTGAACCACCACTTCAGAATGGAACAACACCTGGTGGCCCACTGCCCTCAGCACCCTCCCCACCCCCACAGACCACACCAAGAACCTCAGCATCGCACTCAACTCCTCCCTCTCCATGAATCGACAGGTAAACACTGTCACCTCCAGTTGCTTCAACACCCTCCGCATCCTCCGTTAGACTTTCAAATGGATCTAATGAGGCAAGAAAAACAGTCACCCACGCACTCATTACCAGCAGACTGGACTACTGAAACGCCCTCTACACCGGCATCAACAAATCTCTACTACGCAAACTCCAGACTATTCAAAATACCGCCGCCAGGCTCGTCCTCGGGGTCCCACGACACAAACACATCAGCCAACACCTACACATGCACCACTGGCTCCCCGTTGAGAAATAAGTCACCTTCAAGATACTCACCTACGCCTACAAATGTCTACACAACACCGGACCCCAATACTTCAACGACAGAATCACCCTCCACGTACCCAAACGAGACCTCCGCTCCTCCAACTTCTTCCTCGCCAAAACCCTGCACATCCGCAGAGCAGGGGAAACTTTCTTCTTCTACATTGCGGCCAAGACCTGGAAGGAGCTCCCCACCGACATCAGACGTGCCCCCTCCCTGAACACCTTCAGGAAGGCTCTGAAGATCTAGCTCTTCGACTGAAACAGACCTGCTGCCCCGCCCCCGCGCCTTGAGACCCGCACAGGTGAGTAGTGCGCTTATAAAACCCCTGATTGATTGACTGATTGATGTACAAGGTGATTGCGCCACCAGAACATCACTATTTTGACGTTCAAGTGGGGCAATGCCCTGCACCCTATTTACAAAGCAGCGTTAAGATACTTTGAATGGCTTAGAGCCATTTTCTAAATATGGTACCCTTTCACACAGGTATCTTATGTGAAAGGGGTGAGCAATAGGTGTTGCTGTGGGTGTTCCACTGCAACACCCTTTACCTTTTTGACTCTGCCCCAGATTTACAAGGATCTGCAAATCTGAGGCCGCGTCAAAACTAAAGCCACGCAAAAGCATGTGTTAGATTGGCGCAAAGAGGAAACATACTATTATTTCTCCTCGTTTTTGCTTTTTCTATGTGTGCTGCATTCTGCAGCACACATAGAAAGAGCAAAATCCCATTAATTATTGTTTTTGTGCAGGAAGGTGCCCCTTCATGCACAAAAACAATCATTAAATAATGACGATTTGCTACTATGTGTGGTGCAGAAAGTAGCAAATCACAATTATTGGATTATTATGCTCAGGAAGAGACACTTTCCTGCACATTAACAATCATCACTGCAACACAGACACCCTTGCACTATGGTCAAAGGGTGTCTGTGTTGGTGCTCAGCAGCTATTATTAGCACCAGAGCTTGGAAAAACACAGGAGTACACGGTATTCTTGTAAATACGGTGCATCCCTGCCTTTTGGAAATGGCGCAGGGTGCTTCGACAAAATTTGCTACAGCATCACACTGCGCTATTTCCTTCTACATATGCCCCATAGGGCCTTATTTACAAGCCCCTTGCGCCGCCGGTACATCATTTTTTCCCATATTAAAAGTGACTCACCGACGGCGCAAGGGGCTTGTAAATAAGCCCCATTTTTTTTTAAGTGATAGTTTGAGGACCAAATTTGGCACCTGTGCTATCACTCAATAATTTGTACCTTGAAGAGATGTTTCAGTTTACTCCAAGATAAGAATTCGAATCGCTGAAAACAATAAAAGTATTTAAATCCTGTAGACGAATGATTAATTTGTTAGCACGGCAGAAGGTGCATTTTGAAAGCCATCATGTGACAATACAATAATATAATGCAAAAACATACATAGCTTATGGTCGTGTAAAAGCAGCAAGTAAATGAACCGTCATGGTGTTATTTCTCTTGTTTCCAACTCATTAAAGCAAACGTTGTTCCTGCCGTACAAGAAAAAATTGCTATACTTGAACTATATGTAGAAAAAGAACCAAACTTCGCTGAGTTATCACATGCTTGCTCACACACCACACGCAAAGAGAATGATATATACACTAGTAAACATATACATATATATAGACACAATTAAGTATGTGCTTTGTTGTGCATTTATGATAAATTATTCGAAATAGACATGTTTAGAAAATATGGATGACAGATCAATTGTTATTTATTTTCTTTTAACACTGTATCATCATAAAGAAAACTGGTATAAATGAAAAATTCTATTTCAAATATCTACATCTAAAATTGTAGGCAGTGAAAAGCACTTTGTTGACAAAGAGTGTGGAATGATGTATGTTAAATTGTCAGAAACTGCTTGAATGCCTTGTTTAGTTGCCACAAACAAATTCACATATCAGAACGAACAATACTGCTATATATTTTTTTTAGTTTTTCCTTGGGATTTTTTGTCTTTTCTATTTTTGTTGTTAAAACATACTGAGGGGGGAAATGGAAAAACTGAAAATTCATACGTATTTCAGAAAATCTGAAATTGAAGCAATATTTAGAACTATTAATGAAGAAACACTGTTGCATTGGTGTAATATACACAATGCACTCATTTTTTATCTGTAATGTACATCAAATACTTTACAACAAAGCATTAACAAGAGGCAAGAAACATCTTGCTGTACAGAGGAAACCCCAAAATGCAACTTGAAGCCTAGATTCACAATGAATGCGGATATTAAAGAAAACGTGAGAAGCTGTCCCCCAAATTGTATGTAAACTGTTCAGTTTCTTGTGCTTCACGTAACCTTCTTGTCCCACTTCGACTTCTCTGCCCCCTTTCTTTCATCCACTTTCAGTTCACAGCATCTACGACTCTGAATGGCAACACCAGGGTGCCCCACGCCACAAGTGAGTGTTCCTGTCTATGGACTTATCTTCCGAGTTTAAATTCCACATGTTCAGCCTTCTACATTACTTTAATCAATAATCCACAATGGTTATATTGGGCTTTCCTATGGAACAGGCTTTAACAAACTAAATTTGCAGGAAAGAAAAGTCTCGTGGTATGCATGCACATGCACAACTCCCGGATCCTGGCTTCCTAGCAGCGCCTCACACCCAGGAGTCCGGAGACGCGGGGTAGTGGCTTGTTTCATAGTTAAGTTCACTATATGGACGAGCAGCTGAATAAAAATCAACGTAGTTGCCAGTAGACTTTAGTCCCAGGTGCATGTTGTACTCGCTGGCTGGGGGGCGATGGTGCACCTGATCATCAAAGAAAGATTCATCATAATTCCTGGTTGAATTCTGAAATGGCTGGTAGGCTTCGTATTCTTTTCTGTTTGGCTCCTGTGGGACTGGCTGGGTTGAGATCTAGAATATAAACACAATTGTTGATGCAACAGCACCAGACTATAGGGAAGTTCACAGTACACATTTATTTAAATCATCACAATTTAGAACCAGCTATCTTCAAATCTTGATCGGATTATGAGTGAGCAGTCACGCTTAATTTGCACCGAGGCTGGTGGTAGTGAGTCACCAGCGCTCATTTTTGAGGAGAAGGATTATAATTTCATCATCAGACTTCGGCACAGAAAGAGAGAGAAAAAAAAGGCAGAAAAGGAAGCAAGAAGAAAGAAGAGATAGACAAGAAAACCGCGACAATGGGAAAAGGCCGAGATGAAACTGAACTTGCAACAGTGAGATAAAAGGACGTTTAGGGTAGTGAAAGACAGAGGCATGAGGAGGGATCAAGACCTAGTAGCCTGGGTACCCAGCCAACCTGGAAGGCGGCAGCGTCAGCATCATGATCTTAGGCAAAACTTTGAGTCCCTGCACTGTTTATTATTATTTTTCATTTTTATTCAAATTATTCACTTCAGAGGAGCATTGTCTTCAACGTTGTGTATCACGGCGAATATATCGTCCACCTTGGGATAAAAGATTTGTAATTTAAACAACAAAGGCTAAACAGTGGTATGACATTTTTTTTTAGCAATGCCAGACCACAATTTGAAATATTTGTTCAGCTTCTCTCAAAATGCCTGCAGAAGTGAAGATCAAGAATAAACAAGGCTTTCGGTGGTCCGCAGTACAAATTATATACAACGAATAAAATCATATGCTTCCCACCGACAAATACCAGCATTCTCAGTGTGATTTCACCGAAATCGAATTTGTTTTACTCACAAATAAAAGTGCACAGAAATTTAACATGGGAACTCAGTGGAATCGGGCGTAAAACGTGGGCAGAGGAAAACGCTAGTTGCAAGGGTGCATTTTTGTGCCCTGAACTTTCCCACATTGGAAGGTCATGGACTCAAGCCTCAGAGGCTATATTGTTTTCAAGGTGCGAGAATTGTATTCGTCTCTAACTATCTAGCGGGGCTAGTGACATACTGGTTTAACTGGACTTTTCAGAAGCCAGCTCTGGGTGTTCCATCAGCACCATCTCAAAACTAACAATTTTCTTTTGTGCAAAGAAAATAAATGGGGCCTACTACAGTTACTAAAGTCATGTTTTTTTCAAAAATGTTTCTATCACTTTTCTCTTATATGCTTTACAACAGCTATTCGTAATGTTACTTTTCTGTACAATTTGTTTTTGTTGCCAATTTAAATTGTTTTTTTTCCTTTTATGTTATTTTGTTTGATTTTTTGTGTGTTTTCTTTTATCTGTGAAGAAATTTTCTATGTTTATTTGTAGTCTTCATCTTGCTGGTTGGTTCATAATATAGCCTTGTAGCACGCCGTAGAGAGCTATATCCACCATTAAAGGCCCACTCTTGCGTTAACCCCTTCGATGCTGATGACGAGCTCAGCCACGGGGGGCGTGTGCGGATGACGAGCTGAGCTCGTCATGTAACGCGGCTTTTGTAGAAAAGCCGCGCAGCGCAAAAATGACCGCCGCAGCGATGCGGTTAAAGGCCAAGGGACCAAGAAGTAGACAATGCAAAAGAGCTCTTCTTAAAGAACCATTACTGTTTACCACACAGGAAACTCAAATGGAGCTGTCTAGTATTGAAATGTCAGTGCTGTTTGAACATCAGAATGGCTCCGAAAAGATGACTGCAGCAGCATCATTTACAGGGCTCAGTTAATGGAGCAGCATTTTTGGTGTACACCCTTGTCGACTACCATCCTGACCATACCTACATCACTGCCTGTATTACGAAAGCTCCAGAAGATGTGAAGCAGCTATGTGAACTCTTTTAAACCACTCATGCAAAAACAGGTGGGTTCTTTGTTTTTAGGTTGAGCATAGGCAGTGCTTGCAGTGTCTCTTCAAGATATTTTGTATACATTTTGTGGGTTTTAAACCTGCCCATTGCCTTTTTATTTGTTACATCAATTGCCGTTTAAAAAGGCCTGCTTGCTAGTGGTCAATCTTTTCTTGTCTCTCCTTGTTATCATTTATTTCCTCCCAAGGAGCAGTGCCCAACTACTGATATCTTTACATTTGGGTGCTTATCTATTCGTTTCCCTTTTCATTTGCAGAGCATTCGCGCTCCAAACTCTGCTCCATTTTTGTACACAGGCCGGTAAATCTTGTTCTAATCTTGTCACATTTTCAGAGCTTTCAAAGACTAAGAACAAATGTCGGATGCTATTTCAAGAGGGCGCCTGTTCTATGGCAACTCTATGCTGACAGTACATCGCTGGTGTAAAAAGGTGACGTGTACAAACAGCCCACTTAGCTGCTTCCTTCGCATTTTAAACCACCCCTGCCCTTCCCCCATCTCCCCGATCTGTGCCCCAGAAGAGTGAAAACATGTTTGTGCTTGACAGAACAAAATGTAGAGGCACAAGGGAACTTGCACTGATTTAAGAGCTATGGTGTGGGACACTCTTACTTTTGCCAAGTCAAGGAGGAACGTCACTAGTGCGGCTTAGCTTGAATGTCACCTCAGGTAACTGGGGAATAATACCTGACCTTAGAGGGTGAGGTGGCACCTGATAAACTGACCCGGGGAACTCTAGTGGGCCTGCCTTGGGAAGCCTGTGTATTATTTGTGGGGTGCCGTAGTATACTGTGTGTTCATATAAATACTGTCTTTTATATAAAAGCACGTTTTTAACTTAATTAGTAAAGAAATTATACTCCAAACAGACGTATAGGACATTGTATGTTTCTATATTTATTTATTTTTGTGATTTATATAGCGCTGGCATGGCCCCTAGGCATCAGAGCGCTTTACGAAAATCAGAATATATCAATAACAACTAGAAAATATACATCTAAGTTAGCCTCCCTGTGAGGTAGAGCACTCCACCTCTGTTTCCATAATCATGGGAGTAAAAGCTTCACATGCTCAAAAAATCTTAGAGGCAGGTCTACAAGAAACTAACAGCGCGGTGCTGCAAGTCATTTTGCTGCGCTGCATTATTTTCGAAGCACAGGGATGAAACATATTTACAACAATCTCTGTGCTTCCCCCTGCGCTGGGGCACAAACTGCTGCCATGCACCGGCACAGGCACCCTTGCACCATAATGCAAGGATGCCTGCGTCATGGGGAGATTGTTTTTGTGCAGGAAGGGGATTTTTTTTACTGATCTCTTCTGTACTGATCTCATTGGTTCCAGTCCTCTCGGAATAAGTTATAAGGGCCTCTCTACAAGTGGTGCAGATATATACCATTGTCATCTAAGCAATACATTTTTAACTAGGATGCTGGAAACTGGTCAGCAGCCACTACTAGCCTCAAACCTCCTAAAATTCACGGACTGCACAGCAAGTTACCCCTAACTGACAGACACTTGTTCCGAGCAGGGTGGATCCACAAAGACCTGCATATTAGGTCCCATATGCTTACAGGACAAAGATAAGACAGTTGTTCCCATGATTCTCAGTGGGCAGACAGTGATTCTTCAAACAGCTTCAAAATTGTGTTTTTAATACCAAAACTAGCTCATCATTCTGAGATTAACCTAATCCAGTGCCTAAAAGGCCCTCACTCTATACAACTGTATTGTAACAGAATATGAGAAACTATTGTTCTCTACAGAGTAAACATTGCAGGACAACTGAGCACCAGAAGATGGGAAACATCCTGAACAACGATAATTTTATAACGACTTACCTGAACAACGAAGCCGGAACCACGACTTTTAAAAACCACGACTTTCATTAAGCACGACTTCCCTGAACCACGAGTCTCTCCACTACACTCCTCAGAATTAAGGGAACATTAGGGGGGGGTGTGTGGGGGGGTCTCCCCCCCAAAAAAGGAAAAGAAAAAAAAAGCTAATGGTATGCGTTGTAAAAAAAAAAAAAAGATTTAGATCCGTTTATTTTTTACGAGTGGTTTGTAAGAAGTATTGTAATTACAATAGTGCCACCTACTGGCCAAACACGAGATGTTTTATTTCGTGGTTTAGGAAGTCGTGGTAAATAAAGGTAGTGGTTGAGAAAATCTCGTGGTTAAGGAAGCCGTGGTTTAGGCAGTAGTTGTTTAGACATACAACCCCAGAAGATAGCTTGGTACAATATACACAATTTGACTGCAAAGAATGAATATAACTTATCCCATGATTGTGGAGGGGAATCAAAAAGCCATAGTGCATTGTGGTTATCAAGCCTGAAAGCAAACAGACTATCAAACCTGAAAGTGTGAGTCAATTATGTAAAGTTAAAAAAATATATATGTTATATTAACCATTTCAAGCATCACAGACAATACTGTGCATTGTACAAGAGTTAACATACAACTTATTCATCATCTTCAGTCGATGTCGATGTAGCAAACATACAAATTATATTCAGTATAGCAAACCAAAACCAGAATTAAGCAGTGTCCTTTCTCAACGATCACCTGGCAAATGTTCGCCTCAAGAGGGCCCAACCCAGTCATAAAAAGGCTACTGAAGCCTTGCATATTAGTCCACCCATCCTCCTTGCCAGCACCACACTAGAAATATCTTCCAAGATGTTGTGTTACGAAGAGAAACAAGTGTGGGGGATAGCTCACTCAGATATCTGCCTCAAGTTATTTATCAGGTGCCTGAGTTTCAGGAGCAAAAAAGGCTGTCACCACATCCGACCACAGGTCATCCCGTGGTTTTCATCTCACAATGCAGCACTCTTCAGAGAGCAGTGCAGCCCTTTCCACTGTGGTCAATGTTTCGACTTCTTAGCCTTCACCTGTAGGCCTCGGACCCTCAGGGATAACATGTGCATTGCAATGTCTCTGCAAGCAAGAACCAGGGCTAAGTCTAGGAACTAATTACCTGACTTCTTCTCCATATGCCTAGTGCATACTCCAAGCAGGCACGCTTCCACTTCAATAAATCCCCTTTTACCCAAGGTGTGGTTCAAATCTTTAATTACTTGGGTCCAGCAGCAGGCCAAAACTGGGCAGTCCAACATCAGGTGGGCAAAGACTGCATCTGTTGTATATTGGGCTATAGGCCCACATGCTGCGTAAGGATGGGCACAGACACAGTGCTATGGTTGTTAAACTGGCCTCGGGCACGTGCACTAGGGCCCTTTTATTAACCGGCTCACGTCACTTGTGACGTCTGTGAGGGATGCGTGTAGGGGTGCAAGGGTGCCCACTCCCATAGGGGAGTGGCTACTAATTCTGTGCCTGTTGAGACACTAAAAAGTAGTGTCTTGCAGGACACAACAGCATCCACAGGACCACATTGAGGACTGTTCAAAACTGCAGAGTGCAACTTCACATTCAATCTGTGGCGTGTAAGGTATGTATTGTGTAAATAATTAAACTGTGTATAATTGTAACAAATATTCCTCAATACCGTATGGACATATTCACTACTACCATTCTTTCCCTTGGAATTGACTGCCAATGACCCCTCCCACATTTCATGTAGTAAAGGGAGACTATCAGACACTATCTCAAGAAAGGACTTATAGACCCAAGAAACTAGCCATCTTCCATGATTTAAGTAAAGTTGCACTGCACAATCTGTCTGATGTCTGCTTTGGAAGAGGGCCTGGTGGAACTAAAATCACCACAGAACTTTAAACAGGGGAACTCAACCTGGCTTAGAGTTACATTTCAGTTAAGGAGCTTTACTCCAACTTCCAATTAAACCTACCCACAACTAGTTAAGCCTGAGTCACTTCAAAATCCTTCCTGAACCTTCTATGGACACTTTCCCAACGTGTCCCAGAGAGAAGCAAAGATATAGGGGCATATTTACAAAGGGATTGCGCCACCAGAGCGTCACTTGTTCAAATGGTCCGATGGTGCCCAGGCCTACACCTTATTTATAAAATTGCGTTAAGCCACTTTGCGTGGCTTTTGTGGCTTAACTCCACTTTGTAAATATGGTACCCTTTCACGCATGCAGTTTTCAGCATTACAAAGGGGAATGGCTGTTGCTGTGGGCAATCCACACCAAAACACATTGCTTTTTGACACAGATTTAAAAGGATCTGTAAATCTGAGGCAGAGCCAAAAACTAATGCCCTGCAAAGGCAGGCAATAGATTGGCACAACACAGAGAAATACTTTTATTTCTCCTCATTTTTGCTTTTTCTATGTGTGCTGCATCTTCCTGCACATAAACATTCACCCCTGCAATGCAGTCCCTATGGTGCAAGGGTGTCTTTGTTAGCGCTAGGCAGCTATTTTTATTTCAGCGCAAAGGAAAACACAGGGGTGCGCCATATAGTTGTAAATAGGTTGCATTGCTGTGTTTTTGAAATGGCGCAGGGTGGCGCTGCAAAATTTTATGAAGCAGCGCGGTGCTGCAAAATTTGCCGCAGCGCCACACTGGGCCATTGACTCATAAATATGCCCCATAGTTTGAGAGAGACATGTTCTTCAGAAGCACTTCTTGTGGGCATTACCATGTGTTTTCAAATGTTCAGGACTACAAATGTTTCTCCATCTCCTCTTTATTGTGCATGCTTCCTTTAAAGCTTTGGGCTGGCAGTTGGTTTAGGCCTGGTTGTTTTGCTTTTCAAAGAGGTGCGAACTCTCAAGTCACAACTGTGAATGTCTCATTAATTCACTGAAAGAGGCCTGAGCACACAATAGTTCAACTCCGAGAATTGAAAGAGGTCGCTAAAGTCTGATTGCAGAGTTGATCTTTTTATGTAAAATATAGGATTTGATTTCTGTATGAATTGCTTTCATCAATCAAGATTTTCTTTCTTTTTATCTTTGTAAGGTGTGTGTCGTGCAGCACAGTTATCAGGGTAGAAAACAAACCTGAAGAATCACAGCATTCACTTTAGTTTTGAAGGAACATGTCCTACGAAATCTATAGCTTTGCTGGATACAACACAGTAGATGCCCTAAACATTTACTGTCGCTTTTAATGGGCCAATTATTTATATTTTATAATTATCTAGAGCTAGTCTCGGTTCTTTATAGGCAGTCTTGCCAGTTCCACATTACCAGGACACAGACTTGCACTACACTAGTAAAACATTTCCAGAGAGCACATGTGACAGGCCTTGCCCCACAACAGAAGTCATAACATTTCAGAAGTCCAAAATGAACGGATGCATCTGGCATGACATCCAGGGGGATAGGTATAATAGAAGTGGGGGAGCGTGCCGTTAGCCTCCTGGGCTTAACTACATGCTCCGCTACTTCGGAAACGCAAGGCTGCACCATATTTACAAGAATGTGGTGCAGCCTTAAATTTCCCCTTGCAATGGCCCTAGGTTTAACAACTTAGCGCCAACGCAGGCACCCTTGCACCAGAGTGAAAGGGTGTCTATGTGCAGGGGAGGATTAGTTGTGTGTAGAAAGGTGTCCATTCCTAGACATAAACAATCATAAAATGCCATGCCATTTTGTACCTTTCATGTGTGCTGCTTCATGCAGCACACATGAAAGTTACAAAATGGCATTTTTAAACAGGTTTGTTTATGTACAGGCAGGGACACCTTTCTGTACATTAACAAACCATGGCATTTTGCTTTTTCCATGTGTGCTGCACCAGGCAGCACACATGGAAAAAGCAAAAAAGAGGAGAAATTATGCATATCTCCTTGTTTCAGTAACTTAAGACCAGAGTTTTTCTTGTCTTCATTTTGGCGCTACCTACTATATACACCACCCTTGTACATAGGGGAAAGTGTCAAATACAATGGGTGTTGCGGTGGAACACCCACCACAATACCCACTGCACGCCCCTTTCACACTAAACACAGCGTGAAAGGGTGCCTTGTACATAAGGCAAGACCCCTATCGCATCGGGAACGTCACAAAAATGACGTTCCCGTGGTGATAGGGGCTTATACATATTCCCCCCAGTTCTCTAACTAGAACAACACTTGTTTGTGTTCACTAAAAGTATGCCGACCTATCTAGGGTAGACAAATACACTAAGGAATAGACAATTTCCACTCTAGTTAAATGCATAGGATCAAATTAGAAACTCAAATACAGTTCCCACTCACACAAGTTTTTTAAATGTCCTGTTAAAGAATAAAATAAATAATACCTGGATCAAGCTTCCACTCAACATTAGAGGCGCCCCCACCCTGCACACCTTCAGCAAGACCCACAAGACCTGGCTCTTAGACTGACCAGAGCTGCTGCCCCCCAGCGCCATAAGACCCTCATGGGTGAGTAACACGCTTAATACCCCCTGATTGATTGAACGGCATGTATTGCTTTTCATACAGTCTAATGCATTTTTGCATGAATTATATTGAGACCTTTTACACACTACTTACTGTTAAAGATGTTGCAGGAATATTAACTCCCATCCTACTTCTGTCTTCCGGAAGAGATATAAGAATACTTGCCACCTGTGATTAGATTAAGAAGAAAATTAAAAAGCAGTAATGTTTTCTTCTGTGCATTTACGATTTTAAGTGGTTTCAAGGACATTTGCTCCTACATCATGACCTCTCCCTACATACATTGCATTTTGCAGCTGCCATAGCTTTAGCAGAGTGTAGGAAAGTGGGTTTCTGTTGCAGTAACCCCCCCCCCCCACTTTTTGCCAGACTACTGATGCACTTTCACTTGATGTGCCCTGGGTCTCTGCCAATCAGGTTCCCAGGTCCTGTGTTCTTTCCCCAAAACTAACCCAATTGGCATTTCTGGCCACAGGTCAGCCCCTGGTAAATGGTACCTAAGGTACCCAGGGCACTGTGACCAGGGAAGACCGCAAAGGGCTGCAGCACTTATTGTGCCACCCTTAGAGGCCCTGTGCCTGGACACACACACACTGCATGTTTTGGTGCAGAACAAAGTGAAGAGTCCACATGGCACACACCTCTGTGTGCCACAACCCACTGCCCAGGCATGGATCAGTCATCCCTCTAGCTGGGTGTACTATACTAGTGGTGAGGGTACAGTAGAATGAGCACTGTACTCCTACAGTGTCTAAGTCCATTCTTAGACATTGTAAGTGTAGTGCTGTCATTAAGAGTATATGGTGCTGGGAGTTTGTCATTCCAAACTCCACAACACCATAATGGCTACACTGAAAACTGAGAACATTGGTATCAAACTTCTCAGCACATTAAACCAACACTGATGCCAGTGTGGGATTTAATGAAAAATGCACACAGATGGCATCTCAGAGATGCCACCGGAAAATTATCCTACCACTAGTGTCCAGGCTGAGTGGCTGCTTCCAGATATGTTTCTGGACCCCTGGGTCAGAGCCTGCTGCTCTCGGGGCCTGAAACAATGCACATCCTGGGATGAGGTGCCAAGCCTCCTCCCCCAAGATGGGCAGGGTTCACAAAGTGGAAGCTTCAAAGGCTTGCCGCCTTTGCGAGCTTCACCAGGCCACTTGCTGCTTTCAGCAACTGGTCCCCACTGGTTCTGACCCCCACTTTGAGCTGGACAACCAGCGGGAAAAACAAGTGAGGAAGAGATGTGTGCCCACCTCTGCCAACTCCACCCCTCAAGTGGGGGAGGCGAGGTGAAGCACAACTCCCAGTCACTGCCATCTTGCAGATTGGGGGACTCAGCCAACCAGGGACAGGCTCATGCCCCTCTCACTGGAGGGTTGCATAATAGGGGGTGTACCGACCCCATGGAAGGGACCCGTTGGTCCCTTTTACCTACCTGTAATGGCCCTAAATCTGGTATTTACGGGCACCCCTGAACCTTGCTTCCTCAGACAAGAACCAGCAACAAGAAGAAGAAGAAGTAGGACCGAATAGCCATGCAGCAGCTAACAAGAGGAAGACGCCCACTGACTTGGCCCCAGCCCTACCGGCCTGTCTCCCCCTGGAACCTGCTCCTGCGAAATCCCGGTGTGTCTTGAAGCCAGCAACCTTGGAAACCCCGGAGGACCTGCCTGCCTTCAACTACAAAGACTCTGTCTCCTGAGAACACCGGATTTGTTAATCTGCAACCTCTGGCTCTGGCCGGACACCACGGATATGCCCCACTCTGCACCCGCCGTCCACGGCCCGAGCTTGAGTGGGAAAACACCATGAGGTCACCCCAGCGATCCTGACCCGAGATCCCATGACCCCTGACCTGCCTCAAGCCTCCAGTAGACACCTGTAGCCTAAATCCAGAAGCCCCCTAACTGCGACCAGGAGCTGGCAAGAAGATTCAACACCAAAAGGCACCCCTCCACCCGACGCCCCATGGCCTTGTGTGCCCAAACCGACGGTGCCTAACCAACCCCTAACTTCCCAACTTACCTCTCAAAGTGGCGGTCACACCCAGAAGACCTTCATCCAGGGCCTGCAGTGCCTTTGCAAACCGGAGGTTCCCCGTTGAAACCAACAGGGCGCCCGATGTCGAAACAGCACCCTGCACCCGGCTGCCGTAGCGCCACTGAGGGTGCACCTTTGGTGCTACTTTGTTACCCCATTTGCCCAGAGCTAAAGTCCAAGATCTTTGCTCCCACAACCCAGTGGCCTGTTTGTCAGCAGCCACCAACCGGAGGCCCGCTATCCCCCATTGGATAACAATGGGCCTCAGCACTCTGCACTAGGTCGCCCTAGTGCCGCTGAGAGTGTAACGAGAGTGCATCCTTGACCCTGGGGCAACCCTGGTTCTATCCCCAGAAGCTCAACTCCAAATACTGATTACTGACCTGGTAACCGCTAACTTAATTTCTCTCCATAGGAACCTATTGACTGTTTTTCTCTGAAAAATGTTTTAAGTGTGGAGTTGATTTGTATGGAAACCTGAAAAATAACACTTGTGCAAAACTGACTTTACTTACCGTTTCTCTAGGAAATGTCCCAGTGTGATATCTAGGCATATCACACTGAGTAGAAAAAGTAATCTCAAAAGTAACGTGAAAGTAACTTACCTGTAATTCTTATTGCAAAATCGAAACAAATCATATGTACAGCATTTCACAGTATTGCATTACCAATAATTCAAACTGTAAACATTTCAAAGTGCATTTACAATTGCATTTCAAACTGGATATTTACTGCAAAGTATTTATCAAGTAACCTGAGCCAGGCTTGCTTGGTTCTAGGAAAATAAAATAACTAAAAGAATATTTTAATACAAAACCAATTGGTCTGAAGTTCAGTCTTTGAATGTTGAAATCACTTGCTGATTGAGTGGGTACAAACAAATGCTTAGCACTGTCCTCTGATACTGCCTTACTTCTCAATCGCACTACCACAAATAGAGAGTGAGGTGCTATCTAACTTTACCTCTGTCTACCTTTGAGGTTCCACTGGACTCTGTGCACACTAACCCTCACTTTGGTATAGTATATTCAGAGCCAGCTTCCTACACATAGAACTCATTTTATAAGGCAATTTTCCAGCATTTTATTTAAATGTTCTGTGTCTGGTACAGTTTGAAGAATAATTCACTGCCAGAATATCTATTTTTATTTAGTTTTAACTTGCTTTATAATTTATATAGTTAGCCACTGACCCATCAAAGGCATCCATGACTGAAGATACTGTATGGATTGCAAAGTTTACATCTGACAATAATGCCCCAAGTGGATGAAACATTGCCTTTCAAACATATATGGCATGTGAAACGTTTGGTAATACAACCACTTCTGGGTTCAGTTTACAAAAAAAAAAGTTTTCAATTGTTTTAAAATGTCTATTAGTTTTCATGAATTTAAGAATGCCTTCAAAAAGGTGAATCCAATGGTTCACTGATCTTAAAGGTATGCACCTTTAAATGCCATGGTGTCTTTCTCACAGTTGCGGTTTGTAGCCCCAGAGTTAAAGGAGACTCAATAGCCCAGAAAGATTTTACAATGACTCTAAGTTACATTTGCGGTATCATGTTTAAATATCAGTTAACCATGTGATGGTGTGAACCATTAGTATCTGAAGTCCAATATTGTTGATGCCAAAGCTTATAATCGAGGCTAAATAAAAGACTTTTTTCAAAATCAATAAAGTGTAATAAACAGATGATAAAATGTAGGGCCACTGAACATTAATAAGTGTATAAAGTCATATAAGAGGCCAAAGTGTACCTTTTCATCCGCAAATTGAAATACAAATAGAATGATCAGTTTTATTTATAACGTTCGTTTTAATAGAGATGTTTTTGCAGAGTATTATGAACGTCACAGAAGCAAGCAGTGTTAAAGAACAGTATAGCTAGACTGACCATTTGCGCAATGTATTCACCAGGTTAAGAAAAAATCCCAGTGTATTGCTCTTAAACAGCGATCACAACTTCAAGTTGCGTTTTTGTAATTCACTAACAGAACATGGTTTTGTGAACGGGGAACGTACCATGACGAGGTGCACTGGCACAATGGAACGTTTTTTACTCTCCACATGTTGACAACTCGACAGTCTTACATGGTGCCTGGGCTGTGAGTCCAAACATCTTTGAGGAGAACAGCCTTTTACTTTCAAAAGTTTCTTTACTTTATAGCTCAGAGTCTGTACTGTACATTTTAAAAAGTCAGGTTTATTCCTCAAGGTGTCGACCAACGCTAATAGGTCCTTCGAGTCCGAGCACATAGTATTAGGAGCCTTATCATTACTTAGGGGTGGAGGGTTCGCATTGTTAACACTGGCCAGAAAGGCAAAACGATTGCTACATGGTAAGCTCGCGGAGCAAATTGTTTCACCTGACTGACTATGGGCTGGAGGAGGCGCTGCTGGGTGGCATCTTGGCTGGTTGTCCTGACTGAAAAATCTATGACGGAAACAGATTAAGGATTAGTGTTGGAGGGGCTTGGTCTGTGTGCTTTACCCTTGAAGAAATGTGTGATCTTAGGTTTACCCCTTTAGTTGAAATATCTTCAACCTCCTCCATCTCTGATTATCGATATCTTTTAAGGCACAGTTCACTGTTGCGTGTCTCTTGGCCAATTTGGGCTCTTTGGCAACTCCAGGTGCAAATTCAACAGCCTTCCCTGTGCCCATTATGCGCTACCCCAAGAAAACCGTCCCTGTGACCATTAAAACACCTCTTTGCCAAAAGCAGGACCAAGGGGGGTGGCCCTGCCCTGCCTCTTCCTGTTGCCGATGGGCCCAGGACGGGCCCGCCCTTGGCCCAGGAGCTTTCTACGCAGCGGTATTGCCGCTTGTGTTATGAGCGTGTTAGGAAGACCCACTCCCTTCAGGGACCAGTCTGCTGGGTGCCTCCTGGCACAGGGCACATTGGGGGATAGAATCCCTCGAGTTCCTGATGGTTGGTAGGGGCAATGAACCACTCTCTCTGCCATAGTTTGTCCAGCAGGACAGGATTGCTGCTCGTGCTATGAGCGTGTTAGGAGGCCCTACCCCCTTCATGGACCAGTCTGCGGGTACACCTCCTGGCACTGGGCACATTGGGGTGATAGAGTCCCCTGAGTTCCTGATGGTCAGTGGGGGCCGTGTACCACTCTTTCAGCCAGTAGCGTGTCGTCACATATTTTTAACATGGAATTTCAATGAAATACGCAAAAAAAAAACTGGAAGGAAGCTAAATTTGCCCATACAGAAAAAGAAGCATCTTGGTAGACCAGGTTCTTGCCATTAATTATATAACACAATTACTTTGAGTTTGATTTACATTTAACTGAGAAGGAGAAATACTGCATAATTGTATCATCCCTCAGTAGTTCTCCATCAAGTAAGGGTGGCTAAAAGTAGATTTTTCAATCATATTACTGCTTCATAAATTCAAAGATATTAAAAGATGAGACTACACAAGAAATATGCAAAAATCTGTATAGGAAGAACAGGTTTTCTGGAATGGTGAAAAGAGTAGATACTCAAGAATGTTCCTTTCTGCTGGTGTTATGCAGTGTCCCTTTAAATCTATTTGGTTGCTATGAATGGCATGTAGGTACTTTTGGTCTAGGAAATTGCATGATTTGGCACTTCAGGTTTCATGGTGGTAATCTACTCATTATCCGGATGTTTCTGTATAAAGAAGTCAGCCACAAAGTTAGACAAACGTGGAGAACCTTTACTAGAATTACTGGTTCTTCTTTACTGTTAAAATTGAATAATTATGTCTAGTTGGTGAATCTTCAATTATGAATTTGTTGGACTAACTTCGAAATTATGTCATATCATAATAACTGCAATTACATTGTTTACTATCAACTGGGAGGATTTCCAGAAAATAAATTACTCGGCATAATATGTGTCTAACGCACGGGCATGAAAAGTAATTAAGAGAAAAGCTTCATCAAAAAATCCTATATCTACATGGGCAGCCCTTGAGGAGTTTCTATGTGCCACTTTCAGAAAGTTCATCAGGTGAATCGCCAGAACGGTCATAAGCCCATGTGAATTGCTATACTGATCACCTCTCTCAACTGTATTTTTAATTCTCATCCAGTTAACAGATGCACTTTGTATGCTTTGATCCTTTGCTTGCATTGAGCTCTTTAGACCACTCTTGTGATTTGTAATTCCAACCTCTCTAGAGTATTGTATGTGTATAGTTCCCTTAATCTCTTTGTTATAAGTCATATATTATTCGCTTCCTTATCAAACTTTAGATGTAGAGCATGCTTACTTAACAAGAATGACGTCCTATACAGTTTGTATCTATGTAAGCATAAGGCATTTCTGGAGCGCAAACATAGGGTGAAGTGTTGGGGCAGTCCTGATGGATACGGGGAAGTAGTCGCAGATTCTGGGTGCATTGATGGAAAAAGCCTGCTATCTTGTTTTTTTTTCTTTTTTACACTTCTTAATCCAGAGTCTGGTGGTGCCCTGGCAAGTGTGTGTCAAGATCCACCAGAGATGGTAAGCTTGTCTGCAAGATAAGCAGGGGTGCTGATTAGGATAGCTTTGTAAATGATGCAACTGGTTTTGAAGATGGTGGGGGGCACCAAGGGGAGGCAATGGGGTTCCATAAAAATGGGGGTCACATAATTATATTTATTCAGAGCCTAAATGAGATGTGCTGCAGCATGTAGGATGCCCCTGAGCGCTGACAGGGTGGGATCTGGGAGGCCATGGAGTAGGGCATTGCCACCAACAAGATGCAAGAGAGCGAGTCCTTGAACAGCAGTTCTGTAGTTGCTATCTTGAAGAAATGTTTTTTATTTCTTTAAAAGAGAGAGGTGGTATCAGGCCCTTTTTGTTTTGTTGTCAATGTGTTTCTTGAGGGTGAGGTTGGTGCCCAGGGGTTCAAGTCCACCAATGTCATTGAGCCAAATTTGTACTGTATCTTGTTTACTGTTCTTGGCAAATAACAGACATTCAGTCTTTGTTGTGGCGAGCTTTAAATAGGCACTGGAAATCCAGGACTGGATACTGTACAAGCAGTGTTTGAGCTGTTGGATCTCAGAAGCCCAGGAAACTTTCAAGTAGAGCTGTGTATCATAGGCATATTGGTAAATCTTGATGTTATCTGTGAGTAAAGCAGCAAGCAACTCCATGTATAGGTTGAAGATGACAGATATAGGGGGACTTCAGAGGCGATAGTGTGTGATCGGACGTGCCAATCCAAACACACAGGTTGAGGTTGGAAAGGTAGGAGAACCAGTGGCAAACCCAACAAAGGAGAATGCCAGTGAATTCCATTCGAGACTCCAGGGTGTGAATGAGTATGTGATAGTTGACTGTGTCAAAGACAGCTAGAGGTCCAGCAATATCAGGAGTCAGGAGGCATCTAGAGTCAAGAGGGCATTGTCTATGATACGTAAGGTAACGGATTCTGTGCTGCAGCGTAATCTGAAGCCAGTCTGCTAATTGTAAAGGAGATTGTTAGCATTGATGTGGTCTTGGGGGTGAACATAGGCTATTTTACTAATGATATTGCAGATGAATGGCTGGTGAGTGATGGGCAGTAATTTTCAGATTCCTGTTTGCATTTATGTAAGCCAGCAATTATTGCCTGTTATAGCTGTTTAAAGAGGCATTTGCTTATTTCTCTGAACACTGTACCAATGAGTACTCAAGTTATAAGGTAAGAGATTTGTATTATATTTCTTTGTTAACGTTCACTGCCAATATTTAGGTTTGCCTAATATCGGATGTAATATAGAAGTGAACCATACTATTATATGTGTATTTATATGGATCAAAATAAAGAAAGGCAGAAGAAAGCTTCAACTTCAACTTCCAAGGAAGTATGGGGACATTATTTTTGCTTTTTTAATATTTTAATGAAAGGCTTGCCTTCCTAGGAAGATTCTGAATTGCTTTTATTTATTTATGGTTGGTTATTTTCATTCTTCTCAAGGAACAGATGGAGCTAGGTGTAGGGAATGTGCATTTTTTAAAATTAAGCTGATAGGGCACAAAATGCATACAGATGTGCAATAAATCCATATAAAATGTGCGAATTATGCAGACTAGTGCAATTATTCAGTGTTGGTCTTCAAATGTATGTTAAGAGTGAATACCAACGTAAGCCAGTGGGCAATGCACATAAACATACTTGATATATTTCATTCTCTTGTCAATAGTCAGCTGCATGTGTTTTTAATACAGTGGGGTGTAGTTGTGAAATGGTAAAAAGGGACACATGAATTATTCCTACTGTGGTTATTTTTGTCATATAATTAAAACCAATATATATTTATGATATATATTTATTTAAATTTTACTTGTTTTTACCTGATTATGCTTCATATCATCAGCAGGTGTACCATAGGAATTCCTGTACAAAGTTGAGGTTCCAGTGTTTTGTGCTAAAGTAAAAAAGTGGACAAAAAAAAAACACATGAAACAATTATCACACATTGTTGGACAAATACATATCTTGCCTTCCTTTAGAAAAACACTTTCTGAAACACATATGTAAGAGGCATTTATGTTATATATAATAGAAAGCAGTTTGGTCTAAGCATTACATCATGTTTTTGCAAGATGATTACTACTGGTTGTAGAGGCAGCATTTTACGAATCTATAGTAAAGGGAGGATAATACGTAAACCAACAAATATTGACATATCATCTAAACTTTCTATGACTCTTGCCACTTGTGGAAGATGCTTGCTAACAGTGGGTCACATTTATAAATAAACTTTAAGGCCCACTAAAAATCGTCCAATCAACGAAAACGAAATTACTCACCTGTTATCAGGAGAGATCCCAGTGCTGGAGCTTGGTGCCCAGCACTGACCCTAAAAAGTAATTATAACTGTGACTTACCGTTAACTTGATTTTCCTCCATAGGATTAAATTGCTTAGTTTTCACCAAAATGTCTTCTAAATGTCGATTTTCAAAACATACAAATATTCCTTAAAAATTGCCTGGGTAACCAAAACGATTTCTTTCAACTGTTTACAGGAAATGCACCAGGGCTGAATCCAGGATCCAGTCATGAGTAAGAAAAACATTCGTAAACTGATTTTATTGCATTTACTTAAAACTTCCCATTGAGCTCAATGTTATTATTGTGTTAAGCATATGTTGCATATTGGCAACAACTGTACCTATTGCATTCTAAAGTTTTTCGCTATTTGAAAGTATTCAATTAGAACATCTCATTCTGAGAAAGTATTTTTATACATACTTGCGGTTCTAAAATAAAACAACAATATGTTTTTATATATACTGAGTGTGTACAACAAATGCTTTACACTGTCCTCTGATACTGCCTTACTGCTTGACCAAGCTACCACTTTAGAGAGTAAGGTTAGATCTAACTTTAGCCTCTGCCATACCTCTGGGGACTGTGGACTCTGTGCACACTGAACCTTACTTTGGTGCAGTATATACAGAGCCACTTTCTTACATTGGTGGATCAGCGGTGGGATACAAACTTGCATTTGTTGGACTACTTGGTTACCATCTGATCACACAACAGAACTCCAAAATTGTCTTTAGATTTCTGATTCCTAAATAGTTTTTTCCAAAATACTAAAAGTCTCGTCAGGGCCTTGCTTAAGTCCACTTAGAATTTTAGAGAAAAAAAGTCACTGTAGTCAAGGGTAGAGGTTTAGAACTGTCTGGTTAGAATGTCTCAAAAGAACCCAGCTACTAGTGAAGATAATAACATGCAAGACCTGGTTGAGGAGCTCGACCTCACACCTTACTTACACTTGTCTTTCAAGGAATTGAGGTCCTTATGCAAACTTAAAACTATACCAATTGTCCTACATCCAATCAAACAAGGGCTCCAGGAGCTCCTGACTGAGTATGCAAAGGACCACCCCTCTGAGAATGGTGATGATCAGTCAGAGGAGGAAAGGGAGGTGGAGTAGGAGGATACCCCCCCTGCAGTCATCCCTAGGGAGGAAAGGGCCCCTATACCCTTAACTCGGGGCATCAACCCCTGGAGACCTAGAGGCCACACCGGTGGCTTAGGCTTCAGTGAGGACATTGGGAATAGCCCCAATGAAGAGGACAGCTTGTTAGCAAAGCTGGCCAAGAGATTAGAACTAGAGTCCAGACTCCTGGCTCTAGAGAAAGAAAGAAAGGAGGTGGGTTTAGCACCCATCAGTGGTGGCAGCAATCAAAATAATAAGGATAGAGAGGAATCTTATGATCCTCAAGTCCCCAAAGCGATTGTCCCTAGATATGAGGAGGGTGATGGTGTCACCAAGTGGTTCACAGCTTTCGAGAGAGCTTGTGAAGCCAGGAGGGTGAAGAAGACTTTCTGGTGGGCACTCCTGTGGGAACAGTTCTCTGGTAACTGCAGGGACAGAGACCCTGTCTGGGCCTGATGCAGGGCCCTATGATCTCATGAAGAAGACTCTGATTGAGGGATTTGGACTCACCACTGAGGAGTACAGAATTAGATTTAGGGGGGCTCACAAAACCCAGAACCAATCCTGGATTGATTTAGTAGACTACTCAGTAAAGACACCGGGTAGCTGGTTAACTGAAAACAATGTGCATGACTTTAATGGAATTTACAACCTGTTTATGAAGGAACACATTTTAAGTAAAGGCATTGATGAAAAGTTGCATCAGTATCTGGTAGACCTAGGTCCACTTTCCCCTCAAGAATTGGGAAGGAAGGCAGACCACTGGGTCAAAACAAGGATAACTAGGACATCCACTGGGGGTGACCAAAAGAAAGGGGTCACATAGCCTCCCCAGAAGAAAGATAGTGAACCCCTTAATGCACAGGTTACTACTTGTGTAACGATATATCTGTAAGAGACATTAGTTAGTGATAGATTCCTTACCTTAGAATATCCCCAGGCGTCAGACTGGATCCGAAAATTTTTGCACGTCGGTAGGCGTCGTCTGCAGCTCCGCGTCCGTCGTCGGCGTTGTGGGCGCCGCGATGATGTCGTCGGAGTACTTAGACGCCGCCTCCGCGTGCTGACGTCAGTTCTTAGACACAGCTTTTCCGCGCCAGAAACGCAGAGCTATGCTAACAAACCAACACTGATGCCTTGAAACTAGGGCCCTGAAAGGGGATGACCTTAACCCTAGATATCGGTTCGCAGAACGGGGAGGATGGGTGGGTCGGTAAGAAATCTATCACTAACTAATGTCTCTTACAGATATATCGTTACACAAGTAGTAACTTGTGCATCTGAAAGAGACACGTTAGTGATAGATTCCTTACCTTAGAATAGATACCCCAGCAATACCAACCCCGGTGGTGGGTCTGCGAACCAATAATCACACCAGAAAGTCCTGCAGGACGGAACGGCCAAAGAAGCCATCCCTCCGGACTTGGCTGTCCAGGCAATAGTGTCTTGCAAACGTGTGCAGGGAGGCACACGTAGCTGCCTGGCAAATGTCCTGCAAGGGCACTCCTCGGCCCAAGGCAGTTGTGGTTGCTGTGGCCCGAGTGGAATGAGCCCTCAGTTCCTTCTTAGCCAAGGAGTAACACGCCTGGATACACAAGATGACCCACCGCGAGATGGTCCGCTTGTGCACCGCTTTCCCCTTCTTAGCGCCCACGTAACCAACAAAGAGTTGGTCATCCACCCGGAACTGGCGTGTGCGATCCAGATAGAACGAGAGCGCATGTTTTGGGTCCAGACGGTGGAGCCTCTCTTCCTCTCTCGAGGGATGCGGAGGCGGAAAGAAGGTGGGCAAGGTGATGGATTGCCCGATGTGGAAGGCTGTGACTACCTTGTGCAGGAAAGACGGCCTTGTCCGCAACACAAACTTGTCCGGATGGACCGAAAGGAAAGGAGGTTTACAGGATAGAGCCTGGAGCTCGCTCACTCTCCTGGCAGAGGTGATGGCTACCAGGAAGGCAGTCTTCAAAGTAAGAAGGCGGAGAGGACAGTTGTGAAGTGGCTCGAAGGGAGCGCACATCAGAAAAGTAAGAATCAAGTTCAAGTCCCACTGAGGCATCACAAAGGGCACAGGAGGGAAGGTATGCGTGATGCCTTTCAAGAATCGATTAACAATAGGGGACTTGAACAAAGAAGGTTGATCAGGCAGCCTCAAAAAGGCTGAAAGAGCAAAAAGGTAGCCCTTGATAGTGCCCAGAGCAGAGCCATGCTGGGCAAGAGAAAGAAGAAAGAGAAGAACCTCAGAAAGAGGGGCAGAGAGAGGATCCACAGCCTTTGCTGTGCACCATGCCACAAATCTGTTCCACCTGCAGGTGTATACCGACTTTGTGGAGGGACGCCTGGCTGCCAGAATGATGTTACAGACTTCAGGAGGCAAGTCAAATGGCCTCAACTGTCGCCGCTCAATCTCCAAGCATGGACGTGGAGACTGGACAGGTTCGGGGGGAGGACCGTCCCCTGCTGCTGCGACAGAAGGTCCTCCTGAAGAGGCAGACGAACCGGGGGATCTACTGACATACTGAGTAGCTCGGGATACCAGTACCTTCGTGCCCAGTCCGAAGCCACAAGGATGACTTGTGCCCGGTCGCGCCTGATCTTCTTCAGCACTCTGGGCAGAAGTGGCATAGGCGGAAAGCCGTACAAAAGACCGCAACTCCACTCGCGACGAAAAGCGTCTCCGAGCGAGTGCCGCCTTGGAAATTCCAACGCGCAGAACTGATGACATTGCGCGTTCTCTTCGGTGGCGAATAGATCTAACCAAGGCTCTCTCCACTGCATAAAGAGACCTTGCGCCACGTCCAAGTTCAGACGCCATTCGTGATCCATCATGCACCGGCGGATGAGTTTGTCCGCCCTGGCGTTCAGAGAACCTGCCAGGTGTTGAACCACCAGGGTCACGCCCTGATGTTCCAGCCATTGCCAGAGGCGCAGAGCCTCCTGGCAGAGGGTCCACGACCCCACCCCGCCCTGTTTGTTGCAGTACCACATGGCGGTGGTGTTGTCCGTGAACACCTGCACTACACTCCCTCGGACAGAGGGGAGGAATGCCTTCAGTGGTAGACGAATCGCCCGCAGCTCCAAAAGGTTGATATGGAGCCGGGACTCCACCGGAGACCAGAGGCCTCTGATCTCCGCCTCTCCCATGTGGCCTCCCCAGCCCTGGAGGGACGCGTCCGTCACAACTACGAGCTCCGGTTGGGGAAGGGAGAGGGATCTGCCGCTGACCCAATCGCGGTCCGTGAGCCACCACTGCAGCTGTCTCGCAGTGCCCTCCGAGATTAGGACATGGTCGGACAGGTTGCCCTGATGCTGGGCCCACTGAAACTTCAGGTCCCACTGCAGAGCCCGCATCCTCCAACGGGCGTGATGCACCAGAAGCATGCAGGAAGCCATCAGCCCTAGAAGCCGCAGCGTCAACCTGACGAAACTCGGGATAAAGGCTGAAAGATTGGAATCAGAGCCTGTATATCCCGAACCCGCTGTTCGGGTGGGTAAACCCGAAACTGCGCCGAGTCGAGAACCACTCCGATGAAAAGGAGCTTCTGAGAGGGGCACAGGTGTGACTTCGGCACATTGATGGAGAACCCCAGCTGGTGCAAGAGGTCTGGCGTCGTCTGGAGGTGGCTGACGACTGTCTGGGGCGAGCCCGCCTTCAACAACCAGTCGTCGAGGTAAGGGAAGACTGAAACCCCTAACCTGCGCAGATGAGCTGCGACCACCGCCATCACCTTCGTGAACACCCGTGGGGCGCTGGTAAGGCCGAAGGGGAGCATGGTAAACTGAAAGTGCTCGTGGCCTACCGTGAACCGCAGGTAACACCGGTGGGCCGGTAGGACGGGGATGTGGAAATAGGCGTCCTGCAAGTCCAATGCTACCATCCAGTCTCCTGGGTCCAGGGCAGCTAAGACCTGAGCCAGAGTCAGCATCTTGAACTTCTCCTTCCGGAGGAAGCCGTTGACGTTCCGTAGGTCCAAGATAGGGCGTAGGCCCCCTTTGCCCTTCTTGGGTACCAGAATGTAGTGGGAGTAGCAACCACGTCCTACTTCTTGCCCAGGAACGCGCTCGATGGCCCCTTGGCCAAGAGGGCCGAAACTTCCTCCTGCAGAAGCCACAAATGATCCCCCGATACGCGGTGGTGTTGCGGTGGCATGGCTTGAGGGGTCGTCTCGAAGGGGAGGGAGTAGCCCCTTCGGACGATCTGCAGCACCGACCTGTCCGAAGTGACAGTGCGCCAGTGAGAGTGGTGATGGCGAACCCTGCCCCCCACTGGCGTCACATGGGCCGAAAAGCACGGACTAGGAGGGTTTTGAGGCGGATGCTGCGGGGGAGGGTGTGGACTGGCCTCGCCGTTGTCCCCGACCGCCTCCACAGCAATTTCCACAGCCGCCACCGCGCTGGATGTTAGTCTGCGGCGTGTGGCTGGCAGCACGTGTGGGGGCGCCCCTTCCTTGGCCACAAAAGGAGCGAAAGGCACCCGTTTGCTGGCGTGGGGCCGAGAGGCCCAAGGACTTGACCGTAGCCCTAGAGTCCTTAAAGCGCTCAAGCGCATGGTCTGCCTTGTCACCAAAAAGGCAACGGCCATCAAACGGCATGTCCATCAGTGTGTTTTCGACATCGGCCGAAAAGTTGGCGGACCTCAACCAGGCATGGCGTCTACCGCCACCGTCATTGCCATCGCTCTACCTAGTGAGTCGGTGGTTTCCAGCCCACACAGGATAGAATATTTGGCTGCATCCCGGCTCTCCACAAGGGCTTGGCCGAGTTTGGCCCGTACCTCTAACGGACACTCTGGCAGCACTTCCGCAACTGTATCCCACAGAGAGTGGGTGTAGCGGCCCAAGAGGCATGCGGTGTTGGAAGACCGCAGTCCCAGACTAAGGGAGGAGAAGATCTTTTTACCGTACTGCTCGTACCTCTTGGATTCCCTGTCCGGCGGAGCCGAAAGGAATGCGGTCTGGGAATTGGATGCCTGGATGACCAGGATCTCGGGGTGGGGTGGGTGGACAGGAAACATGGGTCGCCCGGGGCCGGGCGGTGGTGTCTGGCCACGTTCCTATCTACGGGCGAACTCGTAGCGGGCCTGGACCAAGTGCCCAAAAGAACGTCGGTCAAGGCCTCATTAAAGGGCAGCAGAGGCTCGGCCGAGCTTGACTGCGGTTTAAGGACCTCAGTGAGGAGTTTAGTCCTCACGACGCGACGGGGAGCTCAAGGCCCAAGGCCTTGGCTGCCCTCATTAACAACACACTGTAGGTTGCCCCCTCCTCCGAATCCACGTTAGGAGGTGAGACAAAACCAGTGTCTGGTGATGTGTCCAGACCACTGGCATCCCCAAGTCCACCTGTCCAGTCCTCTTGAGACTGACACTCTCTGGTCAGAGGGTCCTCAGACCCCTCCCAATACTCCTCATCACCCATCTCCTGATAATCAGGGTTGTTAATTGATGGGGCCGGTTCACTGAAGTAAAACTCCCCAAGCGCCGTCGAGAGCGGCGCCGCTCCGTCGCCGGAACTGGGTCGAAGGATGCATCGGGGACGGCGCCGCCCGAGGTGACACCTAACGGACCGACGCCTCAGATCCCGAAGTAGAGCCAGTGGGGTCCTGCGGCGCCGGCAGCGTCGGGGCCGAAGCACCTCAGCATATATGACGCCAAAAACTGAATTTGGGGATTCAACTATCCCTGAAATCCATACACAGAAGTACATAAAACCAATCACACAGCTCATTCCATCATAAACGTAACTGGTATTATCTCTTAGTACAAATTTGCCAACCTGAAGGATAGAGAATTAGACTGTTTGCAACACAACATTAATATAACTAAAGGAAACCTCACATTGACTCCTGTGTTTGAAATTATAGCTTTTTAAACATAATAACACAATGCACTCCCAATCCTGGCAGCTGCAAGTTCTATTTGTTCATCTGCACGCAATGCTTGGGCATACTCTCATTTTACAATACCCTATCCTACAGCATGTCCACCATGCGATGGTTGCATAGCATGTA
This sequence comes from Lissotriton vulgaris, assembly GCF_964263255.1. Lineage (NCBI taxonomy): Eukaryota > Metazoa > Chordata > Amphibia > Caudata > Salamandridae > Lissotriton > Lissotriton vulgaris. The sequence continues at coordinate 1,067,361,668 of NC_141691.1, forward strand.
CTGTATTAATCGGCTTGTACAATAGTCAGTAAAGGGTTATGCTCATGTCTCTGCCAGGATGCAATCAAATGCTTCTGCCTAACCTGAGTATCCTCAGCCATCTCAGTCATATCTCATAAACAATACTCCGTTATATCTACAGGGGACTATGGTCCCGCGAACTAGCATTTTAGATTTGTCTCTTGATACTACATTTGAGGACTGGAAAGTGCGACACTTTTAGGCCCAGACTCATCCACTTCTAATTCACGTCAAAGCGAATCGGTTTAAGAAGGTTCTTTATATTTAAGTCTGCTTCAAGGCAAACACCCTCATAAAGAAGTGTCCAGCTGCACTGTAATGTGGAATATGTTCACGGTACTACAAAAGCATAGGGTAGCATAACTCAGAATTACATTTGCCCTTTTAAATTGAACTGTGCAAGGGAGGTAGAACAGAAATTACAGTTTTTCTTAACATATGAGACAAAAATTAAGAGCTCTCTAGCTCTCTACCAAATCCTCTTGGCCACACTGCTGAATATCCTACAGGAATACCAATCAAGAAATATATCGTTATAAACTGATATTCCTGTCCAAAGCTGTACACACCTACAATCTAAACAATAGTTAGAGGTTCCATAGGGTAATCATAAATGGAGATCAGAATATCAAGCAAACCTGCACAAGTTTAGGATGCATGCTCTGAGTAGACCTCGGTGAATACATTGCACATGTTTATATTTGAGGGCTGGAAAACTAGTCTTCCAACTTTTTCCAAGATGTTCAGAGATAACACTTTTAAATAACTAAAGCTAATGGAGAAGCTGGAAATTCACCGTCATGTTAAGTTGAAATACACATAGGGGTCTGTTGGACTTGGCCCTTTTTGGCTAAAGTTCCTGAAACTTTTTTGCTTTCCCCTAGACCTTTTTTCTGACCTGGTTATGCGAACTTGGATGCTTTGGGCACTTTGCCACTGCTGATCAGTGTCAAAGTGCAAGAGATCCCTGTGTAAAGTGTAATGGTAATTGGTTGTCCATGATTGGTATGTTTGCCTCACTAGTAAAGTCCCTAGTAAAGTGCATTATGTGTGCCAGGGCTGGTAATGCAACTACTACTAGTGGGCCTGCAGCACTAATTGTGCCACCCACACAAGTAGCTTTAAAAAGAGAACTCAGGCCTGCCACTGCAGTGCCTGCGTGCAGTTTGTTAAACTGCCATGTTGTCCTGCCAAGTGCACCCTCTTGCCAGGCCTTACCTTTTGCTTTCTATTATTATTATTAATTAATTCTTATTGAGCGCATGGCTACCCTCAGGTATCCCAGCGCTATCATGCGATAGACAAGACAGGACATAGGGGATCTAGACACTGTTCTGGAATAGCCATGTTTTTAGTTGTTTCCTGAACGTAAGGTGGTTGGGGTTGGATCTGAGATTGGTCGGGAGAGAGTTCCAAAGTATAGCTGCGTTATAGGAGAACATGCGTCCGCCGGCTCTTGCTCTCTTTGTTTTCGGTGTCTTAGATTGGAAGAGGCTGGCGGATCTCAGATGACGTGAGGGACGGTGGAAGGTGAGGAGGGTATTGTTAATTTTTGGGCCTGTATTCCAGAGCGTTTTGTGAGCAATGCATAGCACTTTGAATTTGATGCGATCTGCAATAGGTAACCAGTGCAAAGCAATTAGTGCTGGTTTAGCTGATTGTCTGCTTGGGATATTGTGGAGTAGTCTGGCTGCTGCGTTTCAAACTATTTGTAATTTCCTGATCGTTGTTTTCGGGGTTCCAAGATAGAGTGAATTGCAGTAGTCTAGCCGGGGTAGAATCAGAGATTGTACCAAGATTCTACGTACAGTGTCCGGGAGAAGTGGAAAAAATCTTTGATTTGTTTTAGGATGCCAAAGCAGGTGGCTGCTGCTGTGACTGCCTGATGGCTGAGTTTAAGTTCCCTGTCTAGCCAGAATCCCAAGCTTTTGATCTTCTCTTTAGGCTGGGGCCGAGGCGACTGGGCCACTTTATATTTGTGTGCGTTTCTGCCTTGTTTCCCAGGATGATTAGCTCCGTTTTGTCTCCATTGAGTTTGAGGAACGATTGTTCCATCCATGTGGCTACTTGTTCCAGGCAGGATTTAAGGTCAATGGGGTTTCCTTTGCGTGTTCCAGGGCTACCACCAGCTGGGTATCGTCTGCGTACGTGACTATAGTTACACCATACGGCTGTACTATCTCTGCTAGTGGTTTTAGGAATACGTTAAAAAGAGTGGGGCTAAGAGAGGAGCCCTGCGGGACTCCGCACATGAGAGGAATCTCTCTTGATTTGTGCCTGCCTTCAAATATTTGGAAGGTTATGTTAGATAAGAAGGACTTCACCCACTCTAAGGCCCTTCCTCCGATTCCTATCTCTCCAAGCCTATCTAGTAAGATACTGTGGTTAACCGTATCAAATGCGGCCGTAAGATCCGGTAGGATCACTGCCACTGTTCCTCCTTGATCCAGTACTTTTCTAGTTTCCTCCATTACCATTAGGAGAGCTGGTTCAGTCCCATGGTCGGGGCGAAAACCTGTCTGTGATCTGTGGAGGATGTTTCTTGCTTCTAGATAGTTGGAAAGTATCGTATTCACATGTTTCTCTATGATTTTACTGACAAATGGTAAGAGTGAAACTGGTCTGTAGTTCCCCCAGTGATATGGATTAAGGCTTGGCTTTTTTATGAGAGCCCTCACCATCGCCTGTTTCCATCTTACTGGTACTGTTGCTGTGGTCAGGGATAGGTTGAGCATTTCTAGGAGAACCGGGAGGATTGTTTCTTTAACTTTTTTTAACATGTGTACATGTATGCACATCAGACACCCCAATGGTAGGCACAACGTACCCCCTGGGCATGGTGCATTGTATGTGAAAGGTAAGACATGTAGTGAGGTGTGTACCATGTCCTGACAGTGAAATACTCTCCATTTTGTTTTTCACTGTTGAAAGGCATACCTGCCCATAGGACAGAATAGGGAGGCTGTGTAATATGTTTCCAGCGTATCTTCCCAAAGGCTTAAGATGGAGAGGTGACGTTTAGTGTGCCTGAACTCACAATTCAATAACACATCTTTTTGTGAAGGTGGTTTTTGCATTGTTTGTTTAGAAACCACTCTTTTAGAGGTGGTTGGTTTTTGTGCTCTAACATTTCTGTGTGTCTCTGCCTGTTTGTGGATTGACTGTCTGGATCTGAAACTGATAGAATCTGGGGAATGTTTTGACCCAGGGAGGAGGTGAGACATCAACAGGCTGACCTGCACATGGAGTGTACGGGGGAGGAGTAGCCCTGGAGGCGAAGAGGCCTGGGCTGCCGCCATAAAACAATGGCTCTATTCCCTGCTGAGTGATTAAGGATCCAGACCCCCACTATCATAGGAATAACGTGTCACTGGCAGGGAGACACCTAGAACTGGTTTAGACAGGGGTCAGTGCCCCCTAAACACAAAGACTTCAAAGACATTTAGGGGTATAACTATGGGAGCTGAAACCCTGGACTTCAGAATGGAACTAAGCAAGACTGAACAGGAGTGGACCTGTTCAACACTGTCAAGGACTGAAATTACTTCGTGGTCAACAGGAACCTCTGCCAAGGAATAAACAGCTGAATAGACTGAAGGAAAGGACTGACCCTTGTTGTGTGTTCTGGGGCTGGACTGCAGTTTGCTGCCTTAACCAAGGAGCGGCTAAAGGGACTTTGATGTGTGCTGTGTTCTTGAGTTTCCCTGCTTGAAAGGACTTTGCTGTGCTGTGTCCTGAAGCAACTTAAACCCCAAGGGCCCGAGGTGAGCTGGCTCCCTGTTTTGGAAACTCAGGAACACAAAAGTTTCCAGAAGTGTCTCAGCGACACTGTGTGTGGGTGCTTGGTGCAGCCTGATACCTTTGTAAGCCATGCCTTGTGATTGTGGGCACCTGGAGTCCAAGCGAGTCTCAGCGATGCTGTGTGTGTGCTTTTTGCAGCCTGAGCCCTTCGTTAGGATTGTCCTGTGGTCGTGTGCACCTGGAGTCCAAGTGAGTCTCAGCGACGCTGTGTGCTTTGTGCAGCCTGAGACCCTCGTGAGGATTGCCCTGTGACCGTGCACACCAGAAGTTCAAAAGTGTCTCAGCGACACTTGCGTGCATGTGCTTTTTGCAGTGTGAGACCCTTGAAAGAATTGCCCTGTGATCGGGGGCGCCAGGAGTCCAAGTGAGTCCCAGCGACGCTGTGTGCGTGGGCTTCGTGCAGCCTGAGACCTTCGTGAGAATTTCCCTGTGATTGTGTATATCCGGAAAACAAGTGAGTCTCAGCAAGGCTGTGTGCGTGTGCTTCGTGCTGAGCACACCCGAGGCTCAAGGGAGTCTCAGGGGCGCTGTGTGCTTGTGCCCTGTTACAGCCTGAGATCTTCGTTATCGTCAGAGGCCCAAGTTGCGAGAGGCGGAGAGGAGAGCGAGGTCGCACCCCCAGGTAACGTGTGTCGGCGCCTGGGAAGGGGCACGGGCTCGGAGAGAGACGCTCTCGGCCTCTCCCCTTCTTGCAGTGCGAGGCTCTGTTCCAGCTTGTATCACGGACCGTACATGCCTCTAAGTGGCAGTACCAGGACCGGAGCGTGAAGCTGCACTGTGGTTTACACCAGACCCGTGTTGGGGGCATATGTTGACGGAAACTGACCGTGAGTCAGTACGAGGAGCAGAGTGACCATCTGAAGCACCTGATTGTTGCATTACCCATTGCATTAGTTTGCAGAACGAATACTTGATTGCTGCATTACGCATTGCATTATTTCTGCATAACGAACTGCCTGATTGTTGTATTATGCATGGCATTAGTTTGCAGAACAAACAACCTTAATGTTGCATTATGCATTGCATTCTTTCTGCATAACAAATTGCCCAATTGCTGTAATACGCATTGCATTAGTGTGCAGAACGAACTACCTGATTGTTGCATTACACATTGCATTATTTCTGCATAACGAACTGTGTTAGAATTGGGGGTCCCTGGTTGGCACAGGTAGGCACTTGTGACAAGCAGGGACCCTCGCCTCTAGTCAGGATAAGGGGATTACCCTCTAAAATAACCCCTGCTCACCCTCTAGGTAGTGTGGCGCGAGCAGACAAGACTTATCTCAGAGCGTTATAGGTTAAGCATTTGTGAACACATACAGTAACTCAGTGACAACACCCCAAAAGGATACCACACTAGGTTTATATCAAAAATAGTTATACTTTATGTAAGGCTTAGCACAAGACCAAATCACGTTTAAAATTAGGCCACAATACTATTAGCAAGTTAAGAGTTCGTTAAAAATGCGTATCATTTGGTTCTGTGTGCTTCGCGCACTTGGCTCGGCTCATACAGCGTTGGAAAAAGAGTCTAGTAGGAGGAATCAGCGCCGCGGACACTCCGGTCCTAGGCGTACACCACTGGGGTGCGAGTCGTTGGCACAGTACCTTTAAACTTGTAGAGTCCGGCTCGGACGGTGCGGGCAAAAGAAACAGGCGGGCCAGGAACGGTGTTCGGCCCTCCTTGATGCGAGCCCCGGCTCGTTGCGGCGTCCTCTACGAGGCGTAGAGCGGGGGCCATGGGGGCGAGCCGGACGGTCCTGGTCTGGTCGCATTGGTTTCCGGATGCAGCGTACGAGCCGCGCCTTCCGAGCGAGGGTGCCTTTTCGATGCGAGGCAGGGCAGCACAAGGCGGCCGGTATGTGTTGAACATACGGGCCATTCTCTTCAAGTGCGGGGCTGCCGGGTGATCTCACTAGCGCAGTGCAAGGCGGCCGGTAAGCTGCGAGCGAACGGGCCGTACTCAGCCTTGCGGGGCGCTAAGATCCCTGAGTCCAGGAGTACGGCGAGTCAGTGTGGCTCGAAGGGGGGGAGGAGGAAGTAGGGTGTGGGCGGCCCTTTTTGGACGGTGCGAGCTACGGCTCGAGTTTGGAGCGGAGTCACACTGTGTGGGGCGGCCAGGCACCGACTTCAAAGCGGACAGGGGTACAAGTCGCACTCAGATTGCGGCTCCAGCCGCAAGGTAATTTTTGGCAATGTCCAGCAGCTCTATGAAGGCAGGAGAAGTCCAATAGTCCAGGGACTCCGTTCAGGGGGCAAGCTCACCCACAAGCCCTTGGAGATTGTTGAAAGCACAAGTTGATAAAAGTCTCTTTAGTCTTTTCCTCTCCTTCTCGCAGCAAGGCAACCACTGCAGGCCAATCCCCCACATCAGGGACAGTACTCCTCCTTGCAGCTTTCCCAGTTCCTTCTCGTCGGGCAGAAGTTCTTCTTGGTTCAAGCAGGATCTAATTTCTTAGGAGCAGGAATCCAATAGTTATACCACAAATCTTTTGTTCTTTCAGGCCAGGGGCTCTTTGCCCAGTTCAGCCCAGTTTTGGAGCACTTTGTTTACAGGACTCTGGCTTGTCTTTTCAGTGTGCAGGGCAGAGACATCAGACGCTCCACAGGAGGTGGAGCCAGTTTTGTGGTGGCAGAGCACAGCCCTAGTCTAGGTGCACTCCTCCCACCCATCTGGATGTAATCTTCCTATTCAGCACCTGCCTGCCCCAGCCGGGGAACAGCGTTTACAACGCAACTTTTACCACGCAGTACCTTTACCACACAACTTTTACAAAGCAAGTCGTTACAACGACTTGCGCTGGGGGCGCTGTAGGATAGGGAATAGTTTAATTTACTATCCAAAACCTTCCCTACTATCCACGGGGACTGGAGTTGGAATAATAAATTAAACTATTCACTATCCAGCGCCCCCCAACGCAAGTCGTTGTAACGACTTGCGTTGTAAAACCTGCGTGGTAAAGGCATGCGTTGTAAAAACATGCCTAGTAACGACATACATCCCCCCAGCCTGTCTCCTGGAACTCCTCAGCCCTGTCACTCACAGAAACCAGACAGCAGATACACATCGTAGCAGAGGCGGGCTGAAATGGTTAGGCAAGCAAAGACCAACTTTCTAAAAGTGGTATTTGCAAACACAGGATATTAAAATAAACTTTACTAAAAGATGTTTTTTATTATTCTGAGTTCAGGCATACTAAACTTGAATTTTCACCATGTTCTCTGAGCCTGTAAGGATTATAGAGTGTAATAATTCCAGCAGCCTATTCTGGCCTATGGAGAACAGGTAGCCTCGCAATAGTGAAAAACGAAAATGGCTGTAATTCACTATTAGGACATGCCACACACATCAGGGCTTGTCCTACCTTATGCTTACAATGCACCCTGCCCTTGGGCCTAGCATAGGGGTGACTAATATGAAGTTAAGGGAAGGTTTGGGGACTGGCAAGTAGGTGCACTTGTCCAGTCAGCATGACAGTACCAGACTGTATGCAGGTTCTGCAATGGCAGACCTTAGACACATTTTACCAGGCCACTTCTGTGGGTGGCACAACCAGTGCTGCAAGCCCACTAGCAGTATTTGGAGTTACAAGCCCTGGACACTCTTGGGGCACTTTACTAGGGTCTGACAGTAAACCAAAGAAGCCAATCATGGAATCCAATCAATGTATACATTTTACACAGGGAGCACTTGCACTGTGGTACTGGTTGGCAGTGGCACAGTGCTCTGAGCAGCTAACACCAGCAAAAACACATGAGGCAACAGCAACAAAATGAAAGGGAGACCCATGCCAATGGTGCCAGGTCTAACAAACTGCTTGATTGTTGTATTACGCATTGCATTAGTTTGCATAACGAACTGCATTATTTTTACATTGTAAAGTGCCTGATTCTTGCATTACGAACTGCATAGCATTGCATTAGGACTGCATAGGATCACCTAGAACTGCTCATTAATATCGCCAGAGCTTACCCGAGCTGGCTGGCCTAATAACCGGCCAGGAGGAATATTACAAATACGCATATGTTGGATTTTTATTGTGTAGTCTCATCGTATAACTTTTTATATAAACTTATACTTGTTTTTTATATAAAACTCGTATGGATTCCTTTTGTGGTGTCACCACTGGGTCACTGGGAGCGTGGTTGCAAATACTTTACACATTTGCCTTGAAGATAAGCCTAGCTGCTCGTGCCAAGCTACCAAGGGGGTGAGCAAGGGTATATGAGTAGGTATCCTTCCTTCCTTCCCCCAACGAAGAGGCCAGGGCCCCTACTTGGCCTAAGGTACCTACCTCAGCCAACTAGGGATCCCGGTTCTAACATTGGAGGCAGAGGTTGGAACCTACTGTTGACCGTCAGCGGGTTTTGGAAATTCACTCACAGTGATTGGTGTACATCACTAGGTAAGCGCAGTCCACAACGTAAACACATATTGTGCTTTGATTTATTGGTTCCATTTTTGAGCGACCATTAAGCCACACATCATGTCTCAGAGGAGTCAAGTAGCCAGTGAGGCTGCAGAATTAGAGTTCGACATTGAGGCATTGCTTACCTACAAAGTTGATCAATTGAGGCAATTCTGCAGAGCTTTGGGATGTCCTATGAAAAGTAGCGCCAAGAAGGAGGAGCTGTACTTGGCCTTGAGGGCCTGGTGGGAAGCCAAAGGGGCTCAGGAGACAGGTGATGTTGAGGTGGATGAGGATGACCCAGGGAATGAATTTGGTCCACAGGATTGGCCTGTGGAGGGACCAGCCTCAGGGGCTGGTAGTAACAATTCAGGGAGGAGATTACCACCAGAGCAGCTGGAGGAAAACCAAAGGGTCAGAGAGCATGAGTTGGAGGTTTCAAAACTTAAAACTCAAGCAGCAGAGAAGAAGCTGCTCATTGAAAGTGAAAAGCGAACAGAGGAGAGCAGGAACCCTCTCGCCTTGGAAGAGAAAAAGATTCTCTTAGCTCATGAGTTAAGCATGAGGGAACTGGACATTAAGGTTAATCAGGTGGAGTCCAGTTTGAATGGTGGCAGCACACAGCCAGTGCCAAGTGTGGATGAGTACAAGCGTGCACTGGATGATTCGGTGTTGGTTAGCATGGCAAATTATTTGAAGGGGTTGCTTAATTTGGCCCCCAGGGAGCCTAGGCTCAATAGTTGTTTTCCAGGATTGCGCCAACCCGTGTTAGGGTGCAAGCTCTTTGGTTCCCGGGAGCTGGCACAAGAGCCTGACCCCTGGTCATGGGTCCAAGGGTTTGAGGAGGCCTTAGAGAGGGAAGAGAGGCAAAGTAAAGTATTTAGGTCACAGAGTAGTGGGGGGCATGGGGGCTAGGGCCCTATCTCAAAGGAGAGGGAGGGAGTGTGAGCAGCATCTCCAGGGGTTCACCACCCCACCCCAAAGACTGGAGGGTTCCTTAGAGGAGCACCAGGTGGGAGGCCGAGTACCTACTTGCCAGCTGCGTGAGGAAGAACATATGGCATCAGGAAGACGTGGGGTGTCTGTAACCAGCGCTCCCGCGGTCCTGAAGTTTGTGGGTGACATTCCTAAATGGCATATAATAGACTACAATGGTTCAGTCGGGGAGAACCCAATTGCTTTGAAGAAAATGAATTGGAAAGAAACAACAGAACTTGCTTGATACCTATTAAATAAGTATGAAAAGTATAGCATTTACTATGGTTAAATCATAAAACGCATATCAAAATACGTTGGAACGCATATCAAATGCAGTTGGAACACAGATCAAAGCAAGACACCTACTAGTATGCTTGCAAAAAATAATTTCTCTTTTATATCAATTAAAGTAATCAGAAGGTGACATATGGTACAGTGGCATTAAATGCTCAGTGATTGTGGTGTAGTGCATATATACAAGGTGATAGTATGTACAATTATTTACACTGGGAACTAGAATGCAGTCAGAACAAAGGTAGGCAATAACTCTGATAAACAGCAGGTTTGCTTATTGATTTATAATCCAGAAATTTGATAAAGCTTAACCATATATATTGGTTGACGTTTCGACCCTGACAAAGCGTTATTGGAATGTCATGGCGGGTCTTCCTCAGGACAAGTGGGAGTGTTGACAGACCAAAAAGTAGGATGACTTGATGAGGCGTCCCTTGCTGTGTGGAAGCCGTCAATAGATCTGCATGTGTCACATAAGCTCAGGGAGTGAAGATTGCTTTATGGAGTGAAAACCCTAACACAATGTGGTAATTAATTCCAGAACTTGGAGGGCACAAAGTGAATGAGGTTCATCAAGTGGGCCAGGCAAAAGTCCCTGGATTGAGGCGCTTGGTTCAGCAGTGCGGTTGCAGTTCTGAATGGCAGGCACAGAAATCTAAATGGAAGGTTAAGAGAGGGAGGAGTCCCTCCGTGGGAGAACCCGTGGGACAGTCTTAGGGAAAACTTAAAAAAGGGTATATTTTCTGGTGCTCAGATAAAGTGTGCCAAGGAGCTTGGGCCAGGTTTGCGCTATATAAAATTGCTGAAAGGAAATTGTTTCTAGGTGTGCAAGCTCAAATGGTTCTATCAATCCATGTAAACCGAGACTACAACTCCAGAACTGCACAGGGCTGGTAAATGAAAATCCGTCTTTCAGCATATTAACGGGATCCACAGGAATTGTAAACAATGGTTGTTGAAGCCAGAAAGGGCTAACAAGAACAAGGGCTAGATATGCAAAAGAATGTTGTGTTCACATAAGGTCTGATTTCCAATATCAGGCTGTTTGCGCCCTTAAATAATGCCGTTTGGTATACAACAAACCCACATTGCAATACAGTAACAAGTTACAAAAAATACAAAATGAGCAGTGAACCCACTAAATGTATTTTTCTACTGTAGCACGTTACTGAATCGCAATTTGTGTTTGCCACTAAATTCTGAATCGGTATTTGTAAGTGATGTGTTTAGGGCTTCCCGTCCAAATACTAATTTGAAAAGGGATGCAATGATGTTTTGTGACTGAAATTAGTTTGCAAAACATTGATATTTTACCGACTACACAAGTGTCACTGTAATCCCACCACCTCTGTGACTGTTGACAAAAACCTTTTTTTAGAGTACGCAGTGGTCCTATCCCTAGTCTTTAAAAAATCTTACTTAAACTCTTCTTTTTATTAAACAGATCCCTTTTAAGGTCTCGCCTGAGACAGCGCACACGCTGTCTCTTCGAGACATTTATTAAGTGGTTTTTGAAAGTGCCACCAGAGGCTTTTGCTGGCCTACAGCTTACGTTCACAAGCTTGTGCACGTGCACAGCTGCCATCTGTGTTTTTATTGCTGTAATCAGGCTCCTCTGCTTGCACTACCCACCTCCCTTTTCCCCCTCCCTCTTGGTCAGCTTTATTTTTGTCTTCTAGCTGTCAATCAAGCTCCTCTGCACGCACCCCCCTCCCTTCTCCCCCTCCTCTTCGTCAGTTTCATTTGTGTCTTCTATCATTGTGAATGCTCCTGCTTCCACCAGACACACACACCATCAGTCGTCAGTGCACGCTTTCACCAGGCACACACACCACCAGCCGTCAGTGCACGCTTCCACCAGGCACACACCACCAGCCGTCAGTGCACGCTTCTACCAGGCACACACACCACCAGCCGTCAGTGCACTGAAGGACTGGGTTCTTTTGGACCCAGCGGTGCCAGGGCACAACACCTGAAACCTTCGTGGGTAACCGGCTCCGGCGTACAAGTCACAGAGACACGGGACACTTCCTTCGGCGTCAAAGATTCAAGGTTTATTTGCTGCAGGGAACACAGAAGTCACAGGAAGTACATCAAGTGTAGTTCGGGGAGACTGCTTCGAATTGGTTCTGTGGATCGCTCCTTTTATACAGTTTTTACCCATAGGATAATATTGAACACAAAAGTTTACAACCCGGTTCCCACAATTAGCCCCCAGAGGGGTCGCCTTGGTCACTTTGAAATACATGAGGTCCAGAACATAAGTGCGGAAACATTTGGCGGTTCCCAACTGTAAAAACCCATCTTCCCACCATTAGAAAATTCCAATCAGCAGTAAAGTAGATCGAAATAGGAACGAAGACAGGTGCAAAGGAAGACGGAGACAGTGGGGAGATCGGAAAGGGTGTAAAAAGGGGAGGTATCGAGAAACACGAGATACAGGCATCAAAGGGACACGCCTAATGAGATGCACGGCTGAGACAATAAGCCCGTGCGGCAAGATGAGCCTCGAGCGGCGCCATCTGCCTTACAGCAGCAACCCCCTTGTCATAAAGACACTTACAAAGAACATGTGTCTTCCGCAAATATCTTGAGAGTCCCAGGGTCGCGAAGCGGACAGCGTCCGTTCGCTGGCTACTTGAGGGCAAGAGACAAAATGGATGCCGTATCTAAGATGGAACCCGTGGGTACAGATGAAAAACCCACATACCAAACGAACGGTTTAAGTTAGCACAGCGAAACTGCGCACACTTACTAAACTCGTCATTTGCGGTTCGTAGATACCAGACTCGACCTTATTCGTGCGAGTCGAAAACACCACTTACAATTGTCACGGAACCTCAGACGCTCCTTTTGCCCTCATGTAGGCAAGCACTAGTCGGAATCATACTCGATATTCATCAGACCATCGAGATGTTGTTGTAGCATAGCTCTGTCCAACCGAGTCCCCTTGGTAACAGATGGTTGTCTTATACACGTTGTAGCACAGAGGCCACATAAGGCAGGACCACACTGCACGCAAAGGCAACACGTGAACAGGAACACTACCACACCCCCGATGATCATCAGAATCTTCCAACCCCAAGTCGACATCAGGCCCCAAAACCATCCAAGTAGCGTCCAATCCCCTACATCCACGTGTATGGATTCGGAGATCTTATGTAACTTCGAGATGGCTTGATAGACAGTAGGAGCATTATCTGGAATGAAAATGCAGCAGCTCGAATGGATCACCTTACATACCCCACCGCGATCTGCTAAGATGACATCTAAAACCATTCGGTTTTGTAACGTCATAAGTCTCTCCGCCTGAAGTTCTGTGGTGATATTACCAAGGGCGCTGGCAGTAATATTAGCTGTCGATTCTACCACTCGAGTCAACTGTCTCAGGTTCCTACTATTAACCATAGGTCCCCAAAACGGGAGGAAACCCTTGAAAAAGTCTCCTGCCTCTTGACCGGCAGTATCTTCTTCGCTAACTACGCCTCGTACAACTCTAGTCTTATGATAATCGGCATCTACAGTGAACGTCGGAGGCAACAAATTTGCAATGAAACATGAGCCCATGAAGTCTGCGGGCAACCATGTGTATGCACGATCATAACAGATAAAGTAGGTACCCTTGGCAGCCAGAAACACAGGGGACGAGAACATTGGCAGAATGTAACTTTCAGTGCAAGCACTTGCTCCAAGTAGGGCTTGCGAACCACGACCCATAAGACAAAGATTACCAGTGTGGGGTACGACCCATATTGGAGGCGAGCTTTTAAGCTGCTTTTCACTAGTGAGCATACTATATTCCCCTCTACTTAGGACCCTATAGGCTTGTACCTCTTCTTCAGGGATAAGAAAAGGGTCATGGATCTCATCTTCCATATCCTCTATTGCCATCGATAAAGATTTCTGATACGAGGTAGGACCAGAGTAGGGGGAACGTTGTTCTTGAATGGGGTGGAAACCCAGTGTGCTTCGAAACATTGTTTGGAATGCTCGAGCTGACCCTTGGGAACTATACGGTAACACCAGATATGGAATTCCCTTACCCGTAGTATGTGGCATCAACCCACACACCCAACAATTAGTAGTGTTAACCACTAACTGATGCTGATGGAGGAGCTGAATAAAGGAATTGTTGCGGAATTCTACACGTCTAGCCTGCTCGTGTTCCGGTAACATATGAAAGGAATGAGGAGAAGCAGTAGAAGTAAGGTTAGGGTAAGGAGTAGGAGTAGCAAGTAAGAAGTAAGACATAGTGTAATACACCCCACCCGTCAATAATGCAGAAGCAGTTAAAAACAATACGAATAGTTGGAATACAAAACATTTGGAACGACTGAGTTGCTGCAGCTTGAACCTGTACGCCTGAGCTCCTTCCAAATCATTCAGCTTCGAAAATGCCATTCCCTACGACCGTCCGCAACGTTTCTTGACGCACTTCGTTCTGTGCAGCAATAGTCAATCCCCAGGAGTTCCTAGGAACCGACGGCCTTTAACCTAGCGTCAAGACCTACTGTCCAGAAGGAAGTACGCGCGCGGCCCTACGGCCTTCAATACACAATATGTATATATAAGCACAATGTCTCTCAGCTGTGGAAGGAAAAAGATACAAGGAAGAAGCTTGATATATGTACAAAAAATTTCAACGATACGGATGTTCAAAACTGATCACGGAAACGAGGATATTGCAGTTGTCAATTTCAGCAAAGCAAGAAAAAAATTTTATTTGTCCTTAGTGCGAGATCGCAGAGAATATCGATGTTTCCCGGGACGTGTCTGCTCGTCGAACAAAGGATCCGTTGAAGAGACAGCGTCCTGCTGATCAGTTGGTTGATCTGGTCTTGAGTCTTTTGCTGACAAGTGTTCAACAGTGGCTTTCTGCTGCGCTGAGTGTTCTCCAACAAGCTGTGCGTCGCTAAAAGGTACAAACGCCGGCAATGTTTCTGTTTCTGTTGACGCAATGCCTTTCCTTACCCACGGGTCTGCCGGCAAAGGAATAGGGACTCGCTTACAATGGGTAGCATGTACCCAATTTTTCCGCCCCTCAAGACGAACGGCAGTCCTCGTGGCCAGGAGTACCTGGTAAGGTCCGGTAAATCGGGGGTCCAGATTGTTCTTGCGTGAAAAGTTGCGAGTAACCACCCAGTCCCCGGGCTGGAGCTGGTGGCCTGGACCCTCCGTCTGCGTTGGCAAGGCGTCGTAAACCTGTTGGTGAATTAACCTCAGTTTAGCAGTCAAGTCATGTAAGTAATCAATCAACATCGGATACTCAAGATCAGAGAATATTCCTGGCCTAGGAACCCCCCACACATTCGCAGGACGGCCGAACACTATCTCATAGGGACTAAGCCCTATTCGGGAGTGTACAGTCGCCCTAGTTGACAGTAATGCTAGAGGCAAAGCATCAGGCCACGAAAGTCCAGTCGTAGCCTGAATCTTTGCTAGCTTTAGCTTAAGGGTGCCATTGTACCCCTCAACCAATCCAGCTGACTGGGGATGATTGGCGCTATGGAATTTTTGATTAATTCCAAGGCCCTTACACACACTCTTCATCACACTTCCAACAAACTCACTTCCGTTATCTGACCACACGACTCTAGGCATTCCATACCGAGGAAAGTATTCCTTCAGTAGGATTTTCGCAGTAGACAAAGCAGTATTGTCTTTGAGGGGATAGGCCTCGATCCATCGGGAGAATGCGCAAACCACAACCAAAACGTATTTCAGGTTATTGCATCGCTCCATATGGATGAAGTCCAATTGAATCACCTCAAAGGGATACGAAGGAGGAGCAAAACTGCCAGGGGGAGTTGGGGTTCCTTTGCCAGGATTGTACATTATACACACCATACAATTCTTCACCAGACGTTCAGCACATTTCGTAATTCCATCATTCTTCCATACAGCAGCCAGTAACTTGCAAATGCCTTTCGCGCTAATATGTGCTAACCCGTGTGCCATTGTCACAACGGCCAGCACATACGCATCAGGCAACATCCATCTTTTCTGATCCGACAAATCAATCCAACAACCATTCGCATCCAACTTTCCCGTACTCTCTTTCCACTTCATCTTTTCAGTGTCGGTGGCCTCATTCTGAATTGTTTTCACGCTCTCAACAGTATCTTCACACATACTTAATTCTGCAGGCCACCTAACCGAACTCGTCACATACATTCGAGTGCTAAGGTTCCGGGCAGTCTCCTTAGCAATCTCATCTGCAAACGCATTACCACGACCAACATCATCCGTCACTTTACGATGCGCACTACACTTAACAATTGCAACTTGCTTAGGCAAAGTCAATGCATCCAAAAGATCGTTCACAAGCTGGCCATGCTGTATCTTCGTACCATGCGACGTCAAGAAACCACGCTCTCGCCACAATCGTCCAAAACTATGCGCTACACCGAAAGCGTACTGGCTATCGGTGTACACATTCACACGTTTCCCTTTTGCTAACACACATGCTCTAGTAAGAGCGATCAGCTCTGCAGCTTGGGCAGAATTCTGATTCAATCTTGCAGTCTCGACAACAGTATTCAATGTTACAACAGCATAGGCAGTAGTCACATCGCCATTCGGCAACTTAAAACATGACCCATCCACATACAGAATGCCATCCGGATCCTCCAATGGAGTGTTTTTAAGGTCCACTCGACCTTTTGTTTCCTCTTCTGTCCGCAAGTAACAGTCATGTTCTGCTACTTCATCTGACTCTGTGCTAAGTGGTAACAACGTTGCCGGGTTTAGGACATTACAACGTTTTATCTGAATATGGCTTGCCAGTAACGTCAATTCGTACCCAGACAACCTCGCACTCGTCAAGTGCTGAGTTTTCGTACGATTCAGAAGAGTATCGACTGCATGCGGAACCATCACCGTAAGCATATTATCCATGACCAATCCTGCTGATTGTCGGATGGAGACCGCAGCTGCCGCAGTTGCTCTCAAACAACTCGGCAATGCTCTAGCTACTGGGTCTAAGGTCGAGGAAAAATATGCACATGGACGTTGCTTACCACCAAAAGGTTGCGTTAGAACACTCAAAGCACAACCTTCCCTCTCGTGAACATATAACGTGAACGGCTTACCGTAGTCAGGGGTACCTAACACAGGAGCCGAACACAATGAATCACGCAGTTCAGAAAAACTTTTCTGACATTCTTCCGTCCATGGTAAAGGAGTTGAAACATCCTTGCACGTAAGAGCCACCAATGGTTTCGCTAGCAATGAAAAATTAGGAATCCACTGCCTGCAGTACGACGTGATACCTAGAAAGGCACGCACATCTCTTTGGGTTTGTGGCACAGCCATTCGCGCAATCGCTGCAATTCTCTCTGGGGTCAATCTCCTTCCCTCCTTTGACAATAAGTGACCTAGATAGGTTACTTCTTGACAACAATATTGGAGTTTAGAAGGTGACACCTTGTTATTTAACTCACAGAGATGTTGCAGTAATGACACCGTAGCAATTTTGCAAATGTCCTGAGTATCAGCAGCCACCAATAAGTCATCGACGTATTGGATTAAAGCCGCACCAACCGGCAACCTAAACGCATCCAGTTGACCCTTCAAAGCTTGACTGTAAATCGATGGACTTTCACAGTAGCCCTGAGGAGCGCGTTTGAACCGGAAGCTACGTCCACCAAGAGAGAAACCGAAAAGGTCCCTGCTCTCTTCGGCAATCGGGATGCTGAAAAATGCATTTTTCAAATCAATCACCGAAAACCATGAAGCAGTAGCTGGAATCAGAGTCAGTAGCGCCGTGATGTCAGGCACAACAGGAAATTGAGGAACCACAATTTTATTTACCTCCCGTAAATCGATAACAAAGCGATAAACAGGCGGTTTCGTAGGATCTGTACGTTTAAGAATGGGCAGTACAGGGCTATTGCACACGTTTCCCCGAGTCTCCTCAATAACATCTTTCTCGATCAGATCATAAATGATCGCTAACAGTGCTCGTTCACCATCAAGGGAGATACGATACTGGGGAATACGTGGTAATCGCACATTCGATTTCAACTGAACAACATAAGGGGAGATATCAAGTAGGCCCACATCATTTGGACCCGTCGCCCACAAAGACGCGGGAAGAGAACTCAATTCCGGTGGAAGCTTATCGAGGGACAAATACATGGGAGAGACTACTCTTTCTCCTAACGTAAGCTTTACACCCGCAGGAGAACAATACAAAGTTGCATACAAACGTTTAAGCAAATCCAGACCCAAAAGATTCTCACCACAACCAGTAGTCAAAATCAACGGAGCTTCGAGCTCACGTGGCCCAATTTGAAGGGGCAAAGGGCGTGAAACTGGATTGCTAACGGGGGCGCCAGAGAATCCAACGGAAACATTTGTTAAGCCAGACAAAGGTGCGCCAGGGAGTTTCGAACGCATGATAGAACTTTTCGCTGCACCAGTGTCCAACAGAAAAGGCTCAACGACGCCCGATGTAGCAACTGCGACGTAAGGCCCTCTCTGATCAACCGGAACTGATACCACTCCCTCTCCTTGTCTTTGGCTGTCCTAGTAATTACTATCGTCAGTCCCCTGATCGACGTAATAATCGTCTACATTGTACTGCGCAGATCGTCCTTGCGATGATCCACGTTGATCGAAACAGTTATTAGAATTTGATGAATTGTCAGAGCGATCATTCTGAGCACCACGACCTCTACCACGTGATGCGTGCTGTGAACCACCACGGCCTCCTTTAGACGAGTTACCACTACCACGTTCATTTAGAGCAGGACAATTGAATTTAATATGTCCTTCCTGTCTACAATAAGCACATTGATTATACCCTAACGAAGATCTTTGGAAAGAGGAATCATTACGCGACTGCGATCGATTTGATTGCGACTGCGATCTATTCTGTTGGGGCGCATTCTGATTAGAACGCGGCGGATACGCTTGTTGCAACAACACTTTAGTTTTTAGCTCTTTCGTCTTTTTATCAGCACGGTCATTTTCCTCTTTCTCTCTATTCTCGTAATATTGTGCCGTAGCCAATATCTGAGCTGAGGTAGAAACGGCCCATGCACTTTCCGAATTCTTTAATTTATTGCTCAGATCGGGCCACAAGTTCGACACGAATTTATCCACAAACAACCTCTGTCCACCCTCAGTACCCATATCCTGTCCACTATGATCAATGAATGCTTCCTCAAACCTCGTAAAGAAGTCTGATACACTCTCATCTTTCTTCTGCTTACAAGCTGACAACTTGTCCCAATTGACTCTCATAGCTGGCATAAGCGTTTTCATTAATGTTATTATCCGCTGAGGAAGAGCAGTAATCAATTGATCGGGTTTAGTAGCAGCCACTTGTCCAGCATCTGCCGCTGTAATGGCAGCCCAATCGCCACCTAATTCATTTGCGTGATCTTGGTGACGAATCTTAGCCCATACCGGTTGCGGTACGACGTTGCCAAACAACATGTCGATATCGGCAAGATTCATTACCGTAGCATCTACGAGCTGCGATAATTCCTTATAATACCCAGTAGGATTTTTACGAGGATCGGGCAAAGATTGTTTCACCTGAAGCACTTCCGATCGTTTCCATGGGAGGTGTATCCACACTCTCTCAAAATGTGCCACTATCGGATGAGGTTGAGCATTAGGATCAGCCGGTATCCAAACCGGCGGAACTTCACGCATAGGATATTGGCCAGACTCGTCTTGTTGTTCAATATCCTCAACGAACAATGCATGAGGAATAGGAGCGGGACGAAGAGATAACAACCGCTCAATAGCCCGTCGAACATTAGTGTCTACTATCAGTCCAGTTGCGAACTGAAGCCGAAGTTCAGACAGGGCGGTCAGCACCTCGTCAGGCGCATTGGCCGCTATCTGATCATGAAGGAACTTGCACATTTCGTCAAACACATATCTCTGAGTTGGTATGTTGAATTGAGTAAACGTTTCGAGGACAACACGGGGTGGATTTCTAAGAGGGTTTACCATCCAACCCATCGCCATATTATATAGTGCAACACGTTCTCTGTTACCGGGAAGCTGACTACGTCTCTGAGGACCATCAGATCCAGCAGACCCAAAAACAGGTCCGAGCGACTGAAAGAAGTTTGTCGCAAGGGGAGAATTACGATTACGAGTAGAGGGAGAAGAGTAAGACACAGGACTAACAAGAGAAGGAGTAGAGACAGTAGCAACAACAGGGGTTATCAACACAGGAGCAGTAGCGGGAGCAGGAGTATGTGGAAGCGGAGGAGCAGTAGGAATAGAAACAGACAAAGGAGCAGGAACAGTCGGAAGAGCGGGTGCAGGTTGAGGAACTGGTGGAGGAACAATGGGTGGAAGAACAGGTACGGCAGGGACCACAGGAGCTGCGGTACCCTGTACGTACGGAGGTGGCGACTTCATAAGATAGGACATTAAAGGATCCTCAACTGTCTCTTCCTTCTTATCCGACTCCATAGGCAAAGCAGGATAGCATTTATCTATGGCCATACGTTGTAGCCTCTCAAACACTTCCTTATCCTTATCCTCCTTATCACGCTGAAACTGCTCAGCTTTCTTCACTATAGTAGCAACATTATCTCGCTGACTACGTTTAGTCTGTCTGATTTCTTTCTGTCGGGCTTCTTTGCGCCACAACCGAAAGGCATCAAACATGGCCGGCCTAGATTTACGTTCGAACAACTTAATTTCCAAATTATCTAAGATCGACGCCTCGAAGCTACCGTGAGGTGGCCAACGAAGGTCGCCGTCTTTCTTTGTATATTTAATCCAATAATCGTTAAAAGCAATCGGGCCTAGCCCATGTTTGCTGTATAAATCATAAGTAGGAGTTCCAACCGGAGGTATCGGACACGAGTCCTCCAGCAGGGAATCCGCACCACAAGGTCTGAAACAACTAAACAAAGTACTGCGACCAGGCATCTTGCACACTAGCCGAGTTTCACAAACTTCAAGGGTTACGGGATTTACCAAGTCCCAGCAAAGAACAAAACCCTCGGTTTTTGGCGGCTGCAGTCGTCAAATAATACAACAACAAAGTACGCTAGCAAAGTGTCACCGACAAAAACACTCACACAGCGTGAACAACAAAGACACTCGCTAAAGTGTCAACAACCAAGAACTCTGGGAGCGACCCACAAATACTTAACTCAAAGATCGATGGCGTCCTCAGGAAGGCCCGTCAATCGTCTCGCTATACCAAGGTCTACGCCAGGCGCCAAAACAGGTCTACAGTCAGGGCAGCAGTCCGTCGCAGCCGTCAGGAGGCGGGAATCTTCGCGGGAAAAGTCTTCGGGCCACTTATTTCGACAACAGGATCGATGAAGCGGGGTGCACCTTCCCTCGGAGATTTCACACGAAGTTCCTCACGATCGTCGGGCTTGGACCGGTACCACTGATGCAGCCCCACGTTGGGCGCCAACTGAAGGACTGGGTTCTTTTGGACCCAGCGGTGCCAGGGCACAACACCTGAAACCTTCGTGGGTAACCGGCTCCGGCGTACAAGTCACAGAGACACGGGACACTTCCTTCGGCGTCAAAGATTCAAGGTTTATTTGCTGCAGGGAACACAGAAGTCACAGGAAGTACATCAAGTGTAGTTCGGGGAGACTGCTTCGAATTGGTTCTGTGGATCGCTCCTTTTATACAGTTTTTACCCATAGGATAATATTGAACACAAAAGTTTACAACCCGGTTCCCACAATTAGCCCCCAGAGGGGTCGCCTTGGTCACTTTGAAATACATGAGGTCCAGAACATAAGTGCGGAAACATTTGGCGGTTCCCAACTGTAAAAACCCATCTTCCCACCATTAGAAAATTCCAATCAGCAGTAAAGTAGATCGAAATAGGAACGAAGACAGGTGCAAAGGAAGACGGAGACAGTGGGGAGATCGGAAAGGGTGTAAAAAGGGGAGGTATCGAGAAACACGAGATACAGGCATCAAAGGGACACGCCTAATGAGATGCACGGCTGAGACAATAAGCCCGTGCGGCAAGATGAGCCTCGAGCGGCGCCATCTGCCTTACAGCAGCAACCCCCTTGTCATAAAGACACTTACAAAGAACATGTGTCTTCCGCAAATATCTTGAGAGTCCCAGGGTCGCGAAGCGGACAGCGTCCGTTCGCTGGCTACTTGAGGGCAAGAGACAAAATGGATGCCGTATCTAAGATGGAACCCGTGGGTACAGATGAAAAACCCACATACCAAACGAACGGTTTAAGTTAGCACAGCGAAACTGCGCACACTTACTAAACTCGTCATTTGCGGTTCGTAGATACCAGACTCGACCTTATTCGTGCGAGTCGAAAACACCACTTACAATTGTCACGGAACCTCAGACGCTCCTTTTGCCCTCATGTAGGCAAGCACTAGTCGGAATCATACTCGATATTCATCAGACCATCGAGATGTTGTTGTAGCATAGCTCTGTCCAACCGAGTCCCCTTGGTAACAGATGGTTGTCTTATACACGTTGTAGCACAGAGGCCACATAAGGCAGGACCACACTGCACGCAAAGGCAACACGTGAACAGGAACACTACCACACCCCCGATGATCATCAGAATCTTCCAACCCCAAGTCGACATCAGGCCCCAAAACCATCCAAGTAGCGTCCAATCCCCTACATCCACGTGTATGGATTCGGAGATCTTATGTAACTTCGAGATGGCTTGATAGACAGTAGGAGCATTATCTGGAATGAAAACCTCAGCACGCTTCCACCAGGCACACACCACCAGCCGTCAGTGCACGCTTCCACCAGGCACACACCACCAGCCGTCAGTGCACGCTTCCACCAGGCACACACACCACCAGCCATCAGAACACGCTTCCACCAGGCATACACACCACCAGCCGTCAGTGCAAGCTTCCACCAGCAACACACACACCACCAGCCGTCATTGCACGCTTCCACCAGGCACACACACCACCAGCCGTCAGTGCACAATTTCACCAGGCACACACACTACCAGCCAGCACACACTACCAGCTGTTGGTGCACGCTTCCACCAGGCACACACCAACATCCGTCAGTGCACTTTCCCACCAGGCACACACACCACCAGCCGTCAGTCAGTGCAAGCTTCCACCCGGTCCACACACCACCAACCATCAGTGCACGCTTCCACCAGGCACACACACCACCAGCCATCAGTGCACACGTTCACCAGGCACACACACTACCAGCCGTCACACACTACCAGCTGTCGGTGCACGCTTTCACCAGGCGCACACACACCACCAGCTGTTGGTGCACGCTTTCACCAGGCACACACACACCACCAGCTGTTGGTGCACGCTTTCACCGCGCACAAGCACCACCAGCCATCAGTGCGTGCTTTCACCAGGCACACACCACCAGACATCAGTGCACGCTTCCACCAGGCACACACACCACCAGCCGTCAGTGCACGCTTCCACCTGGCACACACTCCACCAGCCGTCAGTGCACGCTTCCACCAGGCACACACACCACCAGCCGTCAGGGCACGCTTTCACCGGGCACACACACCACCAGCCATCAGTGCACGCTTCCATGAGGCACACACACTACCAGTCGTCAGTGCATGCTCCCACCAGGCACACACACCACCAGCCGTCAGAGTGCACTTCTACCAGGCACACACACCACCAGCTGTCAGTGCACGCTTCCACCAGGCACACACACCACCAGCCATCAGAACATGCTTCCACCAGGCATACACACCACCAGCCGTCAGTGCATGCTTCCACCAGGCACACACACCACCAACCATCAGTGCACACTTCCACCAGGCACACACACCACCAGCCATCAGTGCACACTTTCACCAGGCACACACACTACCAGCCGTCACACACTACCAGCTGTCGGTGCACGCTTTCACCAGGCACACACACACCACCAGCTGTTGGTGCACGCTTTCACCAGGCACACACACACCACCAGCTGTTGGTGCACACTTTCACCGTGCACAAGCACCACCAGCCATCAGAACACGCTTCCACCAGGCATACACACCACCAGCCGTCAGTGCGCGCTTTCACCAGGCACACACACCACCAGCCGTCAGTGCGCGCTTTCACCAGGCACACACCACCAGACATCAGTGCACGCTACCAGGCACACACACCACCAGTCGTCAGTGCACGCTTCCACCGGGCACACACTCCACCAGCCGTCAGTGCACGCTTCCACCAGGCACACACACCACCAGCCATCAGGGCACGCTCTTACCGGGCACACACATCACCAGCCATCAGTGCACGCTTCCATCAGGCACAAACACCACCAGCCGTCAGTGCATGCTTCCACCAGGCACACACACCACCAGCCGTCAGAACGCACTTCTGCCAGGCACACACACCACCAGCTGTCAGTGCACGCTTCCACCAGGCACACACACCACCAGCCGTCAGTGCATGCTTCCACCAGCAACACACACCACCAGCCGTCAGTGCACGCTTCCACTAGACACACACACCACCAGCCATCAGTGCACACTTTCACCAGACACACACACTACCAGCCGTCACACACTACCAGCTGTTGGTGCAAGCTTCCACTAGGCACACACCACCAGCCGTCAGTGCACGCTTCCACCAGGCACACACACCACCAGCTGTCAGTGCACGCTTCCACCAGGCCCACACACCACCAACAGTCAGTGCACGCTTCCACCAGGCACACACACCACCACCCATCAGTGCACACTTTCACCAGGCACACACACTACCAGCCATCACACACTACCAGCTGTCGGTGCACGCTTCCACCAGGCACACACCACCAGCTGTCAGTGCACGCTTCCACCAGGCACACACACCACCAGCCGTCCGTGCACACTTTCACCAGGCACACACACTACCAGCCGTCACACACTACCAGCTGTCGGTGCACTCTTCCACCAGGCACACACCACCAGCAGTCAGTGTACGCTTTCGCCAGGCACACACACACCACCAGCTGTTGGTGCACGCTTTCACCGGGCACAAGCACCACCAGCTGTCAGTGTGCGCTTTCACCAGGCACACACCACCAGACATCAATGCACGCTTCCACCTGGCACACACTCCACCAGCCGTCAGTGCACGCTTCCACCAGGCACACACACCACCAGCCGTCAGTGCACGCTTCCATCAGGCACACACACCACCATCTGTCAGTGCATGCTTCCACCAGGCACACACACCACCAGCCGTCAGAGCGCACTTCTACCAGGCACACACACCACCAGCTGTCAGTGCACGCTTCCACCAGGCACACACGCCACGAGCCGTCAGTGCATGCTTACACCAGGCATACACACCACAAGCCGTCAGTGCACGCTTCCACCAGGCACACACACCACCAGCTGTCAGTGCACGCTTCCACTAGGCACACACACCACCAGCCTTCAGTGCACGCTTCCACCAGGCACACACACCACCAGCCGTCAGTGCACGCTTCCAAAGGGCACACACTCCACCAGCCATCAGTGCACGCTTCCACCAGGCACACACACCACCAGCCATCCAGGCACGCTTTCACCGGCACACACATCACCAGCTGTCAGTGCATGCTCCCACCAGGCACACACACCACCAGCCGTCAGAGCGCACTTCTACCAGGCACACACACCACCAGCCATCAGTGCATGCTCCCACCAGGCACACACACCACCAGCCGTCAGAGCGCACTTCTACCAGGCACACACACCACCAGCTGTCAGTGCATGCTTCCACCAGGCATACACACCACCAGCCGTCAGTGCACGCTTCCACCAGGCCCACACACCACCAGCTGTCAGTGGACGCTTCCACCAGGCACACACACCACTAGCCATCAGTGCACGCTTCCACCAGGCACACACACCACCAGACGTCAGTGCACGCTTTCACCAGGGACACACACCACCAGCCATCAGTGCACGCTTTCACCAGGCACACACACTACCAGCCGTCAAACACTACCAGCCGTCGGTGCACGCTTCCACCAGGCACACACCACCAGCCGTCAGTGCAAGCTTTCCCCAGGCACACACACACCACCAGATGTCGGTGCACGCTTTCACTGGGCACATGCACACCAGCTGTCAGTGCACGCTTCCACTGTGAAGGGTGCTCCATTCAAGTATATGGCCCCCACAGTCCTCACACAGGTACATGCGAGTGGAGGGGGCTACTTCTGGGGGAATCCAATTAAGTTAGAAATGGTCTCCATTGGACAAGCAACAATCTTCTAACTGGAAAGAGATAATGGCAATTTGGCAGGCACTTCAATTCCTTTCCCCGCACTTAATAGGGAAATCAATTGTGCTGAGAACGAACAATCAAGTTGCCAAGAGTTACATTAACAGACATGGGGTACAGGAGAAAAGGCTTCATTACCCACCAGATTTCTTCCTGGGCAGAGCAGAATGTGCTAAATTTAATAGCCCTATATCTTCTGGAGAAACAGAATGTTCTAGCAGAGAGACTCAGCCTGACCATCAACTCCTCTCTGGATTATTATCTAGTGGAATAAATATTTTGGGAAATAGTTGCAGGGTTCGGGAATCCATGGTTAGATCTATTTGCCTCCCTCAATAATGCCCTTCTCCCTCAGGTTTGCTCCTGGACTCCCTCTCCACAGGACTGGGCGATAAATGTAATGCCAGTTCACTGGTCCAAAGACATTCCTTATGCCTTTCCTCCAATTCCCCTCCTCCCAAAGGTACTTCATAAGATTCAGGAGGCGAGGGTTGAAGTTATTCTGGTGGCCCCGTTTTGGCCTTGTCGACTGCTGTTTCTGGCAGTGAAACGAGAGTCCACTGCACAGCCCTTTCATCTTCCGGTTTCTCCTTCTCCTCTCAAAAGACCAAATCTTTTGTGATGAAACAGCTGATGGATCTAAGTCTGATGGCCTGACTCTTGCAAGGTGCTCCCTCCAAATATAAGGTTGTTTGGCATTGGTGGCTTCAGAGATACAAGCCTCCAGAAAGCCCTCTACTCTTGCCTCCTACGCTAAGCACTGGAGACACTTTGAACATTTACAGGGCCGGACTGAGACCAGCAACCAGCCCTGGCAGGTTGCTTCTCCACCGGCCCTGGTAACGGGATGGGAGGGGGTTGTTAAACGCAAAGCACTGCTACCGCTTTTCTTACAGAGGGCCGATTTTACAAAACCGGCACTCTGTAAGAAAAGCGGCCCCCTGCGTCCACAAAACCGGCCCCCACCCCTCCAGCCCACCGGGGAAATGCCCGGTACCCGCAAATGCCAGTCCGGCCGTGCATGCCAGTCCGGCCCTGAACATTTCTTAAGGGTGTGAGCGCTGCAGATTGTGATGCGTTTCAGATTCTAGAATTGCGAGAGAGACTTTTTTGAATTGGCAGGCACCTTCAACAGTATTGGTGCAATGGGCTGCTCCAACGGGTTGTTAGGGTTCCTTTTAGCAATAAAATCAGCTAAAAGATTAGAGGAACTGGGGGCATTGGTCATCTCGTCTCCTTATCTCAGATTTTTCCCAGACAGGGTAAATCTCAAACCAGATCCTGAATTTAGATCAGGAGATTGTTATCCCAGTTTCTTCTGATGTTGAAGGCAGCGTAATTCTGTCTACCTTAGATGTTAAATGAGCACTAACAATATATGAGATAGAATTAAAGACTTGAGAATCTCTAGCGCTCTTTTAGTTTCCTATGGCCTGGCAAATAAAGGTCAAAAGGTGTCATTTCCTACTCTTAGGGCCACATGCATCAACCTATTTAGGAAGTGCAAACGGTGCGAATCGGTAAATTCGGCCGTTTGCGATTCCTAAATAGGTTTTTGGGATGCATCAAGCATTTTTGGCAAAATCGCTATTTTTAGCGAATTCCAAAAATGCGATTGCTTTTAAGGAATCGCAAATTTGCGATTCCTTAAAAGCAATGCATGATTACTTTTAAAATTGCGAATTCGCAATTAGGGGGTGCAAATTACCACGAGGATGAACCTCGTGGTAATTTGCGAAAATGTATTAAAATGCTCAAAATTGCATTTTAATACACTGTCATGTTACAGACACACATGTCCTTAGGACATGTGTTTGTGAAACATGCACTTCAAAATACATTTCAGGGGTGCGGGGGGGGTCCTTTGGACCCCCCCCTGCACCCATGGAATGCATTAACATTTTGCGAATCGCAAATAGAAATTCGCAAAATGTCAATGCCTTCCCATTGATTCCTAGGGGCCTTTTGGCCCATAGAAATCAATGGGAATTACGAAATCGTAAATTGAAATTCGCATAATATTTGCGATTTGGTAAAAATTGCGATTTTTACCGAATCGCAAATTTTATGCGATTTAAATCATGCATCCCGTTTTGCGATTCCTTAATTGCGATTCCCTAAAAATCGCAAATAAGGAATCGCAAAACCGGACTTTGATGCAGGTGGCCCGTCATTAGGTCAGAAAGGCGATCTCACAAGCCTATGTTTCTGAGGGTCATTTTCCACCAGGGAAAGTCCACAGTTGTTCTACTAAGGCGGTTTCCACCTCTTGGGCAGAACCAGCAGGGGTTTCTTCACAAGAAATATGAGGAGCCGCAAACTGATCTGTGCCAAATACTTTTGTTTCTCATTATCATTTGCATCTTCTGCAAGAACGAAACACGAATTTTGAAATCAGGAATTTTGAAAACAGCAATGAAGTACTTCTTTTAATTTTCTTTGTGGTTCCTATTGTAATTGTAATTGTAAATGCATTTGTAGAGCGCATAAATCACCCGAAGATCTCAGAGCGCTTGCAGAACCTCAAAAAAACAGGGACAGTGGTCGGGAGATTTAGAAATGAGTGTCATTAAATCAATGTGGCACTTAACAATTTGTATTAGCGTAGTTTGTTCATGCTTATCCTCGAGTGTTCAGGATAGAGACGGGGAGCAGGGAAGGAGGGTAGTGGAATCATCACCCACAACAATATCACCCACTTCCCAAGTAAATAAAAAAGAGCTGTGAGTATTGCATGCGGCTCCAGTGTTTGTGCGAGCCCTACCACAAACCTAGTACAACTTGCAGGGATACAAACGGTTAGAGGATGCTGCCTGCTCATGTTAGGTGCCCTCTTCAACTGACCGTCACAATGAGCTCAATGGAATGCAATGAACTTGTCTTTCTTTAAGAATGACTTCTACCCAATTATTTAAACGCCAATAGGCCTGTGGTGCAATAATCGAGATTATTCAACTGTATAGCACAGGATCCACCCACCTCCAGTACAGCTCTCAGCTAACAGTGGCAATGATTGAATGATAGGGTGTAGTTTAATAACAATGTATAAATCTGGTTCTCGTTCTCTAGCGGTTTACAGACTTACAGGGGCTTTTCATGGTAGCATTATCTCAAAACACAAGGCACTGCTACTAATAAGTTTAATGAGGGTACGCGTCCATATAAAAGTAACAAAGGAATCAGCAAGCAATTCGACGGCCCCACTGAGTGCAAACTTTCACGTTTTCACTTCCTGTTATCCTGAACATGGAGCTCTCCCTTCAGAGAGTCTTGGTAGCTTCTCCCCAGCATACCTTGTACTGCGAGTTTTAATTCCACCATCACTCGTTATGGGTGTGCTTTTAATGCAAATTCTCCATTCACTTAGCAGACAATGTCAAAGTGTTCTTATCTGTGTCAAGCAAAGCTACTGTCGATTTACTAAAGGCAAAACTGCGCGGGTAAAAGAAATCAAGCGAAAATCTAAGCACGCCTACCGAATAAAAAAAGTCTCAACGCACAATATAAAGAGAAAGTAAAAATGCAGATGAAAGGTGAACGTGTGTGACATAATGGCTACTGGGTCTTGGGCCCCCCTGTAGGCAAATACGTTGATTATTTGTGCATTTACTTCAAAACAATGGAAATAGTAACAAACTAAGGAAATGCAACTGTTTACCCTAGCAAGGCTAAGTCATTGACTGCTCGTTTAAACTCTACTACGTGCTAGGCATCTTTGCAATCGCTACAACGCTTTGCGTTTTATTCCGACCTGTTACGGTGTCTTTTCTGGCAGTGTGTTCTCCTTTGCTTCCATAAGTGGCATTTGTTGCAGATGACTCATAGTCTGTTTTCCTCTCTTTAAGGCTGATCATTTCACGAGGCGAAGCTGGGGCACTTGCTAAAAATTATAAAAGGTACAACAATCTTTTCCCATGTGATATTTTACATGTACGACAAACACATTTTGAAAACAATGTACACTTAGAATGGGATGAGAAAAAGGTGAAGGAACTGTCAACTTTCATCAATCCAAGGAAAACCTTAAATAATAAGAGAGTCAAGGTACTAAAAGGCAAGCAATTTGAAAAGTAATGTCTTATGCAAGCTTTAACTCGGCGGCATTGCATAAGTGATGATGTCAAATACGAATAGTGGGGGCTCTGATTTGGAGGATGCGTGTTACACACCTAATGGCTTTTACCGTACAGGGATATGCTGTGCTTAGATAACTACTCATACCAAAAGGCCCTCTGTTAGCAGCATCTGCAAGTCATGTGCTGAAACGCACCCACGATTGTTTGTGACGTCATCACTAAAGGCCTAGGCGTTTATTTGAGGTTTCATAGCATCCTGATTTTTGATTTAAGGACTTTTAACATAGAAGTTGATTTGAACGACATTAACATACGAAGCTATTTTCAATAACGTTTTTTTCAACTTATTTTTCAAAATAACCAACTTCTTAGCAGGTGTTCAGACGATTTCTTAGATGTACATGATAATGCAGTAGCTTTTTCCAGAACCACACACTATAAGGTGTAGTTATCAATTTTGACCTATTTGAAATCTACAACATATCCGCAGTCAGATTGCAAGAGACAAATTGGTGTGTTTTAGAAAACGTCTTGTGTTTTCCCCCAAAAAAATGTGAAATTTAGATATCTAGGTTTACTGGTTTTAAAACGCATTAATTATCTGGCAGTTCAGTTGTAATAACAAACACGTTTTGTTTTAAAGTAATTCTTATTTTTCGAAATCGCAAAGTGTGCTAAGCAATAGGTACCCTCATTCAGAAAATAAGACACAGAAAGAATGAAAGATGAGGAATGGGGGCCATCCTACTCCAAAATTCTGCATTTTCATTGTTCCTAACTCCAAATTTCCACTGAGTTTCATTTGCCATCTATGACCTAAATTATAAGCTATGTAAACCATAGGAAGCACAGGTTTTCTCCAACCATGCTTTACAAAGGTTTTACTTAACAATGCAATACTTTTTAATATCACCTCTTGGAAATGGCAGGGTGTAAAATGTAAAATCTATATCTTACCAACCTAGGATATAGAGATGAGAGCTACATATGTGCTACACGCTGTAGCAGGGCTTTTGCTCTCATAGCAAAGACTTTACAGTTTCGTAGAGCAGTTAAGTTACAATCATATTACAAACTCATGCCTGATAAAGCAGTAATCATAATGGGCCCGATTCACAGAACTAACAAGACAAAATTCTAAACTTACTACCATTTACTCATTTTGGTATTCACAGAAGGCATTTACTCATATTGGTATTTACAGAAAGCACTTACTCATTGATGAGTAAGTGACTTCTGTGAATACTTAAATGAGTAAGTGCACTTATTCATTTTGGTATTCTCAAAGAAGGCACTTACTCATCAATGAGTAAGTGCCTTCTGTGAATACCAACGTGGTAGTAAGTTTTGGATTTTCTCTTAAGTTAGTTCTGTGAATTGGGCCCAATAGCTTTAAAAAGCTTTGCCATTATACATGACAAACTGCATTCCAAATTCATTTCCAATCATTCATCAGCACAGGAACTGACACCACTGAATTTTCCCTCATCATTCTTCATAGGTAATGACATCACTGGATTTACCATCATCCATCTGCACAGGAAGTGACATCACTGATTTGCCATCATCCATGTACACAGGAAGTATCACGACTTTCTGCATTCCCCCATACTACAGTCAACTCTTCAGGGAGTCCATTCGCCCAGGAGACCCCATCAAAGGGTGGACACAGACAGGGACATTGCCTGTTAGGGCCGGGAAGGGCCTTGAGTCACAACCCATGTTTCACTGAAACCTACAAGGTAACAACAATCATGTGCATCCC
This sequence comes from Lissotriton vulgaris, assembly GCF_964263255.1. Classification (NCBI taxonomy): domain Eukaryota; kingdom Metazoa; phylum Chordata; class Amphibia; order Caudata; family Salamandridae; genus Lissotriton; species Lissotriton vulgaris. The sequence continues at coordinate 1,067,393,212 of NC_141691.1, forward strand.
CCAGCACCCTATACTGCCAATCCTCAAAATCACACTCAGGGCAGATGGCCCAGACAGTCACATAGCATTCACACACAACATAGACCCAATCCTGTACACATACCATTAACTACCACGGACCCTGAAACGACAGAATACATATTCTAATGCATGCTCACCAACGCTTGCTCTGCAATACTCCATGCAGCAGACATTGCAGACCTCATCACCTATCCAAGCTTGATGCCCTCTTCCTCAAATACACATAGTTAACACCCCTATCTTCATACATCCTAGATGTCCTTCTTCTCATAGACTGAAGCATCCATTGTGTGGACTATGCACATAGGCTAGGAGGAGGCATCACTGTCATCCTTAATTCCGCCTGATCTTGTACCCTAGGTAAGCAAGTGACACGCAAAGCCAAGAAGCTGTTGACATGCAATTAGATACTTACCTACTCTCAGGAAGTCAGACAGCTACCTTCAAACCTATCTACAAGCCTCTCTGGCAGAACAAGGACTTCATACATAAACTATCAAATCTCTGCATTACTTGTCCGTCCAACATGAGCAAGGTCGGCTGGAATGAGGGGATGAGTAGGTATCTGATCAAGCATGTCTCAAAGATGAATGTGTTACTACAAGAACAGCCTACCCCCACCAGACCATGAAGTCGGCAACCCTAAATAGGGTGGAAAACTGCTACAAAGGAAGGAAGGAAACACCCTTCTTTTCTATAGTATCAGATGCTATTGATACAGATCCCCCGATGGCCCAGAGGAATGTCCTTGGCCAGTTATCTGCCACTTTGAGTGGGCAGAAGCACGTCAGATGGTGGATGTCATTGTAACCCTAGACATCCAGTGATTTGAAAATCTATTTCTTGCCATTCCTAAGGTACAATCAAATAATGGCTATACCTGTGGTATACCTTAAGGTATTTTTAATCTTTTTTTTTTTTTGGAAAACCTTTATTGATACTTCAACCAGTTACAAATATGGGCCTACAACCACCAGGGCCGGCCGCTAATCAGTTTCATCACAGCAAGTCAGTTAGGACAAGACTCGGCCGCCCGGGAGGCGAATGCACCACGAATTCAATTAAAACTGGCTATAGAACATACCATGCGAATGACAGGATTCTAAAGGCTCCTTTTTACAATATAAAAATAGAAGGATCAGGTGCCATACAATATCACAAAGTCGCATAAAGGGCGGGCAAAATAGTAGGATTTCCACAATTAGATCGATCTCATTTAAGACAGTGGCGCTAAGGCATACAATTCAGGATAAACAAACATACAATCACTGTTCGCACCAGTTAAGCGCCCGCCCAATGATACTGAAATACTGTGAAAAGTATAGGCACAGGTAAGAAAAGTCGATAATTGACAGAAGGGTGGACCCACTGTGCTGACCTGAAAAAGGAAGAAGCGAAAGAAAAGGCAAAAGGAAAGACACGAAAGAGAAAAAGGTCATAGAAACAATAAGGAAAAACAAAATTCCATCCGCTGCCGACATCAGATCCCAGACCTGGGCCTCCAGAGTCACTTGAAGTGCCTCGAGGGCTGCCAGCACTGACCACAATGACGGGCCGCACTTAGCCCGCTCCGCCGGGTTCCGCATAGCATCAGGCATAGTGATCCCCACGTAGAGTCGCCCTCCCCGGGGAAAGATTAGTCGGAGCAGGGATGAACCGTGAGGGACAGATCGTCAACATACGTTAGTGCGCGCCAAGTCTCCAACCCAAAGGCACCGGCGATGCAAACGCTAGGCCTCCGGGTCAGGGACCCCCGCCACACCGCCTCGGGCGTCACTCATCTTCTCACCTCCGATACGGGACCAGGCAGCACATCGGCAGCAAAGCAATCCAAGAGATGTCGAAAGTTCCATGGACCGGACCCTGCCGCCCTCACCGGTCCGCTGTTGTTCAACTAGGACCCGGCTGGACCAGCACTCGAGACCCCGGCTTCCAGACTGGGTTAGGCCTCAAATCAAACCTCGACATTACTCCACTCCACGATGTCGGAAAAGTCTCGGGATTGCTCCATCGGACTGCAGATTAGTTCATATACACGGATATGGGGCGGGATATCAGGATAGATGACAGGATCTTCGAGCGAAAGATGGAGGTCAGCGGAGCCGGGAGACTATGCGGCCATCTTGCTTGCTGTCGTAGCTTCTCCTCCGGTATTTTTAATCTTAACTGGATCCCTGCCTTGGCCTGGTGATTAATATATCTCAAGAACTCCCTCGTTAATAGGGGTTGAGTCCATTCTGGTAGAATCATCTTACCAGGGTGGGATGAGGTGGTCAATGATGAAGCATGCCACATTACATGGGTACGACCACCTCATCCAAATATATAATATGTACATTTCCCCCTCCTCCGTACTTAGTGCTCTGTTATTTACCGTACACGAGATGCAGGCAATTTTCATGACAAGTTTAATGATTTCTAATGGATTTGCTAAAGTTTGAGTCTTTATTTTGAGTGATTTGGAGGAATAGTCCAGGTACCATTTCTAGGAGAAAATAACGCAATTATTATTACGCTGCTTGTACGGCACCGTCTAGTTGCAGTGTTAGCTAAAAGTGCTGACCTGTTGTTCGCAGTCTGTGTTATTGGGCTAGGGGCAGGGTGAATACTGTTCAGGTTATCGGTGCATCCAGAGCTTTACAAAATTCCAGTAATATGTCCCAATCCATTCATATTGGCATCTTCCATAATCCCCCATACTCCTCTCTGCAGAGTGCTTAATTTCTGCCCTTCCCCATTGGATTACTTTTTCCCACGAACTCAGTACACTTGGTGGGGAACCATATTTCCAACTTATAGTTCATAAAGGTTTTGCAATAAGTAGGGCTAAATCTGCAAATTTTACTTGCACTTTGTGATTCTTGGGTCAGTGGTGAAAGCCTAATATACAGCTTTCCGCTGTGTCCCATTGTGCTCCTCCTGTTACTTTTCTTATTGTGTCGGTTACGTGTGTCCAGAAGGATGAGAGAGCCTGGCATACCCATAACATATGCATCAAGTTTGCATCTGGAGCCACACACCTTGGGCATTTTGCCAACACTTCTGGGAACATATTGTGTAGTCTGTGCAGTGTCAGATTTGCATGTATTGGATGAATTTAAATCTGGTGCATGATACTTTCCTGGGGAAAGCGATCATTATCTTGAAGCACCTTTCCCAATTCCTGCGCACACTTTTCTCTTAAGTGTTTGAGGGGTACAGCAGAATGTGTGTGTAAACTTCTGTATAGCCATCTGATTAAATGCTTACCATTGCCCATCAAGTATAGGGAGTGGATGAGTTTCTGGGTGGGAGGCTCCGTTCCATTTGGAGACTAATGTATTCTGACATATTGTGTAATATTTGCATGTATAAGGAACAAGGAATATGGGAGGCCCTGCTTGTGGACAAAGTCTGTGTGGTTAAGTAGCATCTCTCTCCCAAATAATGTTCCCACTGTTGTCACTCATGCCTGTTTCCATACGTGTATAAAACGGCTTGTCAGTATTCCAGTTGGAGTGGGGAAACCCAAAAGCGGAATATTCGGGGCAAAGGAAACGGCTTGCTTTGTATATTTCAGGGCTGATCTCCAGTATGTAAGAGCAATGTTTAACAACAGTGGTGTTGTAAGTGAAGTCTTTGTCAGAGGGAACATTAATGTGTGTAATGTAACCTGTGCTAGTACATTCGGCGTATAGCCTATTTCATGTAGATGACGTCCAGCAAGCCAATACACCAGCCATTGCAACTGGCTCACTAAACAGTATGCTCTGAAGTCCGGCACAGCCAGGCTTCCATTATTGGGCGGTAATTGCAGCTTCATTAGCCCCACCCGTCTACAGCCCATTCCGCAGACCAAGTCCGTCAGGCGTGTTTTTAGAGCTGTAAAACAGTGAGCTGGAATCACAATGGGTAAATTTGTGAAATAGTACAATACTGATGGGAGCATGACCATTTTTGATATTGCAATTCACCCACCACAGAAAGGGGGAGAAGGATCCAGAAGGACACCTGTGACTGCAGTGAGTATATTGCATTTTGAAGATTAACCTCAAGTAGATCCTGGGGAGATCTCTATATGTGGATCTCTAAGTATTTAAAGGTGGTAGGCGGGATGAAAAGCATCAGTTCCCCGAATGCAATCAGTGTGGTATGCGGGTCACTTTAACCTCTTAAGTGTTGCGCCTATTCCAACAGCCGACGGCACCACTACCTCGGGAGTGCTGCCGTCGGCCGTTGGACGTTCCAATTGCACCTGCGCAATGGAACGTTCAGCACTGGAGCTGGACGTTCTATAGCTGCTAAGGTGTTAAAGAAAGAATGCATGTGACTTAGTTGTATTTACAGTAAGCCCCGAACTGCGTTCAAAGTGTGTAAAGCTATTAGCTATTGGATGTAAACTGCCATGGAGGTTCTTGACATAATATTATATCATCTACTTAGAGAGAGAATGCATGGGTTAATGGACCTATTTGAGTTCCCCATTCTAGTGCGTCTTGGCATAATTTCAGTACCAGTAGTTTGGGCGTTAATCCAAATAGTATTGGAGATAAAGGGCATCATTGTCTTGTGCCTCTGAGTATGGGGTAGGTCTGTGATAAGTGTATGCCTGTCCATGCTCTCGCAGTAGGTGATGTCACCCATTGTATGTATTTAGGGGTGATGCCAAATTTAATAAGGGCTACTAACATGCTTTCCCAAATGAGGGTGTCAAACGCCTGGCGTAAATCAAGGGAGATGCACCCGGCTTCTTGGAGCTCATCAGGAGATGCATCCATTACATGGTATAGTCGTCTTAAATTTAAAGACGTGTTGCGACCCAATACAAATTCGCATTGATCTGTCTGTACAAGTTGTGGCAATAATGGGAGTGATCAGCGAGCAAGCACTTTACTTAGTATTTTATATTCAGTATTTAATAATGACAGTGGTCTGTATCCTGTGATGTCTTTAGAGTCTCTAACTGTTTCTGGGAGTGAAGTCACTAATTCCTACATTGTAGTGGAGGGCAGGATGCCTATTTTTAAAGCTGTTTGATACATTTGTTCCAGATGGGAACTAGTTGGGCTAAAAAGTAGCGTAAAACTCTGCTGGTAAACCATCCAGGCCAGGCGTCTTATTGTGTAGGAGTTCTCTAATAGCCTCTCTAATCTCTGTTTTAGTTACTGGGGCTGCTTGGTCTTATTTTTCTTCTGCTGATAACTGGGGGCAATTGAAACTGTCCAACAAATCGTCTAATTCTTGCGGCTCTACCTCGGGGGGCATCATATAGAGTCTAGTAGCAGCTACAAAAGGCAGAGTTGATGCTGTTCTGTGTGGTAACATTAACCATGGTTGGGGTATTCATTTCAAGGATGGGGACTGGACTTGGGGCATTCCGAAGTATCTGTGCAATTCGAGTGCCTGCTTTGTCTGCTTTTGGATGGATTCTCCAGGTGTATAATTTTTAGTCTATGTTGCTCAGGTGCTATAGTAATGCCACATAGACTATGCGTGCTTTTTGTGATTCCGGAAACTTTTCAGGGTCAGTTACGGCAGCTTGTTCTTGAGTTCCCAGTCTCTCTTCTACTCATTTTAGCTCATTATGAACTGTTTGGCATGCTTCTTTTACTGCACTAATAGATGTGCCCCTTATGACCGTTTTAAATGCTTCCCAATCAATTAGTTGAGAAGAGGCTATGTTGGTGTTTTTCGTGAAGCAATTACTTTTGGAGGTAGCTATAGTGTCCTGGAAGACTCAGCCCTCCAAGAAGCAGGGGTTTAGTCTCTATGTGGGGACCGGTGTAGGGATTTGTCCCCATGTCAAGAAGAGCTCCAATGGGTTATGATCTGATAATGTCTTCCCAAGATAAGTAGTCTGTGTGATCTGGGATAAGAGGGTATTGGAGCAGAATATACAGTCTAGTCTGGCATTTTGTTAATGTGGTGGGGAGTAGTATGAGTATTCCAGTAAGCCCATATTTCAGCTTCACCCTGCATCTGAAAGTGCCAACCCTGAGCCCATATACAGAGGGCTTTGGCTTGTTGAGTAGCAGCTGTTCCCTGGGGGGAGAGATCCAGTTCCATATCTAACACTGCATTATAATCTCCCCCAACATCCAATGGTACGCAGTCCAGGTTGCTAGTGTTTTGTTTTATACTGATCAGCATTTGGGGCGTATATACAGCCTAGGACCACAGGTCTCTGTCTAAGGTACCCTACAATAGAACATACCTGCCATTAGTATCAATTTGTTTCTCCAAAATTCATAGGGGAGTCCTGTTTTTATCCATATTGTCTTATCATCGTCCAGTGACTCACTGTGCCCCAGGGTCTTTGTAATCCAATGTGCAGTGTTTACCCACTGCAAGGCCTCTTTGTTATGCTTCTGGCAGGGACCAATCCCCAGGGAGTGCACAGTTCACACTGTGGATACAGGCCGGAGTCCATCTAGGGTGCCCACAGAGCTACAGGCCCGTGTAAGGCTCTAGGTATTTATCATGCTCCGGCACTGTTAGTGCTGGTTCCCTCCTCATCACTCTTGATTGGAACCCTTTGCGTTGAAGTTGTGTGGTTATGTGTTCTCTCGAGGGGCCTCTCGCCTCCAGGCTCAGTCTGTGGTTGCCCTTCTATAGCCCCAGCCAAGTCCCCTTTTTCCGGGCTCTTAACAGTCTTTGAGAAGAAAATCAGGCCATGACGATCCTCTTGCCACTTCCCTACGGTCTCCTGTAATTCAGTGAGATCAAGGTTTGTCAAAGGGGCCCCAAAATGTGGCTCTGGTCATGCCCTGGGGTGCCTGCCTCCAAACTGCTCCCTATACCTGTTGGCCGTGGCTTCTTCGCCGTGCTGGGGTTCCGCCACGCCTGGTGGCTTGTTCCTTTCGGGTACTGTGATTATGGGGCCAGTTCCCAAACCAGTTGCCACATCAGACCGGAAACGTTTTTTGGGTTATTCAGTGCTTTGTGGTTATTCAGTGCTTTGTAGTTTTGTTCCCGTTTGCAGCATTGTTTCTCGGAGAAGCCCACGGCCCAGCCGCTCCCATATGTCCAGGCCGCACCATCTTGCTGCTGCAGATCTGCAGCAAATACAATCCGACAGCTCCATCAGAGTTTTATTTAGTGTGCAGAGTATCTGGGATGCCCATCAGTAGATGCAGATGCACCTCACTTCACTCAGAAATGTCAGGATTATGTGGCTCGGCCCGAAAGCACTCTCACTGTGCATCCACCATGTTCGGCAGTTGGTACGCCCCCGACTTCATAATCTCAGACAACACAAGTTTGAAAACAAAATTAAGAGACACTGTCTTCAATCAATTTAAAACACTCAAAAAGTCCTTGGGAGTTATGTTGTTCTTCTATTTTTTCCTGCTTGAGGATGGTTTGTTTATTGTCAACAAGGTCTTTGGAGTACCAGGGTGCTGAAGGCTTTGTCTTGCACTTGCACAGTGCAATTGGGTCATGGATGTCCACCCACCTTTTCAAAAATGTTTGAAGCTGTTTAGAATGGTGTTGGATCCTAAGGCAAGGTAGATATGTCCAGGGTAATCTAGTAATCATTCAAACAGGCAAGAAATTCCAATAGTACTTAAATTCAACACTGTGCCCATTAATAGAAACACTAACACTAATTTTACATTATTGGAGGCTGAAGTTACATTAGACACGCTGGTAAAGATTGCTTCATGGAATGTAGCAGGAATAGCTAAACTATTGCTTGACGTGGAGAGGGGTACATTTATTGACACCTTTGATATATGCCTATTTCAGGAAACGTGGTGTCTTACTCCCTTTTACAAGATGGGTATACATCTTTTTGTGTGGAAGCCTCAAAGACCTCAAACGGAAGGCCCTCAGGGGTGCTGGGCATCTGGATTAAAACCACGCTTCGTTGTGGTGTTAGCATTTTGGCCTGTGACTCGAAAGATATTTTAGCCCTCAGACTTCTTTTTCCTTCTGGCCCACGTCTAAAAATATACAACGAAGGTAAAAGAGTGGAGGGTAGAAATGAAGAAACCAGCACCATGTACCAACTGGAGCACCTGCTCTTGAAACACAGGGCAAAGGACCTTACCTTGGTGGCAGGAGATCTTAATTCAACCTTTGAACCAATAGCTGCTGCTCCAAATGGTCTAACTTGTGAAATAGATAAGCAATGGGGTATACACCACTTTGAACAACCTAAAGTAAGACGGCCCCAAAAGCAGGCCAGATGCTGGCATTAACACTAAATCACTACTTTAGAGCTACTAATGGTAGATGTCCTTCGGATCGGCAGGGTAAAACACTTTTAATAGACTGGGCCACTGTAGCAGATTAGACTACTTCCTGGTACAAGTCGACCTTAAGCCCGCCATTAAGGATATGGAAGTGATCAATCGAGCAGATAGCGACCACAAGTTCCTTAGAATGACACTATGTTTTAAAACATCCTTACATCATGGGAGCAGGGGTAACATTGATATTGGCGAACTCCGTTCCTCCAACAATCTCCGATCCATTTGGTGAGAGTGGGTAGTTAAAAACCCTGCAGCCCTTGATATCATCAAGAAATCTGTTGCGGAGGACTATGAACATCTGTCAAAGCTCCCTAGTAGTTCGGGAAATTAAGTGATGGTAAGAACCCATGATATGCTAGGGGCGAAAATTAGGGCTGTCTTGTGTAAGCCAAAAAGAAAAGAGAAACTACTCCTAAAGCCTGAGTCATGGTATAATAGTGCCTATAGTGTGGCTAAAAGTGAGCTCCTTGCCTCTATTAAAACTAAATCACAAGCAGAGAAAGTCATCCTAAAAGCAAAGATGGAGTGGGAAGACTCGCTGTGGTTGAACCTACATGAGGCCCTGGTTAACAAGAATACCAAAGTATTTTGGAAAGTGGCAACTGTGGCCTCAAATGGGAATAAACCTACGATTGAGTTCTGTGTCCAGCCAGAAGAGTGGGTAATACATTTTAGCCAGCTGTTTTCAGACAAACACAAGCTGGCAAATGGCAACGGTATGTTATCAGCTAGTAGTGCCCTATCAGAGCCTGAAAATTTGAAATTCTCACTTAGTGAGACTGTAAAGGCAATTAATTCCTGTGCTCCTGGATTTGCCGCAGGGCCCGATAGGATACCAAATGACCTCTATAGAGAAAACCCAGAAATCTGGGGCCGAGATATTAATTAATTTGCTCTCTAATAGTATCCTCTCGGGCATGGAAATCCCAAACTCATGGAAGCTAACAGAAATAGTTACCATTTTTAAGAAGGAGGACAGTGCACTCCCAGTGAACTACAGGCCTATTAGCCTCATAGACTCCCTGCCAAAAATCTTCTGCAAACAGGTGCTTGCCCATCTCCAGGATTGGATCTGTGAGGGGAATATCATTTCAGATTGTCAGGCAGGTTTCAGATCCCAAGTGAGCACTATAGAACAAATCTTTCGTTTCATTTGTATTTACTGGAGGTAAGTGATTATCAACAAAGGCAACTTGTTGATCTCTAAGCGGCCTTTGATATGGTCCCTAGAGCAAAATTATGGAAAGTTCTTGAAGGAATGGGAGTCCCGGTTTCCCCCCTGAACATCTTCAAAAGGTTGCATGTGGACACTTTTGCTCAAGTGAGGTGGAGGGAATAACAGGGCACTGATGGAGGCTATCCATATTGATAAAGGAGTAAGACAGGGATGCGTGTTAGCGCCCACATTGTTTACCATGTTCATAAACGATGTTATAAAGGCTTTGAGCAGGGATGGGTGTGATGCACCAAAAATAAGAGGACGGAGGGCCCCTGCTCTCCTTTTTTCAGATGACACACTTCTTATTTCTAGGTCGCCTCAGGGGCTCCAACAGTAGTTGACGATTTCCAGGCATTTTGCTTGGAACGGGGTATGGAGCTAAATAGCTCCAAAACTAAATGAAAGTTATTTTCTTCCAGATCAACAACTAAGTATTAAAAAGCAGTTGTACATGGGTGGCGCTCCTTTAGAGGTAGTGGCTGAGTTTGATTATCTCGGCTTGAAACTCACAAAGAATTTAAGGTGGGTCCCACAGATGGAAAGGGCACAGTTATCCCTGATACAACATACAGTGTTTATTGCAAAAAAACTACAGGAAAACCACATCTAGCAAGGTGGCACCGGCGTTAGAGATTTATTATGTTGAAGCTTTAGGTGCAGTTTTGTACAGTGCGGAGCTGTGGGGCTGTACTAAATCTAGCTACCTGTTAGTAATTGAACATACATTTTTTAGATCATTGTTGATCTCCCGGCATGCCCCTATTGACTCCACTCTACCTAGACCTGGCCCAGAAAAAAATTACTCACAAAATCCAGCTTAGACTGCTCATGTTTTGGCATCGGCTATGGTTTACTGCAGCACTTGTGTCCTATAGAGTGGGTCTTCATGAACTGATGACACCAACATGTGTGAGTAAGATCCTGTGGCTGCGTACCCTCAAGGTCATGTTACAGAGGCTAAGTCTAAGTGCATATTGGAAGCAACTGGATTAATAAAACTAGCCTTAAAGTGGTTTACTGAGGTTTTGTGGAGACCAAATATGTAATAAATTGCAAAAGATCGTTCTCGGCTGCTTTTATTGATTTTAAACCAACACCATCCTTTGAGGATACTATAGATGAAATTGTACCCCCTCTAGCAAGGAAACTATACCTACAGTTTAGGTATAGATGCCTACCTGTAAAATCCTTCAAAGGAAATGGTGTAAAGTAGGAGATAAGGTGGATGAGAACTGTACCTGTTGCCAAGGACGATCAGAGTCAACCGGGCATGTATTATTTATTTGCCCCTTGTATAGTCAGTCTCGAAACAAATCGATAAGACCACTCTGTAGACATTTGGGAGTAAGAATGTACAAGGAGGCATACAGAATAATGCAAACAGATGCATCCTGTATTTCATTTTTCTGTACAGCCAAGTTTTTAATGACAATGTGGATCAGGCATGCCAAGTGTTCCCTTAATAGTACCTAGGCTGTTACACCACTGAAGGGCCTCGTAAAGTTGTATTGTGTGACCTGAATTATCATGTATGGACTACTTTCTTTTAAAACTATTTAAGACATCTAATGAATTTTTTAGCTGGTGTTAAATTCGTTTTATGATAAATTCTCCGTCCTTTTAAAAATGGACAATGGATGTGTACTGTAAATGCCTATGTTCATAAATACAGCAGCACTTCTCATCCAGGGCCAGTCGAAATATTATTGCATCACCCCCATCCTCATGGAACTCCATTGCCACTCCTAACTGGTCCACAGCATCTTCCAAACCAGCTGAATCATTTACACAACTATCATGACCAGCAACACTGCTTATCTTGCAGACAAGCTCTCCATCTCTGGAGGACCTCAGGACACTTACAACCATATTTTCTGTGCTCGCCTGTTCCCCCCACCCCTTCTAATTCCTGCACCTGAGTAGTGTAATTTCTGCTGGCATTTTATGTCTCTATGAGAGTATGAAGAGGTGGGGTACTAGTGCAGGAAGCGCTGCCTCCAAAACGCCAGAAACTGGGTAGTAACAAATTGTAGTTCTGCACCCAAGCCCACATGGTAGGGATGCTACTGATCTAAGGCTCCACATACATTTTAACTCATATCATGCGTGCACGTGAATCTCAAGCTGCACACATTTATGCGGAGTATTGATCAGGCTTTCAGGAAATGATACTAAAAATAAAAAATGCTGATCTTGAAAACAAAATGAAGACTGAAAAGTTTGGGTTTCTTTTTTTAAGGTGTACCGGAGAGTAATCAGTTTGATTCAGAAATAAATGTCGATAATCAGTACCAGTAGTAAGACACAGTGTTTTTCAAGACATTTCCTGCATTGGAGGGACAGTCTACCACAAAGCTGACCTCATCATCAAACTTATTTTACAAGAACTGCGCCTTACAAAGGAAATAGGAGCAGCCTTGTCTATTTTTCTAGATCTGTTGGTTGCCTGTTTTATTTTCTCATGCGTAAACGTTCACAGTAAAATAGCCTTTATGCGGGTAAGAGACAGTTAAACTTTATTATTTGAATGACACCAGAGCAATTCTCCCTGGTTGCACAAGAGATGAGTCAAAGACGGTGTAATCATGGAGGACTCGCTAAGGTAACCTGTGCCAAATTAAAAAAATAATTTGGCGAAGGTAGATGCGCCAAAGAAGGCCTTATTGTCAATGTAGATTCAATTCACTAAATCTTGGACTACGGAGCAACGTTATTTTCTACACCACTGTGGGAAAATTCAGTTCATCAGTAAAATATCTCACTTCATCATTCTTGCCAATCTTGTTAACCTTACTGTTCACAAAATCAATTTTCAAGAAAGTTAGGAGATGTGGCTTAACTCAAAAGAGCAATTTTGCTAATAGTATATCAAATGTTTATCATGTTGTCCATAAACCATTTTCCTGAAGCAACAAGTCCCCCAACATGAGCGTGCAAGTCCCACAAAATGGGTCATTCAGCAATAATCCATTTATTTGAAGAAGACTGTCTGAATTCTGCTCCAGGCCACAATTATTCTGTAATGGAAGAACTTCAGGGTAAAAAGTAGTGATTTCAATACATTAGAAAACCCTACGCTGAAGCACAGACCCAGTGCCCCCTTTTGGTGAAACTGTAGCAGGTTTATGATCAGAAAAGGGATGGCATTTCTTGCTTTTTAAGTCAAGCCTAGCAGGGCATGCTCTGCGAGGCATGGTGTATTCTCACTAATGGCATTGATACCGCCCCTCGCTCCCAATTGGTTACTTTGTGTGCCAGTCTAAATTCCCTTCTTTTCTGTGGCCCTTCTCACATGTGTCCGTCCTTTCAGTAGGTGGTTCATGTCCCTGGCGACTGGCTCTGTTACTTAGAGCCATTCCATTGTGGCCATTTGAGTTGGTTTGCTGCACTAGTCATTCTTTTGCCTCAGCTTGCGTTCCCTGGTCTCACCCTCCTCCACCACCTCTCGGCTGTTGCTGCTTTTCCTGCCCCCCCCCCCCCCCCCCCCACACCCCCCCCCCCCCACACCTCCCGTGCATGGATATCCAGCTGGAGCAGAGATGTCAGGCCCCTCACACAGAGGGAGTACTCATGAGGAGCCGCACTTCCAGACCAAAATTTCTGTTTCAATATGAAACCCTGGACGAGTGGGAGCACTATCATTCAGTCACCGCTTCCTTCCTCAATCTATGCTCACGGCGGGTGCCATTTCTGATGTTAATCTCCTCCGGCTGAGCAGTCAGCCACCCAGCCTTGCCATGGCCCGGTGTATCCTCTATACTGACTATTTCACGCTCGATTTGCGGTACCCCAATTCTCTGTCTGATGCTTTATGTGGAGCTCAGCCTCAGGAGCAATCCTCCTCCACATGTGCCGTCACCATGCGTCACTTGTAGTTTCTTTTGTTGCCAAAATTCTTCCTCAAAATAAAAAAGTTTACGCACGTAGTCTTAACTAACACACAAACAACTGACAGCAACAATAAACGTGTCTCATTTTCACAACTCTTTATTATTTGTGAAAAGTGGTGTTTTAGTGCATTTGTAAAAGCGGTGTTTTAGTGCATTTGTATCTTGCAGCTTTTAATTTGCCTTTGCAATTGCATGAATGTTACAACATCTCGTTAGTTTCAGGCATGCCTTTTACCTACTCCATCCCCAACTATTCGCCCTTAATTACCATGCCGCCCTTTTTCAACACAGCCCATGGTGAAACTCCAAAGCGATGATAAATCCAACCGCCTGAAGCAGATTGTGGAGGGACAGCAGGAGGACAAATGAAGATTCGCTCTTTCTGTGTCTTTGTGGAGCTGAAAACCTTTAGTTCACGGGTACTAGTGAGAGACCAGGGGCACGAGAGAGGAACACGAGTCTGCTGTATGCAAATGAGCAGAACGAGCAGAATGCACTTAAATTGTAAAAGATAACACTTATAATTGTTCGTAAATAGAAAAGATAAATTCTACTTCAAAATGCAGTTTTAATTATCACTAGAAAAAGCTCCTCCTTTCTTCTGTGCGTGGAGACAAAACCCGTTAGTAGATAGTTGGGTTTCTTGACTTAGATTACTCACTTTAAAAATTAAACAGAACCATCATCTCAAAGGCGTTAACTTGGAACTTGCAACTAAAATAGTTTGAATTCCAGCAGTTGCAGTTCTGCTTATAAATGTAGAACTGCACAAACCAGATGCAAAGAAACACAATGACTTGGGTACGTGTGACTTAAAAATGTGGTGGGGCGGCTTGGGCACTCTGCAACTGGGAATGTTGTGCCATGAAGTATAACTAAGTTTGAATTATGCAGATATGCTCCAAGCTCTATTCCTTTGGCATATTGTTTTAAAGAAAGTTGTCATATCCGCACCTGCAAAATTCTTACTGGCAGATCACCATTCTGTAGTTACTGGGATACTGGCGTTGCAGCTGTGGTCGGCGTTGGTTGTGTATGCTGAAGACAGCAGTTTTAGAAAGGAGTTCTACTGATATTGACAGTCTTGAGCATCTCATTCAGTTTCTGTTTGTGAAACATTGAGAGCTAGCATAGCGCCAAATGTCCCAAGTTATGTATTTTTTTTATTTTAGGGAATTTTGTATAGCGCACAGATACCCCAATGGGGTGTCCCGGCGCTCCTGTGAGAACTGATGCTGTATCTGACTCAGATGGAACTAACAGAAGCGAAAAGTTTTTAGAGCTCTCCGGAAGGGAAGTTCCTCCTGGATGGTCCGGATGGACATGGGTAGCTTGTTCCAGTGGGTAGAGGCGCAGACTTGAAATGTTTTTCCCCCAGAACGAACTTTTTTGAATCTGGGGGTGGAAAGGAGATGTTTAGAGCTAGAACTAATAAGTCTGGCGTTGCTGTATGGACGGAGGCAGGAGGATAGGTATGCAGAGCCCTTTCCCTTGACTGCCCGGTGGGCTAGGGTAAGTGCCTTAAATTCCGCCCTTTTGTGAACGGGAAGCCAGTGCAGCTTATGCCGGCGGGGAGTAATACGTTCACGAAGGGGGAGGCCGTAGACCAGACGCACAGCAGCATTCAGTACTGTATGGAGACACCATTGGAGGCCCAAGGAAAGCCCAAGGTACAGTATGATACCTTTAGCCATAAAAGTGAAAAATGAAGTCCGGGAACGCACCCTACTATAAAGCAAAGTGTCTGCAATAGCTGGAGGTGTTCTATCTTCAGAAAAGTAACAGTCAGCAAATAATATATAATATTTGTTATTTTTCAAATACTACTGAAAGCGATAGGATATCTGTAATAAATACTGTATAATTGTAATTCAAACACAAATCTGTATTTTAATACCGCTAAAAAGGATTGCAAAGCTCTTGTCTCTTAACGTTCGGTTCTTTTTTATAGCTTGACTCCACCCCTTCCTTTATTTTTACTCTTCAGCATGTTTTATTCATAAACTCTTTCGACACCCTCTTGTGGACTCACTGCTTTTGATTTAGTTGACCATACTTTACTTTGGCAAACTTAGTCTGACTAGGGAGCCCCTTGGGCGATTATCAGTTTTCTTTCCCGCCTATATGAAAAACGTACTAGTGTGATCCTTTTTGGCCGCCAGGCTGAATGTACACCTACATTTTAAGTGGGACGGGGTATATGACAAGGATATGTGTTAGCACCAATCTTATTCTCCCTTTTTATTAACAAGGTCGATATTTATCTGCAAAAAATACAGGCTGATGTACAGAGGGTGGAGGGACGTCCGATACCCGTATTAATATATGCGGACGACGCAGTACTATTGGCACGGACACCAGTAGGCCTCCAAAGACTGATGGATGGTTTTTCAGGTTTTATGAAACGGACGGTGGGAATAAAGAAATTTAAAAACCTTTACCATGATATGTGGGTGCAAAAAGAAACCCTGTAAAATATTTTTTTATGGATAGTATCCCAATATGTACAGGAAATTATTTTTCTTATCTTGGTATCCTATTCTCAGGTAATGGTATATGGTCCAAACACATTGTAAATACTAGAGCAAAAATTAGTTGGGCCAACCAAGGGATTTTTTATTTTGCGGCCAAATTGGGTAACCAACCAATCAAGGAGATGGTAACTATCTATAAAGCTAAAGGAGTAAGTTATGTTAACTGGTGTTTGTTTAGCGCATAATCACCGACATGTCTTTTAGCGCTTAGAGAGAGTGGTCAAGGACCACTGGCAGTTGCAGAAGAGAGCATGGAATGTGTTTAAACTGTATCCAGAACCTCCCTGAACAGGAGCCTTTTGAGCCATTTCCTGAAAGGGAGGAGTGAAGGTTCCTTGCTACGGTGATCAGTGGATTCCAGAGTTGTGGAAGTAGGACAGAGAAAGCTCTGCCACCTTTGGATGCTGTTTAAAACCATGGATAGGCCAAGCGGCAAGCCTCGGATGACCGCAGTATACGACCCGGCACGTAGTTCTTTAATATTAACTGGGGCTTGGCCATAGATTGCTTTGTCGGCAATGCAGAGACCCTTAAACTTTGCTCTCTGCTTAATGGAGAGCCAGCGCAGCTTGCACAGCAAAGGGGTGGCATGAGTTCTTCTAGGAAGCCTGAAGATCCATGCTGGACTCTCGGGAAGATCCCACAGGGGAGTCCTACTACCAAAGTACCCAATCTTTATCGATTTTGTTAACTGGGCCCAAATTTTTGCTATCCCCTGTAAGATCTTCAGTTTAATTTCCTTGAAAAACTTGGGGTCCCCAAATTTAAACAAAAAGCCTAACTGGCTCACTCCATAGAGGACCCATTGACGTGCTGTAATACTGCCCTGTTCATTTTGAAATCGATTAATGCAAGGGAAAGCATTGTGCTATAAATTAGTAATGAATGACCTTAATGTTGATATCTTTTAAAATGTGTAAAAACTGTTATTGTATTATATTGGGTGTGCTTTTATGGCTGTTTTAATAGCCAAATAAAGATTTTGATTATATATATATATATATATATAATTTTTTTTTAACAAAAATGCTTATAACACTTTTTTATTTTAACGTTTCAGCATGGTGCACAGCAGCCACACTGCTCTACAAAATTGCTTAAAGACTTTGGCAAAGCCAACAGTTCTGGCTACACATTTATAAGGTCCCAAAGGCGAGACCTATTGGCTATACCAGTGATTGTTAAACAACTGACATAAGGCCTGATTTTCAGACTATTAGGCACATTGAGTTAGTGAATACTGGCTGTGGGTCATGCAGCCCAGTAGGAGAGAGGTTGGGAGGAGTAACTGATGCTCCCTTGCAGGTTATGGGGCCACAGTTTGGGTTCTGTGAGCATAAGGTCCCTCACTAAACATCTTTGGGGGACTGAACACTTGATTATAGAGAACAGCTCCGATCATTTTTCCAGATTAAGTCATGGTTGGGAGAGGCCTAACAACCTGGAAATCGCCATCCCTTTGGGCCATAAAATAATGAGCTGCTATAGGGAAGGAGCTGCGGGAAAACCGGGATGATTAATAAAGCCACTCTCAAAGTCTATTTTGTACCAAACAGATCAGTTACTCACTCCCCGAGACCTTAGTGTGCAGAGCTCACCCCTACCAAACTTCCTCTTTGGCTATTATCTTTACACATCACCCCCCAATTCAAGTTCTACTTGGCTTGGAAGTCTTTTCCATCTTCTTGAAGTGGTGGCTGACCGGTCATTACATTTTCCTGTGTTGGGTGCTTTAATTCTCACACTAGCCACGCTCCATCAAACATTAACTATGGAAGCCTTGCCCTGGATCTGGTGTCTGTAACCCCTTGCGGGTTTGAGGACATACAAACAAAGAGGGACATATTCTTGAACTTGTCCTTGCTTTCCCCATGTGATCTACCACCTAAATACATCAATTATAACATTTTCATACCAACTGTTAAAAACCTGTAAGTGGTTCTTTACCAAGGCAAATCATCACCTTTGGCCCACTCTGGCACAAGCGAACTGTGTATTGTATGTAGGAAACTGAATGCTGACCACCTATCAGTGAGTTATAACACAACAATTACCCTATATATGAGGGACAGCAGTTTTACCAGCTTTACTCAGTGCTGAATGCCATTACCTAATTTCTATTCACCTTATGACCCCCCCCCCCCTCATTCTGGGAAGATATGCTATGTGGTGGTTCACTCCATAAGTCAAAAAAGAGCAGCACGCAGCAGGCTGCTAGGTAGCATGAGCATATGATGAAACATGAAGGAGGCGCAGTTCATGAACAGCAGTAATGTTTATTGGAGATGGTACAGAGGGCCATCACAAAGAGTACAAGGCACAAGCAGCAACTGCCAATGACAGCACATTCAGGGCAGGATGTCTGCTAACACTCTAGGTGACATCATGGAACACTCACAGGCAGAGACCTGTGAGGTACATCACCACACCTCCCCCTTTTGATAAAATAACTCTAAGATAGCAGAAAAAGGAAAATATACATAAAGGAAAAAGAAGAGTTAGTAAAATCAGAAAACAAGAAGAATATCTAAGTAATAGAACTTAGACATAGCATTGTAAAGCTTAAACATAGTCTTGTAATGTTTGTGGTCTAACATGAACCCTGGTGCTCTTCCTAACACCATCTCCCCTTGAAACATTTTGGTCAACCTTAACATTTTCGGAATGAATACAAGGATCTTTGGCAACACGAGAAGTGCTCCACCAATTTCCATTAGACAACTTAACAGCATTCTTACGGATGTCTACAATTTGTTTCTAGAATCTAGAAATTTAGAAAAACCTTTTCTTACTGAGATGGGATTTTTGATTCTGACCCAGTCTCCAACACTGAGTCTGTGAGTTTCTTTCATGGTAGTGAATTAATGCTGTTTGGAACAAACTTCAGTGGAAGTTTCCTGGCAGAATCCCACAAACACCTCATGTCACAACCTTGATGAAAGAATTTAACTATCCAAAAGGGATATACTTGAGAGGAAGCTTTTCTGCCCCTCATCAATTCGAAAGGAGAAAAATTGGTAGCAACATGAGGTGTAGTGCGATATTACCAGACAAGATCCTTCACAACTTGAAAAACATAACAACTGGATCTAAAGACTGCATGCACACACTCCACTACGACTCTGTTAAATCGCTCAGGTTTGCCATTACTTTGAGGATGGTAAAGTGGAGTCCTGGTGTGTTTGATGCCACAAGAATGCAGAAATGAATTCATTACATGTGAAACAAATTGAACACCGTTGTCGGTTAAAATTTCCTCAGGATAACCCTCCCTGAGAAAGATGGCATTCAAACAGTTGATGACACTCTTGGAATTGTGTGTAGTAATAGGTTCAACTTCCACCCACCTGGATGGAAGGTCAATGAGAACTAAGAAGTATTTAGAGTTGGAAGGAAGAACATGAAACTGTCCCAGAAAATCCATGCCAAGCTCTGCCAGGAGGGGGTACAGAAGATTCAACTGTACCTTTGCAAGGAATTATACTTAATTGCATTTCCCCATGGGATTTCGTTGTTTAATCTGTTTTTATGTGTGGAAAGAGTGAAAATTCCCAAAACGTCTTGTTTCTTACGGATTTACGGATTTTCTCAGGATGAATGTTTCCAGTGATGTTCGAGTTAGAGACACCTTTCTTTCTGCAAGCCTTTCTTAATTAAAGATGCAACTTCTTCGAGAATGGGATCCTTGTCAATCTGCTTAATCCAGGCTTCTTCTGCAAAAGACAAGTTATCTTGACCAATAACTGCTACAAAACACTCTACTACTTCAGTTTCCCAATCTTGTTCATCAGTGTCAGAAATGGAAAGTCTTGAAAGACAGTTCGCGCTACAGTTTTTTCCTCCAGGAATATACTCTACAGCAAAGGTGTATTCTAGGAGTTTTGTAGATAATCGCGCTAAATGAGCGGTGGTGCGTTTGACATTTTTGCGGGAGAGAATGTCAACCAGAGGACGATTGTCAGTCTTGAGGATGAAGGATCTGCCCCAAATATATGGTTTGAATTTTTTAATGCTCCATACACAGGCTAAAAGTTCTTTTTCAATAACGGAATATTTCCGTTCAACAGGACGAAGAGTCCTGTATGCAAACCCCACTGTGTGCTCTTTCCCATCAGCATATTGCGAGAGAACAGCTCCCAGGCCATACTCAGAAGCATCAACAGTGACAATGGTTTGTTTTCCTTCTACAAATGCTTGCAGAGCAGGGGCTTGAACTATATGGTCTTTGATGGACTGGAAACCTTTTTGACACTTCTCAGACCATACATAAGTTGCTCCTTTCTTCAGTAACACCCTGAAACATTCGGTGGTCTTGGCAAAGTCTTTCATAAACTTAGAATAGAATTCACAGAGACCAAGAAAGGAGACGAGCTGTTCCTTATTTTGCGGAAAGGGTGCATCAACTATGCTCTTTATTAGACCTGGTCTGGGTTTAATGCCATGTTCGGAGATGACATGGCCTAAGTACTCGATCTCCTTCACTTTGAAGATACATTTGGTTTTTTGTAGGGTGACCCCTCTGTTTGCTAGAACGTTGAATACCTGATCAATGAAAGAATCATGCTTGGCTTCAGTTACAGAGAGCCGTCCCAAAGAGTACAAGGCACAAGCAGCAACTGCCACTGACAGAAAATTCAGGACAGGATGTCTGCTAACACTCTAGGTGACACCATGGAACACTCACAGGCAGAGACCTGTGAGGCACATCACCTCAGCATAATTGGGGCAAGGTATATTATTTGCATATGCATGCAACATTAAAAGTTTGATGTAACTATCAGGAAGACAGCCTCCAAGCTGCAGCATGTATTGCTACTTGCCTCACAGCCCACAATTCTGCAGTGTGGACTATCTTACATAGAAAACAACAACAAAAACAAATCGTGGCCCCAGCCTACCATGCCTCCGTTCAAAATAAATAATGACATAAAACCTACGTGCATTTGTTTGTTTTCCCCCTGGGGTCCTGTGGACTGCAAGGCCCATAACCCCCTTCCAAGTAGAGAAGTAGAGGAGCAGAGGAAGTGGGACCAGCAGAGCTATATAGCGTGTTCACCACATCTGTAGTGCAGGCCACACATTTGCTTTTTTTACCAATAGGGACCTGTGGACTGCAAGGATCATATCCCCCTGCCAAGCAGAGGAGGAGAAGAGCAGAGGAGATGGGGCCAGCAGTGCTATTTTGCGCATACATCACTCCCGAAATGTGGGACATGCATTTGTTCATTTTACCCTTAGGGACCTGTGGATTGCAAGGCCTATAACCCCGTGCCAAGGAGATGAGGAGAAGAGATGGGGCCGGAAGAGCTATATAGCACGTTTATCACACCAGCAGTGTGGGAAACACACACATTTTTTGTTTTACCCTATAGGCACCTGTGGACTGTAACGCCTTTAACCCCCTGCCAAGCAGAGGAGGACAGGAGCAGAGGAGGTGGGGCAAGCAGCGCTATATAACGCGTTCATCACATCTGCAGCGCGGGACGAGGCCAGGCTGTGCCCCGGCCAAAAACAGGCCAAGACCATTCTCAACTTCGCCCGTCATCAACCAGAAGACACTGGGCTGCACCACCCCCCTTGCTTCCTTCTTTTAGTGTGACTTTATATGGTCTGACTTTTATTTTTTCAGCTTAACAGACTTATTGTACTGTAATGTGTTTAGATCCTGGAGATGTATGTCCTTGATTAACTCGTTTTTCCCCTTGTGCTGTCCTGCTTGCTTGCCCTGTTAAACATTTCTTGACTCGTCTTTCACTACTGATATATCAATGGGTAAACATAGAGAGTCCAAGCCATTATGGAGACTGAACACCATGCCCAAAACCCCAAGGCATGCAGCAGAAAATCGCACTTTAAATGAGACTGATGACCTGATTCACGAGGTAGAGACTCTGCTCTGTAATGATGCACTAAGAAATTTGAGTATCCAACCTCCAATGAAAATTACCCACTACTCTTAGCAGAACGGCAAAGGCTCTCTGACCACTAGCACATCCAAAACACCACTATCTAACCCTGCTACACTTAAGGGGAATTCTGTTGTAGCTCATAATTCACCTCCTTCTTCACATGCACACAACAAACCTAACCGTATTTGCTCGAATCGGTTTGTAGCCCTTTTGACATTAACTTTAGACAGCTGGATTAGATCTCAACGAAATTGCCTCTCCCTTGTTGGCTCAGGAATAACAATAGCTTAGCACTTGTAAACGAAATGGGAAACTTATAATGTAATATAGTTTACCCGTAGAACATCAAACCTTGTGGATGGGCTCCTGTCCTTGGACATGCACACCATACCCCCAAATTCCCTAAGGATCAAGTTTGTCAATTCCTTTTTCACTCTCACCTTTACCGAGACAATTTACCTCTAGTTTACAGGTGCTAAGCTCAGCCCAGAGACAATGAGACTCTTTACCAAAGTTACCTTTATCTGGGTGGATGAACTCTAACATACAGGAGCTTTGCTCCATCCAGGGACAAACATCTCCTTTACCAAGATTACCTTCATTGAGGCAGTTGATCTCTAACACACAGGAGCTACAGATTAAGCCCTTTGCTATCAGCTTTAACTAGTATAGACTGACCCTTATTGTCATCCCCTCATCCTTTGCTTGCCCCATTAAATGATTATAACCCTGTTATAGACCTAAATGGCCCCCTGTTTGATAGTGGTAGAGAAATGGGCCTGGGTGACATGGGTCTCGCACAGGTAGAGGGTGGCCATATAATTCGACTAATCAACTCTGATCCGAGCACAGACAAGGATGATGTGCAACCTTTATCATTTATGTCTTGAAATGTTGCAGGACTGTGACATATGATCCAGAGTGGCTTCAGTTAGTTTACATGTTTTAATGTTTCAGGAAACTTGATTAACTGATGCAGTCTATAGGCTTGGATTTAAAACATACTACGCGAGTGCCAGTCCATCAGCTGCAGGGCGAGCTTCTGGTGGATTAGATGTGTGGGTAAAAATAACGTTGAATTGTGTCATCAAAACCTTGTTGAATGAATCTCTAAATATTCAAGGATTACGTTTAACAGGAGCAAACAGTAGTGTTTAATTTATATTCAGACTAGCTTACCCGTCGCGCGTTGCTGCGATCTCATAAGAAAGGAAATTTAAGGAAACTTGTTATGATAACATTCAATTTACATTGTGTCATTTTTATTGAACTTATTGATTTTAATATGGAAAACATTTTAAAGTGTTGTTTTAATTCTTTTTAATTATTAGAGTGTTTGTGGATACACTGTATTTTTTGTTTTTCCATCTGGTGAGTACATGAATAAATCAGAAGGTTTTTTGACGCGTGAGCTGGCCACATACAGTTGTCCATGTGAGAAGCACTGATTCTCCAAATCTAGTCCACACACGTGCAGCGATTGTCCTTGTGCTTTGTTGATGGTCATTGCAAAAGCGAGTCACACCGTAAACTGTAAACGTTCAGTATTGGAAAGATTATGGGGGCCCTGGGGGGCCAGGGTTTTTTTTTTTTGCCAGAAACCTTCGCGGGAGTGTACTCAACAACTTTTAACAATTTATTTTTTTTTGTTGCCAGAAACCTTCGCAGGAGTGTACTCGACAACTTCCCAAAGTTTCATGGCGATCGGATGAATGGTGTAGTAATGCATAAGGACAAACAGACATACTTTTGTTGTTAAATATATAGATAGATTACAATGAATGCATGCGCATAATAAGGAATCACTAACTCTTGCTGTGTTAGATTTTCAATAGTCAATCCTGAACCCGAAGCCCTCTCTTCTGATTCAGAGACTTTAATATTATCTTCATACCTCTAGATTCTATGCTTCTAGTTACTGACAATGAAGCTGAAGCGAGAGGTATGATAATGTTGGAGGGTGCCTTGTGTGTTCCTGGGACAGTATTGCCTGTACAGCTAGCCCCGATGACACTTAGTCATAGTCTTCGTGTCTGCAATCAGGTATCAAAATCTGATCTTGCAAGATCAAATACCTTTTAAAGTGAGAAATATAAAAGCAATTGTGATTATTACCTATTGTACGCATCCTTATTGGACTAATGATAGATTTCACAGCCATGCCTAGAACTGAAAGGGATCACTCTTGCCTACATCTTTCTGTGAGTAGCAGTTTACTGTCTCTCTCTTCTTAATGCAGCAGCACAATCTCTATTCAACCGCAAATTGGAAACACCAGCGTTTTATTAAGTGCCCAATAATAACAGCTAGTGAGAAAAAATAAACAAAAATAAGTCAATTATCATTGGCGGGAAGTCCCCATTATGGATATTCACAGTTTTCTGTTTTCCCAAATCAAAGGAACACTCCGATATGAGCCAAGAACCACGAGTTTCAAAACAAAATGCTATAAAGAAAAACCCATGGTACTCCACTATTTGTTGTAAAGTGAAATCTTATTTTATTCTAGCACTCAAATCCTGTATTGCATTTTGATTAGAGCAGCTAGATCACAGAATAGGCGCATTATTGATGCCAGTAAGCAATATTAGTACGAAGCTGTTTGGAAAGATCTCATAGAGGCATCTTGAACATTTTTCTTCTTGGGTGTAGCATTTTGAAGATCTATATACCAGAGGACACCTAACAGGACATAACTTAGAATGCAGATATAACATCCCTGAGGACTGCAGTATACCTATGAATCAAGATGACAAGCTTTTCGCTGTTGAAGAGACGAAGGGCGCTACAGAGCCTTTGTAAGTAGGTAAAGTGCCTGGCCAATAACATTTTGGGGGAACTCTTTTGTTACAATATGAGCCCCTTACATTCATTTTCTTTCCAATGTGGTAGCTGCTGGTGCTGATATATCAGATACTTCATTTGGGGCCGAAATTATCCCGATCTATAAAAATGGTGAAAAGAGCAACTCAATTAATTGTAGACTAGTTAGTTTATTGGATAATCTTCAAAAAATCTTTACAAGACAAAGTTTTAATAAATTGGAGTATTGGATGAGTGAAAAGAAAATCTTATCCAATTTTTAGACAGGCTTCAGATCCAGAGTCTGCACTATTGACCAAGTGTTCAGGTTGTCTATGATCCAATGGAAATATATCAAACATTAGGACAGAATATGAAAATGTCACATTTGCAGATCGGAGTGTCGCATTTGATTCGGCCCCAGACAGATGCTATGGGAGTCTCTTGCTTCAACGGCTGTGCCACCACAACTGTTTGCAAATATAGTTAGGCTTCATGAAAATAATAATGCTCTTGTGCGCAGGGGAAGCTAAATAAGTGTATACCAGTACACAGAGGGATGAGGCAGGGATCCGTATCTGACTCTATCCTCTTTGCACTCTATATAAATGGCCTTGATACTCTTCTATCCTGAATACATGACTCTATTAACTAAAATGGACAATTTTCGGCTCCCTTGTTTTTTGCAGATGATTACCTTCTAATATCAAGAACCCTACAAAATATTTTGCTCAAGATTACAGTTTTATGTGACTTTAAGGGATTAGGAATCAATACACAAAAGAAAAAGTACATGGCAAATAATCCCCATAGGTTGTATCGGAGCAATATTAAATGTAGGTAAGGTAACCCAATTTTATCCTATGTGAGAGGTAGACCTTGTAGTAGTGAAAAATTAACTTAATAGTTTTTCACCATAAGGACATGTAAAGCTTAAAGGTATATGCCCAACATTTTAAATACAATGCATCATGCCCTATGGGCAGATAAGAGCCTACCGTTGGGTCATCTTATCTGTATTAAAAAGGAAGGTTTTGGTCTGTCAAAAGGTTTATTTTTCCAGGTCAAAATGGCAGTGTGAAACTACACACAAGCTGCAATGGTAGGCCTGAGACATGTTTTTTTTAAAATGCCAATTTAAGTGGGTGGCACAATCTGTGCTGCGAGCCCTAAATAAACATTTATTTGACAGGATATGGGTACATTTAGTACCACGTTACTAGGAGATTATACGCAAAGTAAATCTAACAATCTGGTGTAAGCTAATTTCACCATGTTTAAAAGGAGATGCAAAAGAAAGGATGGTGCACCAAAAGATAAAGTAAAAGAAGGCTTCGGATTTATCAAAAATTCCTTTATTCTTTTCAATCTTTAAAATCTCAGCCAACGCGTTTTTGTTCACTTGGAACTTCGTCAGGGCTTGTTCGGAGCTTATAAGTCCGGAAAGAAGTATAAAGATGGAGAGGTATGGAAGTAGCCTCGTTCTTGAATTATCAATTCTAATGTGGAGTTTGTGGCAAGCTAGAATTCACCAGCTCATAGGTGCTAGTCCAAAGTCGATCGAGTCATAGCCAGTAGGCCAGTAAACCTTTAACTATATGTTGTGGGCGTCCTTCACTTGAACGTCACAATAGGCAGACAGGAATAACTGCCATCTATCCTTTAGGAAGGTTCTACCATCAAGGGCCAAGGAAGGTAATAATAGAAAAGAAACGCCGACCAGTGTGGCAGTCGCACGTCCTGTATGTTGCGCTCAGACCCGTGTATATTCGGTCGTCGAAAAGGACCGAATATACACGGGTCTGAGCGCAAGCCTTCTTTTACTTTATCTTTTGGTGCACCATCCTTTCTTTTGCAAACCTTTGTATCTGTGTCGCAGTGGAGCATTAGTGTGGCGAGCTCCGGATGCGTCTTGCACACATTTTGGACTTATATTTGGTACTAGGATTTTGAAGTGCTTAACCTCGGTCAGCCGCATTGTTTATCTATTATAGCCATGTTTAAAAAGAGAGCTCGAGCACTTTAGCACAGGTTAGCAGTGGTAAAGTGCACAGAGTCCTAAAAGACAAGGAAAAAAAGGGGTCCAGAAAACATGAAGGTTGAAGACAAAAATACTTTTGAGGGTGACCCTGAAAGAGAGCCAAGTTTCACATATGTCATAGCTGGGCTGCTAGATTCAAATATGAATTCTTTGCATGTCTCTTGCATAAATGTTTCATTTTTTCCCTAAAGTTTACTCAAGGTTTTCTCTTCAGAGCATTTCTCCTTCTTTTGCAAGTAAACATGATCATATTTTATTTAATCTGCACACAAATGCAGTGGTTGGCAGATGGATTTGTCGCTGCGATTTTCATGCCAAATATCACAACGAGAATAATTGCAAGCAGGAGACAAGGAGTCTCCAGACAGCACGCTAACATCCCCACCAGATCGAAGCCAAGAGACAGCAAATTCAATTGACGGCCACGTAAAGTGAGGCTTGAAAAACGGCTTGGGAATTTGTGGGCACATTATTATTATGTCGTTGTGAGTTCTTTCTGTTTAAAACGCAGAGGGGAATCTCGGGCTGTACATCTATGTTTGCCAGAATGGCCAGGAACAGATTGTGACACACAAAATGAGAGCTGAACACCCCTTCAACGGGCATCCAGCATGGCTCACTGTAGCTTCCTGTGATTATCCTGCCAGACAGTTTGACGCATAAAAGAGGACCCGGTTGCCCCATTCAGACGTGATGGGATCAGGTGTTTTGGAAGGAGGCCGACAATACTGCTGGTAATTGCAAACAGTTTGTGTTCTGCTAGTTAAAGGCGCACTACGTCTACACGATCCACTGTGGGATTCTAAATTTAATCCCACAACAACAAACATAGAAAGTAAAATGGCTAAGCGTGTGAGAGAGCCCACACAAAGTAATACAAAATATTTTGTGATAACTGCTACTCCTAAACCAAGATTCTCTCATAATCCCAGCACTGTCCTGCCAGTTCCGGTGACATTGGACCTACCTATAAATGGGTTGTTTGCATGAGGGGACATGCTGAGTGTGCACGTATGGGAGGGGCGGATTTCTAGTTTGTATGATTTGGGGCGTGTGGTGACTGTTTCAATATGCATTCTGATCTTTGGCAGTTTCCAGACCCTCTGATATCCTATATATCTAATTATTGTAAAATTTGGCAGACCAGTGAAGAAGCTGTATTGTGCAAGTATAAGACTGTGTGTTTTATCTGTCTGTCCTTTACTTTTGTACAAACGAAAACGATGGATCCTTCAAACCTTCATGGAATCATTGGCTGTATACAGGCTTTAATTTACTGTTTTAGGGAAGAATACCCGTAAATATCTCACAGATTTATTAAATTCAAAGAAGCTGCTGAGAAGTTGTAATTATAATTGGATTTATATAGCACATACTACCCCATACGATGTGTAGAAGTGCTTCGCGATGGTAGCACGCTACACCAGACCCAAAGTTAGTGTTAATCTAGTGCTTACTGGTAGTAATTGCGGTTAGTCATATGCTCTCAAGAAAAAATGGCATGCATTTACTCCAGTTACTTTGTGATATATTAATGCCAGGTAGGTGTGATCATTAGTGGGGGTTATGTGGTTGCTGGTGAATGGTTGGTGAGATAGATTGGCTGGCGGAGAGTAGATAATGATAGATTACAGGGATAGGATTTTAAAGAGGAGAGGTTATGATCTATGAAATGAGATATCAGCCTATTTCATATATACAATGAGAAAGTTTGAGGCAGGCAAGAATGCGACTGAGAATTAGAAAGTAAGCTGAAGATGGAAGGTAAGATGAGGGTCACTCTAAAGAAAGTAAATGCTTCAAGGTCAATTTTTCATGCAGGATTTTAGGAGTACAGTTGGAGAAGGCTATCTGAGATTGTGAGCTACTAGAGAATGCAAGCTGTAGAAGAAACACATTACACACAGTGCTTAATATCCAGGCCAGGCAGCTTAAACATGTGATTCCAAGTGTATGCATCATTTAAACATTGAGAGCTCTACCGTATTGTGTGCCAAGCCTGGAACAGCTCTATTGGACGTGGACTCCTTCGCATGGTTTTCCCTTAACGTTTTGCCGTCAAACCTCCTGTTTGCTGGCGTTATGATCCTGAACACTTTACCACTGCTATGCAGTGCTAGAGTGCTTGTGCTCTCCCCTTAAAACCTGGTGGAACTGGCTTATACCCAATTGACATATTTAATTTACTTGTAAAGTCCCTAGTAAAGTGGCACTGCCTGTGCCCAGGGCCTGTAAATTAAATGCTACTAGTGGGCCTGCAGTACTGATTGCACCACCCATTTAAGTTATGTTGTTATGCTATGTTATATAATTTTATAATGCGCACAGCTACTCAAAGGAGTGTCCCGGCGTGAGCAAGAAAAGGAGAGAAGTGGTGAGTTAAATAAGCAGAAAAGTCTTCAGGTGTTTCTTGAATAGGCAGAGGCCTTGAATACTTCGAAGGGTGAGTGGAAGTGAGTTCTAAGCGGTGGCAACTCTCACTTTAAGGGAACAACCTCCCACTCTTGAAAGCCGAAAGCGAGGTACATGGGCCAAGAGCTGTTAGGAAGACCGGAGAAGCCTGGCAGGAATGTAAAATGAAAAGCGTTTCCGAAGGTAAATAGGGCCACAGGCATGTAGTGCCCAATGAGCCAGGATCAAGGCTTTAAACTTAACTTGTTGGGCCACAGGCAACCAATGGAGGGAACGCAAATGCTGTTTGACACTGTTTCTCATTGGGATATTAAAAACAACTCGTGCTGCAGCGTTCTGAACAACCTGTAATTTATTGAGATGGTAACTCAGAAGGTTGACATACAAGGCGTTCACTTAGGATCACCGTTTCCTCAGCAGCTCTGGGAAGCAGTGGGTGGAATTTCTTCACAGTTTTAAGAAGCATTTTAAACATGTCTCAGGCCTGCAATTGCAGCCCGTGTGTGCGGTTTTACACTTCCATTTTAAACAGGCAAAAAAACCTTTTGCCAGAATCAAACCTTTCTTCTTCATACATCTAAGTTACCCCTAGGGTAGGTCCTGGACAGCCCATAGGGCAGGGTGCAATGTATTTAAAATGTGGGATATTTACTTTTTAGTTTTACATGTCCTGGTAGTAAACAACTCTTAAACTATTTTCTCACCACAGCAAGGCCTACCTCTCCAATGTAATAAGATTGCAGTCACCTTATTAAATTTAATAAGCTGTAATTTAAGAATGGGAGCAGGTACCCAGTTCAGGCTTGATGTCTTCGAAATTACAATAAAAACAAATCTAACTTATGGAGAAGTCAATATTCAAATTACAATTCTGAAAATGGCACCTTTAGAAAGTTGGCATTTTCCTGCCATTACCCAGTTAGTGCATGCAGCCAGTCTCTGGGTCACATGACTGGATGTAACTGACAGTTTGGCTTTGTGTAAATCTCTTAGACAGCCACACCCAATAGGGAGCTTAGGTATGTCTTGATGGGTCATCACCAGAAGGGTGGGTGGGAGGAGCTGGGCTCAGCCCCACTCACACTTGAATAGGCTGTGTTCTGCCTTCCCACACAATGGGCTGCATACCCACTGTAGTTAGTCTGGAGCCAAGGGAAGTAAGGCAGGGCACCTGTGCACTTCAAAGGCATGCCTTTAGAAGCTTCTCCCCACTTTAAACACCCAACTTGGTACAAATAGTGGATTTCAGACAGCAACTCTTCAGTACACTTCTAGACCAGTGGATACTCCGCCACTAAAAAGGACTGCTGTGCTTATGAAGGATTGACTGTTGGGACTGCTGCCCTGCTCTGCTGATTTGCTTCCCGCTTGCCTGGTTGAGAAGGACTGAACCGGCATCTCTTGAATCCAGAACCCTGGAGTGACTCCAAGGACTAGTTAGCTGCCCTCCTGATCTGAAGCTTCAGGAACACAAAAGGCTTCCAACAACCTTCCACCTGCACCTGAACTCTGCCATCTGTGGTCTACCCTGCCAAGCGATGCCACCCCACTCATGGACCCTTGGAAGTTGGCCTAAGGTGCTCTGCCAGTCTCTGTGGACCAAGTAGAACCAATCTATCTCGGCTGCTGTGTAGACCTGCATTGCATTCACCGCCTCTTCAGAACTGCAGCAGCACAATGCTTCCTCAGTGCAAGCTCTTGCATTCCTCATCAACGGCAGCCTCAACAACAATGCTGTACTCCACGTCGCAGCCTCACAGCTCCTTGGAACTGACACATTGCCTCGACAGCACAACACTTACTTGAAACTCGACTCCACATTGCAAGCCGGTCAATGGGATCCTCGACAATAATGCAGGACCTCACAACGCAACCTCGCCATATATTGGAGCCAAGCATTTCCTCTTCAGCATTACACATCTTCAATAGGGATCCTTGGAATGCCCAGCAAATCAGAAATTAAGGTACTCTGTTCAGCAGGCCTAACTGGGTCTGTGTAGCAGGCCCATCCTCCATCATGGTTGAGCTGAACTTCTGACTTTGTCTGGGTCCAGTGCGACCAGATACCCACAGTTGGCTGTTTCATGCTGCTATTTTCACTAAAATCTTTAATACTGCATATCTTCAATTCTACTAATTGTATTTTTGTTGTTTTGGTATTATTTTATTTATTAAGAAGAATTACTCTATTTTGCTAACGTGGTGTGTTTTTTTGTGTGGTATTTTCACTTTATTACTGTTTGAAGTGTTGTACAAATGCTTTACACATTGCCTCTAAGTTAAGTCTCACTGCTCTGTGCCAATCTGCCAGAGGTTTGAGCACAGGTTCATTTAGGGTTTGCTTGTGCCGCACCCTGACAAAGATTGTGGTTGTCCAACAATAACCCAATTTCTTACAAGCTCTTTTAAACATAGCCTGGTGTATCCCAACCTTCATACAGGGTGTGTAAGCTGCACATAGGGAGCAACTTGTTGATGGCTGGACCCCAAAAAATCACTCTAAAATAGAACTAAAAATAGAACTTCTTTCAAGTTAGGTGCAAACCCATTCATATTGAAATAACCATAAGTAGAAGTTCATGACATCAGAACTTTTCTTATATTCAAAACCACTCAGGGGGCAGATATACACAAACTGCATTTTGTAGTATGTTGGGGAGGCTGGAAAAGAAGTTGAAGGAGATTTAGGCTCAATGAATATAAATTGGAGGTTATTAAGTTGACATGTAAAACTTTTGGTCTTTAAAGGTAGGGGAGGGGGCCTTCTGACCTTTAAGCAGTGGTAATGATTAAGGGAGGAGAATGGTGTATTGTTTATTTTTAGTACATCATGAGAGAGACATATGGTGCAAGGCTGAGCTAAAGACTGATATATTGTGAGTGCTGCTTTATTGTTCCCTAAAAGGCAAAGTTCTAGAAAGTCATTCTTCCCAATGGACTGAAGCAAAAGCAGTGTCAGACACCAGCAGCCACGCTCCTCCCTGATACATAGTATAGGTTTGATTTGGTAGGGTGGGACAATTTCTCTGCTATTTTACAGATGCCACTCAATGTAAGTGGAAAGTAGGGGCTTAAATGTAGGCAGTGTTTGAGCAGGGATGGTCAGGAGCATAGATGGAGGGGGAAAGAACACTAACAATTAGTATGATTGGAGGCAGCCTGGGTCCGGTGTGGGCAGGCTGGAAAGGAATTTGAATCAGATTTAGGATTAAGGAAAATGATATAGGAAAAAGAAGGTGAATATGTTGACCTGTTAAAGGGTTGGTGCTTAAAACAAGGTAATGGGGTTTTGACATTTAAACTGTGGATATTATTTAGGGGCGAGTTGGAACACGGTTCACTATTAGCATGTTGTTAAGACATGTAAGCTCTTATGTATAAATGCATTTCCCTATAGACACAGAATGGGTAAAACCCTTTGATGCATCAGACCCCTAGAGTGCACGGCTAAGCCAAAGGGTGATATACTATGAGGTCTGCTTGATGTCAAATGATGCTGCCTTTTGCACAGAAAGACCGTTGGGAG
This sequence comes from Lissotriton vulgaris, assembly GCF_964263255.1. Classification (NCBI taxonomy): domain Eukaryota; kingdom Metazoa; phylum Chordata; class Amphibia; order Caudata; family Salamandridae; genus Lissotriton; species Lissotriton vulgaris. The sequence continues at coordinate 1,067,425,803 of NC_141691.1, forward strand.
TCAAGCTTCCCTAGTGTTACATTTTATAGAACAATTGTTCATTTATATTGGCTAAACTGCCATTGAATTTTCAGACAGAGGAGCATGGGATTAATTGAAATATTAAAAAATGTCAGAGTCTGTCAGTATTTTAAGGAGCAATATTTCTACAAAGCAGGGAATTTTATGTGTCTATAAAGAAATAATCTGTCAAATAAAAAATGGATGCACAGAAGGCAAGCACTTGGGCCACAGGGGATGCAGTGTCTATTTAATCCAGCAAGATTCACTAAATACATGCTGAAATAAAATAAAATCATGAGCTTTAAATGGTGTGTTACAACTAAATGTCCATCGATATTGTTGCACCAGCTAAAACTTATGAACTGGCAATAATATGATGTAAACTATGCCAGACATGCAGGGTTGCCACTCAGCTAGGCCAAAGTACTTCTGAACATCCCAGGCTCTCATATGGTACACTTAAAGGGCATTATTGTTCATTATGACAGAGGACAGTTCAAAGTATTGGGGTAGGTGCGACGGTTGTAGTTCAGGGTGCTAGTTCAGGGTGCTAGAGAGTGTTGACGTTTACTTACAAAGATCAAGGCTAAGGTAAGTTGGTTACAGGTACTCCCACAATGCCAGATTTCACATTGGCCCAGTATGAAAGCACCACTGTCACTTAAGAAAACGTATTATGGAGGTTTGTAAAGCAGCACTATCATGCTTGCATTACAGTGCATAGGTTTGTACAGCATCATTGTCATGCCAAAAACGTATTTATCCTGGTGTTAGATTTGGCATCTTTTGGCATGTTTCCCCTGAGTTTTTGCTTTCTGACCTCCCGGTTTTGACTCTCTTTTTGCTGGCATAGAGTTTCTGTGCACTTTTATCACTGCTGATCAGTGGTAAAGTGCAAGTGCTCCCATGGTAAATTGTGTTAGGGATTGGTGTTTCCATGATTGGATATCTGATTTACTTGTTAGTCCCTAGTGAAGAACACTGATGTTGCCAGGGCCTGTGACTCAAATGCTACTAGTGGGCCTGCAACACTGATTGTGCCACCCACATGAGAAGCCCTAAAAAGGTAACTCAGACCCGCCATTGCGGAGTCTGCGCACATACTTGCCAGTCCCTCACCTTCCCTTTTCTTACATGTCAACCACCCCTAAGGTAGGCCCAGCGTACCCCTGTGGGCCGGGTGCAGTGTATTTGAAAGGTAGGACACGCCCTGGTGTGTGTGGTATGTCCCGATAGCGAATTACGTCCAATTTTGTTTTCGCTATTGCAAGGCTACTTGTTCCCCATAGGACAGAATGGGGAGTTTGTTTATATCATCTTATAAACATAACTGGCCCGGTGAATTAGATAGGAAAATAAAGTTTAGTATGCCTGAACTCAGAATCTAAAGATGCATCTTTTAGTGAAGTTGATTTTTACATTCTGTGTTTGAAAATACTACTTTTAGTAAGTACGTATTTTCTTGCTCAGTCATCCCGTGTGCCTCTGCTGGAATGTGGATTGCCTTTCTGGGTTTTCTATGACAGAAGGCTGGGGAGCGGTACTGGCTCCAGATAGTCTAAGTGGGTTAGGAAAGGGCAAGACTTTTTCCTCGTTCGCGATCAGCAACATCAAGTTGTCGATCCCGAGCGTGGAAAATAAACCTCGTTGCGAGATTCTCAACACGGGGAAGTTAGGTTTCTCATTGTGAGTGGTCGCGATGAGAAACTACCAGTCCGCATTGAGAAAGCTGCCGCTCGAGTACAAATCTACTCACGCGTCAGAAAACGACCGCTTGCACTGTGCAAGATACGGTTTGCACTGATTGCACAGTGCGGACAAGCATCCGGCACTGTGCAATCAGCGCAAACAGCATTTTGCACAGTGCACTATGCAGTTCGCGTACCTATGTGTAGCTTGCGTAGTGCGAAGTGCACTTTGCGTAGGTACGTTTAGCGCTACTACGCCCAAGGATACTCTAAAGGAGTGAAATAAGGAAGTGGGCGATTAGCCTAATGAAATATTGTACAAATTGTCAGAAATGTGTAATTTTGGTTTTTAAAGAAAGACATTAATTTGATGTCTATATTGACAGAGTGAGAACGAGGAACAATCCAGTCCGGGTTTTGCAGGGAATATATTAAGGCAATAAGGGACATTTTGTAAACAAAACGAACTGGTAGTAAGAAACCTTGAAGCAAATGAATTTATAGAACTTACTCGGTTGCAGACTTTTCTCTGTGAGAAAATGGGGTTAAGGAAAGATGTAAATATTTGTAATATTCCCACATGCTTATGTTCACCCAATCACTGTCAGGTATAGTGCATTTTCAGTTTTAATGATGTAAGGGCTTTAAAAGAAGCACCACTATGGCGCATTTTTGGTCGAGAAAGGCAGCGTGACTGCCGAAACGCGTCCCTCTTGTGCTTTTTCATGTGTCTGGTGCAGACAATACAATAAACGGGAGAAAACCCCCATGATAAAGAGTGCCGACTCCTTAATCAGAAGAGGTTTGGGAGAATTCTTTTCTACATTTCTAGCGCCAGCTGTAGCGCTATCTTGTGTGCACCCTTGCGTTCTGGCAGCACGCCAGTATCACTGCATGTTGTTTGGACATATATACTTATATATATTTTTTTCTCCCCAAGGATGCGGCACTCAGCGTTTTCAGTTTAAACAGCATATATTTATTTCTCCAGCTCGGACCAACGCGTTTCAGCCATCACAGGCTTTGTTCACGGTAAGTGAGCTTTTTTCTATGTCCACTATTTATCCCATTTGAAACAATTATGGTGCATTATGGGATTTGTGGTCAGATTACATTTCATTACTTTTGCAAATTGCAGATAGCAACGTATAATTACAATATTTACAGATTTTGGAACATGCGCTCTGCTTTACGCGCATAGAGTATTTTTACAGCCTCATATTATATGCATATGTAGACATTTTCTCAAGTATTGGGTATCGTACCCGTTTCAGTTATAATGCAGTTCTCATTTAACATTATGATTCTCCCAGCATATATCGATTTTAACTGTTATAGCAGAAATTATAAGTCTAGTAGGGATTATTCTAGATGTCGAATTTTCGATAGTCAAACATGTATACTTTATCAGGGTATAGTACCCTACAGTACAATGATCGAATCTCCGTCTACATGTGAATTAAGTCATTATTTTCAATTATTCCAAATGTACATAAAGTTCCTCATCAAAATTCATCCCTCTCGGCATCTTGGTCTTTAATCTGATTATGAATTCGGATTCAATTTGTCTTAATTTGCGTAGTCTGTTTCCTCCTCGTTCTCCCAGGTTGACCATGTGTATGCCATAATAGGACATTGATTTCCAGTCTCCTTTTTGACATGATATCATGTGTTTTGCTGTTGCATAGGCCAGGTTTTTGTTTTTTACTGCTCGGATATGTTCTAAAATCCGTTTTTTCAGGGCACAAGTGGTACTTCCGATGTAACGTGAACCACATTTGCACTGTATCACATAGACTACATATGTGGAGGAGCAGGTGATTTGACCTTCAATGAGTGTTTTTTTACCATCCGATTCATCATATGTGTTTGTGTTCAGGCCAATTTTACATGCTTTACATACATTGCATTTTCGAAATCCATTTCGTTGGTCAGTTAACCAGTTCTTAATTCCTCCCGTTTTTTTGGATTTAAAATGACTCTTTACCAATTGATCCTTCAAGGACGTGGGTTTTTTGTAGCTCATTTTTGGTCCGTCACCTATGATCTTCTTCAAATCCGGGTCTCCTGAGATTAGATGCCAATATTTTTGGATCTTGTTTTTAATGATGCCACTCTCTTTACTGAACGTTGTCACGAATCTTGGTGCTTCATCAGACTTCTCCTTTACTCTTTTTGTAGACATAATCATGGATCTTGTTTTCAGTTCAACTTTTTTCTTGCTCTTTTCAAGTACTCTCTTGCTGTATCCTCTCGATCTTAGTCTTTCTGTGGTTTCCATTATTTTCTTTTCTGCATCCTGTTCTACGGAACAATTTCTTTTCATGCGAATAAATTCGCCATATGGAATACTCGCCAATAAAGGTTGTGGGTGGAAACTTGTCCCATGGAGGATACTGTTAGTGGCCGTCTGTTTCCGGAAAAGTGTTGTTTGTAACTGTTCATTCTCTACATACACCTTTATATCCAGGAAGTCGATTTCCTTTTCACTGATGGAGTGAGTGAATTGCAGCCCAATATCATTGTTGTTCAGTTTTTCAAAGTATACCTCAAAATCCTTTTTGGTTCCGTTCCAAATTAAAAACAGGTCGTGGATATATCGAACCCACAGTATTATTTTTTCCAGATCTATTTGGTTCATTGGATCCCACGCAACAGTTTTCTCCCACCATCCCATTGTCACATTAGCATAGTTGGGAGAAAATGAAATCCCCATAGCAGTTCCACACTCTTGTTTGAATAGCTGAGTGTCAAATAAGAATACATTGTTGGTTAAACATAACTCGATCATTTTCATGAGCATTTCCGTGTGTCTACGTTCCCCGATGTTACGTTGCTTGAGAAAATAATTGCAGGCCTCTAGGCCAATATCATGTCTTATCGAGGTATACAGTGAAACTGCATCTGTTGTTATCAATAGGTAGTTCTCGTTCCAAGCAATGTCATCCAATATCTTTAAAAAGTCCCCAGTGTCTTTAATGTATGAACTCATGCTTTTGGCAATGGGTGCAAGGAATAGATCCACGTATTGTGAGATATTCTCGTAGAGGCTTTCACACGATGCCACAATTGGTCTGCCGGGTGGATTAGTTAGAGTTTTATGAATTTTCGGCAGAAAATAGATTGTGGGGATTATTGGATGCTCATTCATTAGGAATTTCTTTTCTTCCTCATCCAATAATCCATCTTGTTGCCAATTGTGAATTAATCCTATTAAATGCAACGTCATTTGATTAATCGGGCTTGTTGGCAATTTAGAGTAGTTGTCTCGGTTATCTAGCTGCCTCTTGGCTTCTTGTACATAGTCTGTCGTTTTCATTAAGACGATGTTCCCGCCTTTGTCCGCCGGCTTTATTGTGAGATTGATATCATCATTCAAGGTCTTTATGGCTTGTCTTTCTCTTTGAGTGAGATTTTCTCTTTTATTTCCTTTTCTTTGTGCCGTCAGTTTTTCAATTTCCTCAACTACTGCTTCTGAGAACATATCAATTCTATTGCCTGGAGACAAAATTGGACAGAATTTAGATTTTCTCTTTAGACCGCTCTTGACTCTACGGTCAGTTCTGATGTTCAAATCTTCTAACAGCTGTGTTCCCGAGATTTCTGGTGTTTCTGATGTATTAGGTTCATATAGGAGTCCGAATATACTCTGGAGATCAGGTAATTCTTCAATCTGCCAGTCTGGTTGTTTGTCTGATGCTTCTCCATTTTCCGTGTTCAACGTTATTTTAGGGCGTTTGGCATGAACCTTCGCAAGTTTAAGCTTGCGAACGTATTTGTATAAGTCTATTCTGGTTTCTGTAGGGTTGAAGTGTTTTTCAGGACAAAAAGAGAGGCCTTTATTCAACAGTGTAGTTTCTTCTTCTGTTAATGTATGCTCTGAGAGATTTATTATGAGATTTTCTATTTCCGATTCCTCAGAGGATACGTCTTTTTCTCTTTTTCTTTTGGCTCTTCTGGTTTTCCTTGTTGTCCCGTAGCGAGGCTTTTTCCTCTTCCTCTGGGCTGGTATGATCCTCTTCCGCGGCCTCCTCCTCTGGATATGGATTTGTCCATATTCCACAGGAGGACCTCGTCTAAAAAATCAAAACCCTGGATGCTTGCTCCACTGTCGGACCCTCCGTCTTCACTTAATTCAGATCTACTTACACTGGCTGGTGCATTAGGTGCGGCTTGACGTTGATAGTTCTTTTTGAGATGGTCAAATCTTTTTGCAAATGTGAGAATTCTTCCCACCGAATAATCCTTTTCATCTCTTTTAAACTTTCTCTCTTTCCGCTCCTCTATTTCAGTTTCATATTTCTCTAGTCTATCGTCCATTTCTTTCCTCATTTTAGATGCTTCATCCTTTTGTACTTGTTGCTTTATTTTTTCTTCAAGTTCATTTATCTTGATAGTGATGTCGTCTATATCAATTTTGGCGTGCTTAATTAGAATGCGCATCATGTTCAATGAGCATGCAGTGTTATTTTCCAGCCATTCCATAATTAATTCCTTTTTAGTTTCCGGATGCGTTGGCATCGTGAAGATTCGAAGATATTCTCGTAGAGGCTTTCACACGATGCCACAATTGGTCTGCCGGGTAAAGTATACATGTTTGACTATCGAAAATTCGACATCTAGAATAATCCCTACTAGACTTATAATTTCTGCTATAACAGTTAAAATCGATATATGCTGGGAGAATCATAATGTTAAATGAGAACTGCATTATAACTGAAACGGGTACGATACCCAATACTTGAGAAAATGTCTACATATGCATATAATATGAGGCTGTAAAAATACTCTATGCGCGTAAAGCAGAGCGCATGTTCCAAAATCTGTAAATATTGTAATTATACGTTGCTATCTGCAATTTGCAAAAGTAATGAAATGTAATCTGACCACAAATCCCATAATGCACCATAATTGTTTCAAATGGGATAAATAGTGGACATAGAAAAAAGCTCACTTACCGTGAACAAAGCCTGTGATGGCTGAAACGCGTTGGTCCGAGCTGGAGAAATAAATATATGCTGTTTAAACTGAAAACGCTGAGTGCCGCATCCTTGGGGAGAAAATTGTTTTGGGCCCTGATCCGGCCCCTTTGCAGAGCACCCACAGTTGAGCGCCCGGAGCCTGAGGATCGCTTTGGTGAAGAAATACTTATATATATATACATATATTTACATACATCCAAATCCACGAAGAAGGGTCATTCTGGGAACGAGCCGTGGTCAGGTGGTGCGTAATGCCGGTATGCCCAAAACCAGCTATAATACTCCAACATTTTTCCACAAATAGACGCACTCTCAAAGTCTTAGATGCCAAGCAGAAAGCTCTATATTGCTCATTACGCTTTTCGACAACTTAATGTCTTGATCACATGAAAAGTGTGGCAACACAAGCATGCATTAATAAACATGGTAATGGACAAAGAACTGCAAGTTTTGCTCTCACTAGGTATCCAATCTGTCGGCCATTTTGTAACATGCAAAGTATAAGTATACGATTTTTCCGTACACTATTGTACGTGACATAATTCATTTCACTTTATTTTGCAGCTTTTCAGTGCAGGATATATTCTCTTTTATGGGTAAGGGCAAGCAATTATAGTACACTATTACGTGTATCACACAATGCACTACACTGAACCATCATTTGGCATTCACTGTGCACTTTCTTTTACTTTTAAATTTTTTACCTGGTGGATGAATACTTCTTAATTAAAATTGTATTTGACAAATTGTTCATAAAAGGCTGTATGTAAATCAGTTGCTGATTTACAATAGGTACTAATCTGCATTCAGTGTTTAAGCATTGTGTGTTGTTTATTTATATATTAATTTCAATGTACAAGATTATCGGGGTTAATTCGTGTGTTTTCCATTTTGAGGGACATTGAAATATTGGCCATGGCTTGGTGAGAAACTGTTAGTAGTGAACTGAATGCCTTTTGATAGACGTAATATTTATCCAAAGTTTGATTGGAATCCTTACATCGTTTTGTGTTTGTTTTCACCCTTGTCTTATCAAAAGGTTGCTCTGTCGATTGGAGGACTATGCCATTTCCCAGAGCTGTACCCAATAAATAATGTAGATTTAACATGGGAAGTTCAGAAGGTCGCATTATGACACAGAGGCTTCTGTCACACCTTAATTGCTTTCCGTAAGTACAGGGGAGACAGGACGACAAAACGAGTCTCCCATGGAGCCCCTTCTGAGACCCACCGCACGGCCATAGTAAAAAAACAACAATCTTCAGGGTGCTCGCCACAGGGGAGAAGGGCACAAAGTTACCTGGCTGTACCTGGAAATGTAACCAAAATTGTAATTTGCTGCTGTGGTGACTCTGTTGGTGATAGGCTCTCTCACCATGGATCACCAACTGGTGCCGCATGCGCGGCAGATGCTGCACCATCAATCGCCTATTAGCTGCTCCAATGAGCCCAGCAGAAGGCTCAAACTCCGGCCCTCATGTCGAGAAACAGAGTTCAGACATAAATACTCATGAGGATCCTTGCCAGCATGGCTATGCATGAGTGTTCTTTGGGTGATTTTTGCTTAATCTGCAAGCATTTCTAATACTACTTGATCCCTCGAATTTATGCAACTGAGTCCCACAAACAGTATTAAAAATAGCAACCTCTCCCATCCCAAAAGAAGCTAGTTAAGAGTCTTTGGTTCAATTTGAAGTCAACATGTGGCACATTTTAGAGGCAGTCCTCTGCAGAAGTAAATTATATTGAGGCTATTGCTGCACATTTTCTGTAAGCATTGATAAATGCAAAAAGGTCCTATATTGATCCTAGAAGGAATTTCTTTCTTGACTCATTCATTTCAGCAGAAGACTCTGCCACAAATTCGCAACATCACCATGAAATTAGCTCTTCTACAAGTTTTCCAAGTGCTGACTGATGGAGTATGCCATTTATGACCTTCTCAATGTAGCAATGTTTAGGACTAACCCTAGAGCAAAACTGGAGTGGACTTTCCAATATTCCGTTTATAATGATTGAGGAATGCATACTGGAGTAAAGAAGGGTAAATACGACAGATGAAAAATATGTAACACTATAAGAGAGCTGCAGAGTTAAAGGGAGCGGGTTTCCTCTTGAAGCGGATGGTGGCAGATGAGTATTTCAAAGCAGGTGAAACATCAGCAGTTCAAACAGAACAGAGACCCGGCAATGGTAAGATGAGAACTGGTACCCACCATACAGTTTCCCACTTTTAAGTGTTGGCTAAATGTATACCTTTGGTCATCTGCGTAATGCACTAAGCTATATATTCCTGTAATTTAATTTTCAAGAAAAATGCAATTTTTAACTGCTAGTATATAAACCTTTAGAAAAACAGATACTTTGTGTAGAATTACATGAAATTACCTATACAAAACTTGAGTATTTCATTCAGTGCTCTATAAAAGAACTTCAAAATATTTTTTTAATTAAAGGAAAAATTATTTCAACAAAATATTTTCGATTCAGTACAGAGTCAACATGCATTATTTATGGAAGTCCTTATAAAAACTTAATTGTCAAAAAATGTTCTTATGTGCTTGTGGGCGGATAAAAAATGAAGACTATTTAACACATGGCTGTACTCAGGATAGTGCTCAATTTGAGTCAATGCTTTCTGATGCTCGCCCCTGGCACTTAATTGTCAACACCAGCACTTATGTCAGCCTGCCATATGGTGACACTGTTATCTAAATTAGAGATTAAACTGTTATTTATTAATTCAATCTCCATTAAAAATTACTAATACTTACTGCCTAAGCCATTCTTATAGCTTTGGGGTCCTGGAAGAGTCTGAATGGTCACAATTGTGGGGTGTTATGGTTGGTAGTTGCATTGGTTTTGTCACTAGCAAGGGTTGATGCAAGCTTCAGGGGTTCATGGGTTTCCTGACAAGTGCCCTGGCACATTTTTTCTTTTTTTTTACAAATTAAGCACTGACTCAGGAAGACAACAGGTATTATTGCAAAGGCTGCCCTTAAGGGGGCCTCGAGGGCCGGCGCCATAACCGACTCCGAGCCTGGGATGAAAAAGTTGGTTCTGGTTGCCCTAAAGCACCCACAACCAGTATTGTCACAGCCCACCGCCCCCGCAGGCGCCAGGCCCCCCGCCAATGGGGAGGTCCGGTGAGGTACAAACTCCCAATGGGGGACACCGCCAGTAGAGGCGGGAAAGTGTGGGGGGAGATATAAGTTGCCGCTCATCCTATGCATCTCCTATCATTGTGGAGCAGGGGAGTGGCACAACAAAATTTTTGTGGCATTTTCTAGGCGAAGGTCTGCGTAGTGGCTACGGACAACGGACTTTGGCAAGACACATCCCCCCCCTCTTTATCGTGTGCGCCAAGGTACCTTGCAGGAGGTGTCTGAGGCGGAGAGGGGTGCAGAAAGATAGGCAGTTGAGCTCCTGTTCGCCCATCAAGTGGCGGTGCTGCGCTGGCTCGTAAGGAGGTTGAGTGCCCATTCAAAGGTTACAGCTCATCTGGTTCATGTGTGCCCCGGGAGCGGCCGGCACCAAGCTTGGCGGTTTGCTTTGTGCGCACTTCAGGACTTCAAGCTCACAGCGCCCAATACGCGCCCAACACTCCTACACCTATTGAGAAAGTGCGGGAAGGCAACCCACAACCTCATGAGTTGGCCCTAGAACACTGGGCGTCCCTCCTACCTTCCCACCACCCCAGCTCTTCGGAGACTCAGCCTCTTGAGCTCGGAGCAGGGCTTTGCTCTGCACGGCGTGGGGCTGCTCAGGTCCCGGTAACCTCTTGGTTACTCCGTCCGGGGAACTTATCGGTGCGTGCCCCGCTTCGAGCTGGAAGCCCCTCCCAGTTGGGGAGGGGTCGGCGCCTGCTTGTGCAGGCGAATTAATCAAGCAGTGAGGTGAACTCTGGTTTCGGTTACGGCCATGAGCACCGGAGCAGCTATTGTACGAAGGACATCACGCATCTCAAGGACAGCTTCCAATTCTCCTAGCAGAAAGTGTAACTAGTAATTGTGTGAAACATCTCTGGTCCACAGACACAAACCATGTCATCTCTCATTTTTTGCCTGGGTAGTTGCACTCAACTAGTGCAGCATGTGAGAAGAAACCACGCACCCCTCTGTGATAAAAAGTAGCAATTTTCCCATAAGTTACCGTCCACAGCGAGGCTGTAACACCAAGCACAAGCAAAGTCAGTTCACCTCTAGAGGCCAGCAGTCTGCAGAGAGAGTTTGACGGAAACACACGCTGCTCAAAGATCAGGGTTCTCATCCCAGTGGCCAATCTAGGCTATGCATCTTTCTAATGGTGCATAAGGAACGGTGGCACCACCCCGTCAAAAAGTGGAAGGCTTGGTAACAATACTAACACCCAAAGTTTGGTAGGCTTGGTGCATAAGGAGGGGGGCAGCACCCCGCTAAGAGGGACAGGCGATGGAGGGCCAAGGCGGAAACGGGCAGCCAGAAGACCTGAGTGAGTTGCTGAGGAAAATTCGGGCTGCATCAGAGGTGCACGGGACCTGCTAGCTGCAGTCACACTTGGGCCAAGACGGGAGAAGGGGCAAGCAACCAGCCACCTGAGAACGCAGCCATGCCAGCACCCAAGAAGAGACGGAGGACAGCGTCAAAACCACTGTGGACAGTGGCACCCAAAAACAGATCCCAGAGGAATGACCTGCCACCTGTAGCCATCCCGCAGTGGCAGGATCCAAAAGTGACGCCAGCCACGCAGCAACAAGGGGTTAGCATTTTGGTGCAATAGTACAAGAATGCTTAAAATCAATGGTACCTCTTTTTCTTTAAGGGGATGGGTTCACAGGTGGTAGGGACAACAGGAGCACAACCTAAAGGGGGAGTATCAGGGCTACCATGGCATTTGATAGACCCAGGCTGCGTGCAACAGGATCACTTGCAGGGCAGGTCCCAGAGGAGGTGCGTGGGGTGCTAGGGTCCCCCTTAGCAGTACAAAAGGGGGAGGTGATGGACGGAGCATCTGAACCAATCAAACACTCACACCCAGTCAACAGATCTGGGTTTAATCCATCACCGTTCTTCAGCCCACTCTGCCACCCCAGTTCAGACATGGCCATATGCAAATCAGTCTGACCCTGTGCCTCATGGGAACAGTCCAGCCCGAACTGCCAAGCCATGCCTTCCCTGGACTGGAAACAAGCTTCCTAGGACCGGTTTCTGGCATTACAGCCGTCCCCAACCAGGCTTGCTTGAATCCAGTGGCAAAGTGAGCAAGGGACTCACGTCTGAGCATACCCTGCCAACGTATGGCGGACAAAGCGGTACAAAAGGGGGTGGTAATGGACGGAGCATCTGAACCAATCAAACACTCGCACCCAGTCAACAGATCTGGGTTTAATACATCACCGTTTTTCAGCCCACTCTGCCACCCCAGTTCAGACATGGCCATATGCAAATCAGTCTGACCCTGTGCCTCATGGGAACAGTCCAGCCCGAACTGCCAAGCCATGCCTTCCCTGGACTGGAAACAAGCTTCCTAGGACCGGTTTCTGGCATTACAGCCGTCTTCAGCCAGGCTTGCTTGAATCCAGTGGCAAAGTGAGCAAGGGACTCCCGTCTGAGCATACCTTGCCAACTTATGTCCCCCTTAGCAGCATGGGCAGTGCAAGCACGGCAAGCGACCGAGCTAGAATAGCCTTAGCTCCAAAAGCTTAAACCAGACCCTTGCCAGGTCCGGTATCAATGACCACAAGGGCCACAGGGCTAGCAAGCCATAGCCCCTTGGCGGTGAAGGAGAGGATATGGAGGAAGGAATTTATTGACATTTTCTCACTACTAGAGATCCAATTAGATGGTTTGGACCTGACAGTGTATGACAAAGAGGACGAGGATAGAAGGGAAAGGAAAAGGGAACGGAAAGAAAGGAATTTTGATAATTGGCTGGACGCATTTAGAATAATGGCATGCATAATTGTTGAGAAATTCCCGCGCTGCGTGGCAGATCTATGGCTTTATGAGGCCAATATTCATGGGGCACAGAGACAATTCCCAGGGGATGCATGGTTAGAATATGACAAAGGTTTCAGATTAAAGATGCAGACAGAACCGGAAATGGAATGGAATGAGGAAGATGCGTCTGGTTTTATACATAAAATGATGGTAGCCAAGGAAGTAAAAACATGGGCTGGAAAGAGCGAGCAGCCCTTTCGGGGTTTCCTTTACAAGGGGAAGGGCAAGTCCTTTTATAGGTACAAAACATTTAGGGGGTCATTAGGATCGCGGACGGACTTGAGTCCGTCCGCGACCCCAGAGCATGAGGGAACGTCCGCATGGGCTGCGGCGTTCCCTCTGTGCAGATTAGGATGTGACCGCCAGGGTGGCGGTCACATCCTCTATTTTTAACATTGCTGCGGGTGGAGCTTCAAGCTGCACCCGCAGCAATGTTAAAAATGCATGCACAGCATTTGCGTGCACAAAGCGGCAGGCACCGCGCGGTGCCTGCTGCATTGTGCACGCAAATGCAGGGGGGTACCATAGGTACCCCCCATGTGCACCCCCCACCCCCCACTACACCTAGGGGGCCCGCAATGGGCCCCTGCAGTGCAGTTACACATGCTTTTCCACGGCGGAAAAGCCGCCGCGGAAAAGCATGTTTCCATGCACATCCTAATCTGGCTGAAGGTGTCTAAGAGACACCTTCACCATTTTAGTGCTTTTCCGCCGCGGTTGTAAGCCAGCCGCGGCGGAAAAGCTGCGGACCTAAACCATGACCCACCAGCCATCCTAATGTGGCGGTGGGTCCTGGTGGGTCCGCAGAGGATTTTCCGCATCCTCCGGGCCGGCGGTGGCTTCCGCCGGCCCGGAGGATGCGGAAAATCCTCCATCCTAATGACCCCCTTAATACCTGGAAACCTCCACCCTCCAAAGTGTCAGCGGCATTCTGCTAGAAATATGATTCCAATGAATGCACTAGGGGGGGCTTCATGCAAATTCCAGCACATATGCTCCACATGTGGAGGAGGGCACCCGGCGGCAGGGTGCAGACGCAAGAAAGAGCATAGAAAGGACAAGAAAGAGAAGAAAAGAAAACAGTGATTTAGTCAAGAAAGGAGGGGGGCAATGGGATTACACAACTACTGGTTAGCCAGGTCCCCTATCAACACACAGCAACTCCGCAGGCTAGCCAATAAATACCACAACAAGACAGACGCTGCAGTCCTCGTGCAAGCTTTTGAGGAAGGGTTTATCAATACCATTTGAGGGCTCACTCCCTCTGGGCAGTGCAAACAACCTAAAATCGGCACTACACCACCCGGAGGTGGTTCGCTAAAAGCTGGAAAAAGAGAAAACCCTGGGTAGGATAGAGGGCCCCCTGCCGCCTCACTTTCATAAGAGGTTAGTAATCTCGCCCCTCGGGGTATTTCCCAAGAAAGAACCAGGTCAGTTCAGACTAATTCACCACCTCTCTTTTTCTGAGGGAACGTCAGTAAATGACAGGATCAGTGCTGAAGCTTATTCTGTGGGTTACGCTACAGTCGACTGTGCCATTGACTTAGTAAGGTTCTCAGGCCAAGGGGCCCTCGAGGCGAAAGCAGACATTGAGTCAGCTTGCTGCCTCTTTCCAGTGCATCCTTCAAGTTTCCACCTCGTGGGGTTTCAGTGGGAAGGGGCCCTGTACATTGATAAGGCAAAGCCCATGGGATGAACAGTTTCCTCAGCATAATTCAAACAATTCAGCACCTTTCTGGAATGGGCCCTCCATGACAGGCACCCCACGGGGGGGTAAGCTCTACGTCCTAGAAGACTTTCTGTTCACAGGTCCTGCGCAGTTAGCAGTTTAGTGACACACTAGTTTGCCCGGGAGCTAGGGATTCGGCTTGCAGCTGAGAAGACAGTAGGGGGAGCCAGAGGAAGACATTAGTCTCCCTGACAGCATGGCGGATAAGTAATGGTACAATGGTTGGTTATGGAGACACACTGACAGGGCGGTGTGTAGGAGTAGGGCCACTCACTTTGGGATGCCTCAAGGCAGGGTGAGTTGGCCTAGCAAAAAGAGGGTAGCAAATGGAGCTGACACTCACAGCCCAGGCCCCGCCCAACGGCAGGGCACGAATGAGACTAGAAAGGTAGAAAATTGGTGCCTAACTCCTGGGAGAAGCTACCCCCCACACACAAAGATCGTGGAAACCAACCGAACAATTGTATGACCCAGAATGGACAACAAAGGAGATAAGACTACAAAAGACCCAACCAACGAACTGTTGGTGCGATTTGCAAATTTGTGATGTACATACGAATCACGGCAAACAATATGTATGACAAGCAAAGTATATGATTTATGACCCAATGGATGACATTTCACAAATGATGATTTATGACCAGGGATCATACAATTTATCACCAAAGTATATAGGCGTGTATTCTTAATAAAACTACGGACAACAATGACCACTATAACCACAAACACATGTTGGCTGTTTATTAGGGAATACAAGGATGGGAATGTGCATGTACACTGGAGTGAGCACAGTGCGGGGGTTATTAAAACATGTATCTGCATAGCACAATTACAGTCGCATAGAAGAAAATAGATGATACACAAAATTTGCACGTGGGGACCATGTGAAGGAGCTGTGAACAGACCCAGGACCGTTTCTTTTTAACATAGGGATGTGAGATTCAATGTTTTCTCCCACAAATCAAATCAATCTGTGTTTTTCAATTAGTGAAAACGGTTACAATGTGCAAAATTCTCAGTAAAAATGAGAACTATCGGGGGGGGTTGGGGGAGAGTGTTTGGTACGGGGGGGAGGGTGTAGTTGGGGGTTAGAGTAGGCTGCTGGGGTATTTCTAAACTGAGCTTATTTGGTATTTACTTCATCCTTTCTTATCTATGTCATAGATGCATTGATATTGTTGTGGTGATCTTGGTGTGTGGAGATACCACATTCTTGATACTCCTATGCTCAATAAACTTGGTTTTGAAAAAAAAAATGAGAACTATCATAAAAAACGAATTTAAAACAGTAGACAAGGTGCTGGCGCAGTGAGAGACTATGATAAAAAACGATTTATATTTATAAACATGCAGCTTGTTCAAATTAAGTGATAAACATTGAGCAGAAATTTGACCAGATTAATTGTCGGCAAAGCCTTTTTACAGAAGGCTGAGAGTCACATTACTGGGGGTCTAGGTTGATTTCTCCCACAACTTGTATTCAAAGTGGTGAAGAAACGCTGATTATGTCAGCACGCCTTGGCCTACCACCCAAGAAGGTGAGGCAGTACGTGACACTGGGTAGGACACGAAAAAAATAAGTACTGAAACATACAATTTTCATTCGAATTTATAGATGCCGCCCTCTGTCACCAACTGCCCTGCCCCTCCGTACTCATTTTTGCACTTGTCAGTAAAAATGTAATTTGGTTGATGGGCAAGCCATTGCAAATTTGGGTGCAAAGCTGCCCTTCTCTGGAGCGAAATTAAGCAGGTCGGCGGTGTGAGTTCTACAGTGACTAGACAGCACGCACAAAGATCCCCTAGAAGGAGCAGAGCATATGGAAGCAAAGGAGCTCAGATAATCACAATGAACGTCCGCTACAGCACTACAGTGCTGCACAATGCAACTCAGACACAAGAGATGGACACTCCAATCTATAAAATCCAAAAGCAAACACTACCTCAAATACTGCAGCAGTTCACTGCAATATAAACTTCACAGCAACATGCGGAATATGAACGCACTGGAGCTCAGATTCGGCAGAAGCACATGCCAGGGGCGGCTCTAGGCTCATGGCAGCCCTGGGCAGGGAGCGTATGTAGGGGGCCCCGGAAGGGGGGGTCGGGGCGGGGCGGAGGCCAGTGAAGACGGGGGGTCAGGGTGTTATTATATTAAGGATATATATTGGCTTGGTAGCCCCTGGGGTTTGGTGGCCCTGTCCAGGTGCACAGCTTGCACATGCCTAAGGCCGCCCCTGATACCACTTTTAAAACCACACCAAAGCACGATATTAACACATTCGAGCTCAAACACGACCGCAACAACACCACCTCAGATAGTACAGCAGCACAATCTATTTCAGATGGTAAAGCTGAATCCACCCACTCTGATACTTCACATGCACACACACTCAGAACTCAAAGTGAACCCGACCCTTACATTAGGCAAGGTTCAAAAGTAGCAAACTCTAACTCTGATATCATAGGAATAGAATTCACGCTCAAGTTCAGACACTACCTAAGAATATTCCAGCTAAGTTATCAAAGTTGGTGATAATAAAACTTTTATCACACATTTATGAAATGGGACAAGAGTCAGACGCAAGGGAGAGGGAAGAGATCAGGGAAAAAGAAGAGGGAGGCAAACAGGGAAGAATGAAAATAGGGAATGATAAATGGATGGATGGGGAGAACGCAAAATAGAGTGAAGGGGTAGAAAAGATGGCAATAAAGGAAGAAAGGAGGAAAGAGTATGAGAGAAGGGATTACAAGGTATAATAGAATAAAGGTAGATAAAGAAAAATACTACAGGTGTGAGAGGAGCAAAAGATGAAAAAAGGTCTGAGAGAGAAACAGAGAATGCAAATGATATGAGTTGCCAGAGAAGAAAGGATGGGTGAGAATTAGAGAAGTAAAGCAAAGGGTGGATATGGGCATTGAAATAAAAAAAACTGTTGAGATGGAGAAAGGGTGTTGATGCGATGAAGAAGAAGAGAGAGGTATATTATCTTCTTACTAACCAACAAGGAAAAATGGACTCTGTCAAAACCCCCTTGTGAAAATCATCCCTTAGCACTACCCCATAAGGTCCAACACAACTGACGTCTTCTATCCTACTCTTCTTCCACCAACTTCCATCCCCTAAAATAAATGTGTCAAATTGGACACTAGATAATTAAAATGTAAGGCAGAGCTGGTGGCATTCTTATGTGCATGGCAGCTGGCCTGCCCCAAACTCTTGAAGAATACACCCATGGCAAGATTATACTATTCTTTCATGCAACACAATGCAGCAAGGGCACTTGCTGTGTTGCATTGCATGGAAGGGAGAGAGCAAAATGCACCATATATACTATTTTGCTATCTCCTTGTGTTGTCACACTTGTGGCAGCCTTGCTCCAATGCAGGCATGCCATGACGCAAGGGTGCCTGTGTTGTGGTTGAATTGTTTTTGTGCAGGAAGGAATACCTCTCATTGATAGGCGCACCATTTTAGTGAAATCCCCTGTTTTATAAGTTAGACAATGAGTTACTGTTTGACTAGGGTGAGATCCCTGGTCAAGCAGGTCAACAATCTTAGTCAGAGTAAGACACAAGCAAATGCCAAATTAACCTGTGCCAAACCCCCTAGTGGGCTGCACAGAACAGTCAGGCTTAACTGAGGGCAATGTGTAAAGTATTTGTGCAACACTTCAAACAGTACAACAGTGAAAACACCGCACAAAAAAATTCCACAACAGGTTAGACAAATTGAGCAACATTTAATAAATAAAACAAGACAAAAACGACAAACATCCAATCAGTAGAACGGAGGTTATTAATTTTTAAGGATACACCGCAATATATCATGAGAGGAGAAAGTTCCACCCCCAGCTATCTGGTTGCACTGGACCGGGCCAAAGTCAAAAGTTCAGACTGATTGTGATGGATCGCAGGTCAGATACAGTCTCAGATTAGTCCCGGTGAAGTTTTACCTCCCCAAGTTTTGTGCCACGTGTCCCGTTCACATTGGATAGGGTCGCCAAGAGGAAGGAGAGCATCGCGGGTGGTTGTCAGCATGGCACGAAGAGCAGGCCGGGGAATGCGGACGGGAAGGCCTGAGCTATGCGTAGGTGGTACCCCACGGGCTATCGAGTCTGCTATGCGAAGAGTCAGGCTGGCGGTGCCTCTCACTGATTTTCAGAATGAGTGACGTGGTTCCGGTACAAATGGGCTCATTTGCGGTTGCGCAAGCAGCAAAAGTTTTATTTCAAAAGCCACAGCATGGGTCCAGAACTTGAGAGGCATCACCTGGGGGTCTGGAAGCTGCTGAAGATGGGTCCTAGAGCTGCTAGGGAGCCTTCATTGCTCAGATCAGGCTGATAAGAAGTAAAAACCCCAAAAGCAGTCCCAGGATGCAAGTTTCTGGTCCAGGGAGGACCTGGCCTGGCATTTCGGGCTGGAATGTTCCCATGGGGAGCGGAGTCAAGACTGATTTCCATATGGCTGGAATGGTGTGGCATGCAAAAAACGATGGATTTAACCCAGATCTGTGACACGAGGTGTACGTTTGATTGGTTTTGCATTCCATCCATCATCTGTTCTTTTTGCATTTGTTGCCCTAAGTGGGAAGGGTATATCCAGTCGTGTGGCCCAAGCTCGCTACGCCATCAGATTCAAGCTAGCCTGGCTGATGAGGGGTGAAACCCCGAAACCGGTCCCAGGATGCTTGTTTTTGGTCCTGGTAGGACCCGGCCTGGCAGTTCGGGCAGGACTGTTCCCATGAGATGCAGGGTCAAGACTGATTTCCATATGGTGGAGTCTAAACTGTAATAGGATGGAGTGCAAAAAAACTATGTATTTAACCCAGATCTGTAACTGGAGGTGAATGTTTGATTGGTGCAGCAATCCATCCATCATCTGTTCTTTTTGCAACTTTCTAAAAGTGGAATTTACAGAATTGTAATTTAAAATCCGACTTCACCATAAATTAAGATTTTATATTAGGAATTCCAAACCGGTTAATTACCTGCTGTGCTGACTGTTGTTGTTTCTGCCCGGGGAGGCCGAGGACCGCGCGCCAAGTGCAGAGGGCCGCCATTGCCTGCATCAACGCCGGGGGTCCAGGAGACATCACTACCCAGCATCCGGCGCGGCTGATTATGCCGTGCTTCGCGCCAGGAGGCGCTTAAAGCTCGCCCAGGGCTCCGGCAGCTTGGTAGTCCAATCCAGTTAATTACCTGCTGTGCTGACTGTTGTTGTTTCTGCCCGGGGAGGCTGAGGACCGCGCGCCAAGCGCTCCCATTGCCTGCATCAACGACGCCGTGCTTCGCGCCAGGAGGCGCTTAAAGCTCGCCCAGGGCTCCTGCAGCGAGGGCGCGCCCGGGCTCAGCCCGGGACAAGGGCGGTCCCATTCGCGGCCGTCAGGACTGGAAGGAGGCCGGGCTGGGACACCCCTCTTAGCAACCCATTAAGGTGAGTGGCACCAAAAGCAATATGGGGAGGCACACAGTAACATCAGGCCCAAGGGCTACTACTACCATTGACAGTATCCTTGAAAGAGCTGTTAGCATCGTCTCATCGGAGATCGAACTAACAGAGAGGAGACTTTTCTTGGGCCTATCATCATTCCAGTTGCATTCGTCTGAAGGAGCTGAGCGGGGTAACTTAAATGCACCTCTCCCCCTGATACCTAACGTACTAATTACCACCACCTGCAATCGAGAAATGTTGCCAGTAGGTCCTGAGATTGATGAGGCTGATGTGGAGTTTCCTGATTGTCAATCCCGGACTCAAGCCAATATCAGCACTGGAAACTTGGCCCCAAATGCTAAAGCAATGGGGGCAAAAAGGAAGAGAACTACGCTAAAACCCACTAGCAGTAAGAGAAAACAGCCACCTCGCCTAAAACCCCAAATCACACCCTTGAGCTCGTGGATACAAGGGCCTATTGCTGTGACCTCGGGCTCCATTGAGCAAACAAACAATATTACTGTGGACTTGACTACACCAGAAGCTTTAAGTAACTCTACTCACACTCAAACTAAGCACACAATTGCCCCTAGTACCCGTGTTAGGCCGGGCGATATTTCAATTGATACCATAGTGGACTCTGTTTAAGAACATTTAAAGAATTTAGTAGATAAACAAATCAATGCCCTTTTTAAAAGTTTGGACAGGCTTGAAAATTTGGTAAAGAAATCTGATACTCAAAAATATGCAGTTACTATTGTTGATAAAATTAGGGGGGAGCAGCACCCAAAACCAATGGAAATAACTAATCAGAGTATACCACAGCAGATTGGTGACAGTATGCTTCCCACTGTTAATACTGCTTGTGATATGTGTGGTAACTTTAAGAACAATTCCTTTCCTCAATCTATTCCTAGCTTGATGCCTTTGTCAAGTGCAGCATTTGGCAATAATACCACCAGTAATAGTTTGCCTTGTAATTTAGCATCAGCTATCCCTGTGCCGCTGGCCCCCACACCCACACGTACAGTAATTGCCCCAAATACGCTTCCTATTTTTGATAAATCTAATAATAGTCCATCTGCAGTCGTTCTTCATTTACCACCTGAAGCTTGTCCATATGTTGTAATTCTAGCTGGTGTCCCCCCTATGAAGAAAGACCAATCCGAGTCTTGGGACCAACTCAGGAATAAGAGCATTGATTGGTTATCCAAGCATAAAGGCCTAGGGATGGTAAATGGCAGCGAAATATTAATGGTTCGAAGAGTGGGATGGGTGGGACCCTCCGACAAGAACATCATAGGGGATTGTATATTTGTGAATTTTAGACGTCCTTCGTTGGTGAAATGGCTACAGCGAGCACAAACACTTCACAACAACTCCCCAACTCTCATACACTCACTATCCCTGGGCTCTTTCTACAAACCTCCCCTGGTCCCATGTAACTTTACCATTCCTACATACACTTCATAGTATCGGTTTGTTGTTCTGTCCAGCCTGGAGTGTCTGGACTGACTATCAAATCGATTATCGACTGTTGCACCTGAGCCCATGGAACTTTTAATAGCTTGTCCCGTTGTCACTGAACCCAGATCCCAAGATCCTAACCTATGTGTGCTTAGTTGGAATATTGCAGGATTAGCAGCCAAGCTAAATTCCATGGAGTGGGTTGATCTGGTTAGCAAATAAGACATTCTAATGATCCAGGAGACATGGTGCACAAAGGAACTGTTTTTAGAAGGGTTTGTGTGTCACAACAGCATTGTACCTAGTCCCAAAATAGGTCGTCCATGTGGGGGTCTATCAACATGGATAAAGATTTCAGCTGGGGGTAGCATAAAACCCCTGGTGACAAACAACGAGAATTTCCAAGCCCAGAGTTATTCACAGGGGGCTTCGATATGTTTAATTAATTATTATAATAACGATTTTACATCACTACCAAACAGGAACTTTATTAATTTGTTTGAGTTTATTGATAAACTAGAAGATGAATACACGTATGACAAATTAGATGGAATTTGCTTAAGTGGGGATTTCAATGCACAATTTTTTAGCGGTTCTGACATCATCACCATAGCCCCGGTTAGGGAGCCCACATGTAAAAGAGGGGTGGAAGTTTACAACCATTTATCCTCGCGTAATTTAACTAACGCAATGGAAATGGTTGGAGTACATTCAAACAATCGCCCGTTGCCTACTTATAGAGGACATGGTTGTTCATCTACAATAGATTATGTTTTTATATCATCCTCACTGGCAAATCTTTTAGTAAGGGCGGAGGTTCATTGTACCAGTCAAGGTGATCACAACCCAATTCTGACAAGTATCAGATTCTTCCCCAAGCCTAACACCCAAAGAGAAATTGGGGCTAAACATTTAGTGGCATCCACTGATAAACTTAGAGTGATCTGGAAGGGCATAGATAACAAAGCTTTATTTGTAAGCATGATAAAACTGTATCCCTCACTTATAGAGACATGCTTATCAAGTAGCACTTTTGGTGCAGAGATCATCGAGGCGTTTAATATCCTATGTGTTGGTATCAAACATATAATTACAAGACCAGCCATTAACACTGGCAAGAATCCCAAATGGTTCGACTGCACATGCTCGCGGGCTAATAGAGAACTGCGTGTAGCATTAGCGGCTACACCCAGGGACATAACTCTAGTAAGATCACTAAGAGCCTGCTATAATAAAGCAACCAAGCTATGCTCAGATGAGATATTGAAAGAACGCTGGGATAATCTTGCTACTGCGGCATCACTTAAGGATGTAACTGGATTTTGGAAAGCCGTTAAAGCCATGAGGTTTATGGGCTCGGATATTACGCCCATAAGCTGTAATATAACGAGTGAATTATCGGAGGCGCACTTTGCCAGAATCTATACGGTACCTTCAACGACCTCTAATATTAACATTAGCCCGTTAGTTCCAAAGATCGCTATAACAGTAACTGAAGTTGAGGATGCCATACATCAAAGTTTAGGGAACAAAGCCCCAGGATCAGATGAGCTACCAATCGATCTTGTAAAACACGATCCGGGTTTTTGGGCTCCTCTTTTATGTAATGTTTTTAATAATCTGACTAATACTGCTATTCCGAGCACTTGGTCGACTAGCATTATTGTGCCCATTTTTAAAAAAGGAGACAGATCCAACCCCAGCTGTTATCGCCCAATTTCCTTGATAGATAATACCCTGAACATCTTGGGCAGGGTTGTTTTTAATAAGATTAGGACTTGGGCTGAAGATAACCAAATTTTAAATTGCTGTCAGCTCGGTTTTAGAAGTAATGTTGGAACTGTTGAACAGTGTTTGAATCTAAACCTCATCTTGGGCAAATACACGATTGCTCAAAAGTCACCAGTTTATTTGGGTTTTATGGACCTCACATCAGCTTTTGATTTTGTTAATAGATCGCGTTTGTGGGAGGACCTTTTAAATTATGGGTTGGACGAGGCTTTGGTTTATTTCTTGGCACATTTGCACAGGGATTTGAAGGCACGGGTGAGGATTAGTAACGATGGGGAGGTCTCTGGGGATATTGTCATTGGTAGAGGGGTTAGACAGCGTTGCGTTCTAGCCCCTCTACTTTTTATTCTTTATATAAACGAACTACACAATTCCTTGTCTAAATTGACCAATGACGTTGTTAGAAATGGGATCCCTGGCTGGCCAGGGCTTGCGCCAAAGTCAGTCAGAGATCACCACTTCCAAGTCAGGGCAAGGGAGTTACACGCCAAGATAACCCCTGCTCACCCTCTAGGTAACGTGGCGCGAGCAGCAAGGCTAAACTTGGAGGCAATATGAGTTAAGTATTTGCGCACGCACCCCAGCAACAACACCCAAGGCCCACCACAAAGGAAACTCCACACAAGGTTATATATAAAAATAGCCTTTGTATTACACCAAAACACATTAGATAAAACACACACTTTACAATGTGCCAACAGGCACGGGCAGAATTTACAGAGGATATGTACAAGACGGGGCCACCTGGACCACTGTCAGGAATCAGCACTTTTTAGAACTTAGAATACAATACTTGTAGGCCTAGAACTTAGAACATAGAGCCTATCGGACAGTACCTTCCGTCCTGGTTGCTGGATAATGCGAGTGATCTCCTTAGTAAACTTGAGCGGGCGGCCGGGTAGCTACAAGCGTTTCTCTGGGGCGACCAATGTGTGCGGCGCAGAGGAGGAGGGGAAGGCAGGATGCGGGCGACCCAGCAAAGCGGCACGGCTCAGGGAAGAGCGGCGCTGCTCGAGGCTTGGACGGGCTGCCGTGCACGAGCTGCCGAGGGGAATGAGTGAGGCACACTTCAGCGAGGCTCCAGGAGCCCAAGGGAGATCAGACAAGTCCCAGCAATTTGTCAGGGAAGGCACAATAGAGTCCACCGGTCCTGGGACTCTGGTCAGGGGGCAAGCTCAGTATCAAGCCCTTGGAATATCACTTAGAACATAACAGAAAATCACTGTAGCACAAAATAGCACACAATCAGTAACTACTGGTAATCAGGTAAGTACTACCTACGCAATCCTAACCACCTTAGGAACAGGTCACGCAGGGAACCAGGACCTCACTAGCACCACCTGTACTAGCAAGAACAACCAACTAAATATCACCATACATTTAGGGGTATAAGCATATCACACATGATGTATCACAACACATTCAGAGGTGTAAGGAACACATGACGCATCAACACACGTTCAGCGGTGTAAGGAACAAGGCACATGATGCATGAACAACACATTCAGAGGTGCAGCAAAGAACACTTCGCATAAATCACATTAGCACAGGTCACAAACACAAAGCAAAAAGTTCAGGGGTGAACCTGCCAGAAGGGCCAAGTCCAACACAACCCCCTTCCAGCCAAAACGCAGGGGAGACCAATCACCACCGTGATGGACTTCCCTGCTTGGGGCGATAGAACACGGACGCGGGCCCGCACTGCAGGGACACCCTCCGGTTCTACGCCACGTTGATCCATAAGACAAGCACATACTTAAAAAAAAAACAGGCCCAACTAGGCTACCCCACTGGTATTCCTTAGTTGTCCACGGCTAGGACCAGGCCCTAGGCCACCCAGGTACCACTGGTCCCTGCCAATACACAGAGTGGGGGTGGTAACCCCTGACCTACAATAGCCATTCTCCACACAGCTCCCTTAACTGATTTACCACCTGGGATTCAAATTCTATCCTCCTTCAGCAGCAAGGCAACCACTGCAGGTCAATCCCCCCTACAGCTTACCCAGTTCCTTCTCTTCAGGCAGGAGTTCCTTCTTGTAACTTCAGGACACTACGTACAGCTGCCCTTACGTCCAGATACGGACACACCGGCTACTGGCTCCCCATCCGAGGGACGTACCCCTTTGGTAAGATGCCTGGCGCACCAGGACTTCCTTGAGGGTGACACATAACTAATGTGTCGCATACAAGTCTGCCTGACACTCAGGACAGAAGTGGCATCACCCTGGTCACTCCTTGGCGACACAACCCTTCTGGTTGGCCCCTGACCCACTGGTTACTCCACTGGGGAACCTATCCCCCTCGCACCCCTCCATCTGGACCTCTGCACCCTTCCAACTGGAGCGGTACTGCCAGATAACAGAACTAGTAGAGCCCTGCTTACAGGTGCTCCACGTTCTCTCCACACTGGGAGATCTCCCTAGAAGGACGCTCCATACGGACATGCTAGGCTCCCTCACCTGGTGTTCCTAAGAAAAAAAACACCCAGACTACGAAGACCAGGCTTGTGCTCCTCTGAGCCACTTCCACCACACTGGGCTGGAAGACCAGAACTTTCCTTAGGGTCACTCCCCAACAATTAACACAATGGCACAGGGGCAGGGGAAACTCCCATGAGCTTCAGGCCCACCCATGAAATCCTGTTCACTGATGTTCTACGTTCTTCAAACACTCTGGGAGATCTTCCTCAAATGACCTATTGGTACAGCCTAGGCCCCCAACCTGACGTTCCCTTCAGAAACATTCCAGGCCCTGACACTGGGTTTCGGGCACCTGGAGACATGCAGTCCCACCCACTCCTTCTCCTCTTGAGACAGGACGTGAGCCCCTACACTGAGACCTAGCTGGGCTACACTGCACCTCTTCCACCACACTGGGCTGGAAGACACCTCAGCCACTCCTTTTGGAATCACTCCATCCCCTATGCCTTTCTCCTCCCAGAACATTACCAACTCCAAACATCTGTCTCTAAATAGACCACAGAAATCAAAAGCCGGCTCCACTGTCTGCAGACGTTCTTGGGAAAAGTTTAACACACGGAACTTAGGTATCTGAGCAAAACAAGAGTACACAAGCATTCAGCAAGCTCCCCATCCAGAGAACTCACACACATGTCCAGTGCCACATACCATTCATCCACACACACACCTCCCCAGACTGGTAAGGCAGTTTCTACCACCCCTGATTTCTCAACCTGACCTCACGTGACACAGGTACCATTACTCCAGGACAGGGACAGGGACACATGCACTGAACACATTTATGCTGCCACCACTGGATCCCACCCTCCTGGTGAATCCAGAAAACACACTGCACTTAGGGGGATGATCTACCCTCCCGAGCTAGGGACACCTAACTAGTGCACAAGAAACACATTTCCACAGAAATGACATTTTTAGCAAACTCCATACATTGATCCCCAAAATGTGATTTATCTAAAATGCAGAGTTTTGTAGTGCGGCCAGTTGCCACTGTGGTACAATGCAAACACAAATCCTTATCCTCACCGCTGCGTTCAATGTTAGAAATGGGATCCCTGGCTGGCTAGGGCTTGCGCCAAAGTCAGTCAGAGATCACCACTTCCAAGTCAGGGCAAGGGAGTTACACGCCAAGATAACCCCTGCTCACCCTCTAGGTAACGTGGCGCGAGCAGCAAGGCTAAACCTGGAGGCGATATGAGTTAAGTATTTGCGCAGGCACCCCAGCAACAACACCCAAGGCCCACCCAAAGGAAACTCCACACAAGGTTATATATAAAAATAGCCTTTGTATTACACCAAAACACATTAGATAAAACACACACTTTACAATGTGCCAACAGGCACGGGCAGAGTTTACAGGGGATATGTACAAGACAGGGCCACCTGGACCACTGTCAGGAATCAGCACTTTTTAGAACTTAGAATACAATACTTGTAGGCCTAGAACTTAGAACATAGAGCCTATCGGACAGTACCTTCCGTCCTGGTTGCGGGATAATGCGAGTGATCTCCTTAGTAAACTTGAGCGGGCGGCCGGTTAGCTACAAGTGTTTCTCTGGGGCGACCAATGTGTGCGGCTCAGAGGAGGAGGGGAAGGCAGGATGCGGGCGACCCAGCGAAGCGGCGCGGCTCAGGGAAGAGCGGCGCTGCTCGAGGCTTGGACGGGCTGCTGTGCACGAGCTGCCGAGGGGAATGAGCCAGGCACACTTCAGCGAGGCTCCAGTAGCCCAAGGGAGATCAGACAAGTCCCAGCAATTTGTCAGGGAAGGCACAATAGAGTACATTGGTCCTGGGACTCTGGTCAGGGGGCGAGCTCAGTATCAAGCCCTTGGAATATCACTTAGAACATAACAGAAAATCACTGTAGCACAAAATAGCACACAATCAGTAACTACTGGTAATCAGGTAAGTACTACCTACGCAATCCTAACCACCTTAGGAACAGGTCACACAGGGAACCAGGACCTCACTAGCACCACCTGTACTAGCAAGAACAACCAACTAACTATCACCATACATTTAGGGGTATAAGCATATCACACATGATGTATCACAACACATTCAGAGGTCTAAGGAACACATGACGCATCAACACACGTTCAGCGGTGTAAGGAGCAAGGCACATGATGCATCAACAACACATTAAGAGGTGCAGCAAAGAACACTTCGCATAAATCACATTAGCACAGGTCACAAACACAAAGCAAAAAGTTCAGGGGTGAACCTGCCAGAAGGGCCAAGTCCAACAGACGTCTTCAAAATCAATGGTAAATTACTCTCCGCGCTTTTATACGCAGATGATGCGGTCCTCATGGGCCTCACGCCTAACGCACTTCGCACTTTATTTACGGGGTTTGTGACCTTCATGGCCGACCTGGAGCTTTGCACTAATTTTAAGAAATCTTATATAACGACCTGCGGCCCGAAAAAACACTGCATTCATTTTATAACATCGGGCAGTGAAACCGTAACATGCACAAGCACTTTTCCCTATTTGGGCCTAGTTTTTTCAGAAACAGGATCTTGGCAAGCCCATGCGGCCCATAGTAGAAGTAAATTCTCTAAAGCGGTCAATTCTATCATCAGCCTCCGGCAGCCAAAACAAGCAGAGGTGGTATTCCCCCTAACCCAGATTTACAAATCGCAATGTGTCCCAACGGCCACTTATGGTGCAGAAGTCTGGGGATATACAAATTGCATTGGGATCCAAATAAAAGAAAATAGATTTTGCAGAAAAGTCCTCTGGCCCAAATTTCATCGTCAACCTATATATGGTATAAGGAATTGAACCTATGCTACGTAGAAGATTTTATTAGGTCCCGTCCAGCTATATTTTGGTTAAATATATGGCAGAATCCTGCTGCAACTTTAACGAGAGAGATAATCATAGATTGCCTTAAGTGCGACAAGGGCGGTAGTATACCTTGGCTTGCTGCGGTTAGAAAAAGTTTAGCCAGTGTAAAGTTGGAACATATTTTTTTACGTCCACTACAGGGCAAAAGCATAAAATCGCTTAGGGTGGAACTGTATGATTTGGATTATAAAGAAAGATACAACACTGAGCGCCTTAAACCATCGGTTGTCAGGTATATGTCCCTTTTGGAGGCACCGGGCATTCAACATTATATGCCACACAAATATCTCACAAAAATATAGGGAGATGGAAAAAGAGCTTACTTTTTCGCCTTAGGGATGGCAGTATAAAATATCTACTATGTTTCCAGATAGGATTTAACAGTAACCTTGAGCAGCTGTGCTGCCCTTGCGGTACTGGTAGCAAACAAACGGTGTTACATTTTCTACTCTTTTGTAAGTTTTATGTAAAATATACAAAACAGTATTTGATTCCATACTTTAAGGCATGGGTTATTTCTGATTTTAAACTATCATCTTTTGAAATCTTACAGCTTGGAAGTGACAGTTTGATTTTTCGTGTAAGCGCGTTTTTACAAGCTGCGGTACGTTCACGTGCTTCCATGAGTGAATCTTAACGTGACAAAACCCCGTAATATTGCTTTCAAATGTTGGTTCTCGACATTTATTATCGTTTGTCTTTCCATAGTGGTTATTAATATTGCCCGCAAACAAAGCACTTTATTTGATTACATTGCTGCTAGTATTGGTATAACTAGGAATGGGGTTATAATTAACCATAGCTGCACCTTGTTGCTAATTGCTGTCAGATTCATTGCACGTTACCGCACTTTATCTGTAATATGCTGCTGATTTTGCACACTGGCCTAAATCTCATATTTGCACTATGTCGTTAATGCTGCTAGATTTTATATGCCCATCCAACTTTTTTAATGTGATTTTATCATTTTATTGTGGAATTTATTGTTGCAATATCATATTTGTATTGGATCATAATGTGTATCTATGTGTTTTTAAACTTGTATTGTATTTTTCCTGCTTGTGGTGATGAACTGTGCTTTTATGGATATTTTTATCCGAATAAAGATTATTTGATTGAAAGATTATTTGATTAGGAATTTAGAAATGAATCTGTTATCTTCTTCCATTTGGGAATAACACATATACAATGTGATAAGGCAACTCCAATGTTATCCAGTGGGAGAGATAGACATTGCAGTAAAACGAATTTAAGAGTTTTTCTCTACCAGGACATATAAAAAAAGTACATGTCCAATATTTTAAATACATTGCACCCTGCCTTTGGGGCAGTTTAGGGCCTACCTTAGGGGTGCCTTTTATGTATTAAAAGGAAGGTTTTGGGCTGGCAAAAAGTTTATTTTGCCAGGTTGCCATGGGAGGATAAAACAGGACACACAGGCCCTGCCATGGCTGGCTTGAGGCATGTTTAAAGGGCTACTTAAATGGGTGTCGCAGTTCGTGATCCAGGCAAACTAGCAGCATTTAATTTATAGGCTCTGGGTACATGTAGTGCATGTTACAAGGGACTTTTAAGTAAATTAAATATGCCAATTGGGTAAAAGCCAATGATGTCACATTTTGGGCAGGGAGGACGAGCACTCTAGTACTGGTTAGCAGTGGTAACATTCACAGCGTCCTATGGCCAACAAAATTTAATTCAGCAAAAAGTAGGAAGAGGAAGGAAAAATGTTTGGCGGTGACCCTGCTGAAAGGGTGAGGTCCAAAAACTGATTTTAGTAAATCTGGGTTTGCATGAAAGTGAGTGCATGGGAACGCCAATACTCTGCCCATTTAAGGCCTACATTTAGCAGGGTAATGCAATGCAGCGCAAGGTGGCTTTATAAATGTCACTTGAAGAGCTTGAGCATCTTGAAATGGTTTGCCCTTATAACGAATGTCTCCTTTCAATGGGGCGTATCTTCTATTACATCCACCTAAATGGTCTTGGTCTCACAGGTCTTGTTTCCGGGACCAAAAACCATTGCTTTCATATTCATAGGAGTCTTTTTAAAAGGAACAGCATATGGTATGTGGTTTAAAATGCCCTGCATCAGTCGCATGGTCTTCTGAGCAAATGGCCTAGTCTGCTTGCAAACTATGCCTTCTCCTTCGCTGCATACTTACAAAAAATGATAGTTCAAAAAATACACTGCGTTCACATTTGAAGCAGAAAATAAGGAGGAATCATGGCTCAAAAATGACTAGTCCGGGGGGAGGAGCTTCGCGGGCAACCAAGATGGCCGCGTAAGCTCGGAGCTCCGTGGACCATCCGACCCGGCGCAAATATCCTGCTCGAAATCCTGATCCACGTTGGTGGAACCTTATTGCTGGCGGTCTGCTGAGACGGGGGCTGCCTTCCGCCTCCAAATCGGTGGTTCCAGAGCTGAGATACGTCGAGCTGAACTCCGCGCCGGGACGTTGTCATTGTCCCTCCGGACTTCGCCACTTCGCACGACTGGAAGGCGTAGCGGCTGCCTGCTGTCCCCACCGGCGGAGTGATAGTGTCTCCAGTTCGTGCTCTCTACACTTTGGTCTTGCTTTCAGCCCAACTTGCCCGTTGGCTGCGGACCCGAGCTTGGGTGGCACCTTGCCTTTGTTCTCTGCGAACCCATCATGGCGGGCAGAGGTGACTCGGACAGGGCATCGAACAAAGGCGGCCGAGGCAAGTCGCAGACGCAACTGAACCGCATTGAGCGCTATGTCAATTTAAAGTCACCGCCTGCAGCGGGGGCCACGACTAAGGGCCCTCCTTCATCGAGCTCGCCTGAGGGATCGGATCCTACCCTTAGCGACATCATGGGTGCCATCACGAGTTTTCGGGCCGACATGCAACAACAGCATGAAACTCTGAATCACAAGGTAGACTCGATGGCTGTTGACATTACTCTCATTCGGGCCGACTTGGGCAAGACAAATGAGCGTGTGAAGGCACTGGACATTAAGACCTCCAGCCTAACCTCTGATGTATCTGAACTGCAAACCGAGGTCCGCAACCTGCGGATGACAATGGACCTTTTCTCGAGGCGACTGGAGGATTTTGAGGGGCGAGCCAGGCGGCAGAACGTCCGCATAGTTGGCGTACCGGAGGGTTCCGAGGAGGCTGCTACGGACCTGTTTGTGGAGGAATTGATCCAAACTCATCTAGCACCCACTGGACTGAGTAACTTTTTCTCGGTGGAACGTGCCCACCGGGTGCCGGGTGGCCCGCCGAAGTCAGGAGTGGCGCCGCGACCTATTGTGGCGCGCCTCCTCAACTTTAGAGATCGGGACGTTGTCCTACAAGCTTCCAGATCGCATGGGCCACTCCACTACCAAAATGCGGAGGTGCATTTCTATCCTGACTTCACCAGGACGGTGCAGCGCCAACGACAGAGCTACGCGGGAGTGAAGAGGCGACTCAGGGAAATGGGCTACAAATATTCGATGATGCTCCCCGCCAAACTTCACGTTGAACATAAGGGACGAGCCCTTTTCTTTGACTTCCCGGACAACGTCAGCGAATGGCTGGACACGGTCTCTCCTCAGCGGGACGAACAAGCGGATCAAGATGGAGGTGCCTCTGGTGGTTTGGGATAGTGACACTGAGTGGTGGACTTGTGGCACCCCCGCCTCGAATGACTGCCGGTGCTGGTAGCCGTAATTAGACTTGACTCTCCTGGTGTTCACAGGGTGGGTGGCGGGACGTGTTCACGGGGATTCCTTACTCCTCTGGGGTCTTTTCGTAGATTAGTTAAAGGGGCGACAGGCACACTGCTGGTTGGGAGGGCTTTTTAGTCTGATGCAGGGGTGCAGGGTGGGGGGCAAGTTGGGACGAGTTTTCTTGTTTGTTGGTTTTTTCTTTCCTTTTTCTATCTGGCAATGGGTCGTGTATTTTGTTGAACCGTATTCGATGTCGGTGTCTTTTGGGACTGGGTGGGGCGGGCTGCGGGGTGATGGGGGGTAAGAAGTTAAGAGTTCTCAGTTGGAACGTTAACGGGTTGGGTGATCGGGTCAAAAGAGGGGTGGTGATACAATTGATTAAACGCCATATGCCTGATATAGTTCTTCTCCAAGAGACACATTTGGTGGGCAATTCGTGTAAAGCTTTGAACCGCAAAGGCTACAAGATGGTGGCCCATTCAGGGTTCTCTTCCGGATCCCGGGGGGCGGGTATCCTGGTGCGCGCGTACCTTCCCCTGGAGATAGATGTCACTGTGATTGATGACAGGGGGCGTTATGCTGCTGTGGCGGGAAGATGGGAAGGGCGTTCCCTCTCGTTGTTCTCTGTGTATGTCCCCCCGGGGCTGCAGTCCAGTACCTTTCAGGACCTTGGTGGTGCCATTTTGTCTATGCCGGTTGGTCTGTTGATAGTGGGGGGTGACTTTAACTCGGTTTGCTCTGGTTCCCTTGACCGTCAACCGCCTCGTGACCTCCGTAGCTCACAACTGTGGCTGCCTTCCTTCCTTGAGTCCATGGGCCTGGTGGATGGTTGGCGTCTTCTCCATCCGACGCTCCGTCACTTTTCCTTTCTTTCGGGCGCACACGGGAGTTTCTCCCGTATTGACTATGTCCTTACGCTGGCGGCGCACGCATCGGCCGTGTCTGAGGCCCGCTTCTTAGCGCGGGGCATCTCTGATCACTCTCCCTTGTGGGTCTCCTTTGACTTTGATGTGGCCTTGTCGGGGCGACCGGCGGCGATTAACCCGTGGTATTTCCGCAACTTTCAGACTCGCTCCCTTCTGGCCAAGGCCATTGACCTTTATTTTGCCGAAAACGTGGGTTCGGTCGGTTCGGCCGTTACCTTGTGGGAGGCCTTTAAAACTGTGCTCAGAGGTGAGGCCTTGGCTCTCATCGCAGAGGCTCGGAGGGCTAAGGAGGCCGACTTACTGAGTATTGAGGAGGAGGTTCTGAATCTGGAGTCCCAATTAGGACCCGAGCCGGACCCCTCGGTTCTGCATGCCCTTTCGCTTAAGCAAGCGGAATACCACGACCTTGCAACGAATGCTGCATTGACTCTGGCTAAGGAACAACAGGGCCGTATCTACGACGTAGGCGACAAGGCCGGGAAATTGCTGGCCTGGTTAGACAGAAAGGAGATGGCCAGCCGAGTGGTGCCTGAGCTTGTGGGTGATGACGGGGTTGTCATCACGGACCCGAGCGCCATGTCGACTCCTTTGCCGGCTACTTTCGGGGGGTCTATGACTCTACTTCGGAACTCTCCGAGGCTGACTCGACGGCTTTCCTGTCGGATGTGGAACTTCCCCGCCTTTCTGAAGAGGAAAGCGCAGACTTAGACAGAGAGATAACCGCTGACGAGATTGCATTGGCGATCCGCTCGCTGCGCACCGGCAAGGCCTCTGGTCCTAATGGCATTCCGGTCGAACTTTATAAGATTCGAGCGGATGCGGTGTCCCCGCACCTGCGGAAAATGTTCCTGGAGTCATTTGAGAAAGGCCGTCTTCCCCCTGATCAGAGGTTGGCCACTATCGTGGTCATCCATAAAGAGGGTAAACCGCGGGACGTCTGCCGATCGTACCGCCCCATCTCTCTCCTTAACGTGGAGCCCAAGGTCCTCGCCAAACTGCTCGCCAATCGACTGATTGGAGTCATTGGAGATCTAGTACATCCCGACCAGTCGGGCTTCATTCCCCACCGGAATACCGCCCTCAACCTGCGCCGACTCCACGGCGTTATGGCTAGAGCCCACACTCTTGAGGAGCCAGCGATCCTTGCGTCTCTTGATGCCACGATGGCCTTTGACTCCCTCGAGTGGCCTTATCTCTGGGCAGTGTTGTCAAAACTCGGCTTTGGGCCGGTTTTTGTGAGCTGGGTGAAGTTGCTGTATGCCGAGCCATTGGCTAACGTCACGGTCAACGGCCGCCTATCAGCGCCATTCCCCCTACACCGGGGTACTAGACAGGGCTGTCCCCTGTCGCCTCTACTCTTCGCTCTGGCCCTTGAACCGCTCGCGGCCCTACTGCGTACGCACCCTGACTTACACGGCATCACTTGGGCCCCTGGCTTTGAAGACAGGGTTTCCCTGTACGCAGACGACATCCTGCTTTATCTGACCTCCCCTTGTAAGTCCCTCATTGTGGCCTGTGACGTACTTAGACATTTCGGACGCCACTCAGGCCTGATTATAAACTGGGCCAAGTCGTCCCTGTACGTACTTAAGGGGGATACTCCGCGACTCCCCAGGGGCTGCAATATCCAGATCGCCAGCCATGGTTTCAAAGTACCTGGGCATTTACATCTCCGGAAATTCGAAGGTGCGGTACGACCACAATTTGCTCCCGCCTCTCCAACGTCTACAGCGGGATGTGGACAGTTGGCGTAAACTCCCGCTCTCCCTCCTCGGCCGGGCGGCATTGTTTAAGATGATGTCCCTGCCCAGGTTCCTATACGCCTTGCAGAACGCTCAAGACCCGGTTCCAGCCCGCTATTTCCGTGAGCTTGAGGGTCTCCTGCGGACCCTCCTCTGGGACAGTCGATCTCGGGTCGCTATCCATAAGCTCACGCTTCCATGGTATGACGGCGGCATTGCTCTTCCGGATGTGCGCCGGTACTATTGGTCCTCCCAACTTGCTGCCCTTAACCACGGGTTCTATGGTCCTGTGGAAAATCCCGGCTACGCCATGGATAGATGGCTTCTAGGTGGCGGCAACTACTACCGGGCCCTGTACTCGAGGTCCTTCGATCGGCGGCTGTCGGGCCCTACACGGACGGCGGTCCACATTTGGCGGGCAGTTACCAAGGCGCAGGGTTGGCAGGGTAGACTGACCAGACTCACCCCTCTATTTGAATCGGACATCCTGGGTAGACTGTGGCACACCAAGGGTTTTGACAAGTGGGACCTCATTGGCATTACCAGAGTGGAGGACATGCTTTCCAGGGGCGCTGTTAAGACCTTTCCCCAGCTGCAAACCGAATACCAGTTGGGTGCTACGGAGTTTTTCCGCTACGCCCAGCTGAGACATGCACTGCTCTCGGCCACACCGCCGGACGGTGACATCCCCGAGAGCTCCCCTCTGGAGGATAGGATCTTGGATGGGCATATGCCAGATAGTGCGATCTCCCTTTCTTACAAGAAACTGATAAACGTGCGTACAGATCTTCTCCTTGGTTTGCGGGACCAGTGGGTGGCGGATGGCCTAGAACTTGATGACAAGGACTGGCAGGGCGCGGTTTCCTCCCCTAAGGAGGTTGCAATCTCCTCTCGTCTCCGCCTAGTGCAGTTCAGGATCTTGCACCGGGTGTATGTAACAGGCCCCCGATTGATGCGCATGGGGTACTCACCTGACGGGCTCTGCCGCAGAGGCTGTGGAGCCCTTGCTACCTTCCTCCACATCCTGTGGGAATGCCCCGTAATAGCCTCCTACTGGAGGAGGGTGCACCGAATTATGGATGCAGTCACGGGTGTGGTCGCTCACGCAGAAGCTCGGCGGTGCCTACTTAACATATGGGAACCGTCCGACCACAACATGGCACAGACTAGATGGGTGACCCTGGGGAACATGGTGGCCAAACGGGATATTGCTCAGAAATGGGGTGCGTCCGCGGCCCCCCTGGTGGTACAATGGAAAGCCAATATGGATTGGTGTATGTTCCGGGAAAAAACAGTCTATGTGGCGCGAGGGAGACCTCGTACCTGGACTAAAGTGTGGGGGGCCTGGAACGCATATAGGGGAGATGTGTGCTTGCCACCTGAACCTATCTCTCTGGACGAGCATGTGTCACCCTGACCTGTGACGCCAACTGTGGTTTGATGTACTGTATTCTCCTGTTGTCTTCCCCCCCCTTCCTTCCCATTCTGATTTCTCTCCTTATTAACCGCTTCCCTGCCTTTCCGCCCATACCTGTCCCTGACACCCTGACTCATACTGGACTCTATTGCCATCTTTTCGCGCCCTAGGGCGTCCTTGTTTAGTTCATCATATATAACATAAAATTAACCTTCAATGATTATGTGTTAATCTTCTTGCACTAATGTCCTCCTATGACCCATGCTGCCTTGCCTCCGGGATGTCAGGCTGAATAGCTGTGTGCTCTGTTCTTAATAAAGGTTTTCAAAAATTAAAAAAAAAAAAAATGACTAGTCCTACAGTTCAAGAAGTCACTACTCAACCTCTTCCTAAGCACACAACTTTTCCCAAAATACCTACAGACTGCCTGGTTCAAGCAAGCCCTCGACACCTGGTATAAGACTTCATCCACACTTAAAAGGCAGGCCCTGGCATTTATAAAACGACCTGCCCATCAAAAACAAATGACCGCCAGTACGATACACGGATCCCTGACATTTGTTCCATGCCACCTGAACCAAGATGGTGACATTCTCCTTTTCAATGTGTTGCCCACGTGTATTGATTAAGATGTGGTGCTACACTGCAACTGCCACATTGAGGCCATGTGAAATAAGTCGACGAGTTTGGTGCTCTAGA
The DNA here is from genome assembly GCF_964263255.1 of Lissotriton vulgaris. Lineage (NCBI taxonomy): Eukaryota > Metazoa > Chordata > Amphibia > Caudata > Salamandridae > Lissotriton > Lissotriton vulgaris. The sequence continues at coordinate 1,067,462,674 of NC_141691.1, forward strand.
CAATAATTATTCAATTAAGGAAATAAATAAATACATTACAGAAAGAAAGAGAATTGCATGTTATACCTAAAAAACTCAAGTCATAAAGCATTTTTTAAATTGTCTGTCTTCATGGGCATCAGCAACTGCATTGCATGGTGGTATTGAAATGCACCTTTCCCTCATCCGACATTCCCTACGTTCCTGCAACCAAGCACTGAATCGCTAAGCCATGTGCATAAAATATTCACGCTTCTGCCCGTTGGTGTTTTAAAAGAAAAGAAACATAATTATGTAAACGGCTACCATTAGTTAAGAAAAGCATGTTCAAACGTCCCATAGGTGACACCACAAGGTACGTGGTGATTGTCAATAATTTCTTAGCACTTCTGAATGAAAATATTTTATGAGGGCAGTTATTTAAACCATAAAGAGCCCAACCACGCCTAAACAGCAAGAGATGGCAGCTGTGGCACTTGACTACATTACGTCAGTACTCCTAAAAGCGACGACCTACAATGCAGCTGCAGAGGAACCCTTCTGCGCGGACTTGCACGGCATGACATCCGTGTGAGAAAGAACGAAATGAGTTTTTTATGCTCATGCTATTTCCAAGGGAACCGTGAGGAATTAAGCCTCAATGTGGCACGCGCAGCTGACATTTCCAGATGCTAACAGCCCCTCGAGTCAAGAAAGCTGCTGGATTTAAAAGTCACATCACAAATGATTAGTTATTGTGAATAAGAAAACTGGTCACAGGACATTAAAGCCAAATAAAATCGTGACACAGTTATGAAATGTTTTTCTTCTTACGCCAAGTAAGCAGGTAAACAGCACAAGTGCGCCAAGAACTGCAGTAGCCGAGAGATTTCTTCCCTTGTCTTTGGTATTTGACAGAGTACACCAAGCACAATCTTGTAAATAAAGTCTGCCAGGTTAAACGCCCCTCCTTCGACACCTGCATCTTTTATCCGACAGAACACTTTCGAGACTGCTAGGATCCATTCGTAGACTGCTCCTGTTGTATTTACAAATACCTGGCTTACCGCAGCTCTTTCTGATATACAGGTAGGCAGCCCATCTCTCAATATAGCGGCGAATGTCAGTTTAAGAAGCAGCAACGGGAAAACCAACTAGACTGGCAACCGAACAACTGAACAGCGATAACAAATGTCCCAGTGAAAAGGACATCGGTAAACTTGAAGTAAATGTATTCCCCCATTTGCATTTATTATATCCAAAAATATAATTGATATAAACCGATTGGCTAATTGTTTTCACAATTAAAACGGACACCTCCCTCTTTCAAACGAAAAACCTGATTGCGGTCTTTTTAGTTCAGAGGAAGAAGACATAAGACACTTAGTGAGATAAAGAAATGAGCTATATAGACAAACACAAAGGAGGTGCAGTATGCCTCCAATAAAGCACTGAAGGGTGGGCCTTTGTGGGTGCAGATTTCTCTGAACAGTCCGTGTGTGGTCATCATTTTCTTGACTTTTGGGATGCCTTCCGACGCTGAGGAGGTTGGCATGATCTCTGCTTCGGCATATCGGGAGAAGCTGTCCACACGGATAAACACGTGGGAGCCAACAGGTAGACTAACAAAATGTGCAATACACACTGCCATGAGGCTGTGGGTCCTTCCTCCATGATGGAAGGGGGTTTAGGCTGGCTGGCGGCTTGGCATGTGGGGCAGTCTCTAACCATCTTTTCCACATGTTGATCTACGCTGTGGAACCAGACCTTGCTTCTAAGCCTGTTCTTGGACTTTACTACACCATGGAGTACTTCATGAGCTGAGAGGACAACCTGGTGTCTCAGACTGCTGGGGAGGACTAGCCTCTGCCCTCGCATAAGACAGCCCTCGGATGTCACTGAGAGTTCTTGCCAAACATGGTGTCATGTTTGGAGTGTTAACCTCGCATCTTCAGTACGAGGGGTCAAGTGGCAGAGGAGAACCTGCCAGTGACCATTTACTGCCAATTGGATGGCAAACTGTAGGCATTCATCTCACCATGTAGCCTCTAGATCATCTGTTAGGGACTTGGGGATTGGCTTGGATCTCTCAACAATAAGGCTTGCACTTCATTGGCTTCAGAGGAGGTAGCTGGCTGATCATGGTGTGACAAAAAGCCTGCAGGCGTGCGAGTGCCTGGCTGATACTCTACGGTGAAGTTGAACTCTTGTACTTGCTTTATTCATTTCTCAATTCTAAGAGGCAGTTTGGAAGTGGACACCTGAAATAAAGGAATCAACGATTTATGGTCAGTGAAGATGGTGAAATGGTGGCAGTACAAGTACATGTAGAAGTGACAGTACACCCAGTGAATTTTAATGGCCTCCCTCTCAATTTGGGAGTACCTCTGTTTGGTAGACATGAGTGTCTGGCTCGCGTAGACAACTGCGCCCCACTCCTCAGAATCCTGACATTGGAGCAGTATGGCTCCCTGCTCTGTGAGGCTGGCCTCCACTGCTAGCTGAAACTAATTATTGGGGTTGAAGTAAACTAAAGTAGTATCAGCGGATAGTGCTTATTTCGTGTTGTGAAATGCTTGCTCTTGCACTTCTCCTCACACCCATGGGCTGGTGGAATTTGTGAGTTCACAGAGGTGGCCTGTGATGTCAGGCAGGTTCTTCATGAACCGTCTGCAATAAGTTATCACGCCTAGGAAACTGCAGATTCCTGATACAGAGGTGGGTACTGGAGCATCTTGCATGTCCCTCACTTTTGCTAGGTTAGGACCTACTCCCCGGGCGCACAACTGGTAGCCGAAGAAGCTGATGCTCTTCCTCAGAAACTCGCACTTCGCTCAGTGAAAAGCTAAGCTGTGATCCATTAGCCTGGCAAACACAGCGCTGAGGCAAGTGAAATGGCTGTCCAACATTGGGGCATGCACCAAGATGTTGTCACTCACGTTCAATAACCCAGGGAGGTCTGTAAACACCTCTTTGATCAAGTGTTGGAAGACTCGGCTTCCCTCCATATGCCAAAGTTCAGCCAGATATACCACCAGAGGCCTACATATGTGTAGAAAGGGGTTATGGGGCGTCAATCTGGATGCAGCAATATTTGGTGGTAGCAAGACCAGAGGTCCATTTTGGAGACCCACTTTTCCTGAGAGTTCTCAAATGATGTAATCAAAAGTAGGTGTCAGATGGTGCTCCCCTTTGAAGGCCAGGTTGGGTACTCTCAAGTCAATGCAGATCCGCACAGCGTCAGCCTGTTTTTTTTTTTCACAACCACAATAGGGGAGACCCATGGAATATGGCCAGTTACTCTTTCAGTGATGCTGACTTTTTTGAGGAGTCTCAGTTCCTTCTCCACTTTGTGGCGGAGACAAAAAACTAACCACCGGTAGTAGGGCACCATGGGTGTGATCTATTTGTCGATATGAAGGCCAATGGCCTTGCCCTCAGCTTGGACTTTGAGAAGGCGCATGGGTACAGACTGGGGTGTTGTGCATTGCGGCTCAATGGTCTGCATTACGTGGATGACTTCTTGTTCATCTGCCAACGCCTCCGAGTGTGTGTCGATAAAGCGGACGCATGACTGGGCTGCTGATTGTCTCTGGGTAGAGTGGCATACCTTGGAAAAATGATTTAGTTTCCTGTATGCACCGCAAGTTATTCCATGTGCTGGGCTTTCACCTGGTTGGGGATAGGAACCGCCACACCATAGCAGGGCCGGCCAGGTGCCTTAGGTCTGGATGTCTCTGGCTTCGACTTCTAAGTCTCTTTGTAAATGGCACTGACAGGTTCCTCTTTGATGGGCGATTGATGCACCGTGTTCATGTGGCACACCCTCGTTATGGAAATTTCTTTGGACCACCCTAGGCACAGGATGTTCCTCATCAACATGTTAGGATCCTGCAAAATGCATTCCCAGAGTTTCACAGAAGCGCACCCTTGAATGAACGGTGCCCTCACTTCATCCTCTTAGTCTGTCAGTGTACATATGATCACCAGCTTCTTCAGGCTGCTGTGAAACACATCCACTGACTTGGACTTGTATGGTCTTTGCAATGCTTGATGGAGGAGAAAATGCACATAATCAGGGTTACAAAAAGTTTAAGGTGCACACAGATTGCGTTCTTTTCCATTGTGTATGTGCACTGTGGGCCTGCCTCAGCTACAGATTTGAAGATCTTTTACACATCAGCTCCAACCAGGCGAAGTAGCCGGAGAAGCTTTTCATTGTCAAGGTCTACGGCCTCAAAATATGCCTTGGGCATTCCACCCAGGTCTTCCAACGGGCAGCCTGTGTCTAAGGGGGCCCGATGACAGTAAAAGGTTCCAGGGCAGGGATGGACATCATATCACCACAGAGCTGGGCCTCTTAGACAGGCAAAACAGCACCCTAGTGGTGACAAGAGTCCCAGTGAGAGAAAACAGCAGGTGAGGCTTGCAGGGCAAAGCAGGCGGGCAAAGCATCCAAAGCAACCACCAGCCGGCTGGGATGCGGAGGTGGAGCTGGTGGGAGGGGCTCCCGTGTGCAGGATGCTGTCAAGGGCCCATGTGGTACAAAAGGGGGTGGTGATGGACGGAGCATCTGAATCAATCAAACACTTACACCCAGTCAAAAGATCTGGGTTTAATCCATCACCGTTCTTTAGCCCACTCTGCCACCCCAGTTCAGACATGGCTATATGCAAATCAGTCTGACCCTGTGCCTCATGGGAACAGTCCAGCCCGAACTGCCAAGCCATGTCTTCCCTGGACCGGAAACAAGCTTCCGAGGACCAGTTTCTGGCATTCCAGCCGTCTTCAGCCCGACTTGCTTGAATCCAGTGGCAAAGTGAGCAAGGGACTCACGTCTGAGCATACCCTGCCACACTTATGGCGGCCAAAAGCGGTACAAAAGGGGGTGGCCGATCCCCGACCAACATGTCTCGTATTGCCCCATTTCCCTCTTAAACGTGGAGGCCAAAATCCTGGCGAAGGCGTTGGCCAATCGTCTTCTGCCCCACATCTCTGCTCTTGTACACCCTGACCAGGCAGGGTTTATGCCCCAGAGGGCGACCAGGCACAACATAAAGAGGGCACAGGTGGCGGCCATACGGCAGACGTGAGAGCTGGTGGCGCTTCTCCTGGCAGACATGGACAGGGCATTTGATTCCCTAAGCTGGGTTTACCTCTTCGCACTGCTACGGAGACTCAATCTTGGCCCCCGCTTCCTATCTTACATAATGCTCCTGTACACGGAGCTAACGGCGTTGGTTCGGGTTGCTGGCATGTCCTCCTCCACTTTTTCCATAGGACAGGGCACAAGACAGGGGTATTCTCTGTCTCCATACCTCTTTGTCCAAGCCATAGAGCCGTTGGCGGCGTGGGTACGCTTTGATGCGCAGGTTCAGGGATTTGAATGGATCCCGGGTCTGTCCAACTGGATCGCCCTATATGCGGATGATGTTTTTCTTTTTCTTACAGAGGTGGACAGGACGGGGCCACGGCTTCTGCGCATCATGCAGACATTTGGGGAGACGTCCGGTTTGTATATGAATCCCTGCAAATCCACATTGTCGGCCCTGGGAGATCGAACGAGAGCGGGTGCATGAGCATCCTCGGTCCAGTTGGCGGTGGGGGGCTTGAAATACCTGGGGGTGTTCCTTTCAGATATACCGGCAATCTACTGGGAACGGAATGTGGCTCCAGTGTGGGAGCGAGTTCATTAAGACCTTAAATCTTGGTCCCGTATGCCTCTGACTCTGTTTGGCAGAACAGCAAAATTCAAGATGGTAGCGCTTCCTCTACCAGTTACAGAACCACCCGTACCCGATTCCGCCTAGATGGTTCTGCGCGGCACTGCGCACATGCTTTCTGTCCACATATTGCCGAGGTCTTGCGTCCTTGGACATTCTCTCGTACTACCAGGCATCGCACCTGCTGGTTCTTAATGAGTGGTGGTATGGGGATAGGGGAGAACCGGCGTATGAACTGGAATGACAACTCATGGGGCACCACTCATTACACACACACTTCTATACTCTGCGCCATTGCGTGATGCGCTGCCATCGGTCACACGGGTGGTGTTCCAGATTTAGAGGCAAGCCCTGTGGCGTATGGGATGGTGGAATACCCTGACTCGGGAGACCCCTCTGTGGAACAATGGGCGCCTGCCCAACCAGGCGGCCCTACAGGGTTTCCGGTGATGGGACGACATTGGCATTTCAACCCTGGGAGATGGTATGAGGGGCACGACACTCAAGCCCTTCCAGGACCTACAGAGGGAATTCCATATGCCACAGTCTCCATTTTTTTGGTACCTCCAGTTTTGCCACGCCCTGTCTTCTAGCCTGGAGTGTTTGGAGTTTCTCCCTGAATATAGTCCACTGGAGGCGTTAGTCTTTATTGGGGACCTACAAGAAAAGATCTCCTGGATATACCAATCCCTGGTTACTCAATGTTCCCCCACACTACAAAAGCTTCGGGGAGACTGGGAGGTTGACGTGGGTGCCCTAGAGGAGGAGGACTGGACGGAGGCACTGGCAGCTCAGCGGGGTGCGGCAATAGCGATGCGACTCCGCCTGGTTCAGTTAAAGTATCTCCACAGGGTCTATTTTACTAGAACACGACTGTGGCGGGCGGGACTGATTGCTTCCCCGGAGTGTCTTCGCTGCGGTCGGGAGGAGGGCACTTTCCTGCATACTGTTTGGCAGTGTACATCCTTAGATCGGTTTTGGAGGGGGGTATTTGCATGCCTCTCGGAGGTGCTGGGGTGGGGACTCCCTTGAACGCCGCAGCTGGCCCTACTTTAGGTCATGGAAGGGATAGGGGGTTATGCTGGAGAAACGAGGTATTGCTAGGGAGTGGAAGGCGACGCGGCCCCTTCAGTGGCTGCATGGAAGAATGGATTCGATTTTTGCATGGGGTTGGAGCAGCCCATCATTTTGGCCAGGGGACGCCCACGCAAGCACTATAAGATTTGGAAACGGTGGGCGGACTATCGGGGCTTATGGTTAGAGCCGCCGACAGAGGCGGAGACCCATTCACTGGAGTAGTTGCTAGCACGTTCAAGGTGCAGGGAGGGGGGTCGTGGGGGTGCATGCTACCAGGATGGGATCCTTTGTTTGTTTATTTAGACTGTGGGCAGGATTAAGCAGATGCAGTTCGATCTCAGGGGGGTGGGGAGAGGGATGGTGGGAGTTAAGGGGGGGGACATTCATTATCTTTCATCATGCCTTTGTTATGCACCTTGATCTTACATATTAAAATGTTGATTGCTTTCATGTTTACATATGTCGGATTTGGCAGATGTCTCTGGAGCACAGAGCCCTGCGCTGTAACTGTTAATTGATTAATAAAATAGGATAAAAAAAAAACGACAACACAGCAGCTGGTCAATGCTTCAAAACTAAACAACGCAAATTACAAAAGAAGACATCATCTCACCAACAGCCATACCCGAGGCAGCAGAACCCACCAGATGCACTCGCACCAACTTTTTTCTCATTGGGAGTGTTAATTCACTCTACAGACTCTAACATAGGGCTCCAACCCCATATTATAGCTTAAAAATATTCAGAACTTGCTCGTTTTCATAACAGCGAGCACCATTATGAAGTTTAGAGACTGAACAGGAAAGCCTGCATGTTGGACCTGGCCTTGTTGGCTAAAGTTCACTTAAACCTTTTGCTTTTCCTCTATACCGTTTTCCTGACAGAGAGCTGTGAAGTTAGATGCTGTAGGTACTTGTCACTGCTAATCAGTGTGCAAGAACAGATGTTCCCTGTATAAATTGTAGTGGTGTTTGGTTGTCTCTGATTGGTATGTTTGCCTTACTAGCAAGATCCTTAAGTGATGTGTACTGTGTGTGCCAGAGCTAGTACTAAAGAAATGCGCAGAGAGGGAACACAGGTCTTCAGTGTAGGGCCTGGCGCATTATGCTAAATTAGTATGTTGTTCTGACAAGTGCTACCACTTATCAGGCCTTACTTTCCCTTTTTCATACACATAGGTCACCCCTGTAGGACGTCCCGAGTAACCCCTAGGCAGGGTGCAGTGTAGGGAAAAGGCAGGACCTGTGCCAGTGTGGGTGCCAAGCCCTGACAGTGGAAAATACTCCTTTTAATTTTCGTTGGTGAAAGGCCATTCTGCCCATAGGACACAATGGGGGAGGCTGGGTGTAATATTGTTAGCCTAGTTTCCCAAGAATTGGAAATGGAACAGTGAAGTTTGGTATGACTGAACTCCTAGCATCATAACGCATCTTTTTGGGTAGATGGTTTTGTTGCTGTATGTGCAGAAACTGCTATTTGAGAAAATGGCAGAGTTTGTGCTTTAGACCTGCTGACATTGCGTTTTCTCTTCGGTGACGAATAGATCTAGCCAAGGCTCTCCCCACTGTTGAAAGAGACCTTGCGCCATGTCCGAGTGAAGACGCCATTCGTGATCCATCATGCACCTGTGGCTGAGTTTGTCCGCCCTGGATTTTAGTGAGCCTGCCAGGTGTTGAACCACCAGGGAAATGCCCTGATGTTCCAGCCATGTCCAGAGGCGCAGAGCCTCCTAACAAAGGGTCCATGGCTCCACCCCGCCCTGTTTGTTACAGTACCACATGGTGGTGATGTTGTCTGTGAACACCTGCACTTCTCTTCCCTTGAAAGAGGGAAGGAATGCCTTCAGTGCAAGTCAGATCGCCCGGCGCTCCAGAAGGTTGATTTGGAGCCGGGACTCCGCCAGAGACCAGAGGCCTCTGATCTCCGCCTCTCCCATGTAGCCGCCCCATCCCAGGAGGGACACATCTGTTACCAATCTGCCATTGACCCAATGCCGGTTTGTACGCCACCACTGCAATTGTCGTGCAGTGCCCTCTGAGAACTGGGGGAACTCAGACAGGTTCCCCTGATGCAGCGCCCACTGGAACTTCAGGTGCAGTTCCAGACCCGTCATGGTACCTATAAGAGCCAAAACCTTCTCCCAGTAACTAAGGACTTGCTCGCATTGCCAGGCTACATGGTAAAAGTCAGCCCCATCCCTGCCACATCTCTTACAGAGATCTACCTCTTTAAGTCCCATTCTGCACAGCTTCTGGGGAGTGTGATATACTTGATGTAAAAATTGTAAGTGAATAATTTGTAAATTACTGTTTGATGTCAGTCCCACCCGTCCTCATAAATTTGTCCCCCCCTATACGAGAATACCTGTTGGCCTGCAGCGAAGTAGACTTGGTATAAGCAACACCCGTAACAGAGCCTGTAGATGGGTATGTAACACCCGGACGATGTAACCTCTCTGTTGATGTATTTGTAGTAAGAGCATACAGTGACATGTACGTACCAGTTGGATAATGATCTGAGGAAAGCACCAATGTTCAATTGCTGAGTACGATTTAATTGGAATGTTATGTTTTTTTTTCAATTTGAGCATGTTTCTGCATTGTATGGTCATAGGATATTTAGGATGTAAAACTATGAAACACTCAATAAAATAATAAAATAAAATAAAGAATTTTTTTTAAAACCTCGGCTGCTGGAGAAAGTGACAGAGACACCAGGCGTCCCTGCCCTAAAACCCTGCCTACAGGGGAAATGCCCAGTAGAATAAAAGCCTGGGTTAGGCTCCATGCAAAAAGCTGCTCCAGAATACAACAAATGTGAAGAAATTACTATGCTCCAGCAGCTCACTCCTATTCATGCAAATATTATCTAGTGTGAGTGATGTATCTTTTCATCAAGCATATCATGATTTTAATTGAATTATAATACTCAGGTCAGTGATGTACCACATGACCAAACAGACCAAAGAGACCAAACCCTAAACCAGCACTGTAATCTGTACTTGAAGTGGTTACAAATGTATCCCATTGAATTACTCACTATAAGTTTCCATTTTCCCATTTCACCATATAACGATGTGCATTTGTAAAGAGCATTCTTCTTAGTGGCAAATTTAAAGTATGTTTATGCCCTCTGAATCTCAAATAGACATTCCTATTAGAGGTCTTTCCCACATATGTAGAGATTTTAAAGAAATCATGAATTAGAGGCTGCCTTCCTACACAGGGGTGTATACCCACAGTGCCTTTCTTTCAGGTACTGCTTTCATTTCAAATGCATAACTGGAAGACAATGGGGTACTGGGTGTTTAGCTTCACTGCTGCACTGACAACAGTGCAAATGTGCAGTAGATCTTCAATACATTCTTCTGCAACTGTTAAATTGGAATTGAAGGCCCTAGAATCCACTAAAGTGTGATGCTTGTTTTCCGCTTTTAAATGAAGTTCTCTTTTAAAACTTCTTCCTATTAACTACAACAGTCAATTCCTATCTTGTTTAAAATTTGCTGGTACGTGTGTACATACAGCTAATACATCTCTCATCCCTCATGCTCAGACGAGACTTCAGACAAATGTGACCTAAAAAGGCATTGACTACGGAGTTAATGTTAATGGGCATTTATAAAGCGCACTTACACCGGGTCGCTTCATGGCGCTGACAGGCTTACTATGCTATCAGGATAATCTAATTGTACGCTTGCAGGAACAGCCAGGTCTTGAGGAGCTTTCTAAATTGCAGAATGTCAGTGCTGGACCGAATTTCCAAAGGGAAGGAGTTCCAAAGTTTAGGAGCGAGAACCCCAAATTTGCAGCCTCCTTGACGTACTCGCTTGAAAGTTGGAGTGGTGAGCAGTGAGAGATGGGCAGAACGGAGATTACGTGTAGGAGTATGTCTGAGTATATGGTTGTTGATAAATGCAGGGCTACTGCAGTGCAAGGCTTTGAACACAAGACAGCGCTGAAAAAATAGAGAGTCAATGTAATTTCTTTAGCACGGTGTGACTGGTTGCCATCTTGGTTGTCGAAAGACCAGCCGGGCTGCCTGGTTTTGAACCAGCTGCAGCCATTTAAACAGATAGAGTGGTATTCCCAGATACACAGAATTGGCATAATCCAAATGTGATAGAACGGTGGCAATTATAATCTGGATCAAAGCATCGTTGGTGAAAAAGCGGTGTATCTTCCTAATCTTACGCAGCTGGAAGAAGCACTTAGAGATTACTGTGCCAACCTGAGAATTCAGTGTGAGTTCGTTATTGAGGGAGACTCCCAGTGTTTTGGCCGAGAGGGAAGGGGAAGGTGATGGACCCAGCCATGGTGGCCAGTAGTGTGGACCCCAGAACTTGGGAGTGCAGATGGTTTAACAATGGAGCGGGCTAGAAGAGTCAGACCAGACGGTTTACCCTTGATATGATGGAATGAGCGACAGAACAAACGTGTCTCAACAAAATATGAGATAATGTATCACTCCTGTTGAAGAAAAGACTATTGCTAATGCTAAAGAAGTTATGTTTTGTAATAGCTGGCAATCAATCATTTTTAGCATTTATGTAAAAGCCTCTTAGGGTGTCTGATGACAGTTTTATTATGCTGGATGTTGGTAAAAATTGCTTCATGTTAGTTCCATCTCGTGCAGAAACTGTGACGTGATTGATCACCAACCATGGATCTCCATCCTTTTCAATGCATGGAAATGTGAGCCAATGTCCTTGATAATATCTCCATAAACTTTAACACCCTTAAGTCAGTAGGTGCCATGCAGTTCATTCACATCACCCAAGCTGTTATATTTGGAACTACTAGGCAATCTACTTGAGTCAAACCTATGCAGAATTGGGTATCTTTCTTTCCCCCGTAAATCACAATAGCAAAATCTTACAGATATTTATAAGGATCATTCAATCAGTGTTAACTCATTTGTAGAAGTACTATTTGCCAATGGCAAATCAGAGGTATTTGGCTTACAGTGTCACTTGACATTTGTGGGAGGAGTTTGAGGTCTGTTAACTCTACCTCAGCTCTTTCATGTTCTATATAATTATGTTCCTTTTCCTTCCAAGACTGCCACTGTCAGCGTAAGACTGTCCTAATACTTTGCTGACAACGAGGCTGGCTTCTTAAGGTATTAGATATTATTCACCTGTTGGACCTGGTCTTCTCTGCAGGGTCCTCTCCAAACTTTTTGCCTTTACCCTTGTGTTGCCGAAACTTGTTTTTGTTGATTTTTAGGTCTCTGCGCACTTTTCCACGGCTAACCAGTGCTAAAATGCTTGTGCTCTTTCCTTTAAATAGGGTAGTATTGGCTTACACCCAAGTAGCACAAAAGTGGTTCTACATGTACATGCACATTAAAAGCTACTAGTGGGTCGGAGCACTGATTGTGCCACCCACGTAAGTAGCCTTTAAAAATCTCAGTCCTGCCATTGCTTCCTGTGTGTACAGTTTAATCTGTCATTTTATCCCTGCAGAAACAACCTTTTGCCAGGCCTGTGCCTTCCTTTTTAGGTGCCGCATAGGCAGTCCATGTGCTGTCTCTTCGAGACATGCTGTATCTAATCTGTGGGCTTACAACTCACCCATCGCTTTTCATTCATTTCTTTGGTCGTCCCTCCGAAAAGCCTGATACTGTGTGATAATTGTGTTTTTTGTCCTTCCTTTTGTTGTCCTACTCCCTCCCACGGAGCAGTGACCTATTACTTGTGACCATTAACTTTTGCACATTTCTTTTTATTTCGGCGCACTATGTTTTATGTTGGTTAATGGCCATCTTTTTGAAAGGTTCCCTCCTGTAAACAGGCATGCAATTCTTGGTCTTCTCCTGCCTGAATGCCTATTTTATTAGCATTTTTGTGAGCCAATAAAGCTGGATTATTCTTGAAACAGCTTTGAACCCTTTCTACGGAACACCTGAAAATTGTTCTATATATATATTTTATGGCAAGTGAATTGCGCCCGGTACTGTCATTAGTGTTATTTGGCATATTATGTTTTATTCAATGATACACATTTTCCAGTGTTGTAGATGTGCTTTGGCAAATCCTGTCCCACTTTTTTGATTTTGTTCGTCCTTTTTCTGCATTTTTGTAAACACAGCTTGGTTTTCGCAGGGCGCCTGTTCTGTCCTTGTCATTCAGGTCTGAGTGGTACTCTTGTCTCTGTCAGGTTAGCTCAGTGAGCTGAAAGCTCACCCCCAAAATTTGGACACTTTCATGTTCATAAATTTCAATCCTGGAATGACAAACTGAGTACAATAAATTGGGTAATAAAGCACCTAATATTTACAGAGTTTACAAAAGGCAGTAACACTATGTAATAATGTTAAAGTGCCAACATTAGAACCTGGTTCCCCAGTACCAAATTCAGCAGTTCTGGCCATTATGCCACATCGTCTCCCGTAGGGCAGGGTGCAGTGTATTTAAAAAGATGGACATGTACTTCTTTTGCCATGCTCTTGTAGCGAAAAACTCTTAAATGTGTTTTTCACTACTGCAAGGTCTACCTCTCTCATAAGATAACATTGGGTCTCCTTATTACATCTAATAAGTCATAACTTTCAATTGGGGGCAGGTAGGAAGGTTGAGTTTGGTCTCTAAAGAATTATAATTTAAAACAGTCTTTGATGGTAAAGTTGGATTTTAGGTCACAATTCTGAAAATGACACCTTTGGAAAGTTGTTTTTTTCTACCCCTAACCATTTAGTGCCTGCAGCCTGATCCTGAGTCACATGACTAGGTGTAGCTGGCAGTTGGTCTTTGTATAGTACCTTCAGAGAATGAGACAAAGGGGGAATAGGTGTTAGCAGAATGGGCCATCTCTGACTTGATGGGGGGAAAAGCTGTCACCTACCACACTTGCACATCACAAGGACCGTGTCTCGGCAGATACAGAAAGGGTTTCACATCAGTCTATATTGCCCCAAGACAAGCTGAGGCCAGGAAAGGGAGGCAGGAAACTCCAGAGACATGTGTAAGGGGAGGACTCTAGAAGCTTCACGCACTTCAAAGCTTCTACTGGGCCCTCCGTCTCCTCTCTTCAGAACACTTCTGGACCTGTGGAATATTCGGGAGAAGGTCTGCTGCGCTGCTCTGCTGCAAGAAGGACTGCGCTGCTACTCTGCTGCCCTGCTACCTTGCAGACTGAGTGAGAAGGACTGGACCTGCATCTTGAACACAGGACCAGAAAAATGGCTCTAAAGATTAGTTGGTTGGCCCCCTGATCAGAGCCTCAGGGACAGAAAAGGCTTCAACCACCTTGAACCCCACAACTGCAACCATGCCTGCTGCGAGTACTGCCCCCCAAGTGGTGCCACCCCAGTCCTTTACCCATGGAAGTGGGTTCAAAGGTCCTCTGCCAGCCCCATGCGAACTGACACAAAGTAACGTGAAGCATTGCAAAGCCTCGATGCACAGCTGACACCTTCATCAGAAATGATTGAAGGCAACGCAAAGCCCAGTCAAATGTCGGCACACAGTTCACCTGAACCAACGCAGACCGACTCAAATCCTAGCGAAGGCTTGCTGATGCTGGATGGCAGGCAGGCCTGCAAAGCAACGCTGCGCAGACCGTGCACCAAGGACATATGGTACTTCATTTAGCAGGTCTAACTTATTCCCTGTATCTGGCCAGCACTCCATCATTGTCGGCCTGAACTTCTGACTTTGTCTCAGTCCGGCACGACCAGATATCCACAGTTGGCTTTTAGGCATTGTTTTTACCTAAATCTTGCATATCTCCAATTCTACTGAATGGAATTTTGTTATTTTGGTCTCAAATGATTTATTAGAATCTACTCTATTTTGCTCATTTGGTGTGGGATTTTTCTTGTGTTGCATTTTTACTTTATTACTGTTGGAGTGCTGTATAAATATTTTACACATTGCCCCCAAATTAAGCCTGCCTGCTATGAAAGTTTGTTTTTGCAAAACAAACAAGTTTGCTGAGCAGCCACATGAAACATGGAGGCTGCTGAGCAATCTTTTGCTGCATCCAACGAAGCCACCACAGCAAACACACATTTGTTCCCACAACAGGCGAATTGTACCTACCGCTAAAGACGATTTAGCAAAGTGATTTATAATATTCCAGACAACCAGTATTTAGGATGCACAGAATCTCCAAATGTTTAACAATCGACATTTAGTCATCGGTGTTTAATAACGGCTTCTTAATAGTGTATGTCTAAGCTAAAGGAATTACACATCAGCAATACTTTAACACAGTTCCTATCATTAAAGCAGCGAGGGATGTTCAACCAATTAATGTTTGGCTTAATGCATAATAACATTTCTTACTTTAGTAATCTGATAACTGCATCATACCTCTTTCACATCAGTTTTACTATCATATTGTCTGGGAGATAGGCAACTGTGTTATTCCAATAAACCTAACAAAGTATTTTAGTAACTCCTTTAGAGCTGAAAACAGATATTCGCCCCTTGCATGTGTGTTAGACCTGGCACCATTGGCGTGGGTCTCCCTTCCACTTTTTTGCTGTTGCCTCATGTGTTTTTGCTGTCTTAGATTCTTTGTTATTAAGGCAACAGTGGTCCCTTACAATTAATAATGCTTAATCAATATATATAGACGAAGTTGTTGCTATATTTGAAAATGACATGCCCAGCCGGGCATAGGTCTTGGTATTTACTCTTCAGTCAATGTAAAAGATGAATAACACACAATATACAAGACAGGGCACAAACCTGTACCCGGTCAATCACAAAAGAAATATCAGGACAGGGAACAATTAACGGGAATGAACAAAAGGGCTTAGGCAAGAGCTTAACGTTCTGCAAACTTGTTAACCTCTTCGATGCTAATGACAAGGGTAACTCGTCATGCACTTACCATTCATTTCAATGGAAATTAAAGAAAATGATAATATTGCCTTAGCACTAAAGGGGTTAATCACACAGTTTTGATTATAAAACAAAACAATATTGACACCTTCACACTTTTAAAGGGCAAATAAAACATTCCATGTATGTAAGGTGCTCATAGTTGTCGACTGTGTGTACTTTTCTTTCAACTTGTGAAGGATCTCCAAGGGCTTGGAAAAGAGCTTGCCTCCTGCTGAAGTCTCAGGGACAAGACTTCACCCCCCAGCTCCACAGAGTTCTTTTGGAAGTGCCTGCTGCTGTTTTGGGCCTTCTGAGGAACTGCGTGTCGCAAGGAGCTGGAAGCGTGACTCAACGAGAAGAAGCGTGTCGCCGTCGCTGTGCCTGCCGTAACAACTTTGGAGAAAGGAGGGTGTTGGCGCTGGAACTGTCGCACTGCACCGCATCGGAGAGAAGCGTGCCGAAACGAAGAGGAAGCGTGTCGCCGTTGCTGCTGCTGCCGTTGCAACTCCGAAGAAGCAGGGTGTCACCACTGGAGCTGTCACACTGCACCGCATCAGAAGAAGAATTTTGCAACGAGGTCGGAGCGTGTCGCTGTGCCTGCCGTCGCAACTCCAGGGAAGGAAGGTGTCGCTGCAGGAACTGTTGCACTGCACCGCATCGATCAAGAGCACTTCGCATCCCCGAGAAGCGCGCCGCTGTCAGAGCTGCTGCCGTCGAATCCTGGATGTCGCCGCTGTAGTTGTCGCATCGAGCGGAAGCTTCACGCATTGTGGGAGAAGAGCATCACCGCTGGAGCTGTTGCCGTCGCAACTTGGATGTCGCCGCTGTAGTCCACACAACAGACCGAGAACTTCTCGCATCCCCGAGAAGCGTGCCGCCTCTGGAAGATCTTCACATCAGGGTGAGCAGGGGTTATTTTAGGTGTGTAATCCCCTTTCCCTGACTAGAGGAGAGGGTCCCTATTTGTCACAAGTACCTACCTGGGCCAACTAGAGACCCCCAAATCTAACATTGGTAGCAGCAGAAGGACTCCGAATTTGCATATGTGACTCATGTACAGTGACTGGTGAACACTACTTAGTGAGTGCAGACCATAACGATACCGCATACTTTTTGGTAGATTCCTTTTTGGATTTTTTTGTTCTATTTTTGAAAGATGCCTAATTCAGTTGTGATAGAGAGGGCAGATTCCAAAGCCTCTACTGGATAGAAGCAAGGAAAACTACTGTGTTTGAGGAGGATGTCTTGGCAATTGTGCAACAAGAAGGGACAGTGGGCCTAGGAGGGAGGAAAGTACCTTCCCCCGCATGTAACACTGCTTCTAACAAAAGTCTGTGTCCAGAGGAGCTGGAGGACAGAGAGAGATAAAGAAGGAAAGAAATGGAGATGACCAGGTTCAGGGTGGATAGGCAGTTGGAATTAGAAAATAGAAAGTTAGATCTTGAGGGAAAAAAAATGCAGTTTGAGCTTGAAAAAGTTTTGAGGGAGTTGGAGTTAAAAGCTAAAAGTTTGGAAATTACTCATCATCAACATCATCAAATAAGCTTTATTCGGCGTTTAGCCATAAAAGCTACACCATAAAATACATACATGTAAAAAATAACTCAACATAACATTACCTAGTTAAAAGAAAAATGTGTTAAAACCCAACTAAAAATAGTTTAGCATAACTAAATAAAAAAAACCAAAATACACAGAATCCCCTTTTTTCAACCGCAGTTATTGTGGTTCGGTGCTCGAGGACCAGGGTAAAAATCATGCAGGTCCCAAATACGGATGGAGCCATCCCCAAGTTTTGGCTGGATAGATCGCAAGTAGGGGGCAATGTTCCTGTCTTTAAACCTGACCAGAATCAAGTCCCCCGGAACATTTTTGGGCAGATGACCAAGCCACCCCACCCTTCTGACGCTCTGAATCCCACCGTCTAGCGAGGAAGGTAATGGTCTATTGTTTTTAAGCCAAAAGATGGCTTTGTTCAGTAGGTCCCGGTGCAGTTCACGTTTTCCTGGTCTGAGTGCGGGGACCCCAGAGAGAATGGTTACATATGGGGCTGCTACGGGTGGTAAATCGATGCGATGTCTTCTATCTAGTGCGATCACAGGGGCTCTTTGCGGGGCATGATCGAGATTACGGGTGTTATTGTGACCACTTTGAACAGGGGAGTTACATGTTTGCAATATCCTGGGTGCATTGTCCGTAGGCCTTATCTGGGTATTAGTGGGGGTAGAGCGTATGGGAGTTACAGTGCTTCTGGTTGGTGGGTAGGACCGTGCTACCTCTTTTTCAATCCCGCACAGTCTATCTCCCAAATCATTTATTTTAGCAACCAGTGGAGAAAGAGCAGTATGTAGCAGACGCTCGATTTGGGCCAGAAGGGTCGATTGTAGGGGGGATCGAGACTCAGCGTTATCAAGTGGTAATGAGGCTGTATAAGGGCCGGGTACAGAGGGGCTACAGTTAGTAGATGGAGGGAGGGTTTTAACGGGGGATGCCTGGGGGGAGCAGAATGCTTGAACAGTGTCTCGAGCCATTATGGAGGGGGATAGAACATCCGGCATATAATTTGTGCCACAGAGGGCATTCAGCTCTTCCCAGATGGACATTGTAGTAGGGTAGACTGAGTCCAGGAATCCTGATGGCAACTATAAACAGTACAAAGCAATAGGGAAGGAAGGAAAGGAGCTTGACAGTACCTTCTCCAATGCTGGAGCCAAGAGTGGTGGCCCGTCCCGTCCTCCCAGTGCCTCAGAGGGCCGTAGAGGGCCCGCCCTTTGCCCGGGCTTAGCCCGGCGCACTCCCGCGCGCTCCCGCGCAGCGGGTTAAGGATTCAAATATGAAGAGCGTATGACGGGGGGGGCGTGGCTAGCAGGGTGCGCAGGCCTGGTCACACGGCCTCGCAGGGACTCCTGGACTACCGAGTCCCTGCGGCGCTCCTCCCCTGCTGCTGCAAGTTCTTTTCAGCCACCACCACGGAGGACCCGGTGCCTCGAAGCGGCACCCGCGGAGCGGGTGCTGCGAGGCGCTGTGTGAGGAATGCTGGCTCCCTGAAGTTGAATCCCAGGAGCAGGGATTCGTGGACAAGCCCTCGCGCTGTCGGTCCGCTTTGCTTCTCGCTCCCAATTAGCCCACAGGTGAGGCGCTGTACATCAGATTTTCCGGGGGGGGGGGGGCGTGGCTAGCAGGGTGCGCAGGCCTGGTCACACGGCCTCGCAGGGACTCCTGGACTACCGAGTCCCTGCGGCGCTCCTCCCCTGCTGCTGCAAGTTCTTTTCAGCCACCACCACGGAGGACCCGGTGCCTCGAAGCGGCACCCGCGGAGCGGGTGCTGCGAGGCGCTGTGTGAGGAATGCTGGCTCCCTGAAGTTGAATCCCAGGAGCAGGGATTCGTGGACAAGCCCTCGCGCTGTCGGTCCGCTTTGCTTCTCGCTCCCCACTTGGATAGAAGCAAGGAAAACTACTGTGTTTGAGGAGGATGTCTTGGCAATTGTGCAACAAGAAGGGACAGTGGGCCTAGGAGGGAGGAAAGTACCTTCCCCCGCATGTAACAATGCTTCTAACAAAAGTCTGTGTCCAGAGGAGCTGGAGGACAGAGAGAGATAAAGAAGGAAAGAAATGGAGATGACCAGGTTCAGGGTGGATAGGCAGTTGGAATTAGAAAATAGAAAGTTAGATCTTGAGGGAAAAAAAATGCAGTTTGAGCTTGAAAAAGTTTTGAGGGAGTTGGAGTTAAAAGCTAAAAGTTTGGAAATTACTCTCTCTGGTGGCAGTGTACCGTCAGTACATACAGAAAGTAGAGTGTATATTCCCAAGGTTGTGGTGAAAGAGTTTTACAAAAAAGTTGATATTGGTCAGTGTTTCAGAGCCTATGAGGTAGCCATGCTTTCCCACCGGGTCCCTGAGAGAGATTGGGGAGCGGGGTTGTGGGGAAAGTTCCTTAGTGAGAGGTGGGATACATTGTTAGACTTGCCTTCTGATGTCCACAATTCATAAAGCCACATGAAAGATGCATTGATGTCTAGATATGGTTTGACACCTCAGCTCTATAGGCAGAGGTTCAGGAAATGCAAGAAGTTAGAAAACAGTACTTGGGTTGAACATGTCACTTTCTTTTGCAGAGCATTGGATGGTTGGGTAAAGGGCAGCAAGGTTAATGATTTTCAAGGTCTCTTTGATTTGATTGCATGGGAGCACTTGTCTGATAATTGTTTTCCAGAACTGCGCCAGCATCTGATATATAGCAAGCTAACTAACCCTAGGAAGCTTGCAGAGGAGGCGGACTGCTGGGTCAGTGCCAGGGTCCACAAGGGTCACATGGGAGACTCAGCCGAAGGTAGGCAGGGTCCCCAGCAGAAGAGTGGGCGGGACAAGGGTAAACAGAAGGAGTTCCGCAAAGGGCCCCAAAGTAGTCCCCAAGGGAACCCCGTGAAAGGTTCCCAGCTCCCCCCTGAGAGAAAGCAAGGGGCCCTGACAGGTAGTCCTGTTCCCCAGGGGCCCCTGAAATGTTACAAGTGTGGTGATCTGGGTCATGAGGCGAATGATACCAGGTGCCGCCTGTTTGTTAAACAAGCACCCACTGGTGCTCTGCCCCAGCAGATGGCTAGTGTCGCCTTGGGGAAGGAGATTAATGTCCAAGGTGGGGGGGGGGTCCCGCACAGATGACCCTAGTCTCTTTAGGAGACAGTGAGATGGTCTCAGAGGCTCAGCTGCCCAGGAACACTAAGAAATATGGGCAGCGAGTGACCGCCAATGGGCAAAAAGGTGGAGGCTCTTAGAGATACAGGAGCCAGTGTAACAGCTGTCAGGTGTCACCTAGTGCCTCAAGAGCAGATTGTCCCTCATGCATTTTGCTGAGTTGTTAACGCCAACAACACAGAGAGTCATTGTCCAATGGCTCAGGTTCCCTTTGAGTGGGGGGGGGGGGTCTCTGGTACTCTTCAGGTAGATGTGAGGCCCGCCATGCCTGTTGCCTGTTTGTTAGGAAATGATTTGGTGAGCTCCCCTTGGGAAAAGGTGGAGAAAACAACTCACTTGAAGATGGTTGGACTGCCATACTGGGCGGGCGTGACCACCCGGTCAATGTCAGCCAGTAGGGGTTCTCAAGAGGACCTGGAGCCTGAGAGGGAGGCCCAGGAACCTGCCGAAGAGAGAAGTGGCGAGGGGCGCGGGAAACCGGCCCCTGAAGTTCCCACGGCCCAGGAGGAGGTAGACCCTGAGGGGGATGCCCTGGAGACTACCGGGGATCAGAGAGCTAAACTGGGAGATCAGCCTGAGCTGACCCATTGGCAGCAAGAAGGAGGTCCCTCCAGGGAAGACTTCTGCATGGAGCAGAGAGAGTGCCCTTCTCTTGTGGGCTTGCGGCAACAGGCTGTGAGCCAGGCAGCAGGTGATCAGTCAGGATCACATTGGATCTACTGGGAGAATGGTCTCCTGAATAGTGAGCCTAAGGTTGCTAAACCTGGGTCAGCCCGTGTGCTGGTGGTACCCCAGACTTTCAGAGCCATCCTACTGGGGCTGGCTCATGATGTGCCATTAGCAGGACATTTGGGGCAGGACAAGACCTTTGAGAGGCTTGTCACCCACTTTCATTGGCCCCAAATGCGCAAGAGTTCTGATACTCATTGCAGGACTTGTCAGACTTGCTAGGCAAGTGGAAAGAGTGGGAGAAAGCACAAGGCTCCTCTCCAGCCATTCCCTATGGTCATTACCCCCTTTGAGCGGGTGGGGATTGACATTGTGGGGCACTGGACCCCAAGACAGTCATGGGCAACAGGTTCATCCTGGTCTTGGTGGACCATGCCACCCGGTACCCGGAAGCCATAGCTCTGAGGACAATGACGGCCCCGTGGTGGGACGAGCACTGATGGGAATTTTCTCGCGAGTGGGATTCCCTCGGGAGGTAGTATCTGACCGGGGGACCAACTTAATTTCCAAGTCTATGAAGTCCCTGTGGCAGGAGTGTGGTGTAACTTACAAGTTTACCACTCCTTTCCACCCTCAAGGAAACGGGTTGGTTGAAACGTTCAACCGGACCCTGAAAGGCATGATAATGGGTCTTGAGGAACCCATGAGGCGTAAGTGGGACGTCCTCTTACCTCGCCTACTGTTTGCATACCGGGAGGTGCCACAGAAATCTCTAGGGTTCAGTCCCTTTGAGCTTCTCTATGGACACCCGGTCAGAGGACCTCTGAGTCTGGTTAAAGAAGGCTGGGAGCAATCTCCCAGGAAACCTCCCCTGGATGTATATAGCTACATGCTGGCCTTCAGGAACCAGACCAGGCGCTTCAGTGAACTCACTCAGGCGAATCTGGAGGCCAGCCAGGAGGAGATGAAGCGCTGGTATGACCAGAATGCCACTCTGGTAGAGCTTAAGCCTGAATAGAAGGTGTGGGTCATGGCCCCAGTGGAGCCCTGTGCGCTCCAAGATAAGTGGACCGGACCTTTTGAGGTTGTGGAGCGCAAGAGTCCAGCTACCTACTTGATGGATTTGCGGTCTCCTAGGAACCCCTTGAGGGTTCTACATGTCAACCGCCTTAAGCCCCACTTAGAAAAATCTGTAGTGGGCATGCTCTCGGCAACAGATGTTGGCATGGTGGAGGAGACTGAGCCTCTTCCCGACCTAATGTCTGCCTCAGAGCAAGATGGGTCAGTGGATGGTGTTAACCTCTCTCCCACCCTGACCCCTGAGCAACAGAATGACTGCCACCAGTTGCTGGGACAGTTTTCTGATCTGTTCTCCCTGGTTCCTGGTGTCACAGATTTGTCCGTCCATGATGTGGACACAGGAGACAGCTTACCTGTAAAGCACAAGTCTTACAGGGTAACTGACAGGGTGAGGGCTTGCATTAAAGAAGAGGTCTCAAAGATGCTTGCACTTGGGGTGATTGAGTCATCTAGCAGTCCTTGGGTCAACCCAGTGGTCTTGGCCCCGAAGGCTGCAGCGCAGGGTGCCACACCTGAACTCTGGTTCTGTACGGACTACAGAGGGCTCAATTCAGTCACGAAGACTGATGCGCACCCCATCCCCAGAGCTGATGAGCTCATTGATCGACAAGGGGCTTCACGGTACCTCAGCACGTTTGATTTAACGTCTGGGTACTGGCAAATCTCCTTGACTGATGGGGCAAAGGGGAGGTCAGCATTCTCCACACCAGATGGGCATTTCCAGTTTCGGGTTATGCCTTTTGGGATGAAGAATGCCCCTGCCACCTTTCAGAGGTTGGTCAACCAGGTGTTGGTTGGACTGGATGAGTTCAGTGTCGCCTACCTGGATGACATTGCAGTGTTCAGTGTCAGTTGGGAGGAACATCTACGCCACCTCTGGGAAGTGTTGATGGCACTGCGAAAGGCAGGCCTCACGATCAAGGCGAGTAAGTGCCACATCGGGCAGGGTTCTGTGGTGTACTTGGGGCACCAAGTTGGGAGCGGCCAGGTGGCGCCCCTACAACCCAAGATTTAAACCATCCTGGCTTGGGAGCCACCCAAAATCCAGACAGAGGTGAGAGCCTTATTAGGTCTCACAGGGTATTACAGGAGGTTTGTCAAGGGATATGGCAACATTGTTGCACCCTTGACAGAGCTGACTTCCAGGAAGCAGCCCAAGAAAGTGATTTGGACTGACACCTGTCAGAAAGCCTTTGAGGCCCTGAAAGCTGCCATGTGCACAGCACCCGTGCTCCTGGCACCCAACTTCTCAAGAGAGTTAATTTTCCAGACAGACGCTTCAGAGCATGGTGTGGGGGCTGTTTTCTCACAGAGGAATGAGGCGGGCCTAGATCAACCTTTAGCCTTTATCAGCAGAAGGTTACTTCCACGGGAACAGAGGTGGAGTGCTATTGAGCATGAGGCATTTGCTGTGGTCCGACTCTGAAGAAGCTGAAACCATACCTGTTTGGGACTCACTTCCGCGTTCAGACAGACCACAGGCCCCTCAGATGGTTGATGCAAATGAGGGGTGAGAATCCAAAGCTGTTGAGGTGATCCATCTCCCTACAGGGTATGGACTTTACGGTGGAACACCACCCTGGTACAGAACACGCCAACGCTGATGGTCTGTCCAGATTTTTCCGCCTTAGTGAAGAGAACTCCCAGGAGATAGGGTAGTTCTCCCCACTTTTCAGCTGGAGAGGACACATGTTAGACCTGGCACCATTGGCGAGGGGCCTCCCTTCCATTTTTTTGCTGTTGCATCGTGTGTCTTTGCTGTATTAGATGCTTTGGGCACTGTGTCACTGCTATTCAGGGCCACAGTGCAAGTGCTCCCTATTGTAAATTGATGTATGGATTAGTGATTCCATGTTTGGCTATTTTAGTTTACTTGTCAGACCCTAGTCAAGTGCACTGAGTGTGCCAGGGCGTGTAACCCAAATGCTGCTGTTGGGCCTGCAGCACTGGTTGTGCCACCCACAGAAGCAGCCTTGTAAAATGGGTCCAAGGTCTGCCATTGCAGAGCCTGAGTGCAGTCTGGTACTGTCATGCTGACTGGGCAAGTGCACCCACTTGCCAGTCCCTAAACCTTCCCTTGTCTTCATATCAGTCACCCCTATAGTAGGCCCAAGGGCAGGGTGCATTGTAAGAATAAGGTAGGACAAGCCCTGATGTGAGTGGCATATCCTAATAGTGAATTACAGCCATTTTCGTTTTTCACAATTGCAAGGCTACCTGTTCTCCACAGGCCAGAATGGGCTGTACAATTGTTACATTTTATAATCCTAACAAGCTCAGAGAACATGGAAGAAATTCGAGTTTAGTATGCCTGAAATCAGAATGATAAAATACACATTTTAGTAAAGTTTATTTTAATATTCTGTGTTTGCAAATACCACTTTTAGAAAGTAGGTATTTGCTTGTCTAACCATTCAAACCTGCCTCTGCTAGTTTATGTATTCCTCTGTCTGGTTTCTGTGAGTAACAGGGCTGGGTAATTCCAGGAGACAGGCTGAGTCACCCAGGGGTGAATAGAGAGATCTGCATCTTGATGGTAGGGAGGAGTGCACCTGAACACTGAATAGGGCTGTGCCTGCCTTCCACAATGCTGGCTCCACCCCCTGGGGAGCAGCTGATGTCTCTGCCCTACACACTGAAAGAAGAGAAGGAGTCCTGTCAACAAAGTGCTCCAGGACTGTACTTGCCTTCCACAAAGCTGGCTCCACCTCCTGTGGGGCGTCTGTTTACCAGACCTCTCCTTTCCTTTCACAGTGCAGGGCAGAGACATCAAAGTGCTCAGGAACTGGTTTGGACTAGGCATAGGCCCCTCTCCCCTCCGAGAATAAAGGATTTTGGGGTATAAATATTGGGACCCTGATCCCATGAAAATAGATCACTTTTGGACTACACAAAGAAACCTTTACTGAGGAGAGGAACCTGAAGAAACTGAGGAGAGACTATTCCCAAGCTGAAGTGCTGCTTGGGGGATCGGCCTGCAGTGGTTGCCTTACTGCCAAAGGAAGGAGAAAGAAACTTTGTGTACTTTGCTTTCAACTTGTGAATGATCTCCAAGGGCTTGGAAAAGAGCTTGCCTCCTGCTGAAGTCTCTGGGACAACAGACTTCACCCCCCCAGTTTCCCAGAGTTCTTTTGGAAGTGCCTGCTGCTGTTTTGGGCCTTCTGAGGAACTGCGTGTCACAAGGATCTGCAAGCGCGACTCAACGAGACGAAGCGTGTCACCGTGGCTGTGCCTGCCGTTGCAACTCCAGAGAAAGGAGGGTGTCGCCGCTGGAACTGTCGCACTGCACCGCATCGGAGAGAAGCGTGTCGCAACGAAGAGGAAGCGTGTCGCCGTCGCTGCTGCTGCCGTCGCAACTCTAAAGAAGGAGGGTGTCGCCGCTGGAGCTGTCGCACTGCACCGCATGAGGAGAAGAATCTCACAACAAGGTCAGAGCTTGTCTCCGTCGCTGTGCCTGCCGTCGCAACTCCGGAGAAGGAGGGTGTCGCCGCTGGAACTGTGGCACTGCACCGCATCGATCAAGAGCACCTCGCATCCCCGAGAAGCGCGCCGCCATCAGAGCTGCTGCCGTCGCATCTTGGATGTCGCCGCTGTAGTTGTCGCATTGAGCAGAAGCTTCACGCATCGTGAGAGAAGAGCGTCGCCGCTGGAGCTGTTGCCGTCGCATCTTGGATGTCGGCGCTGTAGTCCACGCATCAGACCGAGAACTTCTCGCATCCCCGAGAAGCGTGCCGCATCTGGAAGATCTTCACGTCTTTAGTTCTTTGTATCTGAACTTTGCCGCATTTCCCATCGCTGCGACATTGCTTGTCGTGGAAGCGCAACGCAACTTAAGGTACATTGACGCAGAGTGTCGCATCTAAGAACTGAACTGAAGTAAGCTTAATCTACCATCTTAAAATAATCATAGTGTGTATTTTTGTTGTTTATGGTCTTGTGGTAACTCTATATAAAGTCTACTTATTTTTTATATAAAACCTGTGTGGTGTCCATTTGTAGTGTTGTCACTGGGTTACTGTATGTGGTCACAACTGCTTAACTTATGCCTCTGAAATAAGCCTTGACTGCTTGCGCCACCCAACCTAGAGGGTGAGCAGGGGTTATTTTAGGTGTGTAATCCCCTTTCCCTGACTAGAGGAGAGGGTCCCTATTTGTCACAAGTACCTACCTGTGCCAACTAGAGACTCCCAAATCTAACAATGTGGAAATCATGTTTGTCTCCTTCCTTTAATTAAGGCGCATGGCTTCATAATTTTTTTATTATCTTGCTATGTTCCATTTCTTTCTGTACATATGTTTTCATTTATTTGCATTTAGGGCTATGCTTAGGATGTACTGTGAGGAGGATTAGTGTCTGCAGGTTTCGTGTGAGCACGGATCACTGACAGAGTATCAGAACCAAAAATATTGTGTGGGCAGAATATTGTGTCAAAAATATGAAGGACCAAAATAGCAGACGATAAGTGCAAATAGGTAAGTCGAAATGTATTATTCTGAACTACAAACCTACATACCTCGAAGATATATATATATATATATATATATATATATATATATATATATATATATATATCATATAGTTTGAGTTATATATACAGTACAACTTTGCTTACCTATAGAAACTTACATTCACAATATTTTTGTCCTCGATACTCTTGGCACGATATATTACAAACACAATATTTTTTCAAATATTTTGTCTAAACACCCCCGGCCTCATCACCCTCAGAAATTAACTAAAAACCAATCTTATGTTCTCTTCCTGGACTCATGTGGGACTTTTTTTCCCACAAAATCTAAATGTTCTGACAAATTTAGCTCATTGATGCTTACAATTTCCACACAAGTCTTACAGAAAGTCTCTCTTATGACCAATGTATTCATGCTACATCCCTTTGCTACAATGCTATCCTTCATTATCAGTTGTTTTATCTAATGTTTTAGTGTGACATGCGAAAACATAATATCCTGTCGGGCAGGGATACTCCTCCTGACCTTTAATAGCGGCCCTCTGATGAACAGGAGCACTGAGCTGCTGTTCACTTGACAGAGCAGAAACATTGAGAAAGCAAAACAAACAAGCATACTTAATTTACTTGTTTGAAACATTAGCCAAAGTAACCATTAGGAAGAAAAGAAGCTGCCCTAGACAACTTATCTTAAGAAACATCTTTAGTGATAAATATATCTTGCACCAAACACATAAAAACATGATAAACTCTCTGAAAACTTCAAAAAAGTTTATTCTATTAACATGCATGATCGTTTTACCTTAGTAGATCAGATTGTCACAGCATTGAGATTCATTTATTAGCAGTGATAGTTCTCAAACATGAGTTTGGAAACACTCATGCTGCCCCGACTCTGAAAACAATGCCACAATAGAAATGAATGCTTTAACTTTCATTCTTGGTGCTTGAGAGAGCTCAGGTGGGAGACAGAAGTCACGGGAAGGCGCCGTTTGTTGTCCACACCATGCATCTGCTTCCTGTCCCCCTACGCTCACCTTTTATCAGGCGACCCTCCCATAGCTGGCACCGGTGCGGCCATTCGGCATGCCACAGAGAGTACTTTGCGGCCCCCTGGGAACTGTTTGTGATACCCATGCTGTAAGGTATCCTAACATGTTTCCTTACAGGCGCATAAATGAGAAAGTTTAATAAATAAATATGTTGTTTCCCTGTAAACCTGTAATGGTTATGACACGGAGATATTTTGCTCTTCCTGTGGGTCCCCGTCCGCACTTCTACTGTCTGCGACTTTCACTCTTGGCGCTGCTTTCGTAGAACTAACTAGACTTGTGGTCGAACAATTACATATTTGCATCCCCCGGAAGAGGAACGCATTAAATATTTTTGTTAAATGTAAAGTGCTGGCATGGGTGGCTGTTTGCCAGATATGACACCTCCGGTGTATGTGGCGCTCACTGTGACAAGGTGTATGCTGAAAAGTAATGAGAGCATGAGCTTACTTTTATGTTAGGAAGCAAGATCAAGGAAAGATTAGAGACAACTCTTGGTGCAGACATATGATTTCATACCTTGAGGCTGTGGCAATTATGTCGCAAGGTGGTCTAAATCCCCAATCAGTAGGAAGTGTACATAACAACATCGCAAGCAAGCATAAAACGTCAACAGCACCACTTTTCCTGTTTTAGCACCATGACAGGTATATTACCTGATCGATTATTCGGTGACATTCGCACTGGAGAGATGGAGGGCGTCCGTGATGAAGAGTACGGTCTTTGACGATCCCTCTCTATTGTGGAAGATGAAGCTACAAATTGATATTGCGACCACCCATCCTGCAACAAGAAAACATCCACTATTAGCATAAATGTGTCTGAAATGACTCAACGAGTGATTGACATTTCTTTTACAAAATCTCACTTTGAGGGATGTAATGGAAAATTCGCAACACTAGCATAAATTAAGTGCAGCATGGAAATGAACCCCGGCCTGTCTTAGCACGCATTTACTTTTCTGTTTTCCTTTAATTTGTTTTATGGTTGAGATGCTCTTTTTAGTGAGTTGTGGTGTAGGTGCCCAATAAGTACATCGGGGCATATTATCAAGGGGGTTTATCTCCGCTTTTTTGTCTTTAAAAGCCAAGAAAGCGGAGATAAAATTATCTCCCTATTACCTAGCTGCCTCTAACACCAGTTAGCGACAGCTAGTAGGAGACAGCGACCATCTTGGGCCCCACTTTGCATGTCAGTGATATTTATCACTAATGACATGCAAAGTGGGCGTGCCAAGATGTTAGCGACTGAAAACAGTCGCTAACATCGCTATCTCCTATTACCAACTTTTGGAGATATTCGCGCTAAGCACGAATATCTCCAAAAGCTAACACCTGCCCTGAGCAGTTCTTAGCCATGTTATCCAATGGGAGGTGGATAACATGGCTAAGAGCATAAGCTCGGTAATGCATGAATATCGCGGACTTTTCAGCGATATTCATGCATTGCGGCGATTTTTATCGCATTTGCGATAAACCTTGGTAATACCAAAGTTTATTTGCGGTAAAAATCGCCGCAGCTCAGCGGTACATTTTTGTTTCTAACCAAGCAATAGTGATAATTATCGCTATTGCTTGGTAATATGCCCCATCGTTTTAAGTGAATTACTTCTTGCATCCATTCAAACCAATGATAATACATTGATGGCTTAACCGAAAAACAAAGCACGATAAAGGTAGCAAATCAAGTTTGTTTATATCTTGTCACATTTGGAATGAGTTCAAAGACAGTGTTCAAATATTAGTCTATGTCTTCTTAAAAATCGCTGTTTATTCTTTTAAAAGGGATACTTTTCTTTCTTTGGCTGCTAAGTGACTGGGATGTTGTGAAGTGAACTATGTGACGATCTTGCTGGGGTACAGTAAGTGTGAAAGGAAATGGTTGGTGTAGGATGTCATTTGTTTCTAACAGACACCAAAATTGAAATCCCTTTAAATGAACTGTACAAATATTTCAAAATGTATCAGCAGCAAGGAAGGCTGAAATGAGGCACATTTTCAGTTCTGAAATGTGTTGGAAGCAAATATGTTAATAGGCTGAAAACACATCACAGCACTTTACTTGGAGATGCACAAATGACAGACATAAAACCCGCTTTCCACACATTATCAGTTGTGCACTACCACACCAGGCTTTTGTCTTATATGTGCAATACAATGCACCACAGGACACACACTACACCCATAACTCTCTCATTTGCACAGTAGTTTATTGTGTGATGCTTGGATTTTTCACAATCCCTATGACTTATGTGATAGAACAATGATGGCAGCACACTCACTCTGAAAATTGTTTTTTCACCACAGCCCACAGCAGATAAATAAGCACCAGCCAGTCCACTGAGGCTTTCAAGCACACATTTATTTAGCCATTTTCTATCACTGGCATGCTTTCCATTCACTCAATAAGTGAGTTGTGTACCACAGGTAAACTACTGAAAATAAGAGTAGGGTTCCTGTAGTAAACACAATCCCATGTTGAGAAGAACTAGTGACTTTATCTCCGATTCTCAGAGGGGTCTACTTTTCAGGTCACTGCTACCAGGTCACTGTATAGCTTCATGCAATAACAACAGTTGATGGACAGAATGCAGAACAATGTCATACATTCCCCCCAGTACAGAGATCTGGGCCTAAATCCATCATTTTTTTGCACTCCACACCACCCCAGTTCAGACAAGGCCATATGCAAATCAGCCTTGACCCTGTGCCTCATGGGAACAGTCCAGCCCGAACTGCCAAGCCATGTCTTTACTGGACCGGAATCAAGCATCCTAGGACCGGTTTCTGGCTATCAGCCGTCTTCAGCCAGGGTAGCTTGACTTCAGTGGTGTGGAGAGCATGGGACTCACTTTTGAGCATACCCATCCCACTCGGGGTGACAAATGCAAAAACAACAGTTGATGGACAGAATGCAGAACAATGCCATACATTCACCCCAGTTCAGAGATCTGGGCCTAAATCCATCGGTTTTTTTCACTCCACACCACCCCAGTTCAGACATGGCCATATGCAAATCAGCCTTGACCCTGTGCCTCATGGGAAGAGTCCAGCCCGAACTTCCAAGCCATGTCTTTACTGGACCGGAATCAAGCTCCTAGGACCGGATGTCTGGTTATCAGCCGTCTTCAGCCAGGATAGCTTGACTCCAGTGGTGTCAAGAGCATGGGACTCACGTCTGAGCATACCCATCCCACTCGGGGTGACAAATGCAAAAACAGCAGTTGATGGACAGAATGCAGAACAATGTCACAAATTCACCCCAGTACAGAGATCTGGGCCTAAATCCATCATTTTTTTGCACTCCACACCACCCCAGTTCAGACATGGCCATATGCAAATCAGCCTTGACCCTGTGCCTCATGGGAACAGTCCAGCCCGAACTGCCAAGCCATGTCTTTACTGGACCGGAATCAAGCATCCTAGGACCGGTTTCTGGCTATCAGCCGTCTTCAGCCAGGATAGCTTGACTCCAGTGGTGTGGAGAGCATGGGACTCACGTCTGAGCATACCCATCCCACTCGGGGTGACAAATGCAAAAACAGCAGTTGATGGACAGAATGCAGAACAATGTCACAAATTCACCCCAGTACAGAGATCTGGGCCTAAATCCATCGGTTTTTTTCACTCCACACCACCCCAGTTCAGACATGGCCATATGCAAATCAGCCTTGACCCTGTGCCTCATGGGAAGAGTCCAGCCCGAACTTCCAAACCATGTCTTTACTGGACCGGAATCAAGCTCCTAGGACCGGATATCTGGCTATCAGCCGTCTTCAGCCAGGATAGCTTGACTCCAGTGGTGTGGAGAGCATGGGACTCACGTCTGAGCATACCCATCCCACTCGGGGTGACAAATGCAAAAACAACAGTTGAGGACAGAATGCAGAACAATGCCATACATTCACCCCAGTTCAGAGATCTGGGCCTAAATCCATCTTTTTTTGCACTCCACACCACCCCAGTTCAGAATGGCCATATGCAAATCAGCCTTGACCCTGTGCCTCATGGGAACAGTCCAGCCCGAACTGCCAAGCCATGTCTTTACTGGACCGGAATCAAGCATCCTAGGACCGGTTTCTGGCTATCAGCCGTCTTCAGCCAGGATAGCTTGACTCCAGTGGTGTGGAGAGCATGGGACTCACGTCTGAGCATACCCATCCCCTTCGGGGTGACAAATGCAAAAACAACAGTTGATGGACAGAATGCAGAACAATGTCAAACATTCACCCCAGTACAGAGACCTGGGCCTAAATCCATCGGTTTTTTGCACTCCACACCACCCCAGTTCAGACATGGCCATATACAAATCAGCCTTGACCCTGTGCCTCATGGGAACAGTCCAACCCGAACTGCCAAGCTATGTCTTTACTGGACCGGAATCAAGCATCCTAGGACCGGTTTCTGGCTATTAGCCGCCTTCAGCCAGGATGGCTTGACTCCAGTGGTGTGGAGAGCATGGGACTCAAGTCTGAGCATACCCATCCCCTTCGGGGTGACAAATGCAAAAACAGCAGTTGATGGACAGAATGCAGAACAATGTCACAAATTCACCCCAGTACAGAGATCTGGGCCTAAATACATCATTTTTTTGCACTCCACACCACCCCAGTTCAGACATGGCCATATGCAAATCAGCCTTGACCCTGTGCCTCATGGGAACAGTCCAACCCGAACTGCCAAGCCATGTCTTTACTGGACCGGAATCAAGCATCCTAGTACCGGTTTCTGGCTATCCGCCGTCTTCAGCCAGGATAGCTTGACTCCAGTGGTGTGGAGAGCAAGGGACTCACGTCTGAGCATACCCATCCCACTCAGGGTGACAAATGCAAAAACAACAGTTGATGAACAGAATGCAGAACAATGTCATACATTCACCCCAGATAGCCAGAAACCGGTCCTAGGATGCTTGATTCCGGTCCAGGGAAGACATGGCTTGGCAGTTCAGGCTGGACTGTTCCCATGAGGCACAGGGTCAAGACTGATTTGCATATGGCCATGTCTGAACTGGGGTGGCTTGGTGAGCAAAATAACGATGGATTAAACCCAGATCTGTGACTGGGGGTGAATGTTTTGTGATTGTGCAACATTCCTTCCATCATCTTGTTTGTTTTGCTGTTCACCCTATGTGGGAAGGATATGCCCAGGCGTGGGTCCCTTGCTCACTACGCCACTGGAGTCAAGCTATCCTGGCTGAAGACGGCTGATAGCCAGAGACGGGTCCTAGGATGCTTGATTCCGGTCCAGGGAAGACATGGCTTGGCAGTTCAGGCTGGACTGTTCCCATGAGGCACAGGGTCAAGACTGATTTGCATATGGCCATATCTGAACTGGGGTGGCTTGTTGAGCAAAATAACGATGGATTAAACCCAGATCTGTGACTGGGGGTGAATGTTTTGCGATTGTGCAACATTCCGTCCATCATCTTGTTTGTTTCACAGTTTAGCTTCAACCATCAATTTTTCCTTTCAGCATAGGTCTCTGCAGTCCCTGGCTCACAGGGAAAACATTCTCCACAGTGCAGTGACAACTCTCTGCTCTCAGTATGTATGAGAAAGGAGAGCACAGCTATGGGCAGTAAGGGGATGACATCTCAAATTACATCATTGATGACCTCACTGATGATATCATCCAATGAGTGTGACAGTGTGCTATACACTTCTGACACTGAAAAAGTATCTAGTGAGCTACATGTGCAGCACATTTTCAATAGCTTTTGTACTTATGTGTGTCACCTTCTGTACATTGCTTATCCTCCTTAGGGGGCTTGCGTAGGTAGAGGGTATGGGTTCTCCGTGAAGCGTTGTACACAGGACAAAACTGGGCATAGTAAAATCTTCACCACCTGCCAGCATTTAAGAATCTGTAGGTAATATACTTTCTGTGAAAAGTTGTGCGCAGGGCAACAACGGTGCATAGTACAGGCTTGCCAACCTAATGGTCTTGGTT
This sequence comes from Lissotriton vulgaris, assembly GCF_964263255.1. Lineage (NCBI taxonomy): Eukaryota > Metazoa > Chordata > Amphibia > Caudata > Salamandridae > Lissotriton > Lissotriton vulgaris. Next base: position 1,067,496,178 of record NC_141691.1, read on the forward strand.
GTTTGGAGGGAGTGAACTCTCCATGAAGAGCTGTGTACAGGGCGAGGGCTATGCATAGTAGGTGCTCAGCCTCCTAACAGGGCTTGAGTGTCTGGAGGGAGTGGGCCCTCTAGGAAGAGGTTTAAACAGGGTAAATAATGTGTAGCAGGAGCATTGCCACCTAATTTGGCTTCTGTGTCTAGAGGCAGTTAACTACAGTTTAATTATGTTATATAAGCATATATGTATATGTAATTTCTGCTTTACATGATTCTGAGTCGCTTTGTATTTATTTACATATTTCAAAGGATGCCTGGCCTAATATAGAGGCTGATAGGCTCTCTGATTCAGTATAGCGGGGGACCATTCTCATCTAGTTCCACCCATTACCTTACAACTCCTTGCGCTGTTCTTCCTTAGGCAAGATAGTCACAAAGTAATAATCAGTAAGAATCAGAGAGCCTACCAGCCTCTATATTGGGTCTCAGTGTTGATTTGGAAACAATCCCTAAAGGAATAGGAGGTGTGACTAGTATATGCCATTACGAAGGTGGTAAAAATAGCCCACTCAGCCAATTTAAGGTGGCAAAGACAATTATATCTACACACATTTTTGGATGTACCTTAATTTGAGGGGTTTGGATTGGATTATCCGACCTACGACATATTTAACGATGGTCTATCTGTAGCCATTTTTAAAAGTGGACATATAGGTGTCCTACTATTAGGGGATTCCACATGAACCAGTGAGTGTGTTTTAATATTTCTTGTGAGAGAAAGTTATGAATGTCCTGCAGATGGTGGTTACTGATCTATATTTCCACCGAAACATGCCGACGCATTTAGGGTGCCAGTTTCGGAACAAAAGAACACCATAGAGAACAAAATTACTGTGGCCATGTGTTCTTATTGATTCTGTCACGTTGGCTAAAATCAAGGACATATGATAATGTCTTGTTTTTTTTTCTCTTTCTTTAGTTTATTCTGTTTCGTAACTGTGATGTATTTTTAAGTTGTTTGATTTTAATGACGCTATGTTGGCTTCTAATAAGTTTGTATTGATTATGTTTAAGGAGACTTTTTGATTACATTTGTAATACGAACGATCTACTCTACACCACTGCACTCTATTCTAACCACTGGACTCTATGCCAATGCACTCTTCACCACTTTACTAAAAAACACTGCAATCTATGCCACTGCACTTTACATTAATCTACTCTTCACCACTGCACTTTTCACCACTATACTCTACAAAAGATTACAGCACAGCACTCTACACCGTTATACTCTACGTCACTGCACTCTATGCCACTCTGTTTTACTCTGCACCACTGTATTCTACCCCCCTGCTCTCTACTCCACTGTACTCTGCACCTCTCTACATCACTGCACTCTACACCAATGCACGCTAAGTCACTCTACTATACACCACGGCATTCCACAATAGTCTACTCTGCACTCTTTGTCACAGCCTTCTATGCCACTCTACGCAACTGCACTCTACTCTGCACCACGCTACGACACACAATGTCAATTAACTCTATGACACCACACTCTACGCCACTCTACTCTGCATCACTCCACTCTACACCACTTCACTCTATGCTATGCTCTAAACTTTATGCCACTCTACTCTTCACCACTGCACTGTACTCTATTCCAATGCCCTGTACGCCCATGTACCCTACGCCACCCTTCTCTGCATTGCTCTACTCTAAGCCAATCCACTCTAATCTACTGTGCACCACTGCACTGTATGGCACTCTACTCTATGCCACTGCACTGTATGCCGCTTCACTCTACTCTGAAACAATCTACTCTATGCCACTGCACTCTACACCACTGTATTCAATTGTGCGCTTCTCAACTCTATGCCACTCCACTCAATGCCACTGCAACCCACAGACTGCCACTCCACTCTTCACCACTCTACTCTATGCCAATGCACTCTACACCAATTTACTTAAAACCAATGCACTGTGTGCCACTACACTCTACTCTGCAACACTGTACTCTACGCCACTGCACTCCATGCCACTGCACTCTGTTACTCCACTCCATGCCATTGCACTGTACGTCACTGAACTCTAAGCCACTCTATTTACTCTGTGCCACTGTTCTCTATGCCACTTTACTCTGCATCATTCTAATCTACGCCACCATACTTTACCTCATGGGAAACTACAATACTCTACTCTGCAATACTGCCCTCTTTGCCATTTAACTCTATGCCACTCTACTCTGTGCAATTGCACTCTATGCCACTGCACCACTCTACGCCACATTAAGCCAATGCAGTGTATTCCTCTGCACTCAATGCTACTCCAGGCTATGCCACTTCACTATATGTCACTTTACTGTAGACCTCTCTACTCTGCACCAATATTCTCGACTTTACTATGCACCACTGCATTCTTCACTACTGTACTCTACACCACTCTAGTCTAGGACACTCCGCTTTACCCTGCATCGCTCCACTCTATGCCACTTAATTCTACTCTGAAACAATCTACTTAAAGTCACTGAACTCTACGCCACTGCACTCTGCGCCATTCAACTCAATTCTCTGCCATTGGTCTCTACACTTCTGCAATCTATAATGTGTCACTCCACTTTACTCTACGTCACTGTACTCTATGCCAATTTACTATGCACCCCTGTACTTTATGCCACTCCCCCATAGACCCTTGCCCACCAGATATTATCCATGGGGTCGCAAACATAGTCAGTACGATGCTCACCCCTTTTTTGAACACTGCCATTAGTAATGGAATTTTCCTGACCTCTTGAAAGAAGGCATGTGTAAGGCTTATCTTAAAAAATCCTTCTTTGGATCCTCTTGAGGGGACCAACTATCGCCCAATCTCTTGTCTGCCCCTGGCAGCTAAGGTTCTGAAAAAAGCTGTTAATTCAGAGCTCACGGAATACCTAGAAAACAATAAACTCATAGATCAAACCCAACATGGTTTCCGGTCAGACCACTACACAGAATCAACACTCATTATGGCCACTGAAGAGATACGCTGGCAGATTGATGTGGGCGAGAGGGCTACTCTTATCCTACTGGTCCTATCAGCCGCATTTGACATGGCTAACTATACCACTCTCATGCAACGGCTGAAGGCAGTAGGTATTTGGGACACAGCCATTGCCCTTCTTATCTCTTTTCTCTCTGATAGAGAGCAGAGGGTCTGTTGGGACAATTTGAAATCTGGTAACTTTTACCTACCTGGTAGGGTACCACAGGGATCAGCACTCTCCCTGACGCTGTTTAACATCTATGTCTCCCCTCTAGCCAAATTGATCAGGGAACATGGTTTCTCACTTGTATTATATGCAGATGATACTCAAATCATCATATCTATCTCATCAACAACAGATCTAATTGCAGACAGATTCCATAGCTTTCTTGGTCATAACACGACCTCGATGCATAAAAACTTTCTAAAACTGAACACTATTAAAATAGAGGTCATGGAATTTGGTAATGGACCTCCAACCTGGACCTAGGCATGGTGGCCCGCAGAGGCAGGTGCCTGCCCGGTTCCTGCCACCAAAGTCAGAAACCTAGGAATCATGTGTGATACTCAACTTAACTTCTCAGGACAAATAAATCAACTGACCTCTGCCTGCTACCTTCTTTTAAAAATACTCAGAAACATTCTGCCCTTCTTACCTACCAATGTTGAGGAAAACTGTAGAGGTAGCCCTCATTCTCTTCCATTCGGACTACTGTAACACTCTGCACTTGGGCGTAAACAAACATTAGTTGTCCAAACTCCAAACCCTGCAGAATGTGGCTGCATACACCCTTCTCAACATTCCAAAATTCAGCCACATCTCGGACGCCATCATAAAATTACACTGGCTCCCAGTTGAGCAGCAAATTAAGTGTAAGGCTCTTCGCCTTGTTCATAAAGCCATGTACAGAGGGGCACCCAACGACTTCTAAAAACCTTTCCATGGCATGCACCTCGCCGGATGTTAAGATCGGCAAATAAAGATCTGCTCTCTGCCCAGAGTTAGAAGAACCAGGTGTGGAGGCAGATGCCTCTCCTTTCTGGCATCGAAGTTCTGGAACAAACTTCCTTTAAACATCAGGCTACTCTCTTCAAGATCTCAGTTCAGGAGACAGATTAAAGCCTGTCTCTCCCCTTACAATCAATGACCAAGACCTTCCTGACTTTCCGTACCTTCTTGCTTCCTCAGCGACAAGACGCCTCGGCATTCGAGCGCTTTTTAAGATTTTACTTACTTAACTTCACTCTAGCCCACTCTATTCCACTCTACAACATTCCACTCTACGACACTCCACTCTAATGTGTTCTGTACTATTAAACTCTACTCCACTCTATGCCACCGTATAACACTATTCCACTTTATGACACTCTACACAACTCCTTCTTTATAACTCCATGTGCCTTTACTCCACCCTATTCTACGACACACCACTTCACTCTACTCCACTCCACTACTCTATGACACTCTATTCCACTCCACTCTTCGACACTCTGCTCCACTCTATGCCATTCCACTATACCACACTACTCTATGCCACTCCACTCTATGATAATCTACTCCGATCTATACCACTCTACTCTACAACTCTCTATTCCACCCAACACAGTGTGAGAAGTTGGCCTGGTATATGATGCTCACTAGTTCTAGTGATCACCTTGTACCATGCCAAGCAACCCTAATGATGATTGGTTGTAAGTCAACCTTATAGACCAGCTATCCTAGAGGTAGCGTGGACAAAGCAGTCTTAGGCTAAACTCTGTAAAGGCATGTGAAGCAATCTGTTTTACCATACACAATCCCCTTGAATACCAAATGAAAGGACACAACACAGATATATATTGAAAATATATATATATTTATTTACTACAAATATCCCCTATACTCTTTATGAGCACAGAAGCAAATGCGTTAAAACAAAACACAGTTTAAATACACAAAAGTTGCACATTATGGATGAGCCCTAGGGGCCACCTAAACCATATACTAAAATAGTGGTATAAGAACCACCTAGCTGAAAGGAAGTAGGCCTAGGGCCTGGGGAATCGCTGGAGCTGTTTGGGCCTAACAGTGAAGAAGTCGGGAAAGGCCCGCGGGACTCGGGTGCAGCGCTTAAGGCACACGCATGCACCAATGCAATGTCAATGGTGCGTAAAAGTTATAAAGTTACTGTTTAAAGAACCTTCAGAGTGACGTAGAAGGACAAAACCTAAGACCTAGACACTAGAGGTGTGTACCAGTGTAGGGACACCGGCGCTGCTGAGTTACCTCACCCACAGGAAGCGGGCGCACAGGTGCAAAGTAGTGTCGGGTTTCGTCACGCAGGTCGATGGTGCCTGAAGATGAAGATGATGCAGGCGGGTCATCGAGGAGAGTTCCGGTGGATCCAAGGGTGGATCTGAAGTGATGAAGACCTGAAAGCAGAGGGGAAAATGTTCAAAGTCACTAGTCAGGGACTACCGTGGAACCAGGATGGAACCAGGCGATGTCGGGTGTAAACAGGCGATGAGGTGCAGCTTGTCTCCTCAGCCACGTGGACAAGAAGAGGTCGAGGACGTCCAGGAGTCGGTCACAAGCTGTCCCACAAAGGCTCTAGCAAGGTCAGAGCGGGTGCTCCTTTTTACAGGAGCGAGGGCAAGTCTGGAGCAACCAGACCCGCAATGTTGATTGTAGGTTTCGACTACAAGATGGCCGCTAGCCACGTGGCAAGTGGTCGGGATGGCACATCGAGTGGCAAAGTGCAAAAGGGCCCCACGCAGATCGTGGAGATGCTGGGGGGCTGATCTTTGGTGCAAATGCTGCTCGGTGGTGGGGCTTCTCAAACCCCAAAGCACAGCGTCGAGGGTGCCTTGGGTGCGGCGCAGTCAGCTTCTCGGAGGTCTTTCGAGAGGTCCGGTCCCACGTCTCTCGGTGCCTCCACGGGTCTCTTCTTTGCAGGGACTGTGGATCGGGCTCTGAGATGTCTGGGAGTCTGGGTCTCGCCGGGCTCTGGGCTCGGGCTCCGGCAGGAGGCGGCGGCAAAGCAGACGTCAAGTTGCTGGATGGTGCCTGTGTTCACAGGGTGGCCACTCCTAGGCCACAAGGGAGATACTCTTCAGTCTTCTGTGCAGCAGAATGTCGAAGTCCAGTCTTCTTCTTTGTTTCAAGTTGATTTCAGGATGATCTGAGGTGCTATGGCACTGCTCCCTCTCTTATTCCCAATCTGAGGGGTGGATCACCTGCTAGGTTCCTCCTCTGGGTGGGACCAGGAAGGGGGACGGTTACACCCCCTTTCCTTTGTCCAGCACCGGTTTGGACTGGCTTATGCACGGGGACACCTTGTGTGCCCCAGGCATGTCGGATTCTATTCAGCCCTGTCTTACCCAATACACAAAATCCTGTCTGGGGTGGTGCTCGCACCTCCCAAGGTAGGAAACCCTTTGTCCAAGCTTCCCTCGCTGGAAGGACTCCCAGCAGCAGGAGGTCAGACTTGTGTCTGTGGTGGCTGCATCCATTTTGTGATGCTGAGGCTCTGGTTAACTTTAACCGGGGTTCAGGTTATGTACATGTCGTGTCCCTCTAGAAGGGTGGAATGCTATCCCCGCCGACAGAACTGTTGAGGGGATAGTATTCCAAATCGTATGAACCCTACTCAACATGTTTTGATAAAGCCAAACCAAAGTTAGCATATAACCGCGAGGATTATAATGCACTTAAGAGTATATGGTATGGCAATATCCCGGAACAGCTAAGGGAGTTGTTCCCGACAGCTGCAGACAGGCTCAGCTCATGCTAGATCATCATCTCACATAAAACTAAGCACTCTGCCTCCAGGATTGCTGAGGCCTTCCATAGGAGTGGCTTATAGGTTAACATGTGTCCAGTTAGGGTTAGATATAGGGATACTATATCTAAGTAAGAGGTGATTACACCAACTTACCCCAGCTGAGTGATCAGCCAGTTGTGTCAAATATGGAGGCCAGGCCAGGGGTGGCACAATAAATGCTGCAGCCCCTGGTAGGCCTTGCCTACACCTATGCCCTGGGTACCTATGGTACACTGTTACAGGGGCCTATAAGGTGAACCAGTTCCAATTGGGTATGCACCTCAGGTACATGGAGTCCATTTTAAAAAGAGAGCAATTGGCCTGGGGCCCTCAATAGCAGGATCCCAGGCCAACTAAGTCAAAAACCAGCTAAACACCAGGCAAAAAGTTTGGGGGTAACCATAGTCAGATATCCACCTTCCTACACACAGCACACCCTACTCAGCTCCACTGTGCTCTACCACACTCCACAACACTTTGTGCCTCTCCACGGTGAGAAGTTGGCCTGATATATGCTGTCCACTAATTAAAGTGGGCACCTTGCACGAGTCCAAATGACCCTTATGATGTATGAGGTCAAAGATAACCTTTAGAAAGCTATCGTGGTGGTAGCTGTGGAGAGCAGCCTTCAGGCTTAATCTTGAAGGAATGTAAAGCAGCTTGTTTTACCAGAATATCACCTCCTATATTGACTAAATGAAAGTAGAACCACTCTGTAGTTATATAAAAATATATATTTATTAATTTAACACTCTCTAGTATCCTCTACACAAGGGAGGAGCACAAATCACACAATACTAGATCAATAGAACAGCTGTAAGTAGCACAATACACAGTGGGCTCCAGCGGGAGACCAAACCATATACTAAAATAGTGGTATAACAATCACAACTTGAGTCAAGACAAGGTCTAGAGCATGTAGAATCACTGGGACCCCAAGGTACCACCGAAGGTGAGTAGATTGCGACCCCACAGAGGACGGGTGCAGTGTGCTAACACGACCACTGGCTCCGTACAATTCTATGGGAAAGTCGCATTTGTAATGTTAAAGTTTAAGGACCCTTCTAGGAGGACTTCAAGCAAACCCTTTAGAACTTTAGAGGTTGGAGAGCCACGCCATCCATAGATACTGTGGTACCCGAGTTACCTATCCCAGAGGAGGCGGGTGCACAGGTCTGGAGTGGTGTCGGAAACAGTCGTCATTCTCAATGGAGGGCTGTGAAGAAGTACTGCTGCCGTGAAGGGGAAAATGGTCTGTTGGAATCCAAGCCTGGATTCTGGAAGGAAGGAACCTGAAAGCATAGGGGACAGAGTATGGGTTACTTAAGAGTGACCAGTGGCTCGGTAGACAAATGCCCACCAATGTCGGGTACTTCAGGTGCGAAGAAAGAAAGCTTGACTCTGCAGCCACAAGGACCAGGAGACGTCGAAGACGACCAGGAGTCGGAAGTGAGCTGTCCCACAAAGGATGTCGAGTGCTGAGGGGTCGGCATCCGGGTGGAGCACCAGCAAGCCTTGGCAAAAGCAACCCACGCAGGAAGGCCAAGCAGGTTATAGTGTGCACCCGCGAGGTCCAGGGGACTCAACAAGCAATGGGGAGTCAGGGCACGTCTGGAGCAACCAGGAAAGCCCAACAGAAATCAAGATGACCCTCAGAGGACCCACAGGCCAAATGACCAGGAGTCGCGAGGGGACCTTGAGCAAGATTGCAAAGTACCAGCCCACGGAGCACTCGGTGTGAGGAGGCCAAATTTCTTTGGTGCAAATACTGCTCAGGGTCATGACTACACGGAGTCCAATGCACACGCTTGGGAATTGCCAACAAGCATATGTAACTGCAAATGAACGTGTTGCTCAGGGGTTCGGGTTATGCAGTCCCCACGAGGGATACTGGCCTCAAACTAGCTACGAGGGCAGATCAACCTCAGGGACCTTCTAAACCCCCTTCCTGTGTTGCTGAAATCTTTGGAGTCCGCAGGAGCTCAGGAGCAGCAGACCGGTCAGTTGCATTAATGTGCCTGCAAACGGAGGGGAGTGACTCCTTCACTCCAAGGGAGATTCTTCAGTTGTCCTTAGTGCACCACAGGTCCTGCACAGAGCCTGTATGGAGCAAGGGCACAGACAAAGCTTTGGACAGAGAGGGAGATGAAGTCAGGCCCAGTCGAAAGTCCAGCGAAGTCCAGAGTGTTCAGATGGACGAAAGTCAGTAGTTTCTTCTTGTAGAATCTTGTCCAAGTAAAATCTAAAGTCTTACAGCCAGGTAAGCCCTTTTGTACCCACTGAAAGGGGTTGGACAGATCAGGGGCCCCTCCTAGGGGAGGTTCAGGACAGAGGGGTGGTTACACCCATGTCCTTTGTCCAGTTTCACACCAGAGCAGGAGCCGATGGCTCCCAGAACTGGTTTGAGCTGGACTATGCACAGGGACACCAAATGGGCCCCCAGTGCAGACTATCAGGCACTCTCCGAGTGCACCCACCCAGCCCCAATACACTAAATCTTGTCTGGGAAATGGTCACACCTCCTTGTGACAGGATGCCTATTGTGCTGCCTTCCTCTGCTCGAGCTTGGCTCAGCAGCAGAAGGGCAGAAATGTGTTTCTGGTCGGCCGCATCCATTTTGTGTGAGAAGGCTGGCATCGGATCAATCAGTGAGCCCACAAAGCTCACTTCAGATGGGTGGCGTCACACCTCCCACACCGGTTATCGTTGTGGAGGTATGATTCCAAGGTGTTTGATACCAAACACAATATGTTTGTTTGCAGCCGTTTGAGATAGCATTTACCAAAAGGTTGTAATGCACCTCTACATATATGTCCGGCTGAGTCACAGACAACTCGAGAGAATGGTCTCCGAAGGCTGCAGAGAGGCTCTGCTCATGCAGGGGCACCCTCTCAGTAAAAACCAGCACAGTGTCTTCAGGATTAATAAGGCCTGCTATAGGGGTGACTTATACGTTTTAAGTGTAGTGACCTATAGATATAGTGAACCTATATCTAAAGTAAGAGGTGCAAGCACCATCTTACTGGGGAACCTATGTCCTGGGTACATGGGTACCATATACTAGGGACTGATAAGGGTACCCCAGTATCCAATCTGGAGTGTACCAAAGTACATGCATGACAATTTAAGGGAGAAAGCAGTTACACTGGGGTCCTGATTAGCAGTATATCAGTCAGACTAGTCAAAAACAGTGCAACATCAAGCAAAAAGTGGGGGTAAACATAAGAAGCAGATCCTACTTTCCTACACCCACTCTCTGACACTCTACTCCATTCTACGACACTGAACTCTACGACATCCAACGCCAGGGCCGGTCCTAGGCATGGGCGGTATGGGCAGCTGCCCAGGGCCTCGCGCTCAGGGGGCCCCCTGCCGGCCCCGCAGAGTAGGGAAAAGCGCACTCGCGCAGGCAGTAAGGCACTTAGAGGGGCCTCACATCTTCCCTTTCGCCCGGGGCCTCAGAAGGCCTCAGAAGGCCTAGGACTGGCTCTGCCCAACGCCACTCCATGCCCTTCCACTCTACGACACGCTGATCTACTGTACGACAGTCAACTCTGAAACTCCACTCCACTCTTCGTCCTTCCCCTCTATGACCCTCTACTCCCTCCAAAACACTCTATGCCACTCTGTGGCACTTCACTTCACACCACGCTACTCAACTCTACACAACACAACTTCAGTACTCTCTATGCCACTCTATAATACTGCACTCTTCTCCACAAAACTCTACGTTAAAACACTCCACTCCACTTTATGTCACTAACTTTTAGCCATGCTGAACAGCAGCAACGCTGCTGTACAAAAATGGCTAAAACATATTGGCAAAGCCTTTAGCTCGTGCATAGGCGAAACCCATTGGCTTTGCCGATGCTTGTTATTGTGTGAAATTGCTTTGACCCAGGAGTTGGAAAGACATACATAAAATGATACTGCTTGGGATAGAGGGTCCTCTGTCTGCATTTGAAAGAGTGTAAAAAAGTAACAGGAAGCACAGTTTGTATGCTGAATGTTAACACTCCATAGATTGTGGGATATATGTTAACAATTAAAGATGTTGAATTTCTACCATTTAATGCATCGTAAGGTGTGAATAACAGGGACTCGAATGCAGTGAGACATGAGACTTTAACCCCTTCACTGCGGCGGCTATTCCGCTGCAGTGCTAAGGGGGCGGGGCGGAAGAGCGGCGGGCGCATGCTGGTGACGGAACCGCTCCGTCACCAGTGTCGGTTGCGCTGTGCTCATGACGGAGTGGTTCCGTCATGGCCCCGCCCGCTCAATAGAACGCTCAGCGCAGGCGCGGAATTCGCGCCGCGCAGGAGCGTCGCAGGGGAGGGGTTAAAGAGTCTTCTTGTCTTGCCATTACAGCAGAAACTTTACGCTGGTAGTCTGAAACCTATTTAAAACTCTATTCCTGGTACATATTTAAAGTCGATTTAGGAGCCAGAAGGGAACATTTTAATTTATTAAAGAAATAAATGGCACTTGATGTGCATACTGCTTTCATTAGTTTGTTTCAGCTTTATTGGTGCTAATGAAATTTAATTAAAGTAATTTGGCTACTTAAAGGTATATAGTAGTCTCCCGTGGAGAACACGAACGACCTGCAGAATCCAAGTCAGTACAAGCGCATTACAGAAACCAATTTACCTGCCAGCGTCTGCCATTAAGAAAAGGAACCAAAAAAGCTTGACAAATCAGAAAGATATTTAAAATAATTCTACTATGAATAGTATAGTTGTTTACATTGGTATTCTTTTTATCCACCAGCATACACTTTGTGAATGCGATTCAATGCATTTTTGTGTGGAAATTCCAATACTCCCTTAAATGTAAGAATGCATCTCTGTAATGTCCAAAGCTTTTATCTTCCAAACCAATCATGCTTGGCCCACCTCTCCTATTTCCCAACGACAAGTTCTAAAACCCAATTGTTACTGCAGTATCCTAAAATTAATTGGCTTGTGTGTTTAGGAGCTCCTTCAAGATTCTGGGTCTCTACGTTTCAAATAATTGCTACTTCACTTACGACATACATGGGGCCTCATTTAAGGCATTTTGGCACAGGCAGCACAGCAAGGCACCTTGCTACGCTGCCCTACGTCAAAGTGAAAGGGCAGGAATGCACCGTATTTAAGCAATACAATGCAATCCTGTCCTTTTTGCCTGTGCTGGCACCGTTTCGGCAGCCTAGTGACAACGTAGGCACCCTTGCACCAACCTCCATTGCTGGCAGGAATGGTTTTTTGCAGGAAGGGGCACCTTCCTGTACAGAAACGATCCAAAGAGGTGTTTTCCCTTTTCTATGTGTGCTGCAGAATGGATTCGACGCTTCCACAGGTTTACATCAGTTTGTAAATCTGGGGCAGCGCCAGATTTCATGGGTGTTGCATGGGAAAGCACCGCTCATGGGACGACTCCCGGATGCAGAGAGAGGCGATGCAGCAATTTGAGCTGCCTCACTTTAATCATGATTTATGAAGCAACTCAATGGCAAGGAGGGTGGCTTTGCGTAGCTCAGGGGCAGCTCCTCCATGTGGACGGAGGAGCGCCGCCCCACTGCTTTCTCGCAGTGCAAGAAGCAGAAACAATAAATGGTATTTTAAATACTATTTTATGTTTCTGCTTCTTGCACTGCGAGAAAGCAGAATGCAGGGTTTGGTTGGGGACGGGCGGGTGGGCAGTCCTGCTCCAGGCAGGGGAAGAGTGGCTTGCCACTGTTGTGGGCGCTGACTAGTTGGTCGGCTCCAGGGCCAACCAAACCAGTCATAGGCACAATCTCATTTTCTCCATGTAGGCTGCATGCAGCCTGCATGGAGAAAACAGCCTCCCCATAGACACCTGTGGGGTCGGCGTCCCAGCCAATCACAACGCTGCAATGGCAGTATTGTGATTGGCGTAGGGGAGGAGAGGGAGACTGCATGCTTTCTTCTTCTTGCGAGGAGCACAGAGAAGGAGACGCGACGCGAGACAGGATGCGAAGGTAAGTTTGATTTTTTAGATTTTATTTATATTAACCACCCCCACACCCTCCCCACAGAACCCCCTCCCCGCGCCCCCCCCACCCACTAGTTCTGCCGGCCAGGACTGGCGTAGCTTCATAAATCTTTGAGAGTCCTGCGTCATGCATGTACCACTTTACAAGGTGCAAAAGTGATGCAGGGCTATCATAAATAAGCCCAAAGGTCTTTAGGAAATTCCTGTATATCAACTTATGTCCGACTTCGGACTGATGTAGTCAAATCCCCTTATTGGTTGACAATCCTAGTATAAGAAGCCAGACTTGTTATTTGTTCCACTTTAAAAAGAAGTCAAATCAAATCTATTGGATAGGGCCCACTCTACAAGGTGACCCCAGAGTTTTGCCATCCCTCTGTCACCAGTGCATTGGTTATCACTGGTAAAGATTTGCACTTTAAATTGCTATTGTCTGAATGGGACTTTCTTTTTGTTAACTAATTTAACTGTAGTGTTTTCTATAGCACTAGCATCTCATCCGTTTTGGTGCCATTTGTTCTAGAGAAGTGTTTGTGCAGAGTTTCAGATAATTTATATACTATGCTAGGAGGAATAATATAATTGACATACAACAAGGTGGTTGGTCATGTAAGTTCAGCCGTTGGATTGATAAGGGAAATTGCAAGATTACGCAGGGTTAGATTTACAAACGTTTTGCGCTGGATTTGTGTAAAAAAAAACCCTGCACAAAACGTTTTTTGTTGGCGCTGGAAATTTGTCTTTGCATTACTTTGCGTCAGAGGGGCATTCCATGGGTGGTACATGGGAATTCCCATGCAACCAATCATGCTTTTTTACCCAAATCCCTTTCTACTAACAACAGTAGACAGGGATTTGAGCCCCAAAATAACACCACTGTGAAGCACGCGTTTAATTTCCTAATTTGCATGTGTGTTGCACTGTACAGCACACATGCAAAGTAGGAAAAGTTTACAGTTTGTCTAGGCATAGTATTTTGTCCTTGAAGGGTACTCTTCCAGTACATAACCTGTGCTCAACTCACGCAGACACCTTTGCATTATGGTGTGTTCGTGGCGCTCCAGCAAGATTGTGTACCAGCACTGGGAAGACGGGAGGAGAGTGCCATATCTCTATAGATATGGTGCTCTTCTCTCCCTGCCATGCAACGCAGCGCAGCAACTCTGGGTGCTGCGCTGAGCTGTGTGATGGGGCTGTAAATCTGGCCCATGGTTTCCTATCAGTGGAAGATTTTGCTCTTCTCAGTGCAAATGGTAGAAACAAATTGCTCAGTCACCCAGACAAAATTACTCAGTTACTGGTGCAATGCACAAATCCATCCTATCAGCTCTAAATGTGTCTTCCTTTAGTTGGAGCCCCTTGATGTGAACATGTGCACATATGCAGATGGCCAGTGGTTCTAATGTAAATAGAGACGGGGTGACAACGCTGGTGCTTTTTCTTATGTTGACCGCTCTGAATGTTGGCTGTTTACTCAAATCTTGGCCCTCTGTGTTTAATATCCTGCCATTGCCCTGTTGGTACTATGTTAACGTATTCACATGCAAACTATGGTTTCTTTCGAAAAAGGCCCAGACCATTCTATCAAATGCCTTTTTTTGCCTCTAAAAACAGGAACAATGTCTTCCTGTACCCATTCTGTTCAATATCTAATTGGTATAAGACATTTTTGGCATTAGCGCCCCCATGTCTCCCAGTTATAAATGTCACCTGACCAGGATGTATGAGAAAAAATATGACTTGTTGCACTATGGCAGCTAAGATCAAAGTCAGTAGGTTTGTGTCCACATCAAATAGAAATATTAGCCTATATGGAGCACTGTTTTCTGGATCCGTCTTAGGGTTGAGAATAAGGGATGCAGTGGCCTATGTCATAGTAAGCAGTACCCCTAATAAAAGTGGTAGTGACTGTGTGTGGAATTCCCTATAGAATATGGCCTGGGAGCCATCATGTCCCTTTGTTCGGGTCAATTTAAGACCCGGATAGTCAATAATATTTCTTCCTTGGATATCGGTGCTTTGAGTTTGTTTTGTCAAACTTTCTTTATTTCGTGTTTATAGGGCACATTACCATACAGAGACAGTGGAGCTACAGAAGACTTTGGAAGTATATATCAGAATGCTATTGTTACACACAGATGCAAGCAGATACTGACGTCATCATTGCAATGAGACTATCCTGTAAAGCGCTGTTGTTAGGTCAGTATCTTTTGTAAGCAGTATGTTTTGCCCAACTTATTACCCCCTCCCCCCAAACAACCCTGAACAACAAACCATGAGTGATTGTGGAGAAGCCGTATATTGTGTGATGGGTGGGAGACGAACCAGTCTCTGAAAAGTCGCCAGATGAGGGCCATGAGCACTCCAGTGGACATCATCAGATTTCTTGGGAGTCAAATCTGAAGGAGGAGAAGTGCCCTTGTATGAGTGGGGCAGACGGTGAGTCGAAAGTGACTAGGGGATTCAAAGGTTTTACAGGTATCCAAAAGAATGGCAGACATTCTCTCCATTGTCAGAGCTTGCCATTGTCTGGCATGCCAGTGAGACACTGAGGGCGCCGCAGTCTTCCTCCAAGAAGCTACTAAGGCTGTCTTAGCTGCCCCAAGACATAACCACATAACGGATCGGTCGCTAGAAGTTTGGCGTTTTAGAGTCTCATCCTGCAGCCCCAGGAGAACAAAGCCTGGGGTGGATGAAAGTGGGTAATCCAATATGGTTTTAATCTGGGCTACGATTTCAGTTAAAAAAAGGCCGAATGACCGTGCATCTCGCCATATGTGTTGGAAATCTCCAAGTAACCCACACCCTCATGTCAGACGTGTTGGGATAAATATTTTTGAGTTTGGTGGGGTAGAGATACGAATCAAAACGCACTATATAATGGGCCGCCCTCACAGAGTGATTAAATCTGGGGATGTCTCTCCAAGGTTCCCACCATTGCTCATCTGGTACCATTTCCCTGGGTATATTGGTCCAAAACCTATATGGGGCGGCCTGGTCGTGGGGTAGGTATCAATTGAAAGCGAATGGAGGAGAGATGTGCTACCTTTACCCCTCCCCCACCTGCCTTACACATTTCTAAATTTGGGGAGAGGCCTATAGTGGCTGCTAATCCTACTTCTGGATGGAGAATCCAATGTTTTCATAAGTAAAATGGCGTCTTTCAGAGTTCGGTAGTCCAAAGTCTCTTTCAAAAAATTTGAAGGTGAGAGTTTCCTAGCCATGAAATAGATCGAATATGGCGAGGCACTGCCCTTCCCTCCAAGGGTCAAAGGGGCCTTGAGTGAGTGCAGATGGGAGAAGGCAGGGTTAAAGTCCATAGAAGTGTAAGGGAAGGGAAGGTGGTCCATCCAGCCATTCGTTTCACATTATCCCACTCTTTAGGAATCGTTTTTGTAGGCATGCTATGGTGTGCTTTCAGGGGTTGGTCTGCCCTCGGTTTCCATAAAATATCCCATATGTATCATCCGACCACTGCCCTATACATATGGAGTCGATTCTTGCAGTGCCCACTCGGATATCACCCTTAGTTGTGCTGCCTTGTAGTATAGTGGAAAATCAGGCAGGGCCAGCCAGGCAGTATCTTTTGGTAAGCGCAACAGTTTATAGGGAAGTTAGGCTCTATGGTCTTGCAAATGAATCGAGTTACCAGAGAACAGAGCTCTGGAAAAAATTCCCAGTCTAGTTCAGCTGAAAATGCTTGAAAAAATATATAAAAGCTGTGGTAAGACAGTAATTTTTATCGCATGAATGTGGCCTAACCATGATGAATACATGGGTGCACACCATTTAAGGTCAGCCTTATGTTGTTGGAGGAGTTGAGGGTAATTAGCAGGGTATAGATTGGAAACTCTGGGATTGATTTTAATCCCTAGAGAGGTGAGGTCTTTTTTGGCACAGTAGAAAGCGGTAGAGCACGTCAGCACCTCCATCTCAGGTGTAGACAGGATCAGATTTAAAAGGAAGGACTTATAAAGGTTAATACGATAACATGCCACTGTTTCATAAAGTGTCAATTCCCGCTGCAAAGAAGCTAAGGATGTTGAAGGGGAGGTAAGGGAGAGGAAAACATCATCCACAAACAGCAGAATTTTGTGATCCATAGATCCAAAAGTAAGGCCGTGGATCACTTGTGTGGCTTTCATGTTAGCTGCAAAGGATTCTATACTAAGGACAAATAAGTGGAGAGAGTGGACACCCCTGTCGCATGCTGCGTTCCAGCCTAAAAGGGTCCAAACCCACTGCATTCACCAGCACTCACGATAGTGGATTCATATATTCACCTGTACCATGGCTATGAATTTGCGGAGAGTGTAGAAGTGGTAGGACCAATCTTTCTGATCAAAGGTTTTTTTGACATCTAGTGCCGGGAGGACAGCTGGAATATGTTTTTGATATCCTTTTCTTTCTACCAGGTAGATCACCCTTGTTAGGATATTGTGTGTTTGTCTCCCTTTAATAAAGCCAGATTGGTCTGGAAGGATCAGATCTGGCATGTCTTCCAGCCATGTGGCAATCTTGATTCAGAGTTTGACATCTAGGTTTAGTAGTGCTATTGGGTCTGTAGGAAACCCAGAAATGAGGGTCCTTCCCAGTTTTTGGAATGACCAAAATCAGTGCCTCGCTCGTAGAAAGGGTGACCATTCAGGAAGAAGCCATGTGATAGAACAGGAGTGTCAGGTAAGGTACTATGTCAGAGCTAAAGGTCTAATAAAATTGGGCAGTAAGCTCATCAGGTATCAAATAGAGGGAATAAGGGTGGACGATTTTTAGGGGGGTCCAATGTACTTGTCCTAGGAATGCAAGCAACAATGGTTGTACAGAGTTCCCCAAGGAGAGCTAGAAATTTAGCCCAGCCAGTCTTCTCTCTCACTTAATTAGACAAGGGGTGGTGAGGGGGTATAGAGTGCATGATGTAGACCCTTTTTCCAGAATGTAAGGATACCTCACACAGGCTACCGGCAGGACCCCAACTGTTGTCCCAGCCGATGACCGTCCAGCGTCATCATCGGTATCCTGCTCCTTCGGCAGGCTGGCGGTGCAATGCCCGTCGGGCAGCAAGGGAAGCTGCTCTTTGGCGGAGATCTTCTATTCTGGGCCAACGGGTGTGTGTGTGTGAGGGGCCTAGAGAAGTGCAATCGTGAGCATAGTGGTGTAGTTAAAAAAAAGTCAGTAGAGTCCTGTTGATAATTATTTTAATAGTCAGGCTCACTGCTTTGATTAAAAAGTTACAGGGGTATTAAGGGGTAGTGAGCAATGAGACCAACCCTTATTCAACCCTTATTGTGAAAAAACGGTCGACATGTTTCACGCCCTAAGGGCGATTCATCAGGACCTGCGTGCTCATAAAATTGCTCGGGTCCTCCAAGTAAGGAAGACACCGGTATACGACCTGTGAAAGTGTCGTTCAGAAATGGTTCCACGCAACGGACTTCCTGGGAACTGAAGAAAAATAATAAAAGCAGACACAAATGATGGCAAAGTTAAACTAGCTCAGATACATCATATTCGTGCCTATGTTCAAAGTGTCAGAACATGCGTGCCCAGTGGGTAAACCTGTCTCAGAAGTGACAGCGTCAGGTGCTATTGTGAGAGAGAAAGGATAAAATTTCAATGGATTTAGTGCGTGAAAGCGACTCGCACTGCATTATGCTGCCATGCTGACTCGCTATAGCATGCATTCCAGTGAAAGCGCCGTCATCTCGGCTATGCAGCATGCATGGTGGATTGGGTCATCACGCTACAAGACCAGTGTAAGTCATACACCTCAGGGTAATCAAGCGGCGTGTTACACCGGTATTTAAAATTGTGGACTAAAGTTTTCAGCCATAAATGATGAAGCGCCACACAGATAAAACCAAAAACCGTGATTTGACACTCTGTTACAATAGTAAATTCAACGCTGGTAGAGTGATCGTATATACCAGCGAGGGTGGGGTGTCCGAGTGTAACTGCGAGGTAGGCAAGAAAAAGTGCCCTATTCAACAGGTGTGCGTGAGCGGGATAAATCTACAAAGCGGAGGTGCACTTACCCTTAATAATTCCTCATGAAAGCCTCACGAGCTGTCCAGGTGGGGCCAGCAGCGAGTGAGGAGATCCTGCGGGTAAAGTAAAGCATCCCGCGGGATATTTAGGGGAAAGTAAAGCCATCCGGTGAGCCGCGTTCGGGGGTAGGTATACTGCGTGTAATGGCAGATCGCGAGCGGTTTATTGGCTCAACACCTTACCTCAAAGGTCGCTGAAGGCAGGCA